>NC_084864.1:3814784-4450581 GCF_951802175.1 Populus nigra | reverse complement strand
TTTAGATTGAGATCGGCCCAACTTTGTTTTTGGGTTGAGTTCGGCCCAGCCCATATATTTGGTAATATAATAATAATAATAATAATAATAATAATATTTAAAAACAAAAAAAATTCAAAAATCATTTTAAAAAAATTGTGATTTTCTTAAATATTTTTCTACTAATTTTGCATAATATCATGTTGTATATTTACACTGTAAAATACAAATCCGGTATTAAAATACTTGGTTTTTTCCGAAATATTTCAAAAAAAATCAAAACATTTTAAAAAAAACAAAAAAATCTTAGAAAACTTTTAAATTAATTTCCCTTTTCAATCACAAAAAAAATATTTTGTTTTCATACATACGGCTAAATTCTAAAAATTTACAAGTATATTTTCATTAAAAAATTGCATATTTCTCATGTTTTGAAAATCTAAAAAAATAGATATCATAATCGGTTTGTGATCATCAATCAGGGTGTGGCCAAAATATCAAAAACCCTTTTCCAATTTCTTTTTAGGATCCAGATATAGACTTTAATATTTGTGGAGTGTAAAATTACACTATAAAGTACACCCTCAGATATTAAAGATACAAGGTGTAAATAAATACGATACTAAAATTTAGAATTTAAAATGGTTAAGATTTAACATAAAAAGATAGAGACTTTTTCAAGATGAGAGATCTATCTTGAACCTTAGAAAAGACCAACGAATAGAAACTCGACTTAGAAAAGAACAATCAAACAATAATGCAGCTTACCTTAGGTAGGGTGCACTAGGGGTGATGCATCTTTTCCTTGCACAACCAGTCCCTTACCTAGACTTTCGTAGACCATAGGTTCCTAGTGACCATAATACTAGGTGGCGACTCCTAAACATTAACTATAATTTTATGATTAAATCCAAAAACCCTTCCCAACACACCACACCTCATCAGGAGGCACGACAATAGCCGCCGTTGTCGCTAGACAAACATCGTGGCGTGACCCCACGATAGAGGTTATGGTGGTTAAAGACTATGAGCAAGAAATTGATGGATTTGTGCAAAGATAAGGAGGAGATTAGTAAACCCTCGGAAACTTGAAAATAAAATAAGTAGAAAATAAGTATATATATATATATATATTCTAGGATAAGGAAAATGGTCTTGAGGAGGTAGTGGAATAACTAATATGTTCCATGCAATGATGAAATAAAAAAATTCAAATTTTGGTATAAAATTACCCATCGACCAATTTTATTTTATCAAGCACAACTCTTAACTCGACAATCGAATCGGGCTAAAATTTTATGAGGAATCTCCTAACACATTTTCTATTTTAGATTAAGATTTTAAGGCAATCGAAGTTCAGGAAGGCTATACGAGAATGTCAATAGTCAAACAAAAAAATACAAAAAATGAAATATGAACTCATTAAATGTTATTTTCATAAATATGTTGTATGAGCTAAAAATTCCAGTAGCTTTTTCTTCTTAAGCAACTGGCTAGCAACTTTAAAGAGATAGGATGAGTTCTCTTTAAAAAATCTCATTGTTACTTTGTCTTGAAAGCTTGAAAGAATGATAATTAGTAACCTTTATGTGGAGAAATCATCTAATTGGAAATTTTGGGAGATTGAGAGCTTAAGAGTGGTGGGAGACTTGAGAGAAAATTTATCTTTTTGGGAAGAGAATGATGAAATGCATAAGGATTTCTACAAGAACTCATAGAGTTAAGTTTGATTGGCTAAGGTAAAGCATAAATCATCTACTTATTTCATTTATAATCTTGTGTGGTAGAGGGAGAAAGAAAATCTTAAATTTAGGAATTATCAGGTTTATATGAGTTTAGAGGATGAGTGTTGTTTAGTTTTATTTTTTATTAAATCATATGAGATAGGTGTAAATTAAAAGGAAAAGGGGAAATAAAACCTAAGAATTTCTTACCTTGTTTGGCTAGCCATGTGAGGTTTTGGTGAGGGATAGAAATTTTATGTAAATTGTATGATTTACCATATGTTCTTGTGATGTGTAAGTTATATGATTAAATTTAAGTAGAGTTTTGGTGAAAGTGTAAAGTATATGTTGTGTAAAGTTTGTGTTATGTTAAAAATAAATATGTTTAAAATGTAAGAATGACATTTTCCTTAAGAATTAGTGTGAAATTGTATAGATAAAAAAAAATATTACTATAAATAAAGGTGTGGTTTGTAATATATAAACTTAGGAGTATATTGTGATAATGAGAAATGGATGAAATTGAGAAAAAGCTTTAGAATTTAAAAGATTTAGGAGTATTGCTTCACTAATAGATGTGTATATGTGGGAATTAAGTTATAGGCCAAGTTGTTAGTTTGATAGTTGTGTTATAATCTTGGTTGGACTCTTAAGTTTATATTACGAAGGAGGTCAATATGTTGAAAGTGTATGAATAAATGTAAGGGTGTGATTAAAAATGTTGTTTAGCCATTGTAGTTTTGACTTTGAAAAATTGTTAGAATATGGGATAATAGCAATTAAACTATTATTGAAGTTTTAATTTAAACAATGTGATGCTAAATATGAAAAAACGTGAGTTACCTTGTAATAAAATTTTTAATTTAAGTGCTTGTAAATATAAAGATAGACCTTGCAAAAGATAAAAATAAAATTGTATATTAATAAATGATATTATAATGATACAGGGGAAGTTCTAGAATAGGAGCTCAAAGTAGATGAGTTGCACCTACCAAAGAAGCAAGTAAGCTTTCGAATCTTAATCTATTTATCTTTTTATTAAATATTTCAATTGTGCATCTTGGATTTAATTGTTTGGTAGTTATGATATCCACACAACATAACATGACATGTATCATTGTTTATTATATTAATGTAAAATAATAGCTTTTATATATGTGTGTATGTGTATTTTAGTAGAATTCCCTATTAAATTTTAATATTTTAGTTTTTTAATAGCCCATTTTCTGTAAATAAAACCCAACACGTTGCAACCTTAAGCATGTCTTAGTTCATTTAATTATTTTTCAATCTTAATCATTAACATCACATCATTATATCATCACCCTAAATCATTATATCCTTTATCAATTTATTTTCTTGCTCCTCAAAGTAAATTACATTAGCATAAAATATATGTAAAAGATAACTTAAAACACTAACCTAAATGATACAAAAGATTAAATACAAGTGGTTAGTCACAAAATGATTAATTACAAGCATACAGTTCCTTATATAAAAGCAAAATACATACAAATAATAATATACCTAACAAAATAGAAACTCTAAAGTCTATGATTATTGTGCCCTACGGGGTGGGAGGAACTTATAAAACATATAAAATATAATAATAAGTTAAGGATAACATTTATTCATAGAAAAATCATTAGGCTCATCTTAGACAATTCAACATCCCCTTTTTACCATACATATTATATGGTATTCTCAATTTAGTCTTTTTCTTTTATCTTTCTTTCAACACACACATGGTCACATATTATTTATTTCTTATATGTTCATTCAAACCTTATTCATTCATTACATTGTTTTAACTAGAATATTTCCTCCTTTCTTTCCTCATTTATGTACACATGGATTAATAAGTTTTTATTATTTTAAACAATAATTCACATTTATCGATCTATATCCATAATAGATTTCTTTTAACTACTAGTTCTCGTTCACGACGATAGACCCCATATTCATTAGTCTTCATCCACAATGACAAACTTCACAGTCATTAGCCTTCATCAATGATGATATATTTCACATTCATTAGTTTTCTTTTCTCATTTGTTTCATCTTAAATACATATTTGGTATTTAGTTTCTTGTTTCATTATTGTATCGCAACCTAAATCATATATACATTTTTGCAAGAAAATAAAGAAATAATTCTTTTAAAAAGAAAGGGTACTTAAGTACCTACCTATACCTCCTACATATTATACTTCTTTAGCTGTAAAAGATATCGTTCCTGGTATCTCTTCTACTTTCATAAAAGAGACCATTATCAGTATCTCAACAATCTCATTAATTTCATATTTCTTTAACTAACTTTTTATTTGATTCTCTACACATTTTTCAATTCTCAATAACATATACTCATTTAATTACATTATAAATGTCCTAACTAATCATTTACTCTTCCAATGAAACATTTGTATTTTTAATTTGTTTTACATAACATTCTACTTCTAACTTATCTTACGTAATATGTATACTTTAAAATTCAATTTCTATTTATCAAGTTAAATTTTTCATTAACTTGTTCTTTATCCTCATAATTTTTATATTCCATACTTAGCAAACTTAGCCTTCAAAATTTTAATTTACAATAATTTCCTTACTTGGTTGGCCTTATAAACCTTATATCCTTTTTATTTAAATTCAAAATTTTAATTCTCACACTCATTACCACAACCATTTCACACTAAAAAATATAATTCTTAATCATAATCACATATATCTTCATAATCCTTCTCACTAACAAGTTTCAATTACACTAACATATAGTTACAACTAATTAAATTTACTAAATTCATTCCAATTCACTATAAAATACATCAACACATCAATTACATACAGTTCACAAACATTCATTTAATTTCTACATCCTCCATTTTCATTCAATTGTTGGCAGGCCACTAACCCCTTCAAAAACACAAATCTTTTTTTATTATTATTGTTTTTCATCATCCATAATCTATACTATCATAATGGCATCAAACCACTATAATTTCACATTTTCCCCAAATCTCTCTTTAGAACCCTAATTTAAAAAACTAAAAATTATGTCTCAATTCCATTTCTTTCCATTTAAACTTGTTCAAATACAATTAGAACTTCTTACCTGGCACTAAAACAAACTTTGAATGCTAGCTAGTATAAGTTTTTCCACTCCTTTAACTTTTTTTCTTCCTTGTCATGAGCTGCCTTGTTTCTCCCTCTCTTTTTTTCTCACTTAATTTTCCTCTTAATTCCATGCTTGATGCCTCACATTTCCTAACTCATGAATTTAGCCTAAGTTTTGCCTTTTCTCTTTAATTGTTTTGATAGTTTTGCTCTTCCCTTTCTTTTCTTTGTTTGTCTTTTTTTTTCCTTCAACTTATTAGGCACTTTAAAGAGGAAGAAGAAGCTTATTTTTTAAAAAAAATTGCCTAATGATCATTTTGCCCTTAATAAATCCTTTATAATTCTATTTAGTTTTCATCATTTTTCTCGCAGCCCTTCCAAACTCCAATCATCTTGAAATTTTACGCAACTATAAAATAATATGTTTTAAGGTTCCTTATAGATAGAATAAAACTATCTAACTAGCAATTTTGCACTAAAAATCTGAATTTCTTGTTTAATCCTTTTATATAGTGTATTTAATTTTTCCCCCATTAATTCTTAAGACCATTTTCTTATTCCAAAATATTTTATTACACTTCTTCACTTTTAAGCTCAATTATGACTTATTTCTGATTCTCTACACCGTTATCAATTTTAACCAAGATTTTGCACTAATATGTCGTTGTTGTTGTTCCTTTATGTTTTATTCATTTCTTCTTCTTCTTCTTTCGAGGTTTACAGTAGTGATGTAATGTAATAAAGTATCTTGGGTTCAATTGCTTTATGGTGATGTAATATGATAAAGAATGAAAGAGAAAGAAATTGTAGAAATGAATTGGAAGTTAGGATAAGTTGATTGATTAGTCATCCAAGTAGTGGAGACTAATGATACCGAATGTATTGGTATCGATATTGATTAATCCTTCCTATAGGTAAAGGCTAATGAAACTAGTGAAACAGATGTTGACATTGATTGATTAGTCATATAAGTAATGGAGACTAATGATATCGAATGTGTCGGTTTCAGCTTTGATTAGTCCTTTCTATGGGTTAAGGGTAATGACATTAGTGAAACTAACGTCGACATTGATTGATTAGTTATTCAAGTAGTGGAGAATAATGATACTGAATGTATTGGTATCAACATGGCTTAGTCCTTCAAGTGAGGGCTAATGACATTAGTGAAACTAACGTCGGCATTGATTGATTAGTCGTCTAAATAGTGGAGATTATTGATACCGAATGTATTGGTATCAGTATTGATTAGTCCTTCCTATAGGTGAAAGATAATGATATCATTGACATTGATATCGATAGGGTGTTTTGTCTACAAAAGTGGACGGTGAAAGTTAAAGTATAAGAAAAGGGATTTGGAGGAAAATGAGAGTAGAGTTTGTATTTTTAATCTTGTGGTTATATATGTGGATGTATAATGATAATAATGTATTGAGATAATTGTAGTTTTATTAATGGTATCCTTGAATAAATGTGTAAAATTATTAAGGCAAATACAACTTTTTCTAAATTTATATGTTTAGATTTCGGGTTCTTCTCACGTTCATCTGGTGTTGTAGGCTACTTTTATTCTTACTTAATTTAGGTATATTATTATGCTTATATAGGATAAGTGTTCCTTTTGCTTTGTACTCAAGTCTTAATATTTCAGTTTATTATGTAACTTATAAGTTGAATTTATTTTGTGGTATGTATATAGATATAAATATGCTAGGCACGCTAAAACTAATTTTTGGGAATATAAATTTAAGTGTATAATGGTATGTTTTAAAACTAACATATAGTTACAACTAATTAAATTTACTAAATTCATTTTAATTCACTATAAAATACATGAATACACATCAATTACACACAATTCACAAACATTCATTTGATTTCTACATCCCCTATTTTTATTTAATTATTGGCTGGTCGTTAACCCCTTTATAAACACAAATCTTTTTTTTTTATTTTTCATATTTTGCATCATTCATAATCTATACTATCCTAATTGCATCAAACAATAATTTCACATTTTCCCCAAATCTCTCCTTATAACCGTAATTCAAAAATCTAAAAATTATGCATCAATTCCATTTCTTTTCATTTAAACTTATTCAAATACAATTAGAACTTCTTACCCGACACTAAAACAAACTTTGAATGCTAACCACTAAAAGTTTTTCCACTCCTGTATTTTTTTTCTACCTTGACGTGAGTTGCCTTGTATCTCCCTCTCTTTTTTCCTCACTTAGTTTTCCTTTTAATTCCTTGCTTGATGGGTTGGTTGATGCCTCACACTTCCTAACTCATGAATTTAGCCTAGTTTTTGCCTTTTTTTTCTTTAATTTTTTTTTGATAGTTTTGCTCTTCCCTTTCTTTTCTGTTTTTCTTCAGGTTATTAGGTAGCTTTAAAGAGGAGGAAGAGGTTTATTTTTTGAATTGTTTGTCCAATGACCATTTTACCCTTAATCGGTCCTTTATAATTCTATTTGGTTGTCATCATTTTTCTCATAGCCCTCTCAAACTCCAATCTTCTTGAAATTTTACCCAATTATAAAATAATATGTTTTAAGGTTTCTCGTAAAATCTTAGCCTGGTCAGATAGTCAAATTAAAAGTTATGTTTGATAGCGTAAAACTATCCTACTAGCAATTTTGCACTAGAAATCCGAATTTCTTGTTTCATCCTCCTATATATTGTATTAAAAAAAAATTTTCCATTAGTTCTTAAGACCATTTTCTTATTTCAAGATATTTTATTATACTTCTTCACTCTTAAGCTCAATTACAGCTTATTTCCGGTTCTTCACACCGTTATCGATTTTAACCAAGATTTTCACCAATATATTGTTGTTGTTGTTCCTTTATTTTTTATTCATTTATTCTCGTTTTTTTTAGGTTTACAATAGTGATGTAATGTAATAAAGTATCTTGGGTTCAATTGCTTTAAGGTGATGTAATGTGATAAAGAATAAAAGAGAAAAAAATTGTAGAAATGAATTGGAAGGTTGGATGAGTTGATTAATTAGTCGTCCAATTAATTGAGACTGATGATACCGAATGTATCGGTATCGATATTGATTAGTCCTTCCTATAGGTGAAGGCTAATGAAACTAGTGAAATAGATGTTGGCATTGATCGATTAGTCATCCAAGTAAGATAGACTAATGATATTGAATGTGTCAGTATCGGCTTTGAGTAATCTTTCCTATAGGTGAAGGGTAATGACATTAGTGAAACTGATATCGACATTGATTGATTAATCATTTAGATGGTGGAGGGAGATTAATGGTATCGAATGTATCGATACTAGCATAGATTAGTCCTTATTATGGGTGAAGGCTAATGACTTCAATGAAACTAATATCGGCATTGATTGATTAGTCGTTCAGATAGTGGAGACTATTGATACTAAATGTATTGGTATCGATATTGATTAGTCCTTTTTATGGGTGAAGGATAACAATATCATTGACATTGATATCGGTAGGGTGTTTTGTCCACGGAAGTGGAGGGCAAAAGTTAAAGTATAAGAAATGAGATTTAGAGGAAAATGAGAGTAAAGTTTGTATTTTTAATCTTGTGGTAATATATGTACATGTATAATGATAATAATGTATTGAGATAATTGTAGTTTTGTTAATGGTATCCTTGAATAAATGTGTAAAATTATTAAGGCAAATATAACTTTTTCTAAATTTATATCCTTGAATAAATTTTTAAACTTATTAAGGCTTTGTCAATCTAAGCTAATGCTTTTTAGATTGAAAAGCATGTAAGTGTTGTTTGTTTAAGTTGTTGAAATAAAGTTTAAGTTTAGACAAATTAATTTTTTTGGGTGAAATTTTGTTTCAACCATATATACAAATACTTGTGTAAAATAATGATTTTTTAACCCAAAAAACAAAAGCAACAAAACTTGGATAAATGAGCTTTAAATTTAGCCACACTCAATGCTCGAGTTATGTGTTAGAAGGGTTGATCTAAATTAACCTTGTCATTCAAAACAACATAGTTTTGATTTTTTTTAAAAAAAAAATGATGTTTTGAAAAAAAAAAATTTCTCAAAAAATATATCAAACTAAATGTTGATCAAGTTAACTCATTGAAACGTCCAATTTAACTAGATAAATTTCTACCTAAATTTTTTTAAAATCTTACTTGAGCTAGGTCTTAGATTTATCAGATTTCAGGTGGAATCACTCTTAATAACACTTAGATTTCATTTCTACTGAAATTAGGAAGGAACTGGAGGGTAATGGCCTAACGTATCATCGATTAGTTATTGTGGGAAGCTTTGCTAAGCTTGTAAGAAGTTAAAAAGGGGATTTATATAGAAATTTTTCTCACGAGTAAATAATGGAATGTTAATTTATGAAAAGGGGTGACACTTGGTTTCATAAGTAAAGACATTTGATCTGCCACTTGTAAGTTAAGTGTCTGGATGTGGATCCTAATATCAATATATCCATCAATATTATCTCCGTGTCAATATATCCAAACCCAACTCGGTCTAATTTTTGGGTTTAAATATGCTTTTGTAATTGTATTAACTCAGTCTAATTTTAGGTTTATTCGGTTTAAATATGCCTTTGTAATTGTATTAATTTTCTGACTTGCGCTTTTTGCTCTTTTTTTCTGCTCTAAAGTGACCTGTTTTTAATTGGCTTCGTAAATTTCGGAGGTAAATTTTATTGATTTGGGAAAAAGGAAAAGCCTGCTACAAAGCCCTATTCCGCGGCCCCCAATTCTGTTTATCGGCAACATTTTGCTTATTTCTCTTTATCTACGAACTCCCTGACTGCCAACCAGGTTTGCAAGATTGCATTAGAATCAGCTTCCTAATGTAGCAGGGTTTTCAATTTTTCGCCTTCGCCGCAGCCTTGCAGACCGGCCCTAGTTCATGACTATAGCAGTAAGGGCAGCAGCATGGAGCTTAGATGCCATGACTGGCTACCAGTCGCTTTTTCAGCAGGAACCTGGCTGGAGCCGCCCTTTCTGGGGGGATAGACGGTAATCAAAGAACCAAAATAAGACACTGTTCGGAGGAATAACCTGCTTGAAATTTGAAAACATGGAAATAAACATATAATTGTCATCGGAGAAATAGGTATGAAGGACATCCAGCTCCAATAGGTCAAGGAGAGATCAACCTGAACTGATGTACCGATTCATTGAAGGCCACTAAATGGTAACGAGACAACAGCGAGCTTAATCCACAACAGCATAACTTCTCCTCAGAAAATAAAAGTATAGTACAGTTTACTAGCTTAGAGGACTCCAAAGAACGGATTATTTATTGCAGAGGTCAGCTCAGATCCAGCTGAGTTCAATACTGCCATGTCCACCTTGTCCCTAGCAAGAAAAAAGAACTCTTCGCTTTCAATTTTCTCAAACCCACACAGCTCAAGAAACCTAATGCCTCCTTCGAGTGAACCAACTCTATCCTGTAAATGTAGAATGATGGAAAATAAAAGAAACATGAAAACAATTAGCCAAATACCTAAGAGTTCATACTCAATGTTGTAAAAGCCAAATTGTATGCAGAGAGTTGGACTGATCACATCAAATGATGCAATAATGCAACATGTGATAATAGGTGAAAACTATGATCAATCTGGTGGTGTGCAGCATTTGCAATTGGAGTTGGCATTAAATTGATACACATATTCCCTCAATAAAATTTAGCATAAGAAGTTGCATACCTGGAAGGTTTGATTATTGAGTCTTATTTTTCTGAACTTCTCCTCACCAGGGTTTTTGGCAACATTCCCCACGTAAGTTAGGAGAGTCTGGAATGCTCTCTTCACTTTAGCATCATCATCCTAGCCTCACAAAACCAAATGAAGTGAGGCTATAAAATCTAGTTTCTGGTGCTACACAACTTTAAAAGCATGAACGAGGAACAGTAATTAGGATTAATTTCTGGAGGGGATATAGAATTTGAACAATCGAAAAACACATGAATGCTTATATTTGAATGCATTGCCTTCTCATAAAAGAATATCTTGCAATCAATATCAGTAGATGTGAGAAGATTTTCGTTTTCATGAGTATGAACAAGTACATGCTAATGGGTAAACTGTTGGATGTGATATTTTATCCATGCAAATTATGGATGCAACTTTTTTGGCCAAGGAACCCATATCCGATCCACAGTTTAGAATTCACATTGCATCAATCTATTTATTTGTCTGTCTATACAAATGTGTACCGGTGAAAGTTCGAGCTGCATCTACAAAGGCCTAAGTTTTCACCAAGTGCCATAGCAAGTCTTCAGTTATCTTTCTGACACTTTATGATTCTTAATTAAATTTCACAATAAGCATTTAAATACCAGCAAGTTTAACACTTAAATCATCTCAAGTTACTCTGATTTCTATCTTTGTACATAACTTTTAGCTTTTAAAATTTATAATGCTAATCTTGTACACAGCATTGATAGATCTTTGGTCAGAGGAAATTCCTAAATTTGGTAGAAAATGTAATTTAGTATTCAATGTCCTCTTTCCTCTATCTAGTACTCTCCTATTATCCTCTTTCCCCTCTCATTCCTTCATGGTCAAATTTTATTTCAAACTAATTAACTTAACTTTCCAGGGTCAAATCCTCATGAACATAAAAGAATAACTGCAAAGGAGGGAGGATAAATGAAATTGAATTGAAAGATAAAGCAAAGCACACGTCATATATATATAAAACAAAACAAGACAGTTAACCTTTTATACTTAATGTTTCTGGACTGTGATGATGAAGATCAGAAGTAGACTTGTTTTTACCTTGTGGTTCTGCTTAAGAGATCGCAAGCATTCTCTCATTTGCTCTTGCTTTGTGGCAGGCCTAACAGGCAACATGCTCTGCAAAACATTCATAAAATATGTTAGTAACACAGAACAAATGACTTACATCAAGTCCATATTTATTCATCCAACCTTTTTCTCCTCCACAACAGGTGCAGAAGGTTTTACAGTTGCAGGATCTTCTGGTGGCAGTCCAAGCTTCCTTCTTCGTTCTGCCTGTGGAGCACCCAACTCCAGTCAGAAATAAACTAACAATGAATGGAATCATTCCAAATATAATTCGTATAACCAATGGGCCATGGTAAACTGGAACAGAAAAGAGAAATTTCAAAGATGCAACTCTATACCATCAACCAAATGAGATCTAGCATGTCTTGCCTTTATCCTTTCTATAATGCATAGAGATGTGCTCCTCTTTTTAAAAACATTTCAATTTTAATACATTAAAACCATATGCAAATCAAGGAAAACTAGAACAAACTTGCACAGATACTTTTAACTACTACTGAAATTTCGGGGAGAAAGAAAAATGGAATAGAACAGTGGTAACCTTGTCCTCTTCCAATTTCTGACGAATTTTTTCCCTGGCTCTCTTCTCTTCCTCTTTTTCTGCCTTCCGCAGGGCCATCAATCTGAGAGGGCAGAAAATCATTCAATTGTAGTAACAGGATAGGGCATTTTTTTGGTGCACAAAACCAAAAAAGAAAGATTACTAAAGAGCCCCAAAATGGTGCAACTTTGCAACCATGTACAAAAACAAAAATTTCATTTACAAGGGAATCTACAGAATCATGCCAGAAAGACACCCAATAACATATCAAACACAGTGCAGGTGCAGTGAAATGGAACAAAAATAGGCAAATACAAACCGCTTTCTTTCATTTTCTTCTTCAATTCGCTTTGCTTCCAGGAGTTCCTTGCCAATTCGAATCCTCTCCTAGAAAATTGATTTCCAAAAGCACGTTACAAAAATATAGCAGATAGATCAATCAAGTCAAGGGTTTACATACAAAGATAATACAGCACAAGGAATGGCTTACGACATTATTTAGAGATAGAATTCCCAAAAACTTTACTCCAAGAGGATTTTAACATGCACATGACTATATAAATAATTATTACTTGGCCTTAGGAAAAGCTTTGAAGAGAATAAATTCTCTGCAAATAAACAAACTATGCTTATCTCCATAGAAAATGCCGTTCACATTGCTAGCATTTTAATCTAACACATGCACTAATTGGGACCACATATCCTAAAAATGTTAGCAAGTATCAGAATGATGTGTCAAAGATTCCATGTTTGTAAGGCGAAAGTTGACTGAGAGTTACAGTGCAAGTTAGGGAAACTATAGGCACAACATGAGGTTCAAGGAAACTGCAAAACAATAATGCTCAAGTTTCACTATTCATAACCGCCGATGGAGACAGATGATGGCATGCTTTACAAAGGAATGGATAGATAACAATCACATACAAATGCATAACTTTGAGATTGCAAGTTGATACAAGAGAAAGTCATAAAGAAAATAAAGAAGCACCTTTTCCCTTTCTCTTTCCGCTGTCTTCTCTTCCTCCTCTTTCTTCTTGCGTGCACGCTCCCTGTTTCAAATTCGATAAATGTTGGTTGATCGGATGTTTCATTATAGTTTAAATTATTTACAACAAAGACAAACATGGGATAAATGAATGATAAACATACAAACATACACACAGTGGACCTAAAAGTCACCCAGAAAATTCAACGCTAGTTTTAGTCCTTGAAAAAAAAAAATAAAGGTACCTTCAGCAATCACATTATGCATCTTTCCTTCATGATGTTGAGAGAATAAATGATAAAAGAGAGAGAGAGAGAAGAGAAAACTAAATTTAATGTAAGCAAATATGACAATTAAGGCATCATAATTACATCACTTGAAATAGAAGCCAACACCAAGGACAACTGCATTCAGGGCATTAGTCCAAACAATCAACGTCTTGATTTATCAAAATAAGATAGATCCAATTAAGCAAACACCAGTTAGTAACCCAAGACCCACACAGAATCAGATTTGCTATATTTGAGAGACTCCAATTAGTTTCCAAAGTTTCAGATTTCCAATGCACCTGAAAATTCTAGGTGCTTTTTGTCACCCCTCATACAAACTACTTCTAAAAGCTTCTCTTTTTTTACTGAAATTAAGCAGATTTAACCAATAAAATCAAAGGTTGAATGAGAAACAAAAACTGCATTGCAAGGCCAGGGTCAAACAAAAAGCAAGCAATCAAAAAAAGACAAGTTTTAAACTGATAGCCTACCCTGAACCCAACTCATTCTTTAACTGGGCCAAGGTTCAGTAACCTGCTGCAGCAGGTACAGACAAAAAACAGTATCCAGATTATCTACAAAAGCTTTGACTACTGGCCAATTAGCAACTGCAAAAAATGAAGATCGTGAAGCTTAGATATGCATTTTAATGCACCATACCTCAGTTCTTGTGCTTTTTGCTTCACTTCTTCTGGGGTCAAAGAAGGTTTAGAAGCCTCAGCATTGGAGTTGACAGGTACCTGAGCAGACAAGCAGGTCAGTAAATCAGATTAAACAAACAATTAAAGAAATGAAGAAACTTATTTTCAAATCGGCAAAGAAAAAAAAATAACAGTAAGATGCACATATGCCAAAGGGAAAAAAAAACATATAACACACCATGGGCATTTCATCTATGTCTGGGTCATTCTCATGCTCAACTACCCAATTTACCGCAGCCTCAAGACCGGCATTTCCTGAAAGAAAAGAAAAGACAACGCTCAGAAAATTGCAAATGCTATGTGATTTGCTTATAATCAATATGAAGACACAGAGGCCAAAAATAATATGATAAGCCTCAAAGATGCCCGATGACATGGAATTCTAACGTCTGATAAGCAGATGTAAATATGACAATAGATAACATCACCAGAATAATGAAGTGCCCTGGTTGCCCTTGCTGTTGGGAAACCCATTGCTTCCAGTTCCTCAAGGATTTTTTTGTCAACCTCTGGAGCAACCATTTCTAGAGAACAAATAGCAACTGTATTAATTACATTAACTTTCAATGATCAATCTCAAGAAGTAAACAAAAATATTACAAATAAAAAGATTTTGACAAGTGCTGACACCCTATCCAAAAAAAAAAAGCAATTCAAAGAACAGGTACTGATATAGCGATGGAGTGCTAAAACAATAGGCATGATGATTTCCAAAGCTTGCAATTAAAATCTCATAGCAGAACCCTGACAGCAAAAGTGCTCTAAAAGAGGTTTTCATCGACAGTAATAGTACCTTCAGGCCGGGTACTAGTGCTTGCATCAGCAGCAGGCTCATTAGCATCCATTGGCGTCGCCTTCGGAACCTCTAAGCTTATCGGTTCTGCAGCCTCGGCGGTCTTATCCGTAAACTCAGAGTGACCTGTTCTCTTGGTGTGCAAATCGCTTTCCTTCATCACAAAATGAAACCAATAATTACAAAAAAAAAATATCCACAATTGAAGAAACGACAGTTATGGAAAGACAAAACGACGAGATAGAAATGGAGGATTTGTTTACTGTTTTGGAACGGCAGGGTTTGTCGCAAGTGGCGCAGACAAGATTGAGAACGGCTTCAGTGGATTCAGAGAAATTGGAGTGAGAGGTCAGCTCGGCGTGATCTTGTGCCTCTTGTACGGACCTCAATGAAGCCCCGCAGTCCCCGCACTTCAGTGACAATCCCGCCATTGATTTTGATTTTGATTGATGGGCAATCGATCAGAAAGAGAGAGACGGTGGCTCTGTCATGTGAAATTGAGTTTCTTTCCGGTTGTGTTTTTTATTTTGTGTCGCCTTTTTTATCTTTCTTTTAATTTAACCCTTTGCTTGCTGGTGAGGGAAGGAAGGTGAAGGCAGTGTTTCTCAGCTTCTCCGTTATATTCCGGAACGATAATGAAGTTTACTTGTTGTTGTTTATTTAAAAATATATTAAAATAATATTTTTTAAATATTTTAAAAAAATTAATATTAATATATCAAAATATTTAAAAATACTAAAAAAATATTAATTTAAACAAATTAAATTTTTTAAAAAATATTTTTAAATACCAAAACAAAAACTACAAAAAATATAATAGGATCTAAGATATGCAGATAAAGAAGGACCATACCTTATATTAAATAAAAAATAATAAATTAAAAGATAATATTTTATAATTAGAAGTGAAAATCGCCACGTAATCAGCATAAAATCTTGAACAAAATAAAAAATAAATTTGCCCAAAAAATATTGACGGTAAAAAATTTAACAGGAAGAAATGAATGGCATTATTGTAAATAGAAAGAATTGAAGTTTTCTTCTTCTCCTTCATCTCTTTCATTTCACTCAATCTATATTCCATGGAAAGCGTGAGCCAAGTAATTCCTACCAAAGAAACCAAACCAAATTAGAAAACTTTACAGAGAGATAGAGAGAGGTTGGGAGTTTGGGGGATAGAGAGAGAAAGGTTACTAATTTCAATTAAAAAAAAAAAAGGAACTTCTTGGAATTTATTGCAAAATGCTTGGTAAATTGGGTTAATTAGTAGTAGTAAGATGTTTATTTTCAATTAAATTCATTTTTTCTTCTTATTTTTGGTGGGGCATTGAAATTCCTCAACTGTGAAATTATAGGGTTTATGTGTTTGTGAATGAAAATATTAATTTGTGTAATCCCCAGCTAATTATGGTCAAGATAACATGATTAAGGATTAAATTAAAGAAATTAAGGTTAATCATGGGGTAATATAAAAAAAATATAAAAATATATTTAAGTTACAAATTGATACTATAAAAAAAGGATGATGATATATTTTAATAATTATAAAATACTTTTTAGTGTTTGATTTAAAGATATTTTCGATGACTGCATACACTTGTAGAGAGAAAAGAAAAAAAAAAGTGAAAAAAAAGTGAGATACAAACCTTAAAATTCTGAAAAATCTCAACAATGTCACTATCAATTAAGTAATACTCTAAAAGGCGTCGGAAAACTATTGTAGTTTTTCCATGCCTTTCACTTTCTCATTTTTAATATATTATATTATTATAATTATTATGTTATAATAATTATTATATTATATTATAATATATACTAAAAATTAAATGAAACGCTAAATTGTTTTTTTATTAATTTTTTTTAATGAATTTTTTTTATCCCGGGTTTGATGGGTTAGTATGATTTGACGAGTTAACCCGGATGTTTTTTAATTAATTTTTTTTATTTAGTTTAGTTTGTTAATGTTAAATTTCTTTATATTTAATTATCAGATTTTCATAACACGTATCCCGAACTTGACAGGTTAACTTGGTTTGACGGGTTTACCGAGTTAATTTTGGATAAACCTGTCAATTATTTTTTTCTATTTAGTTATTAAACTTTCATGACGTGAATCTCATGTTTGACGAGTTAACCTGGTTCGAAGGGTTAACCCAGTTAATTCAGATTTTTTTTCTTTTTTTTATTAGTTTTTTTCTTCATGTTGGTTTTTTTTCCTTTGTTTTTTTCTTTTTAATTAATCTATTTAATTATCACACTTTTATGACACGATCTTATAGCCAGACCCACATCCAATGCTCTAGGGTCCGGTGTTGCAGTCAGACTCACTTAAACTTAAGTCATGCAAGTTTAATGTTATTATTAATATTATAAATAGTATTCTTGGGTCAAGTGTTGCAGCTAGACCCAAGGTTTTTGGATATATTTTTGCAGAAAGACCTAACACTCTTAGATTTTAGTATTTTTTTTATATTTTCTATGCAAGAAAAAAAAATTAACCCGTGGCATATGCCTTTGTTTTTTTTTCCTTTTCCTTTTTCTTTTTAAGCCTTTTACTTTGAATAGCACGATGCAATCCACAGTGAAAAACTTATGTATTTAGTTTTAATCTTTTTCTTTTTCTTTTTCTTCATTAGTTTTTTCCTCATGTAGGTATTTTTCTCCTTGCTTTTTCCTTTTAAATTAATCTTTTTTAAAAAAAATTTAGTTCATTAATATTAATTTTTTTTATTTAGTTATCACACTTTCATGACATGAATCCTAAGTTTGATGGGTTAACCTGATTTAGCGAGTTAACCCAATTGATTCAGTTTTTTTTTTCTCATCCGTTTTTTTTCTTCTGTTGGTTTTTTTTCCTTTATTTTTTTAATTAATCTTTTTAATTATCACACTTTTATGACATGACCTTGCAGTCAGATCTACATCCAATACTATTAGGTTTGGTATTCCAGTCAAACCCGCTTAAAACTTGGATCATGCAAGTTTAATGTTATTATTAATATTATAAATATTACTTTTAGGTCAGATATTACAACTATACCCAAGACTTTTGGGTATAGTTTTGCAGAAAGACCTAACACTTTTAAATTTTAAAATTTTTTGATTTTTTTTATATAAAAAAAATTAACCCGCAGCATCGCGCCGGTCATATATCTAGCAAACCTCTAAAATTTGTGAAATCTTAGAAATGTCATCTCCCCGAGTGAAAGGAAAATATTAGTTTAATGGCTGTCATGAGCAGATAATAAAAAAGAGAAATGGGGAAAGAAAAAAAAAGACATTGTGTGCATGCATCTACGTCTCCATAGTCCATAGAGTAGAGGAAAGAAAACGAGGTGGATTGAACTGCATAATCCACAATGGATCTCTATAAATTTTATTGGATAAATTGTTTTTTGAATATATATATATATATATATATATAGGCTTTTTCAATGTATTGTTTTTTTTAAAATTTAATTATAAATATCTAATTATTACTATTATTATCATTATCATTACTATTACTATTATTATTATTGTTGTTGAAAAAACAAAAACCATAAATTTAATTTGAAGGATAAAATTGAAAACTATATAAACTTTGACAAAATAACTAAAAAAACAAAAAATTAAAAGAAGAAAAACCAAATTGAAATCTTTATTATTATTAAAAAAACTAAAATCATAAAATTGATTTGAAAGATAAAAGTGAAAGCATAAAAACTTTGACAAAAGAAAATGAACAAAATAAAAAATCAAATGTAGAAGGACCAAACTGAAAAATATTATATATATAAATTATAATTGAAAGATTAAATTGAAAAAATAATAAACTTTAACACAAGGGAAAATAACAAAAATAAACAATCAAAATTAAAAGGATTGCATCTGAAAAGACAATAAAAATAGGGACCATAATGCATCTTTCCGTGTAGGAGAGAGAATTAAAAGGGAAAAAAAGGAAGGATAACCGAAGATAAATCAATCACCTTTAGATAACACACACCGCCCATAAAAATAGAGGACGCAACAGAGAACAAAGTGAGACCACATAATAAAATTTTCAACCACCAGAAGATGCCGCACGCGCTGCCCAAAGTGCACAACGTCTCTTACACACTAGTAACTTTTTGAATAAAAGTATTGATTAAATGTAAAATTACTTCATCACCCTTAACCAATCCAGTAATTACAAAAAAAAAAACCTTGAGGAAAAGACGTCAATACCCCTTTATACACAACTTATTTTTTTTTACTCCAATGACAATTGTACTACACAATTAAAAAGAAAAATATTAGAACACACTTGTCAAGCAATGTTAGTTTTTTTTTATTTTAGGGGTATTTTAGTTATTTTACGTTACATTAAAAGATAAATCGATGAAAACACCTCCCAAAAAAAAATCAGTAATGACAAATAAATAATATAAAAAGACCAGGACATTGTGTGCATGCATCTACGTCTCCACAGAGTCGAGGAAAGAAAACGAGGTGGATTGAACTGCAGAATCCACGATGGATCCCTGTAAATTTTATTGGATAAATTGTTTTTTGAAAAAAAAATATATATATATATATATATATATATATATATATATATAGAGAGAGGACGAAATTGCCTCTTAATCTTAACCAGAAAAAGCAACTTCTAACTACCAGTCGCCCGGTCCTCCACCTGTCATCTTTAAAACGCGTAAAAAAGGCAAAGGTAAAAATCAGAAACAACAAGAACTCTCGCTCTTCTTCTCCCCCCCCTCCGAATTTTCCCGAGAAAATCAGATATACCCCAACCCAAGAGTCCAAGACAACAGCACTCATGATCCCCAAACCCTAATTACGCCTCTGACTACGATGATGCCAATCCATGACCTCTTATCATTAACTTCCAGAATTACTTTCTCAATCTCAGTTATAAATGGAACCAGACCGCATCCTCTCTCCAGACCCATCCACATCAAAATCAAAACCAACCGAATCGGAGAAAGAAAAATTCATCGAATGGGAAGATTACGAGCACGAAGTTGCAAGATTATGGAGTCTCTCTTCTTCTCTCAACGAATCTAAACAAAAGAAGCAAAATTTTGAACAGAAACTTCGCTCCCTTATTCAAGTAAGCCTTTGATTTTTATCGTCTTCTCCATAGATTGATTGATTAATTATAGTTTTTTTTAACTTTTTTCTTGGATTATTTTAGCGTTCTTGCATGAAATTAAAGAATCAATGCATGCATTTAATTAGTTAATTAATTATTCAGTTTGTCTATTTTAATGCTTTTTAATTAAATTGGAGAAATGGATATATAAATCTTATTGATTAGCCCGCGTATTAGCGGGCCTCAATGTGGTGGGCAGGTGAAGGAGGAGGCTTTAAGTAGATTGAATAAATTGGAGGAGATGAAGGAAAGGGTGGAGGCTAGGAAATTGGTGATAGAAAGAATTAAAGGGCAATCTAAGGTTGCGGCGGAGAATTCGACAAAAGAAGAGGAGAGGCTTAGTTCGGAAGTTCGATCATTATTAGTTGCTGGCACCGCGCTTTCTGTGGCTAGTAAGCAATTGCAGGTAATTGAAATTTATATTTGATAATGTTAGAGGAGTTTTCTTTGTGTTTTTGGTAAATGTAGTCAAAAGTTTATGATTGATCACATTATCTGTCAATGTTTATATTGTTTTGAGCTTGTTGCATGTTGTGAGTGATGCATGCACCATATAAATAGGATGATGGACGGACTTTGTGAAATTCTAGTGTATCAGAAACTGAGGAAAGGGCCTTCTCTTGGTTGTTGACTGAAGAAATTTCATAGACATGAAACTGTGTGTTTGGTCCCTGATTAACGCTACAACGCAATATCCCTAAGGTCATGATTTAAAATGCTAGTGATGCTTGGGAGAGTATTGAAGGGGCACAACTTAGTTTCTCAATTGGTAGAAATGTTTTCTTTCGTATTATGATAAGCAAGTTTGGCATGTATGGCAGTAGTGCACCGGCTCCAGTGCAGATAATATTTTATTATTTTAGGGTGTTACTGATCATAGGCAGCTGATTTATTATTTTTATTGTTTTGATTTCATAAGAGGGTTAGTATCAGATCCCAAATGAGTGCGAGAGTCTGTAATTGCATAATATCTCAGGCATATGTACGCAGTCTTAGCAAATCTGATGCGCTGAAAATGCTATTAAGAGGCGTGCTGCTTATGCACATTTGTTTCCTATTCATAATATCTTATTTCTTGCCTCCTTTGAGGGTCAATCTACAGCAGGTTTTTCATGTTTATCTTTGTGTTCTATGTGGTGTGATATTGTGAGTATTGCTGAGAACTGATAGAAACATGATTGCTCTGAGGTTCACACCAAATTCAATGGGATGCATTATGTGGAAAGTTTAATTTATTTGCAATCCTTTGTTCATTATCAAATAAAATATGCAATATCATGAACATTAAACTTGTATGAAAAGATAAAGATGATTTAATGGTGCCCAAAAAGTTGTCTTCCAGGCACTATGGAGTTGGACATTTAATGTTCCAAAAATGTCCTCACATGTTGAAGCTTATCTTTGTGCATTTTATTATTTCCTTCCGCTATTACTTTGAAGGGTCCAGTCTTGGTCATATGAGGTTTATGCTGTACATCTTCTGGTCTTCGTTTTTATTCTTTGTTATTGTAATTGGAGATGTTATTTTGTATTCAATTTTTGTATTATCAGTAATTTTGGTTTGTTGCATGTTGTCTTTACATTTCCTAATTTATCCAGGAGCTCAAATCTGTCCTTTTAGTGCAATCAGCTCTGTTGAATAAATTTTTTTTTGTCTTTCGGCTTAGTAGAGGGTCAGGGTTTTTTTTTTTATATAAATACTGGTAATATTGAATGTTTGATCGTACTCATGTCAAAGGATTCAAGAAGGTCACTTGCCGGAGAAAGGGGATATGTTCGCCTCACAAAGTTGCAGAAGAAGCTAAGACTGAGACAACAATTTATGATATCACAAGTTTCATTGCTTTATCCTATTAAGATATCAGCTGGACCTTCAGAGGAGCAGGAACTTGAATCTTTCCCAAGCAGTAGTAAATCAGGTAACGTGGACCTGATTTGACACTAAACGAAACACCATGACTCACCATGACTTTAAGTTTTAAACAACAGCTGCAATAAAGCAGGCTGTTGATCTATCTTATAACTTTCTCTCTTTTGGTGGTTCTGACGGATACCTTTTTGCGAACCATTATGTCCACAATCTTTAGTTGTTTAGATATTATGAACATATCTTGTTGGATCTGCTATTGGTTGTTGTTTCCAAGACTTTTGAAGCTAGGGTTTCAGATGTTAAAATATGGAATGTTTTTAAGGGTTGCCAACTGAATCAATGTGTGTGAACAGTTGTGTAAATTACTTTTAACTTTAAACAGTTCATGATTAAACCGTTATTGGGATCTTCTGGGTCTGGACGAGTCTGAAAAATAGCTCAGAAGTCAATCACTACTCTTGGTTTGACTTCTTTAGTAATTCTACTTATATTAATTAAAAAAAATCAAGACTTTCTTGCATCATTTTTGTACCCAGCTAATATTAACTATCTACTGGTTTTCTTTATTTTCAAAGCATTTATATATGTATCACTAGTTCTGAAGCCATGCTATGTGTAAGGTATATGCTTTCATATGATTCATGGTAATTTCAAATTTAAAGATAGTAACTTATCTTAAAATTGTGTTGCCTTAATAAGTGAAAGCAGGTCTAAGTGCTTTTTTAGTTGCTTATTAATTTTCTTTTCTCTATCAGGGAACTATGTTGGTTCTAAACCCGTTAATCAAGGATCCTTGACAATTTTAGGTCTGAATTTGACGATGGCTCCCTTTACAAAGATGAGTTTTTTCACTGACAAGAAGGAGGTTCAGAGGTCTGCTAGTGCCCTCGGACACGTTGCTCATGTGTGTTATTTCTCTTTGCTCAACTATTACATTTGTTGCTAGGATTATTCTGTTGCACCTATCATGTGCCATTAACTTTCTAGGTTTCTAGCGCTGATGCGTTATCAACTTCATCTGTGAGAACTATTTAAAAAGTGTGCCAGATGAGATCATATATCTGCAATGAGAACTATTATAGCATGAAACTGCATTTTCAGGGATTTTTTTTAAATAGCTGTATTGGTACTTTCCTGGTCAACAATTAAAACGTGCTTTATTTCTGACGGTTCCCTTGCAGGCTGTTTCACTTATTGCCTCCTACACTCCTTTTCTCTCTTGCAGGCTGTTTCACTTATTGCCTCGTACTTAGAAGTTCCTTTGCGTTACTCTTTACGTTTGGGTGGTTCCAATTCCTATATTATTGATTGTGCACCTTCAGTAGAGTCATCTGATTTGTTGTCAAGTACAATGTTGACTGCAAATACAAAACCTGTTGAATTTCCCCTCTTTTTAGAAGGTCAAGATACCACGCGAGCAGCATATGCTGTATTCCTTTTAAACAAGGTAAATTATCATAAATTATCATTTCTGCCCTTCTTCTCCATGTTCAGAGGTCATGTCTAATATTATAATGTACTCAATCAAAATATTTTAATTCCCAGTTTTTATCTGCCCTGCTTGGATTTTCTGTTTTGAAAAGCCAAGATTGAATTTCTTTCATGTTCATGAAACTGTATCATTATGAAGGTTTCTTGCTTATTGCTGTATCTCTAGCTTGTTGGCCTTAACATACACTATGCTTTTCATCCTCTGTTGATCATTTCTCTTCATTGGTGCTGGCACCAACTGGAGAAGAAGAGGGGGATGTTACTAACTTCTTGGTTTGTGTTGAGCCAGTTGTTATCTTCAATTTTGTTTCATTCTATTGATCTTAATTCAAGGAATTCTCTTGGCAGGTCTTTGAACTCCATGAACATCATTCCCTTTTCCTTCCTGGCAAATTTTTTTGTTTTCTCATTTTCTCGTTATTGTTTTTGGTTTCTTGCGAGGGAGAGAATTCGTGTTAGACTTTGGTTCTCAAACTATTATGTATTCTCATCTTTTATTCATTATTTTGGCTTGATTTGTTAGGTGGCATTCGTGAGGAGTTCCTCTAGATGCATAGCACATTACGATCCAGTTGAATTCTTAGCATTATTTTTATATGTCTTCTCCTAATGACGTTAAAATTCCCATTTGGTTGTAGGATCTGGAGCAGCTTTTAAATTACATTGGTGTTAGAAGTTTAGGACCACGGCATGTATTGGCTAATTTGAAGGAGCTTACAAGGACAATTCAGTCAGCAGAATTCTTAGACTCATGATCCGATCTCCCAATCTTGACTTTAAAGTTAGTGCTTCTTTTGTAAATGGATACCTGTATTCTTACATAGGTGCGAGTTTTTGATGCAGCACCATGTCATAGATCTTCATCTATTACCACTTTTTATTGATAAAAGCATGGTCAATATGGATTCTTTTTCTAGGAGTCATACAATCTTCTTACACTTTGCCGAGTTATAGCTTCTAAAAAAAAATGAAACAACTCTCCTACTTATAAGTGGGTTACCTTTTTTTTTTTATTAAACACCTGTCGTTTTATGCTAAGAATTCAATTAAAGAGAGAATTTCTGTTCCGAATGAATACTGCTGTCTGCACAACTGAAGCTTTCATTCTTCTGTTTTGGAGTTCTGAGGAATATTTTGCCATCAAGTAAAATATCACGCATAATGGGAGTTATTGTCTCTTTGGACATTCTGGTGGAGGTACGCCAAAACTTAACTGATGGGATCAGCAATCATAGAGTTGATTAGCTTTTTCTTGGCAAGGAGTTGGTTTCTCAGTACTGCTTTTCTGTTCCACCAAAGCTTTGAAGAATAACAAGCCTTCATGTTGGAGTTGTGGGGTGGGCATATCCACTGATGCCAAAACTGTAAAAGCCAGCTTTGAATGGGGGATGCTGTCCTCATTGTCATAGCTGTCCTCATTGTCATAATTATTGTTGTTAAAATTACGAGTTGATTCTTAAAATCTTATAATTTTATAAGTCAACATGTATATAACGTGTTAAATCGGGTTAAAACTTGAAATCGGTCAAACTCAGTTAAAATCAGTAAAATCAAATTGATTTTACGAGTTTGACCGATTTCCCGTAAAAGTTAAAAAATTTATTGCCTCCTTGCCCGAGTCATTTGACACTCCACTACATAGTCTCCACTCATCATTAAAGGATCTTGGGTATGGAGAAGCTTTATACTGTATTTTAGGCTGGAAATGCATGATCGGAGGATTGAAATCATGAGGAATTAAAAGAGTAAAATAAGAGATAAAAATACTTATACAGAAAGAAATACTATGTTTTAGACTAATCATTTGTTAACTACAAAGAGAGACGACAAAGACTTAAAGAGAACTTAAAATACATGTCTTGCTTGGTGGGATATTTAGACATTATTTCTAAGACTTGTTATTAACATAAAAAAGATGGAAGGTGAGGTGGCATGAGATTAAATTGATGTTATTTTGTACGTTTTTGTTCTCGTTGTCATGGGTTCACTGTATTGTTCTCTGTTAATTTTTTTTGAAGTTGTTGATATACCTTAGAATGTTGTATCATCTCACTAGTTGCCTGCAATGTATTTCAAGACCTATCCTCTAGAAAATGTTCTGAAACTCTATCAATAAAACATAGTTGTTCAATCTTTTTCTTCTTCATATTTTTAAGTTATTTAAACCATGTATGAATTTTTATTTGAATTATGTAGTTTAAGGTGTTTGGATATTTGTATTGTTTATTTCACTTTTATTTTAATTGTGTTATATTATTATTAACTACTTGACTGAAATTATCAATATATAATTAGTTAAAATATTTTTTTTGTGATTTTATAATTTTACAATTCGAGTTTACGATCCGGGTTTATATTGTATATTTCATATTGTGTTAAAAAAATATTTTTGACAACCTTGATCATAGTATACGATGTTTTCAGACAAAAAAATAATTTTTTTTTGGTAAAAGAAAATTTTAAAAAGAAAAGCAGAGATGTCATGTCAAGAAGCAAGATTCCAGTCAAAATTGGTCTAAACTGTCAAATTGAAGTGGGAATTTTGATAGTAAAATAATGAATTTGACATTGATAAACTTATGGTGCAATGGGATTTGATTCCTTTTCTTCGGGTGTAGAACGACTCAATTGATTTTCTGCATGAAATTCGATTCAATGGTCACGAGGGAGAATAAAATAATAACAGAATTATTGCTTTCTATCCTCATTAGCTATATATTGGGAGTGAGAAGAGGCAACGATAGGGAGAAGAGAACGACAGGGAGGTAATTTTCTTAGCTTTGCTTGCTTAGAAATGTGGCATAGGTGACATCATATAGTAGAGGTGAAAAAAATAAACTGAGAAAACAAAAAAAAAACAAAAAAAATTGAACTATGAAAAAAATATTAATTAAACCAATTAAAATATTTTAAAAAATATTCAGTTTGATTCGGTTTCTGTTTCATAAATCTGAAACGGAAAAACTTCAACCAAACCAAACTTGGTTTAGTTAAAAATAAACCGAACCGAACCGAAACCAATCCCATCAGAAAGTTAAAAAAAAACCCAAAAAACAATATAGTTTTTGGTTTTTAATATAAAATAACCGAAACTAAACCGAACCAAACCGAATTGAAACCAGTCGGTTGGAACCAATTTTGGTTCGGTTTTGGTTTTATTTTTTATATTTTACAAAATTTCAATATGGTTGTTTCTATAAATAAAACCTGAACCAAACAAGAAATAATAACCCCTACTATACAAGGACTGAACATGTCTTGAAACTGCAATTCTTTCTTTTACTATACACACATTGAACCTCGTTCTATGAAAATATGCAACGAAATTCTTACACTCTTGACTTCCATTTTGTATCTCCTGACAATGAGATATTTTCCACCCGTTCCATGCCCCCCCTAGCTTTCATTAATCACATACATAATAATAACTTTAGATGATGTGGTGTTTGAGAGTGCGATGTTATTGCTTTTTTCTTTTCTTTTTTTATATACAAATTATTTAATAAATAAAACAACACCATCAAAAGCAAGTTTTATATTTTTTTTCCTCGCATTTTCATATGGGATAAAAATCAAAGCATGAGAGTTAAAAGACACATTGGAGTTTTGATGACGATACCTCAGCTATCAGCACTGTTGAGAAGATATCGTTCAGAAGAATCAGTAGACACCAAGAAAGGCTATTGAAGGATGATTGAGTGGGCCACAAGCAGTGATGTTTCTCCTTCTCAGATAGAATGAGAGCACAGCATTATGGATGATAGCACAAAAACCACGGTATAGATTGGTCATGCAACTTCAGTTGGGAAATCAAATATTTGTTTGTAAATATTTAGAGTTTCTTTTACTAAAATCAAAAAACCCTCTTCTTGGGAATGAAACAATATTTTGAAGTCTATCCTTTCCATTTATGTAGTTCCTCAGCACTCAGCAGCATCAGACAACAATAGCTCTTCTCGGGTATCAATCGACATACTTGCATCTCATAAATAACTGCTAAAGAGCTCTTGCGTGACTGACAGAATGCATGCCACTGGATAAATTGGCAATGACCGGTTAGAATGAATACTTGCGCGGTTGCCACATTATCTTCACCGCTAGTCGCCATCTCAATCGAAGTACTCATCAGCATCCTTCTGTTTCTTTTTACAGCACCCTCCATTTAGAGGATCTCAGGAATATCAATTGGCTAAAACTAAAAGCATATAGAGTGGATCCATCGACATAAGGAGCCAGTTTACATCAGTCCTCATCATAGCCACCTCCATCCATTTCACCATCTTCTAAGTCATTGTCCTCTGCTTGTTCTTCATCAGCATGTTCCCGATGCACATCCATGAGCTCATTAATCTCCATGTCCTCTGTGTCAAGTCCATCTGGTAGTGATCTCTCCACCTTCATGGAGTTGAGATTTGAGTCACTGAAAAATGAAGAGTACGGCTTCGAGACCTACAAGAGTAAGACTAGCTTTGTTAGCTGGACCTACAGGCCAAAGTAATTTTGCCATCAGAAATATTTCAAATTTCATAATTTGTTGACTGTCAAACTGTCAAAAAAAAAAAAAGGAAAAGGAAAAGAACCCACATGAATGAAAGAAGGAAACACTAGGAGAAAAGGAAAAGAGATTTAAAAAAACAAGGGAAAATAATAGAAACAAATGGGTGTCCACCTTGAATAGAACATTTCTCTTCTCGGCACTTTCCACAAGGTTGTTCCAATGCTCATCATTCCTCAAAGTTGATGCTGACCCTACGACCTAAAACACAAATCAATGCTTAGGTTGTATGAGAAGGTGAACAAAGAAATTTATCAATACATCCCTTGAAATAACAAGACTACTATATTGGACAAATACCCTACCAGGACAGCAGACTTAGCGCGAGTGATACCAACGTTCATTCGCCGGGCATCAGATACAAACCCAATCCTTCTATCATCATTTGACCTAACACATGAGAATATTGCGACATCCTTTTCTCGACCCTGGCAAGTGAAGGTGTTTCACATTTATGAGTTAGTCTTGTATTATTTTGTAGAATTCATTATTTGTTTCTTTCAAGTGATATTTGGGTTAACCAGACCAAATATTGGTCCTTCCACTGAGCCATTATAGTTACTACCAGTTCAGGGCTGAATATCGTGATCAGAATTTTTAAGTGCTCTTCTAAAGTTCCAGTAAAAGAATGCATAGTGTTGACTATAGATACATCTCTGCAAAAGTACATCTCTCTTTTTGCAGAGAACATAAATAGTCAACATGCCTGCCAGATAAAAGATTACGCAGTTCCATCTAGCAAATAAATAAAAACTAGAAATTGATGATAACATACGACCATTCAGAGACCAAATCAATAGCTTTATTAGTGGACAAACCTATTTACCTGGAAACCATCAACAGTTTGAATATCCACAAATTTTTTGGACTCCTGCCCAAAAGCATCCCGAAATCGATCCTGGAAAAGCTTGACTTGGTGTCTATAGGGTGATATAATTGCAAACTGTGAGCTCGACCTAAGCTCTGGATACATGGTCACCAGTTTATGATACAGGAGTAGCACAAATTCAACTTCATCAACATTCACCCAGGACCCACTTCCAGAAGGCTGAGATTCTTTCCCTTCATGTACATCAAAGAAGCAAAACGGACCAAAGCAGTGATACTGATGCCAATCACGTGTTGTCCTTCTCTCAAGATCATCTGCATCCTGCAGTGCCTCGGCATAAAATTCACTTGAAGGAAAGCTCCTTATCTGTTGGGCAACATGTAAATGGAGTCAGATAGCTGATACACCTTTTCTTGTGAAAAAAATTAAATTAGAGGGAAGAGAATACAGATCATAGTTTTAAATCACGGATGCGGTTGCAATCGTAATTGTGGATTGTTGCCTATCACATGCATAAAATAATGGTCGAGGACAATGTTGTAATGAATGCATCAGCAACTCTTAATAAAATAATATTCACATACTTTTTGAAGTTCTATCAAATAAACATGATAATAACGCTTCTAATAATTCCATTTTTTTTTATAATACACTTCTAATGTATTATCAAAAATAAAAAGTATATTTTAACTAATAATTTAATATCATATAAAAAATTGTAATGTATTATAACTTAAAATTCATGTTACCAATACAAAATAAAGTATTTTAAAGTATATACTTTAACTGTTAAACTAAAATGATAAGACATGTGCCAAACACAAATATGTAAAATAAATAAATAAAGTTGAGTTAAAAATGACCTCAATTAGTTGTATTCAAGAGTGCATCTCTTACAAGCACATAATTCACCTTTTGAATTGACTTGGTAAAATAATCAAAAGGAAGTCTGTGATTGAGTGAAAATGGTGGAGAGTAGAATTAAAAGACAAAGATGAGCCTAGAGAGAGGAGAAAAAAGATAATTGAGTATGAGCGTAGCATACTAATAGTACATCCATAGAAGTTGGAATTGCTTCTTTTGTGTAGCATCTTGAAAATAAGCACAAACGGAAGTCAAGAACTGAAAACTATCAAGGCTCTTTTTTGAAAATAACAGACGTTATCTTCAAAATAACAGCCATATGACCGTTACAGTTACACAACACAATTTGACTGATAAATGCCATTACACCCTCAATAACAGTAAAAAAAAATAAAAAGAAAAAAGAAACGCCACTATTTGAATCCATTAAATAACTCACATTACAGCATATAACAACCTTTATTCAAAACTATGATACAGATTACAACATGAATAACACAACACCTCTGGTACGATGTTGATAGATAGCGTCCTATACCATGTCAACAAGTCGATTTGGGTGGTTTAGATTCTACAAAGACTGGATTCTTCTCTTAACATGTTTTTGAAATAGGGAACAATTGGACAGTAGAAAAACATTATGTGAAAAATCATATATCTATCTTAGTGTGCAATAAATTTAAGTTGAACGAAATTAAGTGCATGAAAAAATTTCACACAATTAAATCAATTAATGAACAATAGCATCACAAGTTTAAAAAATTTCTCAATAACAGACTTCATAGTACTTGCCATGAACTAATGAGGTCAAAGTCTAAAAAGAAATGCCACCATGCTTGGCTTAAAGCTTATATTAATTACTCTGACAACATTTAAAACAGATCCAGCCAAACATGTTCAGTTTATCAAAGTTGAGTAAAAGATGCTAATTAGCATTCTTTCCAGTGGTGGTTTGATAATGAACTTTGATTTTAAAAATCTGATACGTTGCAATTGTTATCATAACCATAAAACTTAAGTTCTTCACAGCATTTATTGAGATTCTCAACTGACCTCTGGATGCATACGATACTGCATCTTCAGCATATTTACTGGATAACCAGCTCTTTGAAACCTTTCAAACAAACTCGTGCCATAGCTTTAATTTTAAAAATGAGAGAGAGATTAAATATTTTAATCCAATTATCAATGTTAATGCAATGATATTAAACAATAACAGAGAGAATATATCACTACCCAAATTTCCCAGCAGTGGGAGAAATTACAGTGGCTGGGAGTTGAACTGGATCACCAACCTGAAACAAAAAGTTAAGTGAGTCTGACAGCTATTCATAACACTCTTCCCTATTTTCTAAAGCAAAAGCAGGATACTATCAGAACTGTCAAATTGTCCAATAATCGCTTAATATTGGTATGGATTTTAGAAACCTGCAATATGTTATAGCACAATGAATCACGCATGAAGATATCAAGTCAAACTAAAATCACAAAGGTGATGTCAGAAAAATACCAGAAATACTTGTTTGCATCCATTGACCAATGGCACAAGAGTTGCTGGTTCAACCTGTTCAAGGGTAATATCACAAACCCAAGTGAGTTACAACTGCATCTCAATATCTCACCAGTAACAAAAAAAAATATTGCAAGATGATTATAAACTGGGAAAAGCTATCTTTTGAGCAACAGAAGCACGGACTAGCACGTACGCTGTAAAGCAGCACACATGTGAAGTATAATTGATGGTGCCACATATCAAAATGAATGAACTTGAATACTACAGTCAACTAGTCAACCCACACCTTCATGCTTATGTTATTTTCAACGCATCTAATTTCATGAAATGCGGTGTCATGCTTGAGATATCAATTGCCATGTGCAACATAAGTTTCTACCTACCTAACAGATTACCCATCCTAGCATTTTGTCTATGCTATGGATGCATCATATGATTGTGTGTTAACACAATTACTTCAACACCCTTTAATTCAAAAGTTCGTAACATTCACAAGAAAATCCAAGTAATAACTCATTGATCTTGATATCATTGTTTAAAAAAGGAACACCACAAGTAACATTTCTAACACAAGATGAGTCTTGAACCAGCTGGTCACCACTTACTTGAATATCTTTTTACATTTCCATTAAATCTGAGAGCTTCCGTGCATTTAATTTTTGTGAATTCAATTCATAGCAGTCTTAAAGGCACCCACTGCATATGACTAACAAGAATGAAGGAGATGATGAACACTTACAGCTTGGGCAGCTTCATCTATAATAACAACATCGAAACCATGGTTCAATTTACTAAAAAGTGCCGAACCACTGAAGCTGAGGGTGGAAAAGACCTGCCAATACAGAAAAATTACTAAGGGAGTTTACATGATGCTAGATTCCACTTTCAAGACAGTTGGATTTACATACAATTACAGATTCCTCTAGAATAGCAGCACGGATACTGTCAGTATCCCCTCCTGCAGTTCTATGTTTCTGTTTATCAGAAGCTGATTCACCTTGTTTTTGTTTCACCTGAAGGAGAAATCAGTCATATCAACCTTCAAAATAACACACAGTAGAAGTATCTAGCAGTGACATGCTGTATCAAGAATATAGAGTTTTGACAGACCTTTTTCTTGCCAACGTGAGTTCTTAAACTTCATGGATTACTTATATGATATGTAGATCATATGACATGAATAATGAAATGCAATTTGTTTTTCCTTGGAAATAGGTGAGGCACTGTGCATATGATATGCTGTATCAAGAATATAAAGTTTTGCATGGACCTTTTTCTTGCAAATTTGAGTTCTTAAACTTCATGGATTATTATTTGATATGTAGATCACACGACATATAAACAATGAAGTGCAATTTGTTTTTCTATTCAATAGGTGGTCCACCATGACAAGATAATACAATTTTCACTAAGAGAGTTACAATATATATATATACATCAAGAAGTATCAAATCCCTGAATTCTAGGATTGAATAAACATAATCAGATCCTGTAAAATACTAGGCCTAGACAATAATTGAAATCTTTAGAGAGAATCAAGGGATATACAGCTATGACAGAAATTAAACAAGGAAAGAAGAATATAGTGACAGCTATGAAAGAAATAGAATAGGAAAAGGAGAATATACTGACAGCTACAAAAGACAGCTATTAAAAGAAAAGGAGAATATATTGACATCCCCCCTCAAATTGATGCGGGTAAGTCGAACAACATCAATTTGCTATTGAGAAACTTATGTCGTTGGCGTGTCAAGGCTTTTGTAAAGGCATCAGCTATTTGAAGATCAGTATTGAGATGAGGAAGAGTGATAACACCCCTAGTAAAGGCCTCCCGAATATAATGACAGTCCACCTCTATGTGCTTGGTGCGTTCATGGTAGACTGGATTTGCAGCGATTTGAATAGCACTAGTATTATCACCATGAAGTGGAGTAGGAGCAGTTTGGGGAAACCCAAGTTCAGAAATAAGACCACGTAACCACACAATTTCAGAACAAGCTGCAGACATGGCGCGATACTCAGCCTCGGTAGAAGATTTAGAGACACAATCCTGCTTCTTACACTTCCAAGAGATCAAGGCATCTCCAAGAAAAATGCACCAGCCTGTGAGAGACTTCCTAGTATCCGGGCAGCCAGCCCAATCCGCATCACTATAGGAAGTCAAGGTAAGAGTAGAATGTTTAGGAAAAAACAACCCACGAGTAGGGGAACCAATTAAGTATCTAATAAGACGACGAACTGCAGCAAGATGAAGATGTCGAGGTGCCTGCATAAATTTGCTAACTATATGGACAGCATAGGAGATATCAGGCCTGGTAATTGTTAGGTAGATAAGACTACCAACAAGTTGCCTATATAAAAAAGGATCAGGCAAAAGCTCGCCTTCATCTTTTCGGTATTTCACATTCACCTCCATTGGTGTATCAACAGCAGTAGCATCCTTTAAACCAGCTAGCTCAATGAGATCCTGAATATATTTATGTTGATTTAAGAACAAACCATGATCTCTAGAGTGAACTTCCAGCCCCAAAAAATATGTGAGATGTCCAAGATCTTTCATTTGAAATGTACTATGCAACATATGTTGAAGCTTGGTGATCAAACCAATGTCATTACCAGTGAGGATAATATCATCGACATAGACTAAGAGAAATACCATACCAGTGGTGGTCTTGTAAAAGAAAAGTGATGAATCATATTGACTTTGTGTGAAGGAGAAGGTGAGAAGAGTGTTGTGAAACTTCTCAAACCAGGCTCGAGGTGCCTGTTTCAACCCATACAAAGAGCGTCTTAGTTTGCAAACATCATTAGAAGCCTTTGTGGACATACCAGGTGGAAGTTGCATATAAATCTCTTCCTTAAGATCCCCATGCAAGAAGGCATTTGTGACATCCATCTGATATAAAGGCCAAGCTTTAGAGGCTGCAATAGCAAGAAGTGTTCTCACCGTAGTCATCTTAGCAACGGGTGCAAATGTTTCTTCATAGTCGAAGCCATATTGTTGTTTATTGCCAAGAGCAACCAATCTAGCTTTGTATCTATCCAAAGATCCATCAGACTTGAGTTTCACAGTATAAACCCACTTGCTACCAATGGGCTTGACATGTGGAGGACAAGAGATAATATCCCAAGTATGATTGGCCTTAAGTGCGTGAAGTTCTGCCTCCATTGCTTGTTTCCAGCACTCATGTTTGCTAGCCTGTTTATAACAAGTGGGAATGGAAATAGAAGACAAAGTAGTAGACATAGCCACAGGAGTGGAAAAACCATACCTGTCAGGAGGTTTGTGAGGTCTAGAGCTTCTACGAAGAGGAAGGGGATCATAGGAAATGGGCAGAACAGGATCAGATGTTGCAGGAAGATGTGAAGGAACCTCAGTGAGACCTAGAGAAGGAGCAGAAGCAGGAGTGCGTCTATGATAAACATAACCAGGTTTAAACCTTTGTACTGGTGCTGGCGACTCAGGAAAAGATGGTAAAACAGATAGAGAAGGAAGTACTGAAGGCTGTTGGGTGCAAAAGAAAGGCTGATTTTCAAAAAATATGACATTCCTAGAGACACGAGTTCGACGTGCATGTGGATCATAACAAAGAAATCCTTTTTGGGTGACAGCATAGCCTAAGAAAGCACACTTGACAGATTGGGCAGTAAGTTTATTTCTCTCATGTGCAGGAAGGTGAACAAAACAAACACATCCAAAAATATGAAGATTGGAATAATTTGGTGCATGTCCAAACAAACGAACGTAGGGAGAATCATTGTTTAAGTGGGGAGATGGTAAGCGATTAATCAAATAAACAGCAGTACACAAAGCTTCACACCAAAAATGAGAAGGAACACATGACTCAAGGAGAAGAGTTCGAACAATATCAAGAAGATGACGATTCTTTCTTTCAGCCACACCATTTTGTTGTGGGGTGAAAGGACAAGAACGTTGTGATATGATCCCATGACTTTGAAGAAAAAATTGAAATTCATTTGACATATATTCACCACTTGAATCAGATTGCAGAATTTTGATTTTGGCAGAAAATTGTGTCTCAACTAAGGCAAGAAAGACTTTAAACACAGAGAAGACCTCACTTTTAGATCGAAGAAAATATACCCAAGTAAAACGAGTGAAATCATCTATAAATGTAACAAAGTATCTGTAATGTTCATGAGAAATGACAGGTGCAATACCCCATACATCAGTATGCACGATCTCAAAAGGTTTGGTGGTGCGGGTTTTATGCAATGGAAAAGGAAGTGTTTTGCTTTTACCAAGTTTGCAAGATGCACAATCAACAATATCATTATTAGAAGAAGTCAAATTTTTATTTCCTAGCAAACCAGATTTAAACAAGACTCGAAGTACATGAGAATTAGGATGTCCTAAACGTCTATGCCACACCTGATTATCACATTGAACAGCATTACATGCAACATAATTTGACATAGGAGAGGGAGATAGAAGCAAGGGAAATAGGCGTCCCACTTTAGGTCCCTTCACGATCATCTTCCCGGACACTTGATCCTGCACAAAACAACCAGATTTGGAAAAATGAACATCACAATTGTTGTCAACTAATTGGCCAACAGATATAAGATTAGTGGACAACTTAGGAGACACAAAGACAGTATTCAGAAGGGCTGAAATATCACCAACAGCTGTGATAGACAAGGGATTACCATCGGCAGTACGAATATGAAGATTGCCTTTATATTTTTGAACATTATTTAAAGGTAAGGCAGTGTTGGTCATGTGATTGGAAGCAGCTGAATCAAAATACCAAGGCTTAGGAATAGAATTTCGGTTACCTGAAAGGCCTAAAGCAGAAAGGGCAGAAACTATCATTTGTTGGACCATTTCAGGGGTAATAGAGGACTGACCAGGACTAGGAGTATTTGAGGAACCAACCGAAACATTATAGGCAGTTTCAGATTTCTTTGGAGGCCGGATGGAGCAGTCTTTGATGATATGCCCTGTTTTCTTACAATAGTTGCAGAATTTTTTAGTACAAGTAGTGGCAATGTGCCCAAATCCTTTGCAGCTATAACACTGGACATTTGACATATTTCTACCTCCTTTAGACCTCCCTTGAGCAGTGTATGCAACAGGAATTGGAGTGGAATTTTGAGCTTTTTGCTCCAAGACAGCCTGTGTAATGATCCGTTGTTCTTCCCTGAGAAGCTCTCCTACACAGATATCCAAGAAAGGAACTGGTTCTCTATTCATCAGGTTGGACCTGATTGCTTCAAATTCCCCCCTTAACTTCATTAAAAACTGATCACGCTTGCTGGTCTCATGCACACTTTGAATAGCAATAAGTCCTTCAAGAGGTACACTTGCATACACAATGTCTGTGTATTCAGCCCAAAGATTTACAAAGGAAGAGTAAAACTCTTGTATTGACATGCTGCCTTGACTGAGTTGACCCAACTCGAGTTCCAATTGGAACCTTCGTGCTGTATTGCTTTGGTTGTAAACTTTCTTCAGGTAATCCCACATTTCTCTAGAGGTTTTGTAAGGCTTGAGATTGAGAAGCATGGAGTGTTCCATACTTCCAAGGATCCAAGACATAATCTGAGCATCCTTCACCTCCCATTTCACATATTTCTCCTGTTCCTGCTCACTGTCAGGTGCAGGAACTGTCCCAGAAATATGACCCCATAATTCCTTTCCCTTGACAAAAATCTGAAACTGGAAAGCCCAGGCAGAATAGTTCTTTCCAGTGAATCGAACAAGAAAATGTTCAGATCGTTCTAGAGACATGATTTAACTAGAAACAAGAACCAAGAGATCAAGTCCAAGAAAAACAGAATAGAAGAACCAGACAAGGAACTAGACACAAGATGAATTGATTTCAGAATTTTGGCTCTGATACCATGACAAGATAATACAAGAGAAATTCTGAAATGTTTTCTGTATTTTTCACTAAGAGAGTTACAATATATATATATACATCAAGAAGTATCAAATCCCTGAATTCTAGGATTGAATAAACATAATCAGATCCTGTAAAATACTAGGCCTAGACAATAATTGAAATCTTTAGAGAGAATCAAGGGATATACAGCTATGACAGAAATTAAACAAGGAAAGAAGAATATAGTGACAGCTATGAAAGAAATAGAATAGGAAAAGGAGAATATACTGACAGCTACAAAAGACAGCTATTAAAAGAAAAGGAGAATATATTGACACACCATTGATGCATACATTGATAGACTTTTATAATTTATCCACCAAATTGTAAGAGAAAAGGTAAACCAAATATAATGATTAATAGTTCATCATCAGGAATTGGAAGGTATTATATTGATTTAATCACATTAATAATCCCAATATTTGGCAAACATATAATTCCCACTTACTATCCTTTTATGATTTCATAGTTCGTTGACTTTATGAATTAGCTTTGGTTTCACTGCATTGGTTGATTCAACGAATCAACCAAGTATTTGAAAATATCTTGTAACTAGATTAAATCATCCCAAAAATTTGTTCTGGAATAATGGATTAGCAAAAGGTTCTATTGAAATCCTAGTAACTTCCTCTTTCAAATGCACACAAAATCCTTTGTTTGGCAATCTAATTGAAGACATCTAGATATTGCAAAATTGTGGGAGAACCAGTACTAACAAAAACAAGAATAGCAACAAAGTTCTTCATTATGCAATCCAAATAAAGGACACCAGGATAATTGTAACACCATGCGCGAATAAATAGTAAAAAAAATAAGAATTGCGACAATAACAAGTGTTTGTTATTAGGCCAAGACATACAAGGTTATCCATGCAGACTGACTGGACAGAATGATGAGCTTTAAGACCAATCCGCACAATTTTAGGATTATATGAACGGACATTTTCATCATGAACACCTGCAAAAAAACAAAAAGAACAGTTTGTTTTAGCATGACAATCAAAGAGTTGAATATAATTTGTACATGCGCGCGCGCACACGGAGCATTATCCTATCCACAACCTTCATTTCTCAGATTAGGGTATGTGCATGGATCTAGGTGTCAGGCATATCAAATTTACATTTTAGGATAACATACTCTGCCTGAAAGTACCCACATTTTGGAAGAGGATAAGAGGGATGCACAGCATCTGCACAGAAAAACTAAACAAGGAGCCACAGTTTATTTACAACGCCTATTCCTAATAATATTTCATCATCTTAATTCATGATGATCAATGGTATACTTCAAAAAGATCATTTCACAATCACATCCCAAATCTCTCACATCAAACTTTTGGCTCAACCTTTCAAGAACAAAGGGCTAGTGACTCCGAAGATGCTAGGTGCTTAGTTCCCACACTAACACAGATCCCATATGTCCTCTGTCAGTATCAGTTTCCCAGGTGTAGATGCAAAGTGCAAGCAACAGATTCAACAACCCATCCATCAATTACACGCAATCCTTGAAAATTGTAGCATTTCTCTAAACATAAATACAGTAGATGACATCTATAACACCTGATTTCTACAAAGAATCTTTCCCTCCAAATACTCAAAAGGAAACTCAATAGATTAGCCATCCTACTTGAATTACCCATTAAGAAGATGGAAACCATCAACAAATTTGACACCAAACATGGAATCACCCATGAACCCCTTTCAGTAGCAAATAATCCATCCTACAGTCATTCCCCACTACTGAGTACAGTAAGAAATGATGGCTCTGAAACCCTCACTTTGATAGCACATTAAAGAAATATTAGGATACTAGTCATTGAGCACATCCAGTTGAAAAACTATTAGAACAAATGGGAAGTAATTAATCAAAGCTTCTCAGGCAGTCAGATACATAAACATGGACAGATCAGACATAGCATTCTTTCTTCAGAAGTAAAGAAGAATAATGAACTTGGCATCAGCAGTTTATGTTGGGTATTGGGAACCACGCTAATCACCAGGTGGCTCCAGAACAGAATAATGATGACCAGAGACCAGCTGGAAGAAGAATAATTTAACTACCAAGTTGCGGGATACTTTTCAGAACAGCTATAGGCTAGTTTTGACTTTTTCCTCATAGAATAGAGCTTTTGGCATTTTGGAATATGAAGTACGAAAAAGTGATGTTAAGATGGTTGTGCGAGGAAAAGAGTAATAAAAATGAAAATGAATACAGGGGATGATACTATCTAAGGCTTACTTTTTGCCTTCTACATATTGAAGATTGAATTGAATGGCCAACAATAAACAGAATCAATCTTGAGCTGGACAAGTAGAAAACTTAGTTTCTTATTATCAAAAAAAAAAAAAAAGTTGGTTTCTTAAGAACCAACAGAGAACATAGCCTTGGATAAAAGGTGGAATGGAGGAAAAGTTTGAGGGGCAACCCCAACTTGTTTAAGACAATTTCCTCTGGTTAATTCAATGAAAACACTAAAATTCCATCATTGGTTTAAAAGTCTAAGATAATGAAACAAGATTTAATTTTATCAGTCCTGCATCATTAATAATTTGTTTTTATTTTCTAACTTAGGATCCAGTGTATCCAGGAAGGAACTGCTACCACACTTAACTTCCTTTACAAGATAATGAAATAGGAAAACATTATTGTCCCTGCATCACTAATATTTTTATTCAGGATCCAGTGTATCCAATACGTAACGACTACCACACTCAACTTCCTTTACAATCACATGAACCTTGGCCAAGTCCTACATTGCCTTGATGTCTTCATAAATCAATGGAGCAAATGAAAGAATGATAAAATTCAAAATGGACAGAACAAAAAACCCGAACATCACCAATAATTGTGTCATGCCAAAAGGAAGCAAACATAATGAAATACAGACTTGCAAGTGTGGAAACACATACCTGTCTTGAGAAGGCGCAACACTATTTCATCTAGAGCAGAGTTTGATGGGGCACATACCAACACACGTACATGATATTTGCGACTGGAAGCAATGACTTCTGGTTTCTGCAGAGCTTAAGTTTAAATTTAGAACGTGCAGATCTTACAAGAACATAATTGTACAATGTGAAAATTCAACTTACAAAATCATTTCCACTGGTAGGGAAAAAACCATCATCGCCATCTTTAGGCATGTTCTTATCTCTCGGATTGTTACCAGTCCACCATGGAGAAGCTCGTGCCCAATGATTGTACCTGCAAATTATACAACTTTCATGGTTCAGTAGGAATAAAAAGTTGTCTTTCTCATTCTATTGAGCTTTTAAAAATCCAATAAGTTCAAAATAAAATGGACTACAAGACTGTTAAACTCAAGAAAAAAAATAATTAATACACTGCAAGACAGTTAAAAGGTATGCAGATCGCATGTGTAAAACTAAGAAAACAACTGGCACATACTTTTCTTGAATTGGTAGTTCTGACCCTCGTTTAGTTTCATGCAACCCAGCCCTGCATAAGAGAATAACAAAGTAAACTTATATTTCCATAAGCAAAAGAATCTTTTACCAGATAGAGAACCATGGGGTACCATACCCGTCATATAGAACATAACATCAATGCATACGAAAAACACAATGAAATTATCTCGCATCATCTACACCGTCAACACTCCCAAGTATATTTTGTTTTTCTATTGACAATTAAAATAAGGATGACTCATCTCCTGCAATCACACTTTTGTTAATTTTTTCAACAACAAAACACCAAAAACAATCATCAACTGACTTGCAAATTTCATTTCTCTCAAAAGGCATTCCAATCTTAGTGAGCCATATCATCCGAATACCATCAAATGCAAAATCAGTAATTGAAGGCATCCTAGCAACTCACTCGCAAAAAAGGCTTCATATAGAAATTAAAAACAACTTTTATAGTTTTGATTCTCTATCACGATCCCATCAATTCTGCTTTGCTTATGAAATAGTGTTTCCTATGATAATGTGCTGTTTTCTGCAATAAATCTAGTTTCTGTTGCCTACTTTAAGGCTGATAGCAAGAGATTTCTTTCTCCAGGCAGGTATGAATCCATACATCATAAAATTGTGGTTGAGGTGGGGGGCTAGAATGTGCGGTTTTGGTTCTGAGGGGGGCATTTTGTAAGAGTATCTTTAAAAATTTTATACATTCAAAGATGATTTATGGGAGCTAGGACCATTCCTGGATTTGTTTCTATCTTCAAAAGATCTCCAATTCAAAAACTTGAAACAACCTTTTACCACTTCTCACTAAGGCCACTCAAACTTCACTTTGATTGAGTAAACTCATTTCAGTTATGCACTTCCCTTTACCTAACTCCTGAAAGCTTCCAACTTTGAAGCTAGATGTTGTTCCTCCTTCACAGATATCACAAAGTGATAGAACATGTAATCATCGCTGAACCTTGACCAATTGTTTCTAAGGTAAAAACAGCAAAGGAAGACCCAAAAAAGCATATATGTTCAAAAAGTAAAGGAAGTGCCTTATGAACAATCTTCCATCCAAAAAGGTACAAGTGCCATGAATCTCTATGTGAAACTCAGACCATCCCATCTTTGATCAAGTTCACCAGGCGCAACACAGAATAAACCTCTAGAAGGCTGCTCTATCAGATCATAAACATGAAAAAAAAACAACAACAACACAAACCATTTCAATTTTTTAGTCCCCAAAACCAAAATTTGGCTAAAGGTACCTAAAGTAATAGTCAAAGTGCCATTGGTCCCAGAAAAAAAAAACCCATGCCACTAGTAGCTAGACAAATTGTTTGATTTGATTTAGGACACCAGTAAATTTGAATAACAAAAGCAGGATACGTGAGTGTCACGCGTTTTCCACTCTACTTTTCCTCCCACAAGTATTATAAAATGATAAGAAAAATGAAAACAAAGATGAAAGGGACTTAATTTTTTTGTTTAATGAAAAAAATAAAATAAAAGTTTTGACTGATAGCTAATACACCCACTACATCACTCCAAGGCCAAACACTGAGCATAGGCAGGTTAAGAATTTAAAATCATTTGGGAAATACAAACAATAGGCAGCATACAAGGACAATGGGAAGTTCAGAAAAGAATAGTCCATAAAAGAGGATCCCAACAAGGTGTTTGATGTAATTTTTGGAAAGTAGGAGATGGATGCTTGAACTTGTCAACACATAAAATTTGAGATTTTAAAACAGGAAGAAATACAAATTTTAACAACCTTAGAATCTCCATTATATTTACCGTTAACTGAACTTTTAAACAAGGGAATGCCAAAAGGAGAAACTCATATTTTAATGAAGCACATTATCTTTCAAGACAAAAGATTTTTCACTTTTCCTTTTAGAGTTCAACGGGTTCAGAATTCAAAAGGGCTAAAGAAAGACAAAGCCAGTAATATGCATGCTGCAACGGATAACTAACAATGATAGAGTGATTAGTTCAAATAAACTATAGAGAGACAACAATCCTTTAAAGACTAAGCAAATGCTCTAAACAGAAAAATGGTCCTGTTCCTTCTCTGGCAAGCCATAGTTTTCCTAAAAATTGATGAGACTTGTCCTTTCCGTCTTACAACTCAATTTCATCTAAATTTTACCAAAAATAACATAAACATAATCATAAGACCTCCATAAACCAACTTCAACCACAAAATCCATTGTAATTAAGTACTAAGCAACAAAAATTAAGCCTAATATCACCAACCATTTGTAACGTTCGCCCATCAATCTATCTTTTCCAGTAAAATCGATACTCAAAAATCCATAACCAATTAAATTGTGATGTTAAAAGTCCGATCCATAGTCGTTTGCAGCTATTACCTCAACTCTCTCTCTCTCCTCCTCCCTAACAGAACTTTCTCTCTCCAAAAGGCTATAGAATTGGGAACTTGATTAATACTTTCATGTGGTCTCACTTTTTCGTTTATCTTTTTCTTTCATTTTGTATTTTCATCAAATAAAATAAATTAAAACTTTTCCCCTTTTTTAGAGAACATTTGATTTTCACATGACCAGCTTCGATTAACAATTGAGTGGAACCCTAGTTGGATTCAATGGTAGATTAAATCAAATCAAACAACTTGTGAAGGAATCACTAGAGTAATTTGTTTTGTTTACGAACAACTAATGGCATTTTGACCTGATAGTTCAGGAGGTTGGGTACCTTTCATCCCAAAAATTTAGCACATTTGACCATTCTTCATCTCCATGATACCCCAATTAGTTTGAGCAGCATCCCTCCCACAACACCCTTTATCAGTCAAAAACATCACAACCATTATTCTTCAATCTCCATGAACTTCTATTCACCCCTAAATAAACATTGACGAACCATAAGGTAAATGCAAATGGCAGATCGGTTGCATTACAAATTGCTCAAGACAACAGCAAATGGTTAAAACCTAAAATTGATGCCAAAATTATATAATTTATTAAAAATGAGAAGCAAATGATTAAAAGATCCATAAAAGCAAATACAAGTCAGAAAAATTCTCACATGGTGTGCACTCTTGTTGGAGTTGCATGCAAAATTGCACTAAGAAGAGCGAGGATAGTTTGTGTCTTCCCGGTTCCAGGAGGACCCTAGAAAAACATAAATGACTCACAAAGGTTATATAAATATGTAATGAAAGGAATTGTAATTATAATGCCTTCGAGTTTATGACGGAATACGATAAGATTTTCCATACATTAAGTGCAAGTACTTATTAAAGATGACTTTTTACAAATATATAGTACTCTAAAATAACATGGTACTTTCATCACACTTTATTGTTAGTAATTATGGCAATTATAGTGAAATTAGTTAAATTACAAAATGATAAGATTAACTTCCACAGCACAATAAGTAAACAGACTTAATAGTTTGTAATGTTATGAATTGAATGGTATTCTATTCCTTTTTCAAGGAATAATACTTATTGAATTGCAGTTGTATAATATCATTCAACATGCAGCACAATTACATAGTGATGAAATGTTTTTTTTTTCAGCAAAATAAGTAAACCCACTAAAATTTTGTAACTTGAAGTAGCTATAATCACAACCTTCTAGTAATCATAGAAAAGTCCCAATGTCAAATTGTAACTAGCATCGATACTTGATAAAATCCATGTGACTTCAACATGATATTATATTTTATCGAATAACTCCTAACATAGAAGTTCAATATAGTTGGTAAATTGAATGGCTGCCACTATTTTAAGCAACCATAAGATGAAGAAAGGAAAGGGATCAGAATAAACACACAAAAGAGAGACAAATCAGACCTGTATCAAGACAAAGGCTTTGCGCAATAGACCAGCCTGCAGGAAAAAAAAAAGTTACTTTAAATGAATAGATAGATAGATATGTATCTTTTGGAGGGGAAAAAATCAAGTACCTTAATGCTCATATTTTAACCATTAAAACATAAGTAGTGGGATCCAATATCCTTAGAATATCATTAAAAGGATTAGTTATCAGCTCATGTCAAAGAGCTTTGCGCTATGATTTTGTTTCCTGTGTTATTTTACAGTTGCTGCCAAAATATAGGTGTTTTGTCATAGAAATCTGAAATGCAAAGCTGTTTGTGAGAAGATTTGTATCTTCTTCATCATGTTCTCTTTTAGTTGATTTGTATTTAGAGAAATGAAAGAGTATTTAAAGAGCACAAAAATTCTAGGAATGATATATCTCTGCACAGACTTTTTTATAGTTTTGGAACATACAAAGCACTGAATTCACGTTATATTAATGAGCCACTCATTGAACATAAAAGGTGTTCAGCTGTTTCTAGTTTTGTTTGTGTGCTTTCAATGTGTTCAGCTGTTTCTAGTTTTATTTGTGTGCTTTCAATGTACATGACATGGTGCATCACACGTTAGAGAGAAAAGGATTGAAAAAAGTATTTTCTAAAATATACGCAATTTGTAGAATGAATTTACTTGTAACTAGAGGGAGAAGAAGTAAAATTGATTGGCATTACAGTGTTAGCATAAACTCACATCTATTGCTTCCATTTGTGACTTATTAAGACTTCCTTGAAAATGTTCAGACAGAGGTTGGGAAACTTTCCATGCCTGGTCTTCAGAACTGGAACTTTTATCAGCAGCTGTTAGTATTAAATCCTTGAAAGGAAGAGAGCCAATTGACCGCAAAGCAAAGTATTCACGAGAGATCGTTGATAGGCTGCATATCTGCAGAATGTAAAGCATGCATTAGAGAACCTAATACAATTATGATAACAAATAACTTCAAAGCTGTTGTTTCCATTTAGTGTACCACACTTTATACATGGATTGCTATGTTTAGGAAGAAAATCCTCACAGCTGGGACAGAACGATAGGGAAAGAAAAGGAAAAAGAAACATATTAGCATTGACCTATACGTGAATCCAGCAGCTTGATGCAATATGATACTAAAGCACGATTCTACACAATCAAGAATGGTGAAATTACTAACTTTATTCTACAGTAAAAGTGGGCATGGATGTGTATCAAATCAACTGTTCAACAATTAAACTCAATTAAATTCTGAATTCAACAAAAAACCATTTGATAGTAAAGCTATATATCAAATGTTATTTCAACACACATATCTATAACATTAAGCCCGGCATAAGTCCCTAAATTTACTTAACCCAAAGCTTACCAAAGAGCAAACCAACCATCAATGTCAGAAATCAAATAAATTAGGAGGCAATCTGTTCTCTTTTTCTTTCTTTGGTTTTTTCCACTTATTGATGGTAATACACTTTGAAACAAGCCAACTACATGTATATAGCTCTATGCATAAACATGTACATGCAGTTACTTAAACAAGAGATATGGAATGTCCTCCTATTACAAGCAAACCAATGAACAAGAGAAATAAAAAAAATGAATTCTAACTTCTTGTCTTAAAATTTAATAATGATGAATGAAGGTCAATATGTGAAATTCTAGAAACATGCATTGAAACTTTCAATTGCCAGGAGGAGGATTAAACAATTACACAAGCAGTTAAACTGGTGCCCACAAATTGGATTTATACAGCAAGAACAACAAAGCCACAACACCAAACTAGTTGGGGCTGGCTATATTGATCCTTTCACACCATTTCACATGATTAGCAGCTCTGGATTTATATTAAAAAAAAATCACCCAAGAAAATACCCATGTATTGTTCCATCACAAGCAAAACACACAAGCATCATATTTAAAAACTACATGTTTATTACTAACAAGCATTCATTTTTTTTTCTCTTTACCCAATCCTTCCACTTTGGTGGGTTATATTCAGTTGCAAAGAAGCATTATTTACTTTTAATGCACATATTTTTCTTAAATGAATGATTGCAGAGAAAATAGTAAATGCCACCAATCTGGTTATGGAAAAAGGTTACCTTTACACTAAACAAGCGTTTCTCATGCAGCAATCCAGGAGAAGTAATCAAACCGTGCATCTTCAACAGTCTTGTACGAGATTCAATAACATCTGTATTTAAATTCATGACCTCCCCAGCTAAAAACATTCTAAGTCTAAGAAGGTTATGTTGGCGTTGCTCAACCAAGGCAAATGCGTAGACCTGGGGGAATTTTCCACCACCCTCTTTAAACTGCAACAAGCAACAATCTACAGTCATAACTGAGCCTAGCATGGCATAACCGTCCATGAGCAAGTCACATTCTTGCATATAAAAGGAAATCAATGATAATAAAAGGTGTAAGAAACTGTCAATTGGCTGCTAATTAAAATACCTGATCTTCTGAAAGCAGCAAAAGATCATTTTGTACTATTTTCTCGCCTTCATCATCTCCATAAGTAACTGAAGGTAAAAGAAATCCCTCTGACTCATTGCATTCCACTACAAGTCTCAGAACCCATTCTGTCACTGCAGCACCCCAATACATTATGTAAAATCATCGCTTTAAGTTTGATTTTAGCACTATTGAAACAAGGTAGGCACTAACAAACATCAAATAATTGAAAAAAGGCCAAATTTTCCAAATAACAGGAAGAAAACAAAAACCTTCTTCGTCATCCTTCTTTTGAATAATCTGAGCTTTAACTTCTTCAAATAAAAGGGGCTCGAAAGTCGCAAGATAATCATCAACATCTTTGTACGTATTCTTTACTTGTCTTAAACCCGAACCACCTCCCTTGCCACGCTCTTTTTTCTGTTTCTGCTTTCAAAAAGAAGAAAATAAGAAAACTCCTTACTTAAAACATATGCATTCATGGAATCATTACAGATTGAAGTGAAAGAGAAATACAGCAGCTTCTGTGAGGAGACCAAAATAGTCCCAGCCGAGAATAATTTTGCAAAAACGAACAAAGGATGCTTCTTCTTCTTCCCGAAGCCTATCTTTATCCACTGCCATCTTTTATCCTGACAGACATTCAATATCATAAAACCCATATTCAATTCATCCATTCAAGACTTTGACACAAACTCTTCTTATCCATGAATGAAAATCCAATGAAAAGGGACCTCAAATAAATAAATAAGCAAAAATTCCCTACCCTTTACAGAGGAAAAGGAAGAAGAATGGGCTGCCGGTGGCGCAACTCGCCGGCCACGAGGGTTCTGCGAAAGGGAATGAGTGAGAGAGGGAGAGGGAGAGGGAGAGGGAGAGGGTTTAACAAAGGCAAAAAACCTAAATATTTTCCTATATTTCTGTTACTTATTTTTTCACCCCTATAGTTTTTACATTTGACAATTAAACCTTATACATAAAGTATTTTTTAACTTTCTACCGCTAAACAATCTTGGAATTAACTTTTACGCCCTTAATTACTCTTCCAATACTTCAAGCTAGTTTTTTTGCCCGTGTGATATTGGGGTATAGTTTTAAAAATTAATTTTTATTTAGTTTTATTATAAAGAAAATAGATATTTTTCAAAGAAAGAAAACTAATTAAATTCTAAAAAAAATTATTAATATATTTTTGTAAGCATGTTTTTTTAATAAAAAAATTAAAAGCCAAAAAAATAAATATTTATAAGAATTTAAATCATTTGAATTAAACAAGAAAAAATGTATCTTTTCAATCAAAACTCTCTTTTCTTATTCATTTAATTCATTTTTATTTTTATAAAAATATGATTTTATGAAGATCATTGCTTTTAAAATAGAAATTTATCATAATTTAAAAAAAAGTTTAATAAAAAAATAAAAATAAACCATGACTCATAGTTTATATATGCTAAGAGAAAAATTAAAAGAAACAATTAATATGAAAAAAATATGTGAGAAATTATAATAAAAAAAATTTACTCTCATTTAATATTTATGAGCATATTTTTTTATAAATCTTGCAAATTAGGTTCATGTATAATTCATAAATTTATTATAAAAAATATATTTTTATTTAAAAATATGACAAATTTAGATAATATTTAAAATATCATTTTATTTATAATGATTTAAAAAAAACACTTAGAAATAAAGGGATAATATAAAATGAGGTCAAGTGTGGATTGCCCCCACACTTGGCCTAGAAAAAGAGCTCATGTCTAGGTAGATTACGTTTAGCCATCTATGGCTAGAAAGTTGAGGTTTTAGATTTTTAGACCTAAATCATTTAATTTCCAAACTTATTATAATTTAAAAATAACTTAAAAAATTCTAGAAACTCAAGTAAATTCAACTCTAGAACAAGTTTAGATTTATTTTTTTAATAAGATAAAAACTTTAAACAATCTCTATAAATTTTTGTTCTTTAAAACCAGCTTATTGATATTAAGATTAATTTTTATTATTGGAATATAATTCATCAAATATTTGTTCTCTTTTTTTTTCCAGCGATTTTTTTAATTTTTATTCTTATTTTTTAAAAAAAATATAGAAATTTTTTTTTCATGAAATTGATGTTTAATTCACAAATGAAACACTCTTAAAAAACCTTACGCATGCAATAGAATGTAAATAAAAGTGATTTATAATATATAAATCGATGCAAACATCAATGGTGATGATGGAATAGCAAAGAAATAATGTACAAGGACTAAACAAACCATTGTAGAATAAACAATGCTATCCACCATGCTTTAAAACAGAACCCATAGTAAAATTGAATTATGTTTTAGTTTTTTTTTTTTTTATGTAATTTGCCTTGACCTATAATTAACCCAATTTAAAATAAAAATTACACAAAATAAAAAGATAAAATTAAAATAAAATTAAAGTTCTAATAGAGGTCAAAACATCTTTTTTATAATATCTTTTTTCACGAGAAAGTGATTAAAAAATATAATAACTATTATGATTTAAAATGTTTTTTATTTATAAATATATTAAAATAATATTATGTTTTATATTTTAAAAATAATTTTTTATATTAGTACATTAAAATAATAAAATTATAAAACAAATTAATTTAAAAAAAATATAATTTTAACTACGTTTCCGGACACTAAATTTTACTAATCTAAATATTATCTCTATCCTTTTAGTTCAACCCCTGGAAGTCATTGTAGATTAAATAGATTTTATTGGTATTTATACTAATTCAATTTTTTTTTTTTGGTATTTATATTATCATTTTATCGACAATAATTTTTTATATTTGTAAATTTAATGATAATGACACATGTTAATATAGATTTTATTTATATTCGTAGATTTTATGATAGTGACACATGCATGGATAACCCATAAATATATATTTACAATTACTTAAAAATATATGGATAACACAGCAAGTACATTACAATTACTTAAAAATATATGGATAGTTGAGCCAAATCAATCGCAATTTATTGTTTAGAAATGAAGGTGCAAAGAGGCCCAGATGAACAGGCGAACGCTACAAAGATAGCAGAGCACTAGAGAAACACCACAGCTAAAAACAGAAGGAAAAAAGTTCAATACAGAGTAGCTTCTTGCACTGCAAATCTCCATAGAAGCACAGAAAATACTTGCTAATCAAGATTCTTAAAAGTGATCCCTACATATCAACTTTGATCAGAACCACATAACTCAAAAGCAAATTACAAACAGCTACACTGGCTCCTTGTCATCGCCCTGAAGATCAGCAGTGTCGAAGGCCAAGTGCTTTGTGATAGTTTCTAGCATATACTTCAATCCAGCTACTCCTTAGACTGTCGCGATATTCAGTCAGCTCTGCTATTTTCTGTTGCAAGCGCGTTCTTAAGATGGGCAGTGCGTGCTGTGTATCTTTATGGAACATGTCAAGAACCTCAACTCCCTGATCACCATATAAGCGATCGATACACCTCTGGAAGCTAATTGGACTCCCGTTTTTCTCTTCATTTTGGACAGTGACTCCTCCCAGTTCCTCTGCGTATTTATCAGCTGATTTAAACCATTCCAATAACATGTTCAGCTCAAATTGTTCATCTTCACATTCAAACAGGTTGTTTTCGTACTGATTTAGACGCCTGTTCTTAAAGGAGTTGCCCCGCAGTCTTGAAGACACGGATATTACCTCATCATTCAGTACTTGGGATTTATGTCTCTTCGTCTGGTTCCTATGTTCTTCAGGGAGGATTAGATATCCAGGAGTGCACTTTGCACACGTAGAGAGATCAAGTTCTTCAATCGGTTTATTCCCACGCCTCTCCCTCCTTTTGTTCTTCTCTTTGCATCCCCTTACTTCAAGTACACCTAAACTCTCACAATTCTTCCTGAATTGAAGGAACTCGCCCATCAGATCAGGATAATTTCCTATCAAACTGGAAACCATATCTTCTAATTCTGCCCTTTCAACTTTTCCCTTGCTGTAAGCAAAGAAAAGCTTTAAGAATTTCTTGTAACTCACCTCACAAGAAAGACTCTTCTTAACGTTCTCTAAGAAGCCAATTCCTTCTCCAATCTGTTCTGAGACACTTCCAGATCCATTTGCCTTGACAAATTTTCTTTCTTGATCAGTCTTTGGGCAAACTTTCCTTTTTTCAGGAGTCCTTTTCTGCTGCTCATCAACCCTACTTTTGGTGAGGTCTGAAGATTGCAAATCTGGAAGGCGATATGTCAATGGCTTTGCTTCAGTAATTGCCATAAATTTAAGAAACTCTTCTTGCAAATCAGGATGGCCTTCTGTTAGGCCGAGACCAGAATCGCAGACGTCAACCCAGTTCCTAGACCCTTTCTTATAAAACCTGAAAATTTTCAAGAATTCTTCGTAGTCGTCCGCACCACACTTGATCCTCAGCTTGTTTACAAAATCCGTGGCCTCTCGAAATCCGTTTGTCTTACTTGCCGTGTCTGCAACTGTTTCCTCCTTCTCCCCATCATTAAGGCTACAGCCACTTTCTTCAGACTCGTCTGCCCTAACAATTTCCATTTCGCAATCTTCAATATTTTCAGGACTGCTTTTCTCTTGTTCATCAACCTCACTGTTGGTGAGGTCTGCAGATTGCAAATCTGGAAGATGATAGGCCAGCGGTTTTGCTTCAAAAAGTGGCATGAATCTACGAACGTCCTCTAGCAAACCAGGACGGCCTTCGGTTAGCTTAAGAGAAAAATCGTAGGCATCAACCAACACCCTAGACCCTTCCTTGAACAAGTTCAAATTCTCCTCATAACCATCCTCGCCACATTCGATCCTCGGCTTGTTTAGAGAATCCATAGCATCTGGAAATCCGCTTTTCTTACTCTCCTCAGTTTCCTTCTTCTCCACATCATCAAGGCTGATTTGATGGCAAGGCGGCATTAATGAGTTGTACCCATCAATCAAGTCATTACAACCTCCAAGGATTGCCTTAATTCGTTCTTGGAAATCTTGAGGCGTCCCTGCCACTGCACCATCACGCGCAGCTTCTGAAATGATGGCATCTTCCGCGATCCTGATAAGGCTGCGGATTTTTTTCTCAGGCTGGTCATGTTGAAACCGGGCTTTCACTTTCTTGACATAGTTTATGAAAGGGTCAACTTCTTCCGGAGGTTGCTGAGAGAACATGAAATGGATATAATCTTCACTGTAATCTCCGCATCTCTTCATCTCTCTTAGGCTTTAGAGAGGAAGAGAGAAATAAAACAAATTAACAAGTAACTGAGATAGACTGCACGTAGTTCTTGGCGAAAGATTCTATATAGTAGTCATTAATCCTTTTCCTCAACGTTTTAGGATGCTTGTGAAAATTAAAAGTTAGAAGTATATGATCACAAATCCTTTTCCAAGTAGGATTTAAAGCAGACTTAAATTCTATGTAAAGAGATAAATCATAGGCGAATTCGGATTTGGCTATTAACCCTTTGGTCTTTCCGATTAGGGATCATCATCTCTAGGTTCTGCCACTGTTATCATTTAGTTCCTCATTGAAGCTGCTATTTCTTGGCAATTTTGAAGCTGACGGGAATTTTAATTGTGTGTTTTCGATGCTTATGATATATGAATATATTGCCAGGGGATGTTAATTGTGTTTAAATGTAAATCCGATCATCCTCAATCTGATCTAATATACTGAAAAATGGTGCTATAATATCATATAAACTTTACTATTATTTAAAATAATCACAACTTAAAAGCATTTATGCTCTTCAATTTCTTACATGTAATTAGCCCCGGTTTAAAATTAGTAAACTAATGTTAAATGGGGAGATTCTCGGTAAAAAAATAATAAATTAAGAGAAAAAAATTATATAATTTGGGATGAAAATTTTTATCAAATCAATTTCGGTTTAGAGTAGATAAAGTAATAAAACGGTATTCGACAATCCAAGAAAGGAAAGAATCACGTAAACTTTCAATGGATAAAAAAGACTATTTAAAGGAAATCTTTATTGATTTGAGGTGAAAATATTTAGAAGTAAATAAAAATAAAAATAAAAATAAAATGTGGTTCAAAATAATCTAATTTATAATTTTACGCATGAATATCGCCAGTATAAGCTTCACATACAATCACACATTTTGTAACCAAAAATTGTGAAAACCCTGAAAAAAACCACTACCAGAAATTCACTTAATACTAACAGAATTATCAACGGAATAATTCTGTCGGTAAATTACGGTGATAATTACCGACGAACACTATTCTGTCTGTAATTCAATCGGTATATACCGACGTAATTACAGACAGAATATTAAGAATTAAAAAAAAAGGTTCACTGACGTGGAACTTTTTGTAGGCAATTTTCCCGACGAAATCACCGAGGGATTCAAACCCGGATCTCCGTATAGTGATGTGACCAATTCTCTGTCAGAATTGCCGATGGAATCACCGACATAATGAGTCCGTCGGTGATTCCCTTGGAAAAAGTTAATATATCACTATTCTGCCAACCCTCCCCTCTCTTATTTCTCCTTCTTCTTTCCCATCCCAACTCTCCCCTTCTAAACTTCAAACAACCACCCCAAGTAATAATAGAGAATGAAAAAAATATATATGGATGAGTTTTGATTGAAATATTACATGAGGAAATTCAAAAGTGACATTGACAAGTTGTAAATAAAATTAAGAATGTCAAAATAAACAAACAATAGTAATTGGGTTGAAAACAACACTTTAGGTGATTAAATGAATATACCAAATTAGTTGATTAAAAAAAGATTTATAGATTTGAAAATATATGAAGCAAATGATAAATTGAGGTAATGACCCTAAATGTTAAAGTTGTTATGATGGAATGATGAAATCAATGATTAATAAGCCAAGATGTAATCACGAGTAAATAAAAAGGAAATGAAATCTAAATTATTTTGGACTATAAACTAAAAGTATTTGTAATGATTTTATAGAAGTAATCGAATTAAAAATATAAGAGATAATTGTAAGGAAATTCATGCCATCGACATGAAATTTGATGAAAGAATACTTGTGTTATATTATTAGAGTTAATAAAGTGATCAATTGAAATTGATATTTGTATTATGAAAATCTTATTTTATGTTCCTTTATGCTTAACATGTATTTTTTTTTTATGTATCTAAGGTATCCTAAGATCATGTTCAGATCTTCAAAGATTATTTTATTTTAAGGAAAAAGTCTATAAAATTAGTTAATATTATAAAATAAATTATTGTATGTCTATTACGCCAACAATGAGGTATAGAATGTAAATATAATGAGAAGGAGGATGAATACATTGTTATGAAAATTAAATATTCTAGAAGATGCTGTAAAGTTTATTATCTTGTATTTAATATTTTCTCTTTATTATGTGTTGATAAAAATAGTAAGTAGTAAGCTCAAAACTTTCTCTTATATATATATATATATATATATATATATATATATATATATATATATATATATATATATATATATATCTGAAAAATAACAAATTTCTAAAATGACATGTTATCATGAATGATGATGATGGTTCTTGTCAAGATATCATTGTTTTCTTATCTAGTGGCAAAACAAGAAATATTTGTTATGGCCACATTTTTTTTCATAGTATCACAACAGGGCATATCAATGTATCTTTATTTGAAAATATGTGTTTTTTTTATCTTTTTAATTGTTATGTATATATATATATATATATATATATATATATATATATATATACATATGATAAAATATTTCCTATTGTTTTTTCAAAAACTTAAATATGCAAGAAAAGATACAAACAAAAATGCAAGTTTGATTTGTGTACAAGAGCTATTATGATCAGGTGATTAGGTTTCAATTTATTTTTCAAAGTCATTGAGTAAAACATTTAACTAAAGTAGAATAGAAGAAAAATATATCAATAATTTAATTCCTAAAATACCAAAAAAATAAATGAAAATTCATCAAAGCATTAAAAATTGTATGATAAATAGAATAAATAGAAATCGCTCTGAAACATGCATATCATCCATTGTTTTGTTTTCAATACCCCTGTATATCTATATATATATATATTTTATTGATTGGTGTGGTGTAATTGGTTTGGTTTACATAAACCACGTTTTAAAAATAATTAAAACAGTATTTTTTTTATTTTCTTGCTTTATAATTGTTTTATAATTTCTAACTTGAATAATTATGTTTTTTATTAAAAAAAATAAAATAAAAATAAAAAATCAGGTTATGACACATAACTTGCCATGATATCTCCTGTAACAAGGGGTAAGGATTCATAGAAATCAATTGACTGCTTAAAATTTTTGATATGCTAAATGTCAAGTATAAAAGGCAAGATGTTAGAGAATTTATAAGGTTTCTTAAAATTTATGACATGTTGAATGTCAATTAGAGGAGGTAAAGAATTAACGAGTTTATAGTGATAATTTTCTTAAAACTTTTCCAACACTGCACTTATTTCTTTATGTAATTTTATTAGAGAGTCTCCTGAAATTTCTTCTACAACTAAAAAAGACTCAATATAGTCTTCATTATCCTCATTTTCAAACTCTTTTGAATTTATTATGTTAACCATCGTTACCTTTTTAAATGGTTTCACTAGGGAGTTTTTTTTAAATTACATTTTCAACTAAAGTACTAAACCACACATAATAGTCTCTTCATTAATGATCTCATTCTCAAACTCATTATGTTGTTGTTATCCTTTCATATTCTTCTTTTTATTGTTCTTATTGATAGGTCTTGATGGTAATCCAACAAGATGGATTTTTCTACCGTTGAAAATGAAAAAAACATGAATTTGATCGACTAGAAATGATGGTATCTAAATTATATATCAATGACCTACTCAAAATGACATGTTCTACATCAATTGAAATCACATCACATAAAATCTCATCATGATAGTCTGGAAATTTAATAGGAAACAAACATCTTTCATTGACTATTATAAAAGTATTATTAATACATGACACATTATATGACTTAAGATGAAGAATATATTTTAGGCCTAAATGAGCTACTATATAAAACTTTTATTATCAATAATTATCTTGCAACTTTTATTTGCACACTTAATATAAGTGTGAAAATAGCAGTTCTTCTCTAATCATCAGTTTCTTAGATTGTATCAAGGCATATCTAATTATATCCAACCTAGTTATCCCAAACTATATGGTGTTTTGCTCATTAATGGGTCTAAGACATCATTCAAGGTCGAGTCCATGGTAGTTGTAAAGTAAAAACACATAAAATAAATAAATAAAAAACTTATTCTATTTTTTTTAATTGTGGATATCAATCAAGACTAGAATACACAATGAAAATTCTAAGCATGCATTGCATACTTGGTGTACATAAAACATAAACTGGAGACAAAATATTGAGTAAGTTTGCTTATTCGATGTCACAATTCTTAAGATAAAATTTAACTAAGACAAGAATGTTGACACTACTAGGTGTTGGGATGACTGAATTTATGAGTTTGGAGGGAAAATTTTTGACAAAATAGGAGTGGGGGATTTGTTGTTTATGTTGTGAAAAAAAAGAGAGATTGTTGTCAGTTATAACACTTTTAAAATTATTGTTGAAGTTTTTGATGAAAAATAACAAAACATTTCCATTAATATTTTTGTCAAAGTATAATGATGTCTCATATACATTGTGGACAAAATTACCAACATGATAATTATTGATTTCGCTAACTATGTTGGTAATTTTCAATGGAAAATACCTGCTACTACTTCTATCAGACATTACCATTGAAAAATATCATTACTTTTTGCCAATTTTATGGCAGTGGCTGTTGTTGAATTTCAATATGTGAGGCATTTTGTTCAAGCTTTAATTGGACTTAATGACACTTGTGTTTATGACAATTGTTGTATGTAAGATGGATATTCGATTCATAGACATGGATAAGTTACAAATGTACTAAGAGAACGTGAATCTTATTGATACCATCCATCCCACAAGACAAAAACTCGAATTATCACAACATGCAATTCATCAAAAGATCCACTGGTTAGCCTCTAAATTTACTAACGCTGTTTCTCATTTGAAAACCCAAATCCAAACTCTGCAAAATCGAAGTTGGGTACTTTATAGAACAACATCCATTGTGAACAGGTTGATGAATGCATTGAAGAAGAAACTGGATTAAACTTGTTAGAGCAGACGAAGATCGTGCTGGCAAAAGAAGAACATGATTCTGCGGATGAAGAAGTTAGAGCAACGGGTCTCATACAAAAAGATTGTGAAGTTTTACAAACTAATTAAAGATTCTATCTTGGAGGAGTTTACATTATTGACTTTGTTTGTCCTTTCGAATTCAGTATTGTAGTTAAGAAGTCTGTCTTATTACCAACACATAAAAGGTATGAAGTCCTTTCAAATTTGAGATCAAGTGTCTTTTTCAATTAAATTAAAAAAATATTTAAAAATATAATAACAATTGCTTCTTACTATATTTCTCATATAATATCTTTTTATTTTTAAAAATTATTTGAAACATCAATATATTAATATTATATTAAAACATAAAAAAAATTAATTTCAAACTAATAAAAAATTCAATTTTTTTTTAAAATATTTTAAAAACATAAAAATAAACAAATTATAAAAAAATGGAGAATAAGGAGAAATAATGAAATTAATATTTATTTATTTATAAGTTTTAATATAGTATGACTATTTTATATTTACGTGATTTTGTACCTCTATCCTCCATCCCATCAATCCTCGTGTTTTGTTGTTTTTAGCTCTCTTGTCCTACATCACCTGTCGCTTTATGATTTGCTTGTTTTCCTGACAACAAAATTAATGCTAACTTCTTATAAACCTTAAATGTTTTATAGGCTAGATCGAACTTTTTCACATGTGCAAGTGCTCCGAGACTCTGTGGAGCATTTGAAGCTTAAAAACTCCAATGTTTGTGTCGTATACCTACTTGACTCACAGGTCAGTTCTCCTTTATCGCTGTACATTTCCATGCACCAGTCTTATCATCTGACTAAATGCTATAAACCCTCTCCATACCTTGCAGGCTTGCATGGATTTTATGACTTGGATACCTAGACCTCCGCCTCGTACTCCATTTCATGACTTGCAAAACTATGCATTTTCTGTCGAAAATATAAGCTGCCTTGGATGATTTTACTATGTTTTTGACAATGAACATAAGACTTAAAATGTTATATATATAAAAAAAAGCGAATACAAATACCAGACGAGCTGTTCTCCTTCCTCCCGCTGCCAAGGGACACAAACATATGCGTGTGACAGTTCTTGTTTTCGCTTGAACTCATTCTCTAAAAGAACTGCAAGTCACCACAGAAGGAGCACATTGATATTCTCTGTCGTTAACAACCGAATACTACTACAAGATGTTTGCAGCAAAACGATGTTAAAGCCCATCATAACTAAAGCAAACTTTTGGACCCAATCGGAAAACTCTTCCTAGTTAACAACTGGCATGCATCACGGGATATTTTCTGAGTTCTTGGTTTCTGTCAGAGGGTTCGAATGATTTTTTTCACCGCCGTCTTCTAATTACTAGGCCCGAGATACATTATCTCTTTTTGACTGATCTCAACATTACCTCTACATAATTTAAACAACTCTATTGCGGTAGCAGATAATTTCCAAGTGCGTCCAATGTACAAAACCAAGAGCCCTTTGCACCCCTCTCTCAAAGCTTGCAACCCAAGATCACACAGATTTCGACAACGATTGACATGAAGTTTCTCCAATTTATTGCAATTGATCCCAATAGATTGCCATCCTGCAATCCTGACCCCATGACACAATGCCACATTCCATTCTTGAAGCAATGGGCACCCCCTTGCTATTGCCGCAATGGACTCATCACCAACTGTCCTGCACAGCCAAAGATTGAGAATCTTAAGCCTTGTGGCAAAACCTGCACCTATCACTGCCAATGTGTCTCCACGAAACCACCCGTTTACATGAGAAACACTCAAATACTCAAGACCACCTCCACTTACAATCCCCATAATGCCTTCTGGCTCAAGTTTACAAGAATCAGCATCTATATGAGTTAAAGTTGGTGAACACCCTTTAAACCCTGTACCATTCACTCCGCTGCAATGTGATATCTTAACTGCCTCCAGATGACAGCAAGATTGAGAAAGAGCTCTCAGCCCACCGTCAGAAACAAGTGAGCAGTATGAGAGATTTATGTGCTTCAAGGCTGAGCAACCATTAGCTAAAGTTTCTAACCCAGCATCAGTAATATTGCATCGATATAAGCTAATAGCCTCTAGGGAGGAGCAACCAGCGGCAACCAGTGAAAGTCCATTGTCAGTGATTCCAAAACAACAGTCCAGATTAAGATGAAGCAGCTTTGAAGGATAGGATTGCAAAAAGGTTAAGCATGAATCAGGCAGCTCCGAGCAACCAGAAAGGGACAAATAGTGTAAATGCTGAAAACGGGTGAGCATCCTATGGAGATGATAGGCACTAACAACAAGCCCCCTTTGAGATAACGAAGAAGCGTTGGGGAGGGCCAATGAACTATGAAATTGTAAGGACCGACGATGTGTGTTTTGAATATTAAGCCAGCGATGACAAGTCAAACCAAACGATTCATGATCAGAGCTACAGACAAGAAACTGAAAAACAATAGACAGGCAATCATCGGGTAGGAGCATGATAGAGGTAAGAGTATAACTCAAAGGTTCTTCCATGATAACTTTGTTAGAACTCTTCTGAAGGCTGTGGAACCCCGATCTTTACGGTATCTTTTTTATAAGCTGAGCTAGATGAGTTGGGAGATTCAAAACAACATAGAGCAGGTGAATCGCCATGTCCATAGCCTACATGAACCCCACATTTACGATAAAGAAGTTACTTTTTGAACGATAATGACCCGGGACACAAGAAGATAGGAGATATAAACCTTCTATCTAGATTCTTGAAATCAGGTGAATTGACTAAGATCAACAGAAGAAAGGAGATATAAACCTTCTATCTAGATTCTTGAAATCAGGTGAATTGACTAAGATCAACAGAAGAAAGGAGATATAAACCTTCTATCTAGATTCTTGAAATCAGGTGATTCGATTAGAAGATGTTAAATTCAAGGGGTATCCACAAGAGCCACAGCTGCAAAGGAGTAAAACCAGTAAGCTGGAATGGAGAAAAACCATCAATAAAAGCATCATTAAGAGAAACATAAAGATCATTAAGAATTTGCGTTTGCTGTGGCTACAACCCTCCGCAGAACAAAACACAAGAGCATTTGCTGTGGGTACAACCCTTCACAGTTATTTGCTTTTAGTGGTGGCCCCACCACTAAAAACAAAAACTCAAGCTTAGACAAACACAATTTAAATGCAATGTATAAACAAGCTTTCTAGTATCAATGATAGAAATTCCCACAACTTTCACAGGCTCAAGGTTAGTGATAAAAATGAACACCGAAGTTTAACAGCATCTCAGCTAGGAATTTCATCAGACACCTAATACCCAGAAAAAATAAATTTAACATTCATCCTTGAAATCACAGAATTGCAAATCCATTCCAAAGGGTGCGGCGCGTAGCCTTAAGAACTTACATAGAATCATGTCATTAATTGGAGGAGGTGCAGATACTGGCAGCATCTAAATTAGTTTGGGTGGTACTTGTGATGAAAACAGAAGTCTCCAATGATTTTGGTGCGAACATCAATCACTAGATCAGAAACCGCTCAATATCAAAAACAAGAACAAATACAAGAAAAAACCTAATTGTCAAAAAAAGAAGAAGCAAATGATTCGAACCCGAGCAGGTCACCAATAATCAAATAATTCGAAATAAAAGGAACACAAGTTTCTAACAAAATTATAGAAAAATTACCGAGCGATTTGAAAGCCTGGTAACTGAGAAGACAGGATGACTTGTTGACATAAGTAAAAACAGATACAAGAAAAGATCTGAAATGATTGAAAAAGATATCCTGCCCTGATCCGAATAAAGAGTGCAGCCAAGTCAGGAAGGTAGATAATTTCTCCTCCCCTTTTATTTAATTAATAGATAGGTGGCCCACAGCGAGTTTATCATTTTTTTCGTTGTAAAATAATATCAAGTCGAAGCAGATTGTTTTTAAGCCGCTCCATTCAAGTTATTATGTTTGTTGGTGTGATTATGATTATTTTTTAAAGTGTGTTTTATGTTAAAATATATTTAAATAATATTTTTTAATTTTTTAAAATTATTTTTGAGATTAATACATCAAAACGATTCAAAACATACAAAAAAAATAAATTATAACAAAAAAATTAAATTTTTTGGGAACGCGGTTTGCACCGCGTTCCCAAATGATCTTTTAAACTCTCCGGTCAATATTTTTTTTTTATCGCATCGGCCACTGAAATGGCTTTGAATTCAAAATAAAGTCAGTGCTCTATCTTTGATTCACAAAATAAGGAAAATAACATTAAAAATAGTAGTATTTTACTTTCACCAAAACTCTCACTTATCCTACACCTCTTAAGTTATTTCACAAAGTTGGACTAGAGTTAAGCTCAACAGGGTCTTCTTTCCGTGCTGATTCTGCCAAGTTCATTCCCTTGACTATAGTTTCATTGGATAGTAGACACGAACAATGAAAATCTTATTAATCTATTCATGCATGTCACTAATTAGATGACGAGACATTTGGCTACCTTAAAAGAGTCATAGTTACTCCCGCTGTTTACTAGTACTTGGTTGAATTTCTTCACTTTGACATTCAGAGCATTGAATAGAAATCACTGTAACAACTTGGCTTTTCAAAGCCAAAACAACAATAATAATTTTTTAAAAAACATGCTATCATTCCAGGAATTGATAAACCGATTTTCACTCATTTTCAAGGTACAATCCATACACAAAAATCAATCAATATTTCATTAAAAGCGATTCTTACACATACACATAATATTACGTTTGTTTGATTATAAGTTCACATTATAATATACATACATAATCATAAGTTTGTATTCTTGTGCTATTAATAGAAATCACGCATTTAAACAAAAGTATCGAATAACAGTTATACATTTAATACACTTTGTTCATACAAAATACATCGTAATTTGAAATGCAAAGATTCTTTATAAAAGTAGGTTCCATGTAATAGGGTTCACGCTTTTATAATTATTTACTTGATATACAAAAATATTAAAAATCAATGAAAAAAAAGGGTTGACTTAAAATTGATGAATCTATTGAATTCATGATTCAAGATATAATATCGGGATAACTCAATAAAAAAAAAGTAAATAAAATCAAAATACCAATTTCCAAAAAAAAATTACAAAACAAAATTTCTTCAAATATATATTGCCTCATTTTAAATGCTAGGGGATGCAATAAAAAAAATTTAATTTTTTTTAAAATAAGATTCAAGCCAATAATTTTTTTTCATCATAGAAAAGATATAAAGACGATGCAAACTCTGTAAACCCATATTAAACTTTCAAGCCCGCAATCAATTAAATTATTTACTCAGGCTCAACTTAGGAGCTTAACACCTAAAAAAATAAATGTTGGAGGATGAAATTAATTAAATCAATTCAATTTAAAAACAAAATTCCTTTAGAAGAGCTAAATTTAACAAAACAAAAAAACTAAAACCAAGGTGACCTATGTTATTTTCAAATTGACAAAAAAAATCTCATAGAAAACGAATAAAAAAATAACAGAATGGTAAAGGATGCAAAAAAAGCTTTAAAGAAAGAAAAAAAACACGAAAACCCATGTCCATGTCAATTTCATAAACCAAAGTCAATCTCTTAAACTCGTAAACCGTTAAATTCTAGACTCGAACTCAACTAAGAAACTAAACAAATGTCCAATTAAATATTGGATAATGAAAAAAAATCAATCTAAAAAAATCTTGCAAGTTCAAAAAAATACAATAATAAAAAAAAGATTAGATTTAATAGGAAAAAAAAGAATGATAAATTTGCTAAAAAAAATTGCAAAAACCATTAAGAAATAACAATTAAAAGAATGAAAATTAAATCTGATATGTGAAAATATTTATTGGGGTGAAATTGAAAACAAATCTTAATTCAATAAAGTATTCTTAATAAAAACAAATTGCAATAAAGAGAACAACAATGGAATTGAACAAACTCCTTAATTTCATAAATTATTTAAAATTTTAAAAATTATAATTAAAAGAATAAAGATGTAATTTTAAATACAACAAACCTTAGGGGTTGATTTGATTTTTTTTAAGGTCAACACGAAAATTGACTAATAGAGAGAGAAGAAGAAGAAAAAAAATAAAATATCACACCTGCCACTCCGGCCACCATCGAGTTAGACACACCGCTTATTCATGTAGGGGACACTGAGATGCTTGACCATCACGCACCCGGGATAACCCCACATAATGAAAGGTGGAAAAATGACAATACTTAAAGGTCAATAATTTAATGGAAAATGATATAATTGAATAAAAAATCAATTTTTAAAAAACTAAGTCAACTCATGTTAGCTCTACTAACTTACGATCCGAGATAGAGATGGGGATAACCCTACAAAAAGAAAAACAAAAGAAATCACAAAGCTCAAGGCCTAATAAGTCATTGTCAAATTATGAAAAAAAAAATTCTAAAAGGAATCTTTTTAAAAAATGACTAAACTCAAACCATGTAAATCATTGAAACTGGTAAACCGCATTATGAGACTGATAATACCATGTAAAAGGTAAACATGAAAAAATTACAAAGTAAAATTCTCAATTATAAAAAATCATAAAAAAATAAACAATGAGGACTAATTCTTGAACAAAATATAATTGAAAGAAACTAATCATTGATTAAATTGAAAACAAAATAAATAAAAAAAAGGATAGAAAAAAAGCAATAAAAAAATAAGGACCAAAATTAAAAAAAAATGAATTAAGATTCTAAAAGATAAAATAATAAAAAATTGAAATTGAAATTGAAATGGAGCATGAAAAAAAAAAGAGGACCAATTTTTTTTTTTAAAAAATAAATAGATTTTAAAAGAAAAATCCTCAAGGATAAAAAAAACAGCAATTAAAAGAATAAGGACTTTTGATATAAAAATTAAATCAAATTAAATACGAAGGGATGAAATTAAAAAAAAAAACTTTAAGAAACATTAAAATAAAAACATATAGAAATCAAAAGAATAAAGATCAAATCTTAAACAAATACAAAGTGGAGGGCATAACTGAATTTTTAAATGCTTGTCACGAATATCAAGGCATAGAAGAGAGAAAATTGGGGTAGGATAAAAAATCATCACCGATAAACTGTCGCCCACCTTACAAAATGCGTTGCCCAAACAACTGCGCCACAACCTTGTGCGTCAGATAAAATGACGATTTGGTTTTTTTAGCCATCGAAAGTGTCCTTACGTGCCTCCATACTAGCATAAGAACTTTGACGCGCTGATGTGAATGTGGCATGTGTCAATATATTTTAATGATTTATTAATATTTTAATAAGTTAAATTACAAAAAAGGGCCAATGACATATTATTACTATAAAAAAAACCAAGAGACAGACAAAAATGTCCTTTGAAATCTTTCTTAAAATTTTTAAAGTCAAAGGTTAAATGTGTAATTTTATTGCGCAAAAAAATGTTAAGACAAATAAACTCTTCTTTGCAAGGTTATTTTTTTAGCAAGCAAGGTATAAACGTTATTTTACTGTGTAAATAAAAAGAAAAAGACAAAAAACCCTTAATGAAAGACCTTTTTTTAAGATTTCAAAGGTAAAAGAGTATATTTACTATGCATTTTCAAAGTTGAACGACAAAATTATCCATGATCATTCTACAAATAACATTTGTATCCCATGAAAAAGATGATTTTACCCTTAATACTAAGACAATTGTTAAGAGCAATGACAGGAAAAATGATCATTCATTGCTTGAATCCACAATGATTCTCCTCATATACTATAGGAAAAAAATTGAGCTTTTATAGTTTTTTTGTAACTAGATTAGATATTTACACAATGCTACACAAGGATTAAAAAATTTTAAAACATAAAAAATTAGATCTTAAGAAATTCATTAATATTATTATTAAATTTAAAAATATAGTTATTTCGAATTGTTTTTCATCAACATAATTTTTTTTATTAATGTATATAAACCCTTAACCTAAATATTGGTAAAACAATATTAAATAAGGCAATTTCTCAATTGAAAAATAGTGAATTAAGAGTAAAATTTGTTATGATTTGGGATAAAAATCCCCATTAAATTAATTTAAATCTAGGATGCAATAAAATAATAAATCGGTAAGCGAAATGTTAGTCAGTGAAAAATTAATTAAAACCCCTAAACGATTAAAATAATTATTTAAGGAAAATGTTTTTTTTCCAATAAGAGAGAAAATCCTTAGAAAAATATAATGAAACTCCAAATAAATGAATGCATGAATTTACATGGGAATAATATTGACTATAGGTATAAGACTCATATTTAATCATCTAAATCTTAATGGAGAGTGATGAAGTTTACAAGGGAATCATTATGATTGGAAATGAAAAGTCTTGGTAAGTTGGTGTGAAAATCCTAAATAGATTAAAGAATAAATTTGTGCATGAAAATATCTACAATTAGGGTAAACTCGTGCTAAATGGAGAAAATTTAAATAAAAAAATTTCATAATAAGATTTAGAGAAATCTTTATTATGAATGGTAATGAAAAATTTCAGTAGGAAATTGAGATGAAATAATAAAAATTTCTAGTACGTAAAAAATAATAATGGATAAGGATTTGATAAAAATAACACATATACAATTAACGAGTGGTATTTTGGTAATTATAAGCAATCAACCTATTCCTTTTTATAGGGCCGGCTTTTAGTTTATCCATTAAAAAAAGGGAAGGAGAGTTCTTCATTTTTCTTTTTCTTCTCTTCATTATTTTGGGAGAGTTGGTTAAGGGATAAACAAAGTGTTGATACACAACATTGCAAGAAACTTATTTTTTCTGATATTGAAAAATAAACTATTTTGAAGGAAATAAAGATTTTATTAGAGTCGTCATTTAGTAATTTGAGGAAATTAGAAATTTTAAATTAGACACTAGTTCTAAAGATTCAGATATTAGGTTACTAATGATTAAGGGAAGGCATACACTATCTTTAAAACATCATTTCAAGTGAAAGGTTACCCTTACTTGTATTTTTTCTAATTTTATTCAAATGTTATAATATTCAGAGCTTATTTGCAATTTGTTTTTAAGGGTTTATATCAGTCTCTAAAAATAAGAGACACGTCAAAAAATGACATTAGTATTTAAAAATAGAAGATTCATCGAAATGTTGATGTTTAATCCTAAAAAGAAGAGTGACGTCCAAGTTGTAAAAAATAAGCATAATGCATATTTGCTTTTAAAATTTTAAATTGATCTTTTAAAAAAAAAAAAACAAAGACATGTAGACGAATAACATTTATCCCTCAAAAGAAAGATTATGTTGGAATAGCTATAAAATCATCATAACCCATATTTGAGAATTGGACTTTAGACCCGCACACAACGACTAGATAAATTGGGTGTTGGACCCACGTTGTCATTGTTTTTTATATTTATTTAAGTTATTTTACAAATTCAAGTATAAAAAGACAAATAAAATACCCTAAAGTCCCTAAAATTACTCAAGTGTCACTTTAAAGAAAAAAGACTGAAATACCTTTGAACTTCCTTGGAAACTATGAAAATATAGGGTGGTGCGTTTAGCTTACGAGTGGCCACTATTTGAGGGGTTGAATTTTTTGGCGGGATTTCAGGTCACAAATGGCAGATTCTGGTAGATCTCGATTAGCAAATTCTGATGGTGGTGGTGGTGTTGGCCATTGATGGTTGATGAGAAAGAATTGATGGTTTGAAGCTTTAGGTGGTAGAAGATGTATCAGCCTTTTTTTGGCGAGATACAACGTCAATGATGATGAAGTCAACCTGGGGTTTGCTCACAATAAGTAGAGGAGTCTTTATATGGTGGTTTCACGGTGAGAAATGACCTGAGTCGGGAGATTTGATGTGAGAGAGAGAGAGAGAGTCATCGATGAGGAGTGAGAGCCTCTAGGGTTTGCCACGGTATGAATGCGATCATGGTAATCTGGTGCACTTGGAGCTTGTGGACCGCTATATCACTTCTAGATAAATTGGGCGATGGAATTGATCACTCAATTGTGGTTGGGTTGATCTGAAAATTGATCTTATGATCCTGATTGATAGATATTTTTGCTTCAGTGTGATAAGATGCATTGTATGTTTGGTGTACCAGGTGACATGGCAAGATAGGATCAAATGATAGATTACTAAAAAGTTGTGATGGATTTGGGTTTTAATCCAGTGTGTAAACCCTATTAGACATATGAATGGTTTCCACTTTGTGCTTAGGATACACTATAAGAGACATGGAGTATCTTGAAGAAATTTTCATCCACACCAATTGTTCCATATATATATATGAGTAAAACCAAAAACTCAAATCAGTATTAGAAAAAACTCTTTTCAATTGTTAAAAATCAATTTTGATTGTTGAAAAATTAATTTCAAACACAGAAAAATATTTTTCAACTAGTATCAACCCATTTGGACTTGGTTTTGACCAAAAATAACAATTTTGACCCAAAATGGCTTGAAATTTATTTTGTTATCCCAGTCGACATGGTTTGACTTTTATTAACCTAGTGAACCCGCTTTTGACCAAAATATTTTTCAGGTGACGTGCCTAAATGTTGAAAAATATAAAGATTTTTTAGTTGGTTCAATTCTCACGGACGACCTACCCAGATGATAAACATGAAAGTGTTTTCAACATTGATCTTATTTTTGAAGTGACCTATCTGTTTGTGAAATAAGTAAAAGTGATTTCAACATTAGTTTTGTGAAATACATGAAAGTGATTCCAACATTAATCTTATTTCCAGATGACCAACCTGTTTATGAAATACATGAAAGTGATTTTAACATTGGTTATATAAAATACATGAAAGTGATTTCAATATTGGTTTTATTTCGCAGGCGACCAACATGTTTGTGAAATACATGAAAGTAATTTCAACATTGGTTTTGTTCTTAATAGCGACCTGCCTAGGTGAGAAATATAAGGATTTTTCAGGTTGGTCCCATTCTCATGAGTGACCTGCTTAACTGTTTTAGAAATGACTTACCTAGTTATCGTATATGGCTTGAAATGTCCTAATTGCATGGTTAAGTTGAAACTTCATGATGGTGAAGCTAGTTTCTTTTTTGTGATTACTTGGTTAATTTCCTTAGCTTTTTAGACAAAATAATCCTTTTTTCTAGAAAGTGGGGTACTGTTGCTTTCATAGTCGATGCAAGCTTCTGAAGGAAGTCATATATGTGCGATTGAGATTTGATTTGTACATGGATCCCAAAGATGATGAAAGCTTCTCAAGGAAATCCTACAAGTATTGTTAGGATTTGAGGTGTATGATGATCTCATATATGACAAAAGCTTCTAAAAAAAATTAGCTCATAAAGGATAATAACTTCTCAAAAAAGTTATACATATACGATTGAGATCTGAGCTTCTATTAAATGATGGCAGGAGTAATCCTTTATAAATCACACAACATTTGGTATAAGTCGTCACCAACATCCCAACTTCTTACATTTTCATTACTGCCAAAGGTATTAACTTTTAAAGCTTTAATCATGTCTTCCTCTTCTTCCAATGCTAACCCAAACCCGATCCCTGTAGGAGAGCCTATAGTTTAGTGTAGTACCCTTAAAATGAATGGTCTTCCAGTTATACTAGAGGGCATTGTAATGGGAAATGAATATATTGTAGTGCCCGTTGCTAGAGATATGGTTCTTCTCTGTAATAAAGCAATGATAGCGGTCAGGACTGATATTAAAGTGGTTAATCAGTCACTTGCTCTTAGTATCAGAGCCATTTCATCCCTGGTAAGTATGACAAAACATCTTTATGCTAAGAGACATGAGTTGAATGCTCAGATTCCTGACCTCTATCATAAAAAAAATGACTTCAAGAGGAGAACTAAGAATTAAATGTGCGTGTTGATATTTGAAGGGACTATATCAACATGCAACACCATGAGTTTGAGGAAGAGATGGAGCAGATTCATAAACAATTTAAGGAATTATGTTGCATGATTGATCATTACAATGGAAATGTCTTTAATCATTCTCATATTGTTTGACCTTTATACCTGTAAACCCTTTTTTTCATGAAAGAAAATCCATTTTTCTTTTGTCTTCATTTATGACCTTTTTCTTCGTAAAATTGCCATATTTGACATAAATTAGAAGAACTTTAATTCATCAGTCTCTTTGGATTTCATTGGGGATTTTTTTTGTGAAATTTCTGCAAAACAAATGTATAATGCTTGTGGGGTTAGATGACATGCAATGCATCTTATCTGGTTTTGAAATACAGACCCTATTCATCTTGTTTGAGGATCTTGATTTTTTGAATGTGATATTTTAATTCACACGGCCTTTAAATCTACTCGAGCTAATCCATGATGGTCATTTATCTAGGATAAGCTTTGTTTGGTTCCTAATGGTCACTACACCCTTCTCTACTGGTCACTTTGTTAAGAGCATTAGCTGCCCTTAACCAGACATTGTTCTACTTGCAACATTCCCACTAATTAGGATTCTTAACCAATTTATTTGGCCATTATATGAAGATTATCCTGCTTCACGAGGGATTTTCATAAATATTTTACCAAAATTTCTATATTTCTTTATTGGAGATGTATTTATTATTTTGTTGTCTAACATATCATATTATGAGAGTTAACAATCTCATTTCACAGATACTGTAAATCATATTGCTTCGTTTCTCATGTTGGAAGAAGTCTACAATTTTATCATATGTATTTTCCACCAGGAAAAAACTTTTCTTTGTTACATTAGAGATGTGTTGACTACTTTTCTACCTTCTAGGCAGAATTAACTACCTCATTTCATTTTCTCTTTTGCTTTTTGTTGTCATCAAAATCTCTGATTTTCTGACAATGTTTTTTAGTAAGTTTTTCATTGTTTTTTTTTCATACATTTATTTTTTGACAGAAAACCTTGTCAAAAAATGATTTTTCAAAAGATCTATTTTGTTCTTGAAAACCAAAACTCTCAATGTTTGTTTACTGACAATGTTCATTCAACTCTCTAAGGATTTATGTCAAATATTTTAGTAAAAGTAACCTTGGATGAATGTAAGTGATAAAATGACCTTCTACTTTGATTTTTAAAGTGTTTAAGCAATTGTTTGAATGTATTATAAAAGAAAAGAAACAATATGCCTTTTATTTTTCAAAAATAGTGAGTAGTTATTTGATATGCCACGATTCTTTATGGAAAAATGTCTCTTATATTTTAAGAATGTTGTTTATTGGTCCATGTTGCTTACTTGATTAAAATGGACTTCAAAGGCACATAATATAGGTTATGACTTAAGGCTATGAAAGAAAGAATACTTTATAAGATCAAAAGAGTGTTTTAGAGTTTAAAGACTATAGGTCACTGTTATCTTATCATAGTCTTTTCTTTTACTATCTTGACAATCAAAGGATACCAAATATTTTAAATTATAAACTTAATTTTTTTAATTTTTACTACCATATTTGTTGGGCATTCTTTCAATTGTTTGGAATTTTGCTGGATTCTTTGTTGTCAGATTTCATAAGCTCACATGCCTCCAAGACTATTTCCATAATCATTTCTCTCTCTTTGACCCTAATGTAAGGTGTGATTTTAATTAGGGTTCTTATGAAAAAAAGCTTTAAGTAGGCTTAGCTCAAATTAAGATTGCAAAGGGTAATTTTTAAGAAAGTGAAAGGAATATTATAGGTGGCATTTCCTCATTTTAAGCAAGATCAGTTAAAACCAAGAAACTTTGTCCACATCCAGAGTAATAGTTTGGATTTGCAAAAGACCATGTTTTGTAAGTTCATAACATGCGAATTTACTACCAACCATTATTCATATATATAAAATATAACTCCAAGATATAATTTTAAGTGATAGTTTTTATATTTTCATGTTTTGAATCGTTTGGTCATCTTTTCAAAATAGTTGTTTAGAACATTATTCCAAATAAATCACTGATTTATTTTCTTGAATTCACAAAAAAAAATTTCTTTTAAAATCTCATTTAAGAAAAAGAATTCTCATGTGAAAAAAAAATAGTTTGAAAAATTAAATTGTTAAACCATTAAGATCATGCATGGGTTCTTTGGCGATTTATATGCAAAGAGAATTTCCTAGCCAAAACTTCATTATTGATCTGAATTGGATGAACACATCATACATAATATTTTTTCATAGAATTAGAGTTTACTTGCCTAGGTAGATCATCTCCATCCATCTTGGTCAACAATAGAGCCCCTTAGAAGGATGCCTTCTTCACTACATATGGGCCCTCATAGTTTGGTGCTCACTTGTTTTAGTATTCACTTAGTAATGGTAAGATTTTTTCTTAGTATAAGATCCCATTCTTTGAGTTTTTTTTGTTAGACCTTCCAGTCATATGCTTTAGCTATTCTTTTTTGGTATAACTAGTGATGAAAAATTGTAGCGAACCTCTTCCCACTTATCATGTATAGTTGTTCATATCTCACTTTAGCCGATTCAACTTTTTCCAGTTCAGATTCTATCAGCACTCTCAAAGATGGAATTTTCACTTCCAAATACATTACTGCCTCTATCCTAAATACCAATGAGTAAGGTGTAGCTCCAGTAGATGTCATTACTATCATGTGATATGCATGAAAAGCAAAAGGAATCATATTATGAAAAGCAAAGTGACTACCTTCTTTTGGATAATGTTTTTGATATTCTTTTTTGTAGCCTTGACATCACCATTCATCTTTGGTTAGTAGAAAGACGAGTTTGAATGATTAATTTTTCACTTCGCACACAACTCTATGATTATCTTTTCATTAAAAGTTTAAGCATTGTTGGCCACTGTCTTCTTAAATGAACCATACTGATATATCAAATTTTCTCAATGAAACGTTTAACCACTTTGTTAGTCACATAAGCATAAGAGCTAGCTTCCACCCACTTTGTAAAGTAATAAATTGATGCCTATTGTTGGCCTTTAGGTTGATTGACTCAATCACATCTATTCCCCATATTACAAATGGTTGCGATGATGTCATATTAAGCAAAGAAGCTGGAAGTGCATTTATCTTATCATTATTTACTAGATATTTATGGCATTTTTTGACATAATCTATGCATCCTTTCTCTATAGTCAACCAGAAGTACTTAGATCATTGGATTTGTGTAACCATCATATACCCATTTATATGAATCACATAAATTTCTTGCAATACTACCTTGGCTTCGATTTCATCTAGACATCTCAGTAAAGTTCCATTGAATGACCTTTTATACAGGGTTTCTTCATTTAGATAAAATTGCATGGCTAACCTTCTTAAGGTATTCATATCTACTTTAGATGCCCCTAAAGGATACTTTTGATATTGGATAAACCAGTTGATATCAAAAAACCATAGGGTTCCAATCCATTTCTCCTTCAATTGAACAATAATAAGCTAGAAAATTTCTGATCTCAATACAAATTGGTTATATCCTGATTTTGTAATCAGTTTTGGCCATAAAAGCTAAAATTATCAATGCATCAGCAAATTAGTTTTTGTCTCTTTTTATGTGGGTAAAATCTATTTCGTCAAAACCCTTGGTCAGTTTAGAGAGATATTCTTGATAGGGTCTCAGTTTTTCTTTTCTTTTTTTGTCTACCATCCTCATTTCACTTGACATATTATCAACATTAAATCACCATAAACATCAAGCTTCTTTATTTTCATCTTTAAAACAACTTCTAATTCAAGGATACTAGCTTTATATTCAAGAGTATTGTTAGTACATTCAAACCTTAATTTGATTGAGATGGAATATTACTTCTTATTAGGCGAGATTATCACAACCTTTGCCCTATTGCCAGATACATTTATTGCATCATCAAAATATATGATCCAACAATAATTTTTCTCTTTTTCTTCTTTTACTATCATCACATCCTTATCCGGAAAGTTAAATTTTAAAGGCTCAAAATCTTTAATAACATTATTTGTTAAATGATTAGTAATTGCACTTCCTTTCACATATTTTCTTGTCTTGTATATAATGTCATACTCAACCAACATTATTTGTCTTCTTGCTATTCGGCTTGACATTTAGGGTTTCTCACGGATGTATTTAGGAGGATTTGTTTTTCAGATCAACTAGGTGGTATAATACAACATATATTTTTGAAGATGCTTCGTACTCTATACAATGACATAACACAGCTTCTTAATCATAGTATATATGGATTCATAATAGGTAAACTTCCTACTCAGATAATAGATAGGTTGCTCCTTTCTTCTAGACTCATCATGTTATCCCAACATATAACCCATTGCTACTATAATTACTGTCATACATATAATTAAAGGTATTTTAGGCACAAGTGGCACCAGCAAAGGTGAATTCTGTAAATATTATTTTATTTTATTAAAAGTCTCTTGACAATCTTCGTCCCATATACCATGATTATTTTTTCAAAGTAATTGGAAGATTGGCTCACAGGTTGTTATTAATTGAGATATGAACCAAGTGATGTAATTCAAACGTCCTAAGAAGCCTCATACTTTTTTTCTTGGTTTTAAAAACTGTCATAACCTGAATTGCTTTCACTTTATCAGAATCAACCTCTATTCCTTTATTGTTTATCATAAATTTTAACAACTTCCCAAACTTCACCCCAAGTAAACACTTTGTAGAATTCAACTTTAATTGATACTTCCTTAATCTATCAAATAACTTTCTTAGAATTTGGACATGATCTTCTTCTTTTTTAGACTTATCAATCATATCATCTACATACACTTCAATCTCTTTATATATCATATCATAGAAGAGTGTCACAATTGCCCTTTGATAAGTAGCTTTGATATTCTTCAACTCAAATGACATCACTTTGTAGCAGAATGTTTCCTATATGATAAAAGTGATCCTTTTCTTATCTTCTCTAGCCATCCTAATGTGGTTATACCCAAAGAATCCATCAATAAAGGAATAAGTTAAGCTTCTAGCAGCGTTGCCTATCAGGAAGTCTATATGAGGCAAAGGAAAATCATCATTTCAACTAACTTTGTTTAGATCTCTAAAGTCTACACATACTCTGATTTTATCATCCTTTTTTGGTACTACCACTGTATTAGATACCCATTGAGCGTATTTAACAACTTTTAGGAAACCAACATCCCATAACTTTTTTATATTTGCCTTAACCTTGAGTAAAATATCAGGGCGAGTTCTTTATAATTTTCTGTTTAACAAGTTTACACCCTTCTATAATATCAATGTCTAAACCAAGCATATCTGCATAAGACCGGGCAAATACATCCATATAATCTTGTAGGAGTGAGGTTTGACTACCTTTTTCTTTTGCAGTATTCAGAGTTCCTATCTTTAGCTTTTTTTAATCCTATTTGGTGCCTACATTTATCACCTTTAACTTTTTTTTATAGGTTTCCAAGTATGCTTAGATTGCTCTACTAGTCTAGGAAACTCTCTTATATAATCTTCTTTCCATTCTTCTTTTTCCATTGCAATCACATATTTATCATAGTTTGGCCATTCATTTCCAGTGCAATATGTTTGTGGATTTGTGGAGGATCCACTTTCAGAATTCCTAAAAGCAAAAAAGCATTTTTAGTGTAAGAGTATTGTAGATAAAAAAAAACAATTGTTGAAGAAAATGCATGATCGCATTAATATTTTAAAAGTTAGATCAATAATTAAGAAAATACCTCATTTTAAGCTAAGATTTCCAACTAGGTACAAACACACAAAGTAATTTACAATGCAAAGCCCAAAAAGCATATAAAAGCAAATATAAGTGGACATTTAATCATTACTTCTTTAAAACAACTAAGGCTTTTTCAATCTATCAATTCTAGAATACTTTATCAATTAAAAGCTTCTACATAAAGATTTTGGCTGGAGCTTTTTTTAAAGAGTGGACAGTTAATTGAGGCAACAATTCATCTTCTTTCATTGTTTTTGGCCTATTATTATAGTTCTTGCCCTTTTCTTCATCTTCCTCTACATTGTTGACATCCATGACAACAAGCTTTTATCCCAAGACTTCCATCGTGTTTTTAGGTTTTATTATATATCAGTCATCAACTTCCAACACCATCACCACCATTGGAATTTGCTCACATAGATCTACTAGAAGATGTAATTTGTTGCCCAAAACCTCACCAAAAAAATTCACCCCTCTAATAGTGGCTGCACGTGAGCTAGATGTACCACTAGGGCTATTTTCATAGTTTCTATGGAAGTTCAAGAGTATTTCGGTCTTTTTCCTATAAAGTGACACTAAAGTAATTTTAGGGACTTCTAGGTGTGTTTTATTTGTCTTTTTATACTTGTATTTGTATTTTATAAAATACCTGAAATAAATATAAAAAAAGAATGATAAGGTGGGTCCAATGCCTAATTTATCTCATTGTCGTGCGCGGGTCTAAAGTCTAATTCTCAAATATAGGTTATGCCTTGTTTTTAGCTATTACAACATCATCTTCCTTTTCAGGGATAAACGTTATTCGTTGACATGTTTTTTTTTTTCTAAAAAAGGATCGATGTCAAAATTTTAAAAACAAATATGGAATATGCCTCTTTTTTTTTGCAACTTGGACATAACTCTTCTTTTAGGGTCAAACATCAATATTTCGATGAGTCATATTTTTAGGGACTGATGTTATTTTTTGATGTTTCTATTTTTAGGGACTAGTGTTAACCCTAAAAAACAAATTGCAAATAAGCTTAAAATATTATAGTATTTGAATAAAATTAGAAAAAAAAACACAATTAAGGGCAACCTTTCACTTGAAAGGATGTTTTAAGGGTGGTGTCTACCTTTCCTTAATCATAATTAACTCAGTACCTAAATTTTTGAGACCACTGTCTAATTTGTGATTTCTTGTTCCCTCAAATTACTAGACAATGATTCTAATAAAATTTTTTTTCCCAAAATAATTTTTTAATATTGGAAAAAAATGTAGGTGTCCTGCGATGTTGTGTATCGATAGAATGACGACTCCAATAAGAACTTAGGGTTGAGCCTGATTACTTGTGTTTCTATTACAATTTATTTTGTTTCTGATTAGGTATTCATTTGCATTTTTTATTTTATGCAATTTAATTATACTATAAATCATTTCAATTTTTCAAATTGCATATGCATACATGTTATTTATTTGAGTTTTCACACACTTCATAGTGAACCTATAAAAGCTCTAGACCCGAGCTCATCCTTTCTAAGATTAGAAAATGAAGATTTAGGTGGCGAGTGTGATTTATGTCTACTAATGCTCATTTAGAATTCCTCTTAGATTGTAACTCACCCTATTCAACGAGTATCGTGAAGTTTGGTCTCATACTTAAGTTATATAAGGTTAAGAGGTCGGTTACCTTATAGGTAATTCAGGCAATTTGGGAACCAAAAAATATCTTTAAAGATAGATTAAACTAAGTCAAACCTTATGAGCTAGATCCTATCAATTAGGATATAACCTTTAGGACACAAACAAATGTCAAGGCATGAACATTCATTTTTATATAAATTTCATGTTCTCATTAAATCTCTACTAATCTTTAAAAGAAGTGTGAGATGGAAAAACCCATTACTATTATGGACTTTTTGACCAGATCAAAATTGAGCCAACATGATAAAGGGGATTATTTGCCATCAAAATTTGATTCTTAGTTGCCATAACATGTTAAATTAGATGATAGACCACTTTGGTACATGACAATTGTTAGATTGCTGTGAAAGGTAATCCTCTCATAACTATATCAATTTTCATAAACAATATGGGGACCTATCACATCTACTGAAAATTAGGATCCAAAATGCTTATTTTCAAGCCATGATAAGGTTTTGGAACCTAGAATACGGTGCTTCACTTTTAATATCGTAGATAAGACTCTTATTATCGAGGAGTATGATTCCCTATTAAATTGTTCCAAGTCAGAAAAGGTGTACTTCTACACACCTATAGAGCAAGCATCCTCTAACTTCGTTTGGATTACTTAGATAGACTGTTAGCTGGCAAAATCACATAAGACTAAATGAGGAAATAACTAAGGTTGGTTCTGGAACGTACTAAAGGCCATGTTCAATAAAATATTACATGATGAAAGCAATGAAATTCGATTGAGAATTTTGGCCTTAGGCCTATATCGTTTGGTTCTTTTCCCATCCATTGAGGGAATGATCGATTTTGAGGCTATTAATATGTTTAAAAATATGGTGACCCTTAAAATTAACCTTACTAGAACAATATTAGCAAAAACCTTCTCATCCTTGAAAATAATTTAGAAAAGTCAGAAAGGATCGTTTAAGATGTTGCTTGCATTTGTTGTTTGTTAAGAACATGAATCATATGGTTGGGTGAATGATTTCAGGTTTGATTTGTACCCTATGTCATCTTTATTCTAAGCTGGAGAATTTTGCAGAAAAAACTCTTAATAAAGTAGGAAGAATCATATAGGAATCAATGTTTTCAAGTTTAAGTAAATCTCAGTTTTATTAGAGAAGTTGATACTCTTATTTTAAATCTAATCTGGCATACCATGGTGAGTATCCATGAGTCTCGTTAATACGAGTCCGCTGCTATATTAGCTATTGTCCTAACATGGTTTTACGATAGTATAGATTTGAGTTTATTCTAAGAACACTACAAAACATAAAAAAAATAATTATTTTTCATTAAAAACACTTAAAAAATACATTGTAGCAAATAAAAAAACTATAAAAAGGGAAAAGAAAAGAAAAGAAAAGTAAAATATAAAAAGCACATACGTATTGTAAAAAAGTTAAAAGACTTCGAATGTCACTTTGGCTTAAATTCATTTGTATAAGTATTTTTCAACTGCAAAAACAAATTACATATAAAAACAATTTGATTTACTGCTACCATTAGAAAATTCACCTACTTTCATGTTTGTGTGTGTATATATATACTGTTTTCTCTATTTATCACTAAATTTCTGATATATATAAAAAAGTTATAGAACCATACAAATATAGGTGTCATAATATTAGCCATCATGCTTTATAATTGGGAAGGATTAATCAGTTTTTTGCAGATTAAATATATTTGCTAATTGTATTCAAATATAAATCTGATCATCTACATTTCAATACACTGAATAATAGTGCTAGAATATGATTACAAATTACTGAAATATTCTAGAGCTGAGATCACTTTTGCCTTGTTCAACTTTTTTTTTTCTTAAGAAAAGATATCAAGAAAAGATGCTGAGCAGACTTTGATCTGCATGCTAGAGTTAGAATTATGAACAGGGTTTCAATTTATTTCTCAAAGCCATTGAATTAAAAACTGAATAAAAATATAATATAATAAACGTAATTCCAAGAATATATACAAAAAATAAAAGCACTAATTAATAAATTATAAAAAATGAACATATTTTCTAGTTTTTTTATATAAAAAAGGAAATTTGAAAAAACAAAAAACGATGTTTTTTTTTTGTTAGTGAACACACCCATGATGTTTTACTCTTCTGATTTTTACTTAAATTCTGCTTCTATAGAATAAGAAAGAAAAACATAGAGAAGTTTAATCATTTGAGTTTTAATCGTAGAATTCTTCATATTCATGTTACAAAACTAATGATAAGATATTATAAATATATAGCCCGCATAATTATATTCATTAAATTTGATTTGATGATTTGATATGAAAAACTTAATATATAGAAATTAGTTAATTTAAATTGATTTTTTTAAATAAAAAATATTAATATATTAAAATTTGGCTAATCTGATTAAATTTTTTATTACTTGAACTTGTTTATGTAACCAAACTCAATCCATAACTATTTAGATTAACACAATGATCCAATAATTTAAATTTATTTTATGAAACAATTCAAAATAGCTCTTACAACTATAACTAAATATTACAAACCATTTAGTAGGTGATCAGTGATAAGAGTTTGAGATTAAGAAGTTTACTTTTCTTGTGGTTTTAGGTTTGAATTCTATGGTTGCTAATATGGCTTACATGGTCATTAACTTCAGGGCCCGTGGAATTAGTCGAGATATGCGTAAACTGATCCGAACACCTATATTAATAAAAAAAAAATTAAGTGTATAATTAAAAGAAAAGGAAAAGAAAGTAATAGGAAAATATGAAGAGCACAGGGCACAACCCTGCAGCACAACCGAGTTTAAAAGACTTCCATGCGTCAACTTTACCCTAAATTCACTTGTGTTCATCAAATGGTCCCATGCTTAAAGTAAAGGGTTCTGTACTGTCAGCACATCTTAGGAAACTCGAAGCAACTCAGAAGTTTAAGAAATCGTGGCTTACACCAGCATATACATTTTAAGGCAGACACGTCTGCTTGCTTCACGGCTACAATCAATGAGTTAACCGGCTTCCATCTATATATTTTCACTGTTTGGATTGTAGGAGAGGTGTGGTTTGTGGGTTTGAATGCCAAAATGTGGTGGTGGTGATCCGTAAACTACTAGAGCTCTAGCAGGACACTAACATGAACTCCTCTAATTCTGAATCTATAGAAGTCGAAGTGACCGGACAGGTTCTTAATTATATCTTCACTTGCTTGCTTTATTTTCTTTGAAAATTGGTCATTTATGGACTGACTTTTCTTACCGTGCTTGCAATATTTCTTTGTGTTTTTGTGTTTGAGCCAATGCATGTCCTCCAGGAAGAGGTGTAGCTGTTGGGGTTTGCCTAAACTGTGTTTTGCTAAATATTTCTATATATAATTAAAACATATTGTTAAAATGATTGAGATATTGGTATGTAAGGCAGCTTTCTATAGTAGAGAAGGTTTTGGTCTCAATCTTCAAAGAAAATGCAAAAGAAGTTTGGTTGCCACCCATCATCCCTTGCATTTCCCCATAGCAGCAGATCATGGTTACTTGCTATTCATTTATCAAATCCTCCTGTACAGGTACACTTCATTTATTGATGAGCTCTGATGCAGTTGAAGAACACCTTGGGGTTTTGGGCTGTTTATTATTGCTCCTTGATAGGATACGAGATATTGACAGATTATAATAGATTGCATAGCTATAATTTAGGCATTTGAATGTATCTCTTAGCTAACGTCTGGGCTATAATCTAGGCAAGTGATATGCTATTGTATAACTAATTGCAGATTTGCATGGCTTTATATAATAACTATAAATACACAGAATCCAACCTTAAAGGGTTGAGTCATTCTTCTACAATATTTTCTTTACTCTTTCATGGTATTAGAGCAAGACTGCGTATTCTCAAATTAATTCTCTTCTCACACAATGACCACTCCGACATCTTCTTCCTTTGTCTCTGTCGTCTCCTCCAATCTTTCCATCTCTCTTGCTGCTTTGACAAACAACTTTTTCACTCACCTCAATGCTAATAATTATTTGCTTTGGCGTGATCAAATCACTCCTCTCCTTATCTGCAATGACCTCTATGGTCATATTGATGGCACTAATCCGCCTCCTTCAAAAACCATCCTTATTGATGGCACTGCTTCTCCAAATCCAGAATATGCTCGCTGGTTCAAGATAGATTAACTTGTTGTAGGGGGTATTAAGAATACGCTTTCTTCAACCGCTTGTGCAGAGGTCCTCAGTAAAAAGTCGCCAAGGATGTTTGGGACACACTTGAAACACTCTTTCATCAACAGACTCTATCTCGTGCTGATATCTTGTATGACACTCTTCTTGACACTTACAAAAATGATATATCCATTGAAGCTTATCTTGCCAAAATTAAAGGTATAGTAGATCAACTTGCTGCCATTAACCAACTTGTTCCAGACAGTGAATTAGTTAAAAGAACCCTGCGTGGTCTTCCTCATACACTAGAATATCAGCCATTTGCTCAAGGCATCGCCAATCGGCATACTCCAATCTCCTTCACAGAGCTTCGTGCATGACTCCTTGTTCATGAACAAGAACTTAAACGTATTCGTGGATGTGCAACTCCACCGTTGGCTCCACTCTCACATCATGCTTTGGTCGCCCAACAACATTGTCAATCCTTTCGCAATACTAATCATGGCAATTTTCGTCGCCCAAATCGACCAAAGCAAGGTACTGTTTCTTAAAATTTTAGTGGTTCGTCTGCAAGCATACTTGGTCAGTATCCTACTCCTCCCTCTCCACCTCTTGCTGATTTCTCTAATAAGTCTTTCAGTAACAGTTTGCATCATGGTAAACATCGGTTCAATACTGGATACAATACTGACAATCGTTCTCAATTTGGTAGATCACGTTATCGTGGTCGCTGTCAAATATGCAAACAAGAGGGTCATTCTGCATCCAACTGCACTTATCATTATATTCGTCCTGAATCAAACAACACTGATAATATATCTACTTAGTTTGTTGGTATTCATGTCTCTGATTCACCAGCACCAACAGAGAATTCTCTTGATTGTGTATCGCCTCTCTGGCTTGGAGATACAGGTGCCACGAATCACATGGCATCTCATACTGATTTAATGCAATAGCCTCTTCCTTTCAATGGTACCTCAGATGTGTATGTTGGTAATGGTGACTCTCTTCGTATTTCACATGTTGGTAACTCTTCAATCAATCTAGGCACTACATCGCTTTCTTTGAATGATATTCTAGTGGTTCCACAATTAAAGGAAAATCTTGTCTCCATTGCTAAACTTACAAAAGATAACAACTATGTTTTCGCTTGTTTTCCATGGGGCTATGTTATCAAGGATTTAGCAACCGGAGTGATACTTTTGAAGGGGCCAGTTAAAGACAATCTCTATCCAATACCAGCTCATGCACTCTCTACTTCTCTTTGTAAATTTTCCTGCAATAACGCAACCTTTACTGCTCATCACACTGCTAAGGTTGCTCTGTGTTCAACATGGCACCGCCGGCTTGGACATCCTGGTTCAAAAATCCTGCAGCAGTTAGTTACTGATAAATTAATTTGTACTTCTGATAAATTTTCCTCTATAATGTTTTGTAATGCTTGTCAAGCTGGGAAAAGCAAACATTTACCCTTTCATTTATCCAGTAGAAATTCTACTCATGTTTTGGAATTGGTGCATTGTGATATTTCAGGTCCCTCTCCTACGGTTACTACATCTGGCTATCGCTATTACTTTATATTTGTTGATGATTATAGCAGATATTGTTGGCTTTATCCTATGAAGCGTCGCTCCGATAGTTTTGCCTGTTTCACCAGTTTTAAAAACATGGGTGAAAATCAATTTAATCAACGCTTACAACTATTTCAGTGTGATGGTGCTAAAGAATTAGTTGAAGGAATTTTTTGTTCATTTCTGGACGCCAATGGCATTTCTCTACGGGTTTCTTGCCCTCATACTTCTCAACAGAATGGTATAGCTGAACGAAAGCATCGTCATATTCGTGAAATCGGTTTGTCTCTTTTACATCAGGCATTATTACCACGACATCTTTGGCTTAAAGCCTTCTCTACTGCCGTGTTTCTAATTAATAGACTGCTAACTCCAGTCCTTTCAGGATGCTCCCCTTATGAGGCTCTATTTGGTACTCATCTAGACTTCAGTTTTCTACAGACTTTTGGCTGTTCTTGTTACCCTTTTCTTGGTGATTATGATCAAGACAAGCTTACTCTTAAAACACGTCGCTGTGTTTTCATTAGGTATAGCCCTATCCATAAAGGTTATCACTGCTTAGACTCCTCTAGTGGCCGTATCTTCATCTCTCGGCATGTAGTATTCAATGAAACTGAATTTCCTTATGGGCTGACTTCTACTACTCTCACTGTTGTTTCCTCTTCTATTACTCCAACACGGTTACCTTTGGCTGTGGCCTTTGAGCCAGCCTTGCTCGGTCATTCATCATCAACACTTAACCATCCTGATGCATCCACCACTACCTCACAAGTAAAACTTCCATCTCCTACTACTCAATCTTCCTCACCTACTGCTATTTTACCCTCCACCACTTCCAACATTTGTGCTCTACTCACTCAGTTTGCAACTCCACCGCCTGCTTCTCCCCCAGCTTCGATTATTTCCAATCACCATCCCATGATTACTCGTGCAAAGGTTGGTATCCATAAACCTCATGCTCTTTGTGCCAGTAATTATCCCTTGCCCCAACGATATGTTGCACTACTTATATCCTCCGTCCATCGTGAACCTTCATCTTTCAAAGCTGCTAGCCTTGATTCACATTAGGTTTCTGCAATGACAGATGAGTATCATGCACTTGATAATCATACGTGGACTTTGGTGCCTCGTACTTCCTCTATGAACGTTGTTGGCTGCCGTTGGGTTTATAAAATTAAAGAACGCGCTGATGGTTCCATTGAACGTTACAAAGCGCGTCTTATGGCTAAAGGCTTCAATTAAGAGCAGGGTGTTGATTTTACAAACACCTTGAGTCCAGTTGCTAAAGCCACAACAGTTCGTATCCTACTCTCAATTGGTCTCTCTCGTCAATGGAGTATTTGGCAGCTTGACGTCAAAAATGGTTTTCTACATGGTGCTTTAGATGAAAAGGTTTATATGTCTCAACCTCCTGGTTTTATCCACTCCTCTTTTCCTGATCATATTTGCAAACTACACCGTTCCATCTATGGTTTGCGTCAAGCACCGCGTGTGTGGTTTCAGAGTTTTAGTCACGCCTTAATTTCTCTTGGCTTTAAATTTAGCAAGGTTGATAACTCTCTTTTTACAAATCACTCATCTGCTGGTACAGTACTGCTGCTTGTCTACGTTGATGATATTATTATTATGGGTTCTACAGATTCTCTTATTAATCACTTTGTCCATAAGCTCTCTCAACGCTTCCATATGAAAGACCTTGGTGACCTTCATTATTTCCTTGGTCTTGAGGTTCATCGCGCCTCCACTCATCTTCAACTCACGCAAACTAAGTATCTCCTGTCTATACTTAAGTCTGCCAGCATGCTTGACTGTAAACCACAGCCTACTCCAGTCATTTCTGGTCGAAAACTCTCCATGACTGATGGCCTTTTGTTACCTGATCCTCATGAATATCACTGTCTTGTGGGAGCTCTTCAATACCTAACATTTACATGGCTGAATATATCATATTCTGTTCAACAAGTCTGCCAATTCATGCACTCTCCACACGATGCTCATCTCCAAGCTGTTAAACGTATTTTACGGTACCTGAAGGGTACACTTGGTTTTGGTATCTACTTCTATGCCAATTCGTCTCCCACTTTATCTTGTTTTGTTGATGCCGATTGGGCAGGATGTCTTGATACTCGCCGCTCCACCATGGGTTATTGTGTTTTTCTTGGCTCTAATTTAATCTCCTGGAGTGCTAAGAAACAGGTAACCATTGCACTCTCTAGCACAGAGTCAGAATATAAAGCCCTTACTCATACTTCTGCAGATCTCTTATAGATTTCTTATATCCTTCGGGACATTGGTTTTCACACTTCTCTGCCTTGCACACTCTACTCTGACAATATGGGTGCTACTCAATTGGCACACAATCCTGTCTTCCATGCTCGAACCAAACACGTTGAGTTATCTTATCATTTTATACATGAACTTGTCTCCACTGGTTTCCTTCAGGTCTCCTTTGTTCGCTCCACAAATCAACTTGCTGATCTTTTTACCAAAGGATTATCTTCGTCTACCTTTCGCTTCTTTCGTGACAAGTTAATGTGGCATCCTCCCCATCACCTTGCGGGGGCATGATAGGATACAAGATATTGACAGATTGTAACAGATTACATAGCTATAATTTAGGCATTTGAATGTATCTTTTAGCTAACGTCTACGCTATAATCTAGGCAAGTGATATGCTATTGTATAACTAATTGCAGATTTGCATGGCTTTGTATAATAACTATAAATACACAGAATCCAACCTTAAAGGGTTGAGCCATTCTTCTACAATATTTTCTTTACTCTTTCACTCCTGAAAGAACTTGAAATTACAAATGGAATATCTTTGTGCAGTTGTGTGATTTTACATCATGACACCTATTTATGCAGTCCATTGAGTGTGGTGTTCTGTCATTTATTCTCTTCATTGCAGGATAGCGTTATGTATGATATAAGATCAAGCCTCATGCCTCTCTATCAAGGCTCATTGATGAGTATATTGAGAGAAGGGGAATGAAAGGTCATAGCTTGCGGTTTTTCTACAATGGAAAGCGCATTACCAAAAGACAACCTGCAGCCAAGGTGACATTCTTCCAGACCCTTCAACCTTTTCTTATTTTTTCAAGAAATATTTTCCGACTAACTCAATTATTGTCCTGGAAGCTCTTTTCCGTAAGTGAAATTACTATAACCAATAAGAATTGTTATGTAGGGATACAAACTAGCTATTGGGTGCCATGTCAAACATGGCTGCATGGTAAAGGTCAAGAGTGGCTGCTTAACATTAAATACAGTGGCAGGAGTGGCTGCTATAGTTGACTAAAATGGAAGGAGACAATCTCCCATATCAGCTATAAATAGAGGGTGTTCATGAGAGCTGAGTAATACACGAAAGAGAGAGAGAGAGAGAGAGAGTTAAGTTGATTAGAGAAGAATTTTCTCCTCCTCCTTGTTTTATTATTTGTATTGTTTCTAAGCTTGATTAATACAAACCAGTAGCTCCATGAAGTAGACAAGTTGTCGAACCACATAAATTTATGAGTGTTTGATTTCTAGAATTTCCTAACAACTAGTATCAGAGCTTGTTCTTGAAAAAAGAGGGTGTTTGATCCAAACCCAGAAATCAAAGTTCTCAAAATGTGTTTTTGCTCATACCATTGTATAGGGGAAGATGGAATAAATCTACTTGTGAAACTCCGGCAAAGAACCAACGTGCTGCATGTACACACGCGCCTACATGCTCCTCCATCAAGATTGCCCACGTGCACAGACGCGCCACACACTCCTTCTTCACCAGACAACCCAAGTCTGAACCAAGTTAACCTACCATGTCATCAGCTACATCAGCTTTCCGTACAGTCAGCAGCCACACAATCTGGCCAGTCATTAGACACGTCAGCAAAGCCACATCAGCAAGTCGTACGACGTCCACACCATGTCATCATCTGTAGGACTCCTTACATGGATGACACATCATCTGAGCCACACCAGCAATTGAGTTTTTATCTGATGCAGCGTAGATACTGTTTGACCTGACACGCGACTTCATCTGCAACGTCTATTTGTCTAAAAGTTTGATTGATCAGATTTGAACCATTCAAAGTCCGATTTGGGTGATTTCAGAGTCATTTCCAACGTTTCTGGCCATTTCGGACACAACCATGAAGTCAGATTCTGCAAATTCAAACTCTAAAATTATAAAAAATGGCAGCTGAAATAAAGGCTACTGGAATTGAAAAATTTGTTGGGACAGATTTTGGATATTGGAAAATACAAATGGAATACTATCTATATAAGAAGAAACTTCATCTTCCTCTGTTGGGGAGCAAACCAAAGAATATGCAAGACGAAGAATGGTTAATTCTTGATAGACAAGTTTTGGGCATTATCTGATTATCCTTATCAAGAAGAGTTGCTCACAACGTTTCAAAAGAAAAATCCATTGCAAGATTAATGAAAGCCTTGTTTGGGATGTATGAGAAGCCCTCAACAAATAATAAAATGCACTTGATGAAGAAGTTGTTCAACTTAAAGATGACAGAAAGCACTTCTATCACACAACATCTCAACAACTTTAATACCATCACAAATAAATTATCATCTGTAAAGATTGAGTTTGATGATGAGATTCGTGCACTGATTGCGCTAGCTTCACTTCCAAGTAGTTGAGAAGGTATGAGAAGAACTGTGAGTAACTCAGTCGAAAAATCCAAACTAAAATATGATGACATCCGAGATTTGATTTTGGCTGAACAATTGCGTAGAAAAGACTCCGGTGAAAATTCAGGTTCAGTTTTCAACATCAACACTCAAGGGAGAAGACAAGATAGAGGCTTTTCTAGAGGTAGATCAAAATCAAGATACAGAAGTAAGAGCAAGTTTAAACCCAGAAAGCAGGTTGAATGTTGGAATTGTGGCAAACCTGGTCATTACATGAGGAGTTGCACAAATCCAAAAAAACATGAGGCTAACTCTGCAATCGCTACCACTGATGAGGTACAAGATGCTTTGATTCTTGCTGTATAAAGTCCAATTGATGATTGGATTCTTGATTCTGGTGTTTCATTTCACTATACACCACACCATGAAATGATGCAAAACTATGTTACTGGAGATCACGATGTAGTCTATTTGGTCGATGGACAACCAATGGATATTGTGGGTATATGAGATGTAAAAATCAAGACAATGAATGGATCTATATGGAACTTACAAAATGGAAGACATGTTCCTAGATTAAAGAAGAAACTGATCTCTGTTGGACAACTTGACGATAGTGGTCATTCAATCCTTTTTTCTAAAGGTATGTGGAAAGTATCGAAAGGAGCAATGGTTTTGGCTCGTGGAAAGAAAACCGACACCTTGTATATGACCACAAGATTTGCAAATATTATTGCCTCTACTGAAGCAGAAAATCAAGCACAACTATGGCACTACAGACTTGGCTATATGAGTCAAAAGGGGATGAAAATACTTCAGTCAAAGGGAAATCTGCTAGAGTTAAAAAAATGTTGATTTAAACATTTGTGAAAGTTGTATTCTTGAAAAACAGAAGAAGCTCAATTTCTTAAAGGTTGGCAAGACCTTAAGACTAAGAAAGCTAGAACTGGTACACACAGATTTATGGGGACCTTCTCCAGTGGCATCTCTTGGAGGTTCTCGGTATTATGTGACTTTTATTGATAATTTCAGCAGGAAGGTATGGGTCTACTTTCTAAAAAATAAATCTAATATGTTTGAAACATTCAAGAAGTGAAAGGCTATGACTGAGACTGAATCAGGTTTGAAGTTGAAATGCTTGAGATCTAATAATGGAGGAGAATACATGGATGAAGGTTTCAAAGAGTATTGTGTTGTCAATGGTATCAGAATGGAAAAGACTGTTCCAGGCACACCACAACAAAATGACATTGTTGAACGGATGACCAGGACCGTCAATGAACGAGCTAGAAACATGAGGTTGCATTCAGGGTTACCTCAAACATTTTGGGCTGACGCGGTTCATACTACAGTTTACTTAATCAACTATGGACCATCAATTCCTTTGGAATTCAGATTGCCCGAGGAAGTATAGAGAGGAAAAAAGGTACAACTCTCTCATCTAAAGGTCTTTGGGTGTGTTTCCTATGTTCATATAGATTCTGATGCTCGCAACAAGCTAGATGTTAAATCCTAGAAATGTTTCTTCATTGGCTATGGAGATGAAGAATTTCAGTTTCGATTCTAGGATGATCAGAATAGAAAGATTATCAGAAGCAGGAACGTGATCTTCAATGAGAAAGTTTTGTACAAAGATAGATCAAGTGTAGAAACAGATATGGCTAATTTAGATACAAGTCCACAAAAATCTGAATTCATAAGATTAGAAGGGCAGCTTCCTAATGTTACCAAGCAGAACAAAAATCAAGAGCTTTTATAAGAAGATTCAAACACATCTGTACCTACTACTACACAGGAAGATACAGAGCCATGTAAACCTATTGTTTATGTTCACAGGTCTTCAAGGACTGTAAAACCCCTACAACGATTCACACTTTTCTTAAATTATATATTACTGACAGATGGTGATGAACCATAAACTTATGAAGAATCATTACAAGATGAAAACTCAAGCAAGTGGGAGTTAGCCATGAAAGATGAGATGGATTCTTTGTTAAAGAACAAGACTTGGGAGCTAACCACACTACCTGAAGGAAAAAAAGCTTTGCAAAATAAGTGGGTTTATAGAGTAAAGATTGAGCATGACAGAAGCAAATGGTTCAATACAAGACTTGTTGTAAAAGGGTTTCAATGAAAGAAAGGGATTGAGTGCTCTGAGATATTTTCTCCAGTTGTGAAGCTCACAACAATCAAAGTTGTTCTGGGGATAATAGCTGTAGAAAATTTACATCTTGAACAACTAAATGTAAAAACATCATTTCTTCATGGTGACCTGGAGGAAGACATTTATATGCAACAATCAGAGGGGTTTGCAATACAAGTAAAGGAGAACCAAGTCTGCAAACTAAAGAAAAGCCTACACGATTTGAAGCAAGCTCCAAGACAGTGGTAAAAGAAGTTTGACAACTTCATGTGTAGTTCGGGGTACACAAGATGCCAAGCTGATCATTGTTGCTATGTCAAACATTTTGACAACTCCTACATCATTCTACTATTATATGTGGATGATTTGTTGAGTGCAAGATCTAGCATTGAGGAGATTAACAAGTTGAAACAACAGTTGTCAAAACAGTTTAAAATGAAGGATCTGGGAACTGCTAAACAAATACTTGGCATAAGAATCATCAGAGATAAAGACAAAAGCTTACTAAAGCTTTCACAAACAAAGTATGTCAAGAAGGTTCTCAACAGGTTTAATATGGATAATACTAAACTAGTAAATACACCTCTGGGGAATTATTTCAAGCTAAATAAAGACTAGTCACCAAAAACTAAGCTAGAATGTGGATACATGGATAAGATTCCATACGCCTCAGCTATCGGCTCTTTAATGTACGTTATGGTCTGTACCAAACCAGACATTGCCCATGCAGTGAGAGTTGTAAGCTGATTTATGAGTAATCCTGGAAAGCAGTATTAGGAGGTGGTAAAATGGATCATGAGGTATTTAAAAGGTTCCTCGGAGACTTGTCTTAGTTTCACAGCTGGTGGTTTGAAACTTGAAGGTTTTATAGACGCTGATCTAGTAAGAGATATTGATAGCAAAAAAAGCACTACAAGATATGTATATATTTTAGGTGGTACTGTTGTTTCCTGGGGTTCTACCTTGCAAAAGATCATCACTCTTTCAACAACAGAAGCTGAATATGTTGCAGTTTCAGAATCTACGAAAGAGAATTAGGCAAGATGAATTAAAAAGGTACTTTGTATAGCGATAGTTAAAGTGCAATCTTCCTTGCCAAGAATCCAGCATTTCACTCAAGGACTAAACATATTCAGATCAAATATCACTTCATTCGACAATTGTTTGACGATGAGCAACTAATGCTAGAAAAGGTTTGTGGAAGCAAGAATTGTTGCGATGTCGCGGTCGCACAAATTAATTACCCTAGCTTCAAACACAACACACAAGATAGTATAGAGCAAGCAAGGGGTCGATCCCACGAGGAAGATTCAAGTCAGATTTTTATGCTAGATGATATGCAATTTGGGGGGGGGGGTTGGACGTTATCTAGGCTAAAGCAAAAGAAAACAGAAAACTATCAAACTAAATTTAATAAAATCAGAAAATTATCAAGAGAACAAACCTTGGTCACAAGCACACATCCACCTACAGAAATCAGAACTGATCATGGAAACGAAACATCAATTTATATTCTGAATATTTATCTCTTCTTAACATTGGTTAGTTAACGGATCCGCCGTATAACTAGCCCTAACCATCAAACAACCACAGTGTCCACACTAGTAATTTAATTCAATGGCAGCCTTAAGAACTAGATAAGTTGATTAATCAAGAAAACATAACTGTCCGCAGTCTATGTTTGATTTGATTGAATGTTCTCCCTAAGATTAATAACGTAGATCCGCCACAATTATTAAACTCAGTTGCTTCACAAGTTCATATACCACAACCCCGGTTTTGATATCAAACTTAACAATAGATTGTCTACAATAATAACTTAGAGTCCGCTCTAGCAATTAAAATAAACAATCATAGGAAAAATAAGCATAGGAGAACAAACATATTCATCATATAAACTGAAAAGAAAAGGTAAAATAAATCTCACAGTTCTTGAAATCCGAAGGTTTCCGTGTCCTTGCAACCAAGAAAAAGTGTTTAGCCTTGCATGTTTGTTGAACAACTAATCAAAAAGAAGAAAGAATGCATAATTTAGGGTTTCTTAGAGGAAGGGGGCGTTTTTCTCTCCTTGGCTGGCTGCTCCCCTTCTCTTCTCTCATTCTTTTTATATCCTAGGAAACCCTAGGTCTCTATTTTACAAAATAGTCCTCCATTAAGTAGACTGTTTACATTTAAGTATTTCAATAACTATTTTCCTAAAAAGGAGAAATAGCCTTGCATGAAATCTTCAAGCTTTGATTTAGAGGAGCTAAATTGCTGAAATAAAAACTTGGATATCGGTTTAAATGCTTCGGAATGTCATTTGGACTCGTTTCTTCACGAAACCTGTTTGCTGGCAGAATTCAGATGTCATCTTTGAAAAATCATATCTCCCTCATATGACATCGTTTTTGGCTGAAATTTTGAGCGTTTATATAACTTTGAGTCATGAATCCAAAAAAATTGAGTTTGCATCAATTGGACTTCTGTAGCTCCAGATATTCAAGTTGGAATGGCCAAAGGTCAACACTGGCAGATTGCGAGATTTGACTTTGAAGGCTGCGATTTCCATGCTCTTCCTTATTTTATTTTCTTGCCTTAGATGTCCAGAAAGGTATGGATGTTACCTTTTTAATTCCACTGGAATCACTTCATTTCAACCTCTAGAGCTCACGCTCTGCACAAAACATCGACTGAAGGTCAAATCTACCAATTATCTCCAATTTACTCCTTTTTGCATCTTTCATCCAAAAGTGCCTTCAAAACATAAAACAAAGAATATCAAGGCATTTTATATATAAAACATAGGCAAAACACTAGTTAAATGTGGGTGAAACTATTGAATAATATGGTTGCATCAAGAATCCAGCTGACATGTTAACCAAGGGAGTTACTCTTAATAAATTGAAGCTGTGTAAAGCTTCGATTGGTCTTCAAGACTAAAAGATGGATACAACGCCATTTGTGTCCAAGTGGGAGATTGTTATGTATGGACACAAACTGGCTATTGGCTGCCATGTCAAACATGGCTGCATGGTGAAGGTATCAAGAGTGGTTGCTGAACATTAAATACGGTGGCAGGAGTGGCTGCTATAGTTGACTAAAATGGGGAGGATTGTCTCTCATATCAGCTATAAATAGAGGGTGTTCATGAGAGCTGAGTAATACACGAAATAGAGAGAAACAGAGAGAGAGAGCTGAGTTGAGTTGAGAAAAATTTTCTCCTCCTCCTTGTTTAGTTGTTTGTATTGTTTCTAAGCTTGATTAATATAAACCAGTAACTCCGTGAAATAGACAAATTGCCGAACCACGTAAATTTATGAGTGTTTGATTTTTAGAATTTCCTAACAAGAATCGCAGATAATGTTGGTAAAGATCCCTTTGAAACAAGAGAACTGATTCATGATTTTCAGGATGTTCAAGATTTGTTTTTTATTCTAGATTATCGCTGCTAGATTACTTCCTCTTCTTTGAAAATATATAACATTAAAGAGTTACTCACATATCAAAAGAAAAAAAAATGGCAATTGCAAGCATTTGTGGATGAGTTAACATCAAGTAAATCGAAAACTTTGGCTGCATGGGCACCAACGAGCTTTGTTGTACTTGAAGTTTGATTTGGTGCTTATGCTTTTATCTTTTATTACCGCAAATAATGTTGATATTCATTTATTCTGGTTCTTTTCAGTTCGGTGATTCTCTTCTAAATTTTGATTTGCATGTGTAGCTTGGACTAGAGAATGGGGAACAAATTGATGCCATGTTGCAGATGCATGGAGGGGGTCGCAAGATCTTCTAAATTCCTACTGGCTTAGTGAAGTCAAGTTCAGTTTCTGTCAAATTTGTACCCAATCATCTCCAGTACTTTGTTTTAAGACATGGAGAGCTGGATAGGTTCTTAAACTTGCATTATGGCATAACATGATTTGATGTTTGAACTTTCTGTGGATCATCAATGGAAATGAATCAGTAGTTTTCTCAGGTGCGATTGCAACTAACCATCTTCCTGTTCTACTGGCCTGATCATTCTTGTTTCCTATGTTATTCTGCGATGATGACTTAATACTTCTGTTATACTGATCATATTACATGTGATTGCTCTGTGTACCATTTGTGTCCTCTGAAAGATTGGATGTTGCCTGCACGTAATTGTGCACTAGCGAAAACATTGAAGAACACTGTGTTCAGTGTCCATAAGCGAGCAGTAATCTTTTGAAGGGAATAGTAATACGAAGAGTTGTTGATTTTGCTTGTCAAAGAACCTTCATATTGCAAATAGGATGATGAAACTAAGACATACAGGGTCACTCTGTTCACGTCGAATCAGACTCGATCTAGTGTCATCTCAGGGTGAGCTTAACTGTTTGGACAGAGATTTCCTCGGACCATCTTTTGTTCTTCATCAGCTATTGTGCCTTACTGGTTTTGCTAATCCATTCACAGGAACCCTTGCCGGCAACGGGCTTGAGTTGACCGAGTCGACTGACCATTTTCAATCATTAAGAAAGCTGTTCAAGGAAGTCCAAGCCGAACTTCAGCTAAATTTACTAGTGAATCGCCTGAAGAAAGATATGAACAACCAGACAATCAATGAATGCATTGAACTGCAAAAATCTTACACCTCAGAGAACATCTGAGAGGAAGTTTCATGACCCTCGTGTGTGTGTAACCAAAATCCATGGTATGCCCACCATTCTAAACCAGCACCTTCGTATGCTCATCATTCACATACACATCATAAATGTGTGCCAAAGGAACAAGATTTCTCAAGTGACTTTATTTATTCGTACACATATAGATTCAAATATTTGATAATTCTAGGAACAAAGACTACATGGTTCATGAAAGATAAAGGTTAAAGTAACTTCATTTATACATTTATAGTATGTGTATGGAAATGAAACAATGATACTCATGTGACTTCGTTTTCATTTTCCTCCAACATTTACAGGTTCGTGAAAGATACAAAGGAAGAAAATGACAATTACAAAGAAACCTAAGACAGACAGTAGCTGGAAAAAATATCAATATAATGTCAAATGGATAATTTCTCCTCGTATTGCCTCAAATTTCTCCATTAATATGTTATCACTCGGAATAGCATAAACCTTAATGCTATACCAAAAGAAAATGCAAATCAATGTGTTTAGACTTTTACAGGGAATCCGAAATCTACCTCAAGGAACTAGGACTCAGGTTCCAAGACCAGCCTGAAAAATTATGTAGCTTTTACAGGGTCATGGAAGATATCGGGGATTTAAGAGATGAGTTCTCAGGGAGACTGAAAAACGTACCTGACCATGGCGTGGCAATATTGAAGGCAATTCTTGAAGGTCACTGTGACCTGATACACGGGTTCAACGTTTTCTTGCCGCCCTCGCATCGTTTTAGCGTTGTTGATGATGATGAAGACGATGACGGTGAGGCAGCAGAGGTAGAGGAGGAGGAGGATAAGATAGAAGGCTGCTTTAGCAGAGAAAACAAAACTACTACCTGGATTTGAAGGTGCTCACGATTTTACAAAGAAGCTGAGGATGCGTGGCAAGAAGGTTTGGGAAGATTTTGCGAAGATTTTAAGAAATGCCAAGGACATAGTGATCTCTTCAGATGTATTGTTCCGCTGTGCGGAGACGATGCTGATTTACTGGAGTGTTTTTATAGAGTTATGCGAGCATGTGAAGCACCTTCATCAGTAGCATCTCAAAGTCCAGATTCTCGAGATAAAGATGTGAAAAACAGCGGTGCAGTATTAATTAAGGCTGGTGAAGAGTGGAAGAAGCAGCATCCTGAAAAGATTGAGGTGGCTCAAGGGAACGACAAGGAAATAAATTTTGTGAGAGGATTTGCAGGGAAACCAGGTGACCACGTAGTAAAAAAGCTCCTGCAGGCTGGATTTTTGCTTTTCGAGAACTTTCGAAAGAAGCTATCGTGTGAGATCAGCTATTACACTTTATTAAAGATGTTTTTCTATTATATCAATGGAAGGATTGGAAAGTATGAATGGAAAGAAAGAATAGTTGCTATGATTAGAAAGCATCCTGGTCTCATGGACGAGTTCCAGCGTTATGTTATCGATATCTCCCAACAGACTATCGTGTTCCTTCTAAACACAATGCAATGCAACCCGAACTGAAGGTGTTGAATGATCGATTTTTATTGGTGCCTTCAGGATCCAAGTACTTCTCCACTAGAAAGAGCAATGAAAGTGAGAAAATCGTGCTTGAATGTGAAGATAATAGATATGAGATGGACATGCTAATTAGTTGGTTTAGTTCAGCTGTTGAATATGCAGAAGAAATGGAAAAGGACATCGATGATAATGAAATTGAAAAGGGGAATCGGAAGATCTTTCTATGGTGTCTTGAACGTTTATATGGTGATCAGGGTCTTGAGGTACTTCACATACTAAATGTTGATCCTCAACATGCGCTGCCTCACCTAAAAGTTCTTTTGGAACAAAAACTGAAGGAGTTAAAAGAATATAAAGATGAACATGGAAGGATTTGAGCGGATGCATATGCTAGAAATTAGTATAAATCATTAGGCAGTCCAGATAGTTCAACAAAAATCAGAGATATATGCAAAGAAACCAAGCAAACAGCTAGATTGGAAGAGAAATCTGAAGGAAAGTTACTTGACCCCCATAACCAAAATCCCTGAAACACCATGGGATCAATTTAATCCCTCATCCTTGATCCTAGCAACTCTTCTCTTGAACATTTAAGCTGGTAATTATTCAATGTTGAGAAATACTACTGCATTCTTCCAATTGATAATATGATACTAGAAATATTAGTTCCAGGTCACATGATACAGATTTGTCTTCCTACAGTTTCTAATAACATGGTGTTTCTTGATCAACTTTTGATCATGTTCTTCATGACAATTACACAGAATATCATTCTGCAGAATGCAGAAGAAGAAACCTGTCTGCAGTCCACTACCATCTCCAGTTTTTTCATCGACTCCTCTTATTATGGAAATAACATCCTCTGATCACTCAGTATAGAACCATATGGAAGTCGTGTAAGATTCATATAGACATTAGACGTGGCACTTTTAAGTAAAGAAATTTAAATCCTCTCTGAGGAGACTTTTGTGATATTTTTGTGATTTGTCCCAAACCAAAAGAATATTTTCTATGGCTCTAGCAAGGCCAATACTTTCACTTCAGCTCCAACGCCATTCAAGCTACCACCACCAATTCCTCCTCCAGAGAGTACAAAGTATGCCATAGAAAGACTATGCATTCAATACATGCAATAAAGAATTGTTAAGGGAGCATCCGAAAGCATGATTAGGCTCATGTAAATGTAAAACCTCTAAAGCATTGTGAGGGAAAATTTTAAATAGTTTATTGAATTTAAAGTGCTAATAAAAACTTCCTGACTACTAGCAACATGTAAAGAACAAGGGCCTGCCTGCGACCTGTTGTCAATGTAGTGTAGCTGGCTTGTTTTCTTTATTTCTTATTTGCTATTCCCTCCAGTCTAGATTAAAGATTGCAGTTTTTCCAAGTCCTAACAGAAATAGTTTCAAATTTTGCTTGATCTGTCACAAATACGAGCGTTGAAAGACCAAATTAATCTGTTATTATCTCATGGAATATCGCTTAATTATCACAATTTTGTTTCTAAACAAAGTTCTTTTGATCCCCATCTAAAATAATCGTTCCTGAACTGGTTTCGACATTTTCGTTGTTCATGGAAATTGTGTAGTGCAGGTTGCTAAAGACTTAAGTAATGGAAATTGTGTAGTGCAGGTTGCTAAAGACTTAAGAAGCTAGGGATGAAAAATTACACTTAAGATTAAAAAATTATGCTAAAATGACTGATATGAATATGCTGAACACATATGAAAATTCTGACAAGCTAGACACACCAGTGCAAACTCTAGAGAACTTATCCTGTCTACATTACTCACTCAACTTCATTTCAGCACACATGCAGCCACTTTCCATATGAAAGTAGTGTACCTGTGCGGATAAGCATGAGCTCAACAATGGAGCAATCTACTTCCGATGCATCAAGAACCAAGATTTTTAAAAAGTTCCGGAAGATGTGCATTTGTCAGGTTAGTGATCTGTCTGATCCGATGCTTCTTGTTCTTGATCTTTTTCTTTGAGGAAATGCACTGAAACTGGTCTGCTGCCCTCCTCTTTGCAGTGTTGGTAGTTGGCTTCATCCCATTCATTTAGAGATCCTTCTCAATGTCAAGCATATCACGAGGCAGTTCAATCCATCGAAAGAGCTGTTCATGTTTGATTTGGGGTCATTAGGGTAGGCAATATCATCCTGAGAATCGAAGTTTGATAGCATCCAAATCTAGCCTGCAGCTTTTAAAGCTTGGAAAAAGGAGTGATTTTCAGAAATCTGATTATGAGGAATTAAACCCAAGGCATTCTGTGATGAACTTTTGCTTACTACCCTTTCTTATCATCATATAGTACCTTGCAGTAAAGACAAGAGTAGGAACCACTCAGAGACATTGCTATACATTCTGTTAGTATATATGTCTTGGAGCTAATCCAATCAATGATTACACATGATATTTAACTTTATCCATAATTTAACATATTTAATTTTAATAAAGATCTTATTTATTTTTAATATTCATCAAATATTTGATTAATAAATTTAATATTTAATTAATAAATCTAGAGTAATTACCTTAAGCAATTGTAGTATTCGGTAAACAAATGCAGCTAAATCATATCCCCTACCAGGAATAACCTGGTGTCGAGAACACAACTTAATACGCTGTCATCATTTTCAACAATATTTCTACCTGAAATGAGTCTTAATGCAGGCATGATTTTACTCCTTGTTTAATGATTATATGTTGTCGGATAACTTGGTTTTTGAAACAGAGGAGTTTATCCATCAGCAGTCGTTCCATATCAGTTACAAGCTTCTACTAATGGAACGCACAAGTTGTGGCCTGAGTCGCTATCAACTCAAGTGAAAACTGCTGTTGATGGTCTTAGAATTGGCTTTTCCAGTTCATAAGCACATGAATGCTGTGATGAATCCATCTGTATTGTGAACTTACTTTTTGGGAATTCTGGTCAGTTTTACTGCTTTTACTATTACATAATGTCGTAGAGAATTGCTGTTTTTACTATTATTTGAAAATCAAGCACACTACCTAAAACACTTCTTACTTCACAATTTAATAATGCTTACAAAGAGCTTAATAAAAATAGACTGCAACTACAGAGACTCTAAGCAGATTTTGATCATGATAAACAGGATGGAGTGCATAGCCTTCAGAAGTTCTAATTAACAACAATGATTCACCATGGAAAAATGATAATAATATTATACATAAGAAATCCAAAAATAGATAACACAAATATCCAGAAATTCCATTCAACCATGCACTTGAAAATTACAAACAAAAAGGAATCATCTGGCTTGTCAAATGATTTTTAATAAACTCGAGAGACTACTTCATCCCATAACTTTTCATGATCATCACGCCAATGTTTAAGCTCCTCTAATTTCTGCTTCAAGCGATGCCTTAAGATAGGCAGTGCATGCTGGGGATTTTCGTCGAAAACATCAAGCACCTCAAGGCCTTGATCATTATATAAACGTTCAACACATCTTAGGAAGTGAATCCTCTTCCCCTTTGTAACTTTCCCTTCATCATTGCCATCCCCCAGTTCCTCTGCATACTCAACAGCTGATTTAAACCAAGTAAATAGCATGTCTATCTCATCTCTATCATCTTTACATTGAACCATGATTTTCTGTCGCTGATTTTGGCTCCTGATGTTAGAGGAATAGTCTTCAGTTCTTGAGGCAACAGAAACCAACTCATCATTCAAGACCTGGGATTCATGTTTTGCTCTCTTTCGGTCCCTTCTTTCACATCTCCTTGATTCTTGCATATTCTTGCATTTTACCATGAAATCATTGAGCTCATCCATGAGATCAGAATGATTTCCAATCATAGTAGCAACCATAGTTTTCCATTCACTCTCTCCAAACTTCTCCTTTGTATAATAAAAGAGAAGCTTCAAGAATCTCTCATAACGGAAATTGCAAGACAACCTCTCCTTAACTTTGCCAAAGAAGCAGAGTCCATCACTCATACACTTTTCTATGACACTCTCACCACCTCCCGCTACAACTCCTCCAGCCTTGTTGACAAAATTTCTTTTCTTATGATCATTCTCTTCAACAACCTCAAGATTTTCAGAATGCTTCTGCTCCTTGACAGCCTTCACCAGCACTGCTCTTTTGTTGTTAACATCCAAACCTTGGGAATATGGCACATGATATGCCAAAGGGATTGATTTAGAAGCAGGCAAAAATCTATAAAACCCCTGGAGCAAATCAGGTTCATCTGCCAATAACGCAAGGGCATCCCTATAGACATAATCTGGGTTCCTGCTCCCATTTTTTAGTGGAAATAAAGTCCTCAGGAAGGCTTCATAGAAATCCATGCCACGCAATATCCACACTTTCTTGAAAAAATCCAAAGCATCTTTGAGTCCAGGTTCTTTTTCCTCTACTGCATCCGCCTCATTTTCCTCCTCCTCATTTTCCTCCTCCTCATCATCCAGGCTAAGTTGATGTGATGGTGGCAAAAAAGAGTTAAAGTCACGTAGCAGATCATCATGACCTTCAAAGATTGCAGCTATTCTGTCTAGGGTATCGTCAGGTATGTCTTTTAGTCGACCAGATTGATCTCTGTCCGTATGACCAATGATATCTGCCATGACCGTTTTAAAGCCCTGTATATTTTCAGGCTGATCCTGAAACCTGGCACTCAGCTTGTTCAAGTAGATCGTAGCATATTTATCGTTACACTCTCTCTTTCTCTTCATCTTCTTTTGTAATTTGTAGACAGCGGCGCCATCACCTTGCCCCGGAAGTTTTTCAAGTTCAGATGAAATCTTCGCATTTTGATTGATGCAGGAACTGGTGGTTGTACAGGCTGGAAGGACAGTAGGATGAAAGAGTGGAATCTTGTAGGTGGTTTTGGGTGCATCAAGATCATGGAGATTCAATGTGAAATTGAATTGCACAGGCTCCATAGAAAATTTTCAACCAAGGAGATGGAAGGTCTTAAAATCTGGAGTTCGTAGGACATAGAGAATGAGATAAATGCTGTCACAAGCAAACCTTATAAGCAAAGTTTTTGCTTGTTTATTAAGCAACTTTTCTCCTTTTCAATTCGGATTCCTGCCCCTATTTGGAAGACGTCATATTTTCTCAGAATCCTTATTCGATAAGGATTGTGATTATGCATGGTAAATCCAAATCCGATTCAAAACATGATATAAGCAATGCATAAGAGAGGACATAAAATCCGTGAAAACATGAACAAATAAGAACTCTGAAGCGATTAAAGATAGGGTAATATCTTTCCTCGAGTCTAACAATATGGAAGCAGAAACTTCAACAATGAGGCATCTGATCACAGAATGCTTTGAGAACCATGAATATGTGTACGAAGATTTCCACAGTGAGTTTGATTTGTACAAAGAAGGGCATAAGAGCAGGCATGACTTCTACTGCGACATGGCCACTCTTTTTCATGGTCATCAGGATTTGATGGCAGCACTCAAAACACTCTTAACAGGTTCCCAAGAGAATTAATCATTCAGCAGAGAACATGAAGAACTCTTTTGGCTGATATTTGTAATTTCTATAGATGGTGGCAAAATTATTTGGAAACATGAGCTATATTAATTAATTAACAACGTTATTTTTAAGGTAGAGGGTGTTTATTAATTACAGGTTTTTATATTTTCTTTATGCCTCGGACAAAAGTAAGAATATGATTTGAACATCCCTATTCTAGGTGAAATAATTTTTTTTTTTTATTTACGTGGGGTGTCCGGGCCGGTTTACGCGCACCACGACTATTCCTCACGGCCCACTGGACATCCTGCAAGCCCAGGAGCAGGTTAGGCACCGCAAGGGTGACAGGCGTGCACATAGAGGGTCGAACCCGGGACGGGGGCGGAACAAGTCACACGGTTGACCACAGCAGCTAGGCCCTCAAGTGCTAGGCCCACGAAAATTTATTTTCTTAAGTTACTCTGTCTTTGGTGTGCACTAACATGCTTAGGATTTAGTAGTGGTTCAATGCACAGATTTAGAAGGAATTGCAGTTATCAGTTATGTGTGCATTTGCTTAATGTGGGAGAGACTAGAAGAAAAAGAAACACAAAGGTAGCCTACTAATAAATAGAATGATGTTAAAAAAATAAAATAAAATTGATAGTGATATATTGCACTCAAAGGATGTATCAGAACCCCTTCTAACAGCTGAGCGCAGTCGATGTTCGTAGACTAGCTGCTTCGAGTGAATATTCTTCACACGAGAGATCCTGCAAGATAGCCTAATGGAATTGGTGGTGAAGCAACTGTTTCTTTAAAAATTATAAATATGTAGCTAATTATTGATGATTTATCAATTTAGTATTCACGGCTAGAAAATTGATTTTCACCGATGGAATATTTCATCGGTTAGTAAGTTGTATTTCTATCAGTATATGAATAACTGATGGATTCATCGATGGAAACTTGTCATCGACGAGTTTCTTGTTAGTGATATCAGGTTCAAAGTTTCAAAATGTTTCAAAGTTTACCTATAACAAATGCCTATGCTCGGCTATCCATGAATCATTGCATCATTTTTTATCTATCCTTTTTCCTCGTATGTGTTTCCATATATAACTTTATCGGAGTTGGCTCACATCTAATTTGTGTAGCCTGCAAAATAAATTATTAATTAAAATTTGACATAAATAATCACTAACATTTAAAGAAAAATACTTTAAAATAAAGCAGGTTCTTACCACGTGTTTTGCACGGTTAATAAAAGAAAGCGATTTGCTAGCATGCTTACTAATGGAATTGTGAGTCTCCTTATTTCTGTTTGAGGATCTGTTTTTTGACTGCCTTCTAAAACCCTCTAATGTCAAGAACTCTAAATATCTCTTCAAATTACTCTTAGTGATGTAGCGAGGTCAAAATTCTTTCATGTCTCAAAGTCATCTGACTCAACTTTTTTTTTAGCATAGGTGAGTGCGTAAAACTAAAAGTTGTACAGCCTAATTCAAAAATTCATTAAACAAAAGAAATATAATGATGAAAAGGATTATAATTTCACAAAAAAAAAAAATACTTCACTCGTTAAAATTGCGCACCGTATTAAGCTATTTCACCATCATAAAGGTGTGCCATGAATCCATCCAAAACATCATGTGAATGACATCATGTCATGTGCTTGACTGTCTTCAAAGAAATAAGGCTATGTTTATTTCCCAAAAAATGGTTTCCTGAAAATCACTTTCCGAACTTTCCTGTGTTTGTTTGTCATTAAGAAAGTTGGTCAACGAAAAACATTTTCCAGTCAAAGAAAAATTTGCCTTAGTTTTCAGGAAAGTGTTTTCCTGGAAAATTTGGGCGGAAAACATTTTTCGAAAGTTGTGAAAAATTTAGAAATATCATATTATTTGTTGATTATATCAAATTTGGTCCTCAAACTTTTGATTCCTATATATATTTTGTTTTGAATATTTATTTTTTAATTTCATCTCTTAAAATTTAATTTTTATATTAACTTTGGTCCTCATTTTTATAATTATTATTTGCTTTTCTCTTATCATTTTTTTATTGAAATTTTTTATCTATCAAATTTGATCCTCATTCTTTTGATTGTTACTTATTTTATTTGAAATAATTTATGAAATGTTAATTATTATTGTTTTAATTTCTTTGTCTTTCATTTTTTTTTAGATTTGATCTCTATTATTTTGATTATTATTTATTTTATTTGAGATAATTTATAAAATTATATTTTTTTTCAATTTTAATTTCATTCAACTTTTTAATTTGTAAGATTTGTTTCTCATTATTTTAATAAACTTGAGAAAAATAAAACATTAATAAGTTATTTTCCAGCTCATTTTCCATGACATAACCAAGTACTATAAAGTGTTTTCCAACTTATTTTTCATTACACTACCAAACATCAGAAAATAATTCACTTTCCCGAAATTCACTTTCCTGGAATTCACTTTTCAAAAAGAAACTACTTTCCAACAAACAAACGGAGCCTAAATAACATTTGCAACTTAGGAGTAATTCGAAAGTATCTTGGTTTTTTATATGAGAAAAGTGATATTTCTCTATTAGTATTGCGTTTATACCACGTCTGCCCATAAGTCTTACACTCGATTAAATTTGCATCTTTATTATAGTACAACATACAAAAGTTTAGGTATATATCAATTTTTTGTATCCTAAATCAAGGAGTTTCATCATCAATTTTGAAACATAAAAGTTTTCTTTTAACATATTTTCTTCAGGTAAAATGTTTTTTTTTCTCATTCAATAATGTTGTCATAATCGATCTCACTTAACCTATAATCTGACTTGATGGTAAACACTCATGCAATGGCTGATAATTTAGTATGATTTATGTACCTATCCTATAATGGTTCATCAGAATATTTTAAAATTTTAAAAAAAACCTACCTACATCCATATTTGATTCTTCATCAACGCTTAAACCTTCACTTAAATAATCATGATTCATTCTATTTGCATTTATCACAATACTTCTATAACAATTACTACTATCATTTACAACTTCATATGTGTTACTACAACTAAATGTTGTGCCAACAATTCTTTCTAACTTGGTCTTGTTAGGAACATAATGTTCTTTTAGTGCAAACAAACACAGGTATTTCTATAAGAAATTTTTTTTAGAAGACATCATCACAACATTTGATTGGTGAAAGTTTTTTTATTTTTACACTTCATATATAGATATATAATTACTCCTTCACTAATATTCTTTGGATTCAAAAGTGCAAAACTAATAAAACTCTCAACCCTTTTACAATAATCTTTCCTATACAACACTTGGAATGAATCTCGATATATCCAAAAATAATGATCCATTACTTAGAAAACTTATATAGAATATTGATGACAATATTTATTAATAATATAACCATCAATTCAAACTTTTAACTTTGTTAATTAAAAATGAATTCACAATCTAATAACCAATTATCATTTGTATAAAAATTCAATGTTGCGTCAAAATGTAAACTAAATAAATCAAATTAACAACAAGTAATTAGTGCCCAACTAATTATCTATCATTTGTTCAATTCAAACTTATTCAATCTAAATTAATACCTTTTAATTATTATGAATTCCATAAAAAAATTAATTTTCCTAAAATTCACAACTTAACAATAAAACTGACAAAATGTGATTTGTACCCATTAAATAACTCATCAATTCTTCCAGTATAACAACTTAAGTTACAAAATCAAACTCAACTTCATTAAATTATTAACAAATTCAATTTTCCTCAAATCCCAAACAAATTCGAATATACAAATCATATTTCAATACAATAAAATTCTCAATGAAAAAGGTTATAAAACACTTAAATATACAAGCAAACTATAAATACTATACAAAAATAACAATAAATTAACCTAAAATATATATGGGTAGGTTTGCTTACTTTAGAAAGTATTTAGAAAACAATAAACCAAGATAGTGATACTAACACTACTACATGTTGGTTGGCCAAAATTACGAGGATGAGCCTACTTTTAGGGCAAAATAGAGGGAGGGGTTGCTATTTTGATATGCAGATAAAGAGAAAAGAAAAGAAGAAGAATAAAAGAAGATGACACTATTATTGGTTATAACACTTTTAAATTTATCAATACAGTCAATGATAGACATTAGTGACAGAATATTTCCATCGCTAAACTCATTGGTAAATAAAGACATGTCATGTTACTTATGGAGTCACTGATATAATATTTATTGATTTTTTTAATTATTTTTATTATATCGACAATTAATATTTCGCTGCTAATTAAGCAGTAATGTCTAATGGATAGTTTTCATCGCTTGTTTAGACATTATCGACAGAAAATATTTTGTCAGTGATTAAAAAAAATGACCACTTCAGCTTGCAACATGGCCTGTTTAGGATTTTCACCGTTTTGACAAAAATAAACATGTTTTGTGAATTGTTTTGTTGTGATATTGAAGGAAAAATAACATCGTTTTAAAAAAAAATTAATGTTTATATTTATTCCCTCTAATTTAACAATTATCCATTTCAATCACTACATATAAGGTCAATTTCTCAAAATATTGATCATTTATTTAATCATTTAAAAGATAAAATACAGCCATGTATTTGTTTAGTTAAAAAGAAGTAAAAAAAAAATAGAAACTTACTTTTAATATATTTCTTTTTAATTGATAAAACTCTAGAAATTAAATTATTAGATGGTTTAACTAATAAATTTAGCTATCTTAGTTTTCAAAATTTATATTCTCTTATCACATGATTAGTAGATAGGTGGTTGAGCTATGGTGTAGGCTGTCCTAAACGTTTTACAACGTTAAAAAAAAATGCTAAAGCAACGCAAGCATCTCTAAAAAATTAAATTTAAAACCTGGATCATTGACTCCTTTAAGTTAATAACCTTGGCTAATTTAGATAATATAAATGAAAATATAATGAAAATAAATAAGTTGATAGTGAAAACATGTAAAAAAAAAACTTGATCTTAGTACATTCAGGTTAGCATACCAAATTTATGACCTAGTTGTGATACCGGGGCAATCCCGTCAAAAGTAAATTAAATAAAATCATAAAGTTTAACTATCAAACAATCCAATGTTCAGGGGTGAAATTGAAAAAAAAAATAAGAAAAAACAACCAAAGAAAAGACCCCACAAAAAATAGAATAACCCCAGATAAAGAAAAGAAAAAAAACACAACAATCAGTTTTTTTTAATTCAAATATTGAGGGATGAAATTTTAAAAAATCAAATGTTGAAGGATCTTATTTGATAACAAAGTACAAGTTAAATAAAAATATGATAACCCCATAACAAACGAAATGAAAAAAAAATTTCATAGTTCAATTTCTTGCAAATAAAATGTTAAAAGACAAAATTAAAGAAAAGATATAATTAAAAAAGTAAAATAAAAACCCAACCCAAGTCCACTCGAGTCAACATGCAAAATCTATAAACTATCGTGATACCATGGTAGCCCCGTCAAAAATAAATTGAATAAAACTATGAAGTTCAATTATCAAACAACTCAATTTTAAAAGGCAAGACTGAAAATAAAATTAATTTTTTAAAAAAAAAAGCAACGAAAAAACATAATATTCAAGTCAACCCGCTAACCCCATGATTATGGATACAAGATTGGGATAATCTCATAGTAAGAAAACTATATAAAAAAAACACACAAAAACTAATTCTCAATAAATCAAATGTTGAAAGATAAAATTAAAAAAAAATCAACTATAAAAAAAAAAACCTTAAAAAACACCAAAGTCAGTCTATGTTAACCTCGAAATAGTTATGGTGTTCTTGATTTTTTTTAGGGTTTTGACTTATGACAAACTTCTTTATTCTCTGTTCATATTTGTGTTAATTAGTATCAGAGCCTAACAATCTTGGGTGATTATTTTGTTTTGCTATGCGCTACAGAATAACCATAGTTGGAAGAAATTGTAGAACATGATGTATTTATATATGCGAGCCATCCAAGAAAAGACATCCATAAACTATTTTGTTATTTTCATCTATGTCAATTGTTCTAATTTGAAATCTTGGTGGTGTGACTCATAATGAAATGGCTCACACAGAGATATTGTGTTAGAGATCTATACCGAGGCAACTCACACACAATTGTTATGTTAAGGACTATGATGGATATCCCGCACAAAGATGTTAGAAACCAATAATAGAATAGACCACACAAAAAGATTTTCTTGATGGTGGACATTTTTTAATTAAAAACTGAACTCAAAAACGATTTCATTTCAACCCGAGAAAATTGATATAGGAGCTTTTTTAGGTGAATAGATTTTTTTAATTTATATTATGATCCTTTTCTAGTTCTTTTCCTATTCAAAGTTTATTTTTTTCTTATAGTATTATTATGATTTTCTATTTTTTATATATAAAAAGTAATGTAATAGCCCTTTAAAAATTAAAGACATAAAATTAAAAATTAAAGACAAAAGAATAATATGGGTATCTCCCTATAATTATGTTATTTTTAATTTTTGAAAAATTTGATATATAACAAACCCTTTTCATTATTCGCATTCATTCTCATCATATTATATATCTCAGAAGTGTTAAATCCACTTCATGCTCTCACCAAATATTTTGAAGAAGCAACAAATATTTGGGTAATCTTTCATTTGAAGTGATGTTGAAAAACAAAATGACAAACAAGGATTTTTTTTTTTAGTCTATTGAGATGGATATGAAAAATAGAAACGTTATGATTATAAAGAAATATATGAAATTTGACAAATGAATAAAAAAAAAAAGCCATATTTGAATGGTTATTTCGTAAAACAAATGGACTCGATATATATAATAAAATTGTAATTATTTGAAAAAGTTCAGGTATAGTTTTATCATCCACAAACTAACAATTAATAGCTAAATTGTGACCACATATTTAGCTTTTAGAATTTTACTAAACACTTCTGCCTATAGATAATTAATAGCTAATTGTGGCAACACATTTCAGACAATAACTATGATCTTGATTTGACCGTACACTCTCAGTTGATATAATTGTGGCAACACATAAAAATCCTCCAGTACTTCCTGCAAAGCAGGAATTGAAACAATTTCAACATTGATATAATCTTCTGTTTTTTCTGTTCAACTGTCGATTGTTTGACTCAGAAGTCATTGAAACAGCATCATTGAATAACTTTGCTACTTTTATGTTAGTGTTTCTAAAACAGGAAATGAAAATCTACTGTGGCATTTTCAAAGACAGTCAATTCAAAAAATTCAAAGGGAAAAAAAAAGGCTATGATGAAAATGCAAAGCACTTGTAGTCTGACGAGTGCATCTTCCCACAGCTTGCTCAGGCCGGCAACTCGAGCTTCACGTTGTTCTTCCAGCTGCAACACAAAAATAAAATCTCATTTTCTCTAATCATCAGCACAAGACTGGATGCTTTCCCAAGAGATTGAAGGACTTACCTCTGGAAATAATAGTAAAAGAAATCAGCATACAACAATGTCTGAACAAGTCCTGATATCCAAGCTGCAATGACATTTAGATAGTCAAATATTAGTATGAAACTTTTACAGGGATGTGCCTATAAATGCACGTACAAAGGGTGACATACTTATCCAATGGACATAGTGTGGCTCTGTGAAGAAGCGATAAACCCAGTTTAATATGTACAATGCTCTGTATGCCCTGCAGCATATAAGACTAAAGTGGTTAACAGAAATCCAATTGTTAATCGTTGGATAAAGTGGAATGAGTATGCAGAATATTAAGTTACAAACAAAATCAGCTTTTCAGATAAAAAAACATAGGAAAAAATAGATAGAGAAATGACATTAATATATGGAACCAAGATAGGATGTACTCAAACTGTAACACACAAAAACACCATGTTGATCCAAGATTAAAACAAGGATTATGTAATAAGGCATACCCAAGGAGAAAAACATATTGTCCCGTCAGATTGTCAATATTTCTTGTCCTCTGCAACAAGACTAGTTGAGGAAGTATGGCCACTGCTTCCAGATACAAGGAGAATGCCCACATTACCTGGACAACCATATTTCAAGATACATCAAAGTCAAAATATATGGCTGACAAGAATAGCATAGGCCCAATCAATCTTAAAAGTGCACACACAGATGCATGAGGTCATATATGTTTGTATGTGTACATGCACTTATCACATTGCTGTTAACATCTTGGACAAACAATATGTGAACCGAAGCATTCCAAAATAATTAGGCGGAACAAAAATATTACCTCTATAAAGGTAAATTTCTCATGTATAAGCAAGGCCAAAATAAGGCAGGGTAGCACAATAAAAAAATGCCGAAAGGTGTCATGATCCTTATCATAAGATCTCCGAACCAACTTGTGGTGTCGCATGTACCAAACAATTGAGAATGAGCTTCCCAGGAAAATCAATTTCATCACCGTATTATAGAATGAGACATAACTGGTGAACATATCCAAGTAGCGAGAGGCAAAAACAAGAGCATAGAGTTCCTGGGTCTTTAGAGAAATACCTGCAAATACACAGGGAAGTCAAAATTCTAAGACCGAAAATCTGAAAGCCAAAACAGTTTGTCATAGTGAGAAAGAAAATTTGGACAAATAACTAGGAAAGAGAGAGCTCCTACTTAAAAGGTGCAAAGCAGATGCATTTAGTTGAATGAAAAGGCTCAAGACCCGTTAGTTTGGCTTTTTATTATGCACACACAATAATTTAGATATGAGTCTAGGTGTGCATGACAAGTTGAAATGGGACAAATCTCTCCTGCTTGCATAATCCTGTTTTAAGAATCCTGTTTTAAGAACATCACAAACACATTATAGCAAGTTCTATGGAAGAATTTCTCAATCTAACCACACAAGCACAATTGCAATTGAGCTAGGAAATGGCTGCCAGGAGTAGATGACTAAGAAACCCAACACATCCACTCCTTGTGAAAAACAGACAGCAAGAAAAACTATTTCCCTTTCATATTCCTAGTTCTATTGGATGGTCACCAGCAATTTATTCCATAATAACAACTACAACTAAAGCATAAATGAGTAGCCCAACCCTCTCATATTCTTCCAGATTGGTTTTATCCCTCCAGAGGAAGAAATATTTTATCTTTTGCAATCTGCTGTACAAAAACAACGAAAATGGAGATCATACCAGACCAAAATACCACCGGTAATCAGCTATTTTATTTCTAATAACTCAGCAAAATTATAATCAGAAATCCAGGTAAATCAGAAATACAATTGATTTAGCAATGTGGATTAAAACAAAATTCAATCAGCAGAAGCTTTGTTGCCCCCTTTAGCAAATTAGAGAATCAACATCATCACTAATATGCAAAACACCTTCCAACCTTCAATCAAATTCACCCTTATTGATTTCCAACTACACTGCAATGATCTGAATCAATTTGTAATTCATCCAAGGCAATACGTTTCAACAATCTTTTTATAATTTTGAGCTATTCTAATCTTATTAACTTCTTGCTCTTTCAAATTGATGTGGAAATCTCACTCTTTTTCGAATTTTGTTTCACAGGCCATATCTTTTTCAACAACCCCTGCTACTATTACAGTTTCCCATGATAAGATTCAGTCCAACATTACACTCAGGGACTACATAGTTCCATGCCATATTACCATTTCTCAGTTGTTTGTAGTTACAGTTTTACTTGCATTGTAACCCTGATTGCTATCACACAAACATCTCCCCTAAAGACTATGCAAACATCAGGAGACAAAGTTCACTGGTGGATAGAGGGCTCATTTAATTATCTATCAAGTCTTTAAGCTACTATAAATCATGCCAAAACATTCTCTCTCTAATGTATCCTCCTGTCCTCGTCCAACACCAACATGAACACAGCTAATCATATCATCTAACCAACGAAAGTCATAGCCAAAAGAATTGTAAAATGCATTCAAATCAAGCACAACACTCCTCTCCCAATCTATCTATTAACCAAAAAAAGAACCCATTTTGAGTCCATAAAATCAAACAAAACCCTATTATTACTTCCACCTACAACAACCCATTTCACCAAAACACAAACCCAGTATGAAAAGAAGCAGAAACCCAGTTATCATTTACAACAAAGATACAAACTTTCAAACAGAATACAAAATCTAAACCAAACCCATTAACATAAACACGGCGAAAAAAGCAGAAAAACCGAAACTTCTACTACTTACCAGCACAGGATTTGATAGTATGGATCTTAAGGAGCAAAACAAGGACACTAGCCAAATGGGTCATGTCCCCCGCTAATCTGAATATATTCATCTTTTCCCTCTCTACGTATATATGTGTGTGTATAATTTAGTGTGTTTTTTTCTTTTTCGGGTCCTGATTAGATCAATCGGAAAAGGCTTTGTCTTGAAGATCCACGGCAGCTCCTTTTTTTGCAGATCTCTCAGATTGACTCAAGGAGAAAATGAATATTTCTGGCCTCTTTTTTTTTATTTCTTTTTGTTTAATTTACTTCTTTTTCAGCTCCTCCATTTTAGGAGAGTGATAAATGATGGTAATATAATTTAAAGGGCCCAACATGGATGGGCTTTTGCCCACTTAGATTTTGGATTCCCGGTTAGACGACATGTCCATAGAAGGGCAAGTCTTGTTTGCTTTTTATGTGAAGAAATTGAAAATGGAAATGCCACGTCAAAATCAAAAGTCTTAGGCTCCAGAAAAATATGAGCAGTATAATCCGAAATATTTGAAGTTATTTTTTAAGGTAAATACAAAAGGTAGGAATAAGAATAAATACACAGGGCCTCCAAGCTTTTTAGATCGGAAAAAAGCAAGAGTTGGTATGAAATTTCTGAAATAGTTTTGTATTAATAGTTTGAAGTTTACAAGATTTTTGCATGTCACTTGCAATTTTCTTTACATGAACTTATTTTTTACATCCCAAAATCACAAATATGTTGAGAAGTGTTATGTCAACAAATATATAATCTAAATTATTGGGAAAGTTTTGATAAGATTAATACTATTTTTTTTTATTTGTGGTTGTTAGAGAATAATATAAATCATATTTTGAAGTCTCACCTAACCGTTTAAACTTTTAGGTTGTGTTCATTTTTAACATAATATTAAAATTTTAATTATTCAAATAATTATGAGTTTAAATTTTACTACCTTCATTCTAAAAATTTCAGTTTTTTAGATGAGATAGTTCTTTAACAGTAGTTATGATAGTAAATCTTCCTTGCTGATAATGTCCTAAAAATCTAAATAGCTTAGAAACAAGGTTTGAGGTTGGATAATCAATTAATCAATTGGTCCTAACAATTTCATCTAATCTTCACAGCCATGGTTGATAGCTTATGCTTGATGCTTGGTAGGTCAAGGTGGCTTGTGGCTAGTACCTACACAAGATTCTTTTTTTATAAAAGTAAGGACTCTCTAATGTTTAAATAAGTATATTTTTAGAAAGAGAAAGTACAATATTATTCTAAAGAGAGATACCCTGAAAATATATATATATATATATATATATATATATATATATATAATAAAGATTGTGAACCTTTATCTTGAAGAATTCATGGTATATTTATAGCCCATGGGTTATGTCCTTTTGTAAAGAGGGAAGGACTGAAAAGTCCTCTGTTATTGGTAATATTAATGAGGAACAAATATCATTTGCATATCATTAATGAAATAGTAAGTATAGTAGATCTCTTTAGAGACCTTTTGTGTACCTATAAGTATAGAAAAATTATTATATCGGATATGAATGACTTGTATAATTGTTCTAGATGGAAAGACATGACAGTTTATCATATATACAATACTTTTTAATTTAAAGGATCGTTTAGAATTACACATATAACCTTAGAACATGATAATGGTTGAATCCAAATGTTCTGGGTTTGACATGTTTTCTAAACCTATATAATCTTGGGCTTGGTTGACTACCAAACTCAAGTCCTTTAAGTCTGATATGTTTGTTAAACCCACATAGCTTTGAATTTGGTTGATTGTTAAGTTCAAGTCCTTTGGGTCTGATATTTTTAACAAGCTCGCATTACCTTAAGTTTGGTTAACTGCTGAACTCAAGTGCTTTATTTTGTCAGGCTCGCGTTATCTTAAACTTGATTTATTGTCGAATATAAGTCCTTTTGGTTTGACATGTTTATCAAACTCATTTTGTTTTTTAAAAATTTTTTATTTATAAAAAACTATAACAAAAAATCTTATTTCATCACTCACAAATTAAAGTATGTCAAAGTTATGTTTTAATTATGTGGATGACTCCAATATGGCTAAATAGTTGACAAATATATCTAGGTGTTTTAGCATATTTTGTAGTTGTAATAGTAATGTAATTATAATAGATGTTATTTTATTACTAGAATTAATTATTTTATTTACAATGTTAGATATAACTTGGAATTAATGCGATTTTTTGAATAATTGACAAATATAAGAATTAGCAAACTTAAATGTTTAATGGTATTTACTATTATTTCATCTATATCAACATATGATGCATAAAAAAGATTATTGTTACATGATGTGAGAATTGTCATACCATTATCTATTATTTTATTTAATTCAGCTTTCAATTCATGAACAATGCCAGCATTAGCTGTTTGGGATAGGATAGAACACAGTAGAGTTGTTCATAAGCCAGGCAGCCCGATGGTATGGACTAGGACATAACGGTTTTGGATAAGCCTTGGCTGAGATTTCTAGCTTATGGATAGAATAGTGTTTGAGAATGTCGAATAAATTGTGTTTTAAAATTTTTTGATTTTTTATTTAAAATAAAAATATTATTTTTTCAGATCGTATTAATATACTGATGTTAAAAATAATTTTTTAAAAAAAACTTTATTTTAATGTATTTCTGAATGAAAAACATTTTGAATTACCTTCACCACCAGTATCACAATCCCAAACAAATTAAAGGTGTATTTGATATATTTTTTGTTTTTGTTTTTGTTTTTATATGATTTCTAAAAGTATTTTCTACTTGAAAAATTATTAAATTAGTGTTTTTTATGATTCGATGTACTAATATCAAAAATTAAAAAATAATAATTTTAACATATTTTTAAATAAAAAATATATTTTAAAAAGTAATTTCCATCTTAATCCCAAACACCCCTTTATAGTCTAAAAGGCATATTCCCTCCTTTGTACACCGCCGCCCGCCGCCGCCGCTCATGTCTTTTTCACCAATTGACATTGCTTCTTCTTTACTTGAGAAGCCTGGATCTTCAAGTCAGCCATTCATGATAACCTGAAGCCCTCTTCTTCACACTAAAGCATGTACATGTGGGTTTCCTTGCCGCCGGATATACCCTCATGATAGCCACAAGCGTAAGGATTGGTAATCGTTTTTAATATATATTTCTTAATTTTTTTAATTTAATTTATTTATTTATTCACTCCTTGATTTTTGTAGGTGCTTGGTACTGTGCTCCAACTATATTTTTAAAAAATCTTGAATTGTTTTTTAATTCAATTATTTTTTTAGTATTTTTAAATTTTTTTGATGTGCAAAAAATAAAAAAATTATTTTAATATATTTTTAAGTGAAAAACACTTTGTAAAATAATTTATACCGTTATCTCAAATATTCTTTTAGCAATGATAATGAAAGCAGAATTGATTCGGCACCGGCCAACATGTTATAACTACAATACATGTGACCGTATAAAAATACAAGCGCTAATATAATCTGTATTTTTAAATCAAAAATATTATTTTATATTATAAATATATACCTGCATTGTCAAATAAATATTAAGTATAAGGGAGTGTGATTGAATCATACTTTTTAAAAATTAATGTTTTTTCTCACATTAATTACTAAAATCTTGGTTTTTATAGAGTAAGTTTCTATTTTCAAAACATGCATTTAACCTAAGGTTTCCTATAAATCATGCAAAAAAAATAATTATATAAATGTAATTTAAAGGAAAAGGGATAAAAGGAGATTGTTCGATGCATATAATGAATACATCCAAAAAGACACATTTATTAATTTACAAAAACAAAGTTAAATCCTAGAAATAATATTTGTTGTCTAAATAAGAAATTGACTTGGGTATCAATATCTTTCTTTTCTTTTTTGTAAATTTATTCCATTCCAAAAAAGAAATATGTTGTTTATATGAGATCATAAATTTCAAGAATAAATAAGATATTATTTTTTAAAAGTAAAAATAAAAATCCAAGAAATATCATTAATTTGCATGGAAATGACTAATAAGATATTATTCAATCACTATTTATTATTCATTTTTCTCATTGTAATCTCAAGCATGATATTTCACTCCCATATGCAACCAACAAATTATCCTCTTAAGTTAATGTAAGTTTGGCTTATTTAAACACAACTCTTCTAATAATTGAAGCCTTTTTGACAATTCAAATGTGAGGCTCAGAGCATCTTGCTACTCTATCATGTAAGATACTTAGACATTTCAATGTATATAATCACAATTGAATTTACTTAGATTAAGTACATGAAATATTATTCATTTGCTTCTTCTTTTTTAATTTATTTGTGAACATTGATTTTGATTAATTTTTTCCCTTTTTACGATGAGTGTTATTGAAGATGGCCAATTTCTCATTCAAAGTATTTTTAAACCAATTTCTATATAGGCTTTTTGAGATTTTTAATATTCTTTAATATCTATCTTTATGAATTTATATACCAATGACATAAAAAGCTTCACTCAATTCCTTCGTCTTAAAGTTTTGATAAAGAAATTACTTTGTCTTATATAGTAAACACAAGTCACAACTTGTAAGTAAAATATAAATTATATATAAGATAAGAAAAATGTATTTCCTCCCACAAGCCTTTAGATATATCCTCTTAATAATGCTCTCAATAAAACAATATGAGATAATAACATATAAAACTTAATATATAAAACTTAATGTAATATTTTCAGGAGGCTTATTTTAACCTATATATAGACTTCTTTAACTTACAAACCAAGTGACTATTTGTGTCATCGCAAAAAACAAAATTCAAGCTTCATCTAAATTTTTATTTAACAGTATTGCTTTCATATTCATCTTATTGTTACCCATTTCTGACTCCATAAAAAATTTAAAAGAAAAATGAAAAAAATACAAAAGGATACATGAAGAAAGCTTGAAAGATTACTCAAGTTGATGGTAAATGACCAGAATAACAAATAGAAAAGTTGGAGGACCAGAATGTATAAAATTGAAAAATTAGCACCTCAATTCTAATTGACAAAAAGCCTCATTGGTAAGAATGTTTTATTTGGGGTAAATAAATACAAATTTGGATGAGTATGGACTTAATAAGGATTTTAAAAGGCTTAATTAATTTTATTGAGGACTTAATTGCAAGGAAAATCAGTTTTTAATAGTCAATTTAGGTGTTAATCGGAAGAAATCAAAGTTTGGTGACTGAAATTGGACTTTGAAAAGTTTAATTGGTCAAGTCAGGGGCTTAATTATGAAAGCAAATTAAAGTTTGATAGTCAATTAGGGGTTTGATTGAAGAAATTCAAAACCAAGGACCAAATCATAAAAGACACGAGACTTCAGGGGCTAAAATTTACCAAACCATGAGCCAAATTGAAAAAAATTAAAAGTTCAATGGTCTATTGAAGGTCAAATTGCACATATCAAAAACTTTAATTTCAAAAAAATAAAGGTGAAATGAAAAAAAATTCCTAACTACAAAATGAGAATGATCAAGGTGATTTTCCCTAAAATAAACATAATATTTACATGTCTTTTGATTCCTTTAAATGATCATATGTTTTTTTTACCAAAACTGGTAAGTTGTGATGTTAAAAACTAAAAAAATACACATAATTTCAGTATTGGACCACTAATATTAAAATAGATGTAATTGTTTCCAAAAAACTCAGAATCGTGAATAGTAAAGTTATCTAGAAACTAGACTTTCAAAGCTTTCAAAAAATATAAGAAATGTTGTTTGATTCTTCCTAAGCATGTCTAGTTTAATCTATAAAATTGGCCTATTTGTATTAATAATTATTTTTGGACTAGTCTATTGATTTGTGATCTAAATTTCTCCTTGATATATACTTATATGGGCTAAGTGATAAGACAAGAATTGTAACCCATTAATTTATCTTTCTAATACAATAAGAATTATTAAGTTTCCCAACTAAAAGTAAAGTTATGTCTAAAATATTAGGGTTATCTAAAAAAAGAGAATTTTCTTATTAAAATAGGAAAATTGTAAATTTTCTTAGAATGTCTCTACTTTTCATTTTTTTTATTTGGATAATTTTACATGAATAAATTCTAGTTAAATTTTGATTTTTCTTCAAAGACCTTCATATTCTGATATTATTCACTCAAATCTAACACAAAGATAAAATAAATAAAATTAAACATGAAAACATGAAAAATATTTTAAAAAAGTAATGAGTACAAAATCTAAATGAGTACAAAATATGTATATAGTTTGAGCTCATCAACTAGAGAGAAGATTTCATGTTAATTTATACCTTTATTTTGGGTATAATATTTAGCTATAAATCTAGCTTTATATTTCTTGATATTACTATAAAAATTCCTTTTGGTTTCATAAACCCATTTGTAGTCAACAATTACATATCTTTTTGGTAATTTGACCGGGTCTTAGACTTGATTTTTAAACTTTGATTTAATTTTGTTTTCCTTTATGACATTATATTACTAGACGGATTTTCCCCCATTATATTACTTTGACATTTAATTTTGGTAATTTTGTTTTCCTTTATGACATTATATATATATATATATATATATATATATATATATATATATATATATATATGTTTAGAGTGAGAGTGAGAGAGAGAGAGAGAGAGGAAAATCACTCTTGCTAATATCCTTAAGAAATTTTATATTTATTGCCTCTACCATTCATGTATTATAAGAAGGATATAAATACCATTCATGTATTATAATAAATTTTATATCCTAGATTTTAGTACATAATCTATAAAATATCTACTAATTATTCTTGGGTTTAATTTTTTTTTTGAGAATTATAAATTATTATCTCAACAAGATTACCGCATACATGTGTATAATTTAAATTGGGTTTTCATTAATTCTATAACTCAAAAGTTGTCTTTGAGATAACCTTAGATGAAATCTTGTTTAAAATTAACATTGTGGTCTTTAAAGCTTCACTTTATAAGGATAATAGCATATTATAATTACTAATTATACTTCTTGCAATATTCATAAGAGTACGGCTCCTTTCAACTACATTATTTTGTTATAGTGTGCTAGGTGCAATAATACTCTCTTTTTTAAGCAAATTTATAAATGAACTCAAAATTTATATATATGTAAGTATACCTGGCATAAGACAATCTTGATGATTTTTTCCTTGTGTTTATTTAGTTTAGCTTTAAAGGATTTTAAATCATTAATTACTTCAATCTTATTAATATAAGATATAAGATAGTGGTACATAATTCTGAAAGGTATAGCTTAACTAGTCAGATTTTAGGTTTGTTTTCTAGAGATGACAGTTTGAGTCTTATAAATCTCAGGGCCATTGGAGGTTTATATGGTCATTAACTTCAGGGTCCGTGGGATTAGTTGAGATTCACGCAAACTGATCCAAACATTTACATTAATAATAATAATAATAAAAAGATAGCAGTACATAAATCTAGTACGTACAAAACTTAAAAATATGCTGATATCATACCCAGAACCTCATCAAAATGTACAAAACTTAAGTCGGGTGTGTGGAAGTAGAGAATGCGAACAAAGGCATGAACTCTAATACTTTTGTTTGTTTGGTCTCACATGAAAATTGTGCATATGAGCCTATCATATGGTCCCTTTGTGATGCTGTGCTGCGTCAGGTATCATGGTGCCTAGCGAGCGGAGCGGCCAATACTCTTCTTTTGTCCAAAATATAGGCTTTTTCACCCTGTTCGCATTCTTTCTTTTGTTTTCAGCTACTTGTCTCTAGCCTACAAAGAAATGTCAACTTTCATAAATGACATTAGCATATCCGTTTCAATAGTTTCGTTTTTTATTTAATATAAATATTCGGATTAATTTTGATGTATCTTAAATAATTTCAAGATAAACTTTCAATAACTCTGAAAAAACTCTAACTCGTGATTATTTAGGAATAAACTCAAAACCTGACTAATTAAGCCACCCTTCAAGATTTATAGTTCTATTTTTTGCTTCTTGTGGCTTTAGTAGTTTGTTTACGTGATTCAACCATGTTTTTTTAACAAATCTTAAGTTTTTTTTTGGTGTTTCAAATTAATTTTTTTAATGTTTTAAAATTATCTTGATATATTAATATTAAAAATAAATTTTATTTTGATATATATTTAAATAAAAAAATACTTTACTTTATAAAAAAACTACGTAAGTGCCAACTTATCTTCTCCGAGGGACCCTATTCTATGAGATCATGCACTCCATGTATTTTGATCGATGTGACTATGAAAAACAAAACGTAAGATGAGTGGATTAGAAGAAGGGTGCTGTCTAAGTAGATGAAGAGCATATATTATGCAAGTTAAATCCATGCCAATAATTGTAGTGCATGGCCTTAATTATTATTAAAGTTTCTTGCCTGTTGTGCTTCGACATCTCCCTTGTTAAAGTTTTTTATTGGGATTTTTGCCTTTTATAGTCGATGATGGTTGGTCACTTATGAAAAATCGAGGTCAAAGTGTATAATTACTATCATTTTAGGAAGGAGAGAAGTTGTTTGTATTTGCGTTTTAAATTTTTTTATTAGTTTTAAATTAATTTTATTTGATATTTTTAAATCGTTTTGATATGTTTATGTTAAAAATAATTTTTAAAAACTAAAAAAATATTATTTTAATATATTTCTAAATAAAAAATACTTTAAAAAAAATCATAAATGTATCAATTTAATCTAATTCCATGCTGTAATGGCGATAAACTAATCTTAAAAAAAAAAAAAAAAACTTTGGCAAATTGATTTTCTTGCCCCACGTCATAAACCCACCAAGAATATGCACTCTTGTAAAAGAGAGGAAGAAACTGAAAAGACACAAGCTACCTTACCTAGTGGAGCTCAAAACGAGGATTTTGCAAGAATCCAAGTAAACAAATAAGATAACTTCTCGTGCCAAACGGCTACAAAGCCCTTCCCATGCTTCTGTTCTTGTCCACATGCATGCCACCTTTTACATATCTCCAAAGCGCATAGGCATATAATAAATATATATAAGCAAATGACACCCCGCCTACTCTCCCTCCAATCCATCTCATGATCCTTCTTACCCTGTCTCTTCCTTCTTAACAATCTCTCTCCCCCTCTGAATATATAAATACAGAGACCATTCATGTGCAAGGTTAAGGGCGGCGCTTCCATGTTCTTGAATTAATCCTCTTCTGTTCAACTTAGAATCCTTTTGCCACCTTTGTCCGGCCTCTTCTGTAACATTTACTCACAATCTTGCATGCAAATGGTAAAAACATAAGTTTCTATTGAACCCTGGAATTAATTCATGGGTTTGGTTTCAGTGCTACTGATCTCGTTTTGTGTTCTGTCTATAAGCTTGGTCGGCACTGATAATATTGTTGTTGGGATACCAACAACTCTTGATGGACCCTTTAAGCCAGTGACTGTCCCTCTTGATAAAACTTTTAGAGGACATGCTGTGGACTTGCCTGATACAGACCCTCGAGTTCAAAGGGTTGTTCAAGGTTTCGAGCCTGAACAGATTTCTGTGTCCCTCTCTACTACTCATGATTCTGTTTGGATTTCTTGGATTACAGGTACTTTTTTTCCCATCTTTTCATTGTTTTGGTTCTTGTTTTCTCTATCTCTTTAAGCTTCTGACTTTTTTCTCTTTTTTTTTTGGTTTTGTTTGAATAGAAGGTAAGGTTTTGAAGATACGTATGTCGTAATAGTAATTAATTTGGCTTGACGTTATGTGTTTGGATGCCATGCATAGTGATGGATTTTTGTCTTTGTTAGGAATTATTTAGTGAAGAAGTCAATTGGTAGGGTGTTGATGCTTCAAGGAGTTTAGTCGATGTCTCCATGTGATTTCAATCAAATCAAGTTTACAGTTTACAGTTAATAAGCAACTGGGATTTTTTTTTCCTTTTAACTTTAGCTTTTTGTTCTGTAAACATGGAAGGCATTAAAATTTACTGGAATGGTTTGAAATTAATCTATATTTAGGCTTTAAAATGGTCTTCTCTTCAGCTATGTTAAAGCTTGTTGATTAATGTTTTTTGGATTAATTTGCAGGGGATTTTCAAATTGGGGATAGCATAAAACCATTGAATCCTAAAACTGTTGCTAGTGTTGTTCGATATGGAAGGTTAAGATTTCCACTTATTCACAAAGCTACTGGTTATTCCCTTGTTTACAACCAGTTGTATCCTTTCGTAGGCCTCCAGAACTACACTTCTGGGATCATACACCATGTCCGCCTTACAGGTACAACTGTCTCTAACTTCATTGCAGCACTACTGTTCTCTCTTCATTATTTGCGTATAAGGAGAGCTTCATGTTTTCCTTGCTTTTCTCATTAAGTGTTTATTTTCCGTTTGTAATCAACTAAGCTTGAAGCACCGAGTCATTCAGCTTTCTCTGTCGTCATTTTACAAGGTATCATGCTGCCATGTATGATGCTAATTGTGATGACAGGATTAGTCCATGATCTCAATGCTTAAAGAGATGATCATTTATACTCAAAAGATATTAAGACATCCCAAAGTAATGTTTCATCCGAACCTGTTCAGATTCTGTTGCTGTTCATGTTGGAGGTAAGGAAGAAATGTGCAAAGTAACATTCACTCACCTTTGTAACATGTGGTGGCATAGTGAAGGGACTCATTTTCATTAAGGATCTGGGCTTTCCATGAATTCTGATGGAAATAGGAAAGCTCAGATTCTGATATTTAGAATATGGAGGCAAAAAGTGATTTCCCCCCTTACCCCAATGTGCCATCCAGCTTAGGCTTGATTTTACCTTTACATGTCTTTCTGCAGGGTTAAAACCCAACACACTTTATCATTATCAATGTGGAGATCCTTCAATACCAGCAATGAGCAGTACATATTACTTTAAGACTATGCCGGCTTCTGGCCCCAAGAGTTACCCCAGCAGAATAGCAATAGTGGGGGACCTAGGTCTTACGTACAATACAACCTCAACAGTTGATCACATGATTGGAAACAATCCTGATCTTATTTTACTGGTTGGAGATGTTTGTTATGCTAACTTGTACCTTACCAATGGAACTGGGGCTGATTGCTACTCCTGCTCTTTTTCTCAAACTCCCATTCATGAAACCTATCAGCCTCGCTGGGATTACTGGGGAAGGTAAGACTTTTCTTTTTGTACTGAGATTTGCGTGTTCAGTCTTTCCCTTCAGTATTCTGTGCTGCAAAGTGGAAAAAGACTAAGCAATCATTTTGTAGAAACATGAATTAGGAAGCACACTTGTTGTCCAGTAGGATAGCTCTTGTTTTCTAGATGTATAACAAATTGGCTAAACCAAGAATGGAGCTTGGAATATCAAAGAGTCTGTGCTGAAAAAATAAAGTGCATGCACTTAATTCTACATTTATCTGGTTTAGACTGCTGGAAAAACATCATTTTCCAGGGATTCTTTACTTAATCTATTCAGAATCATGATTTGCTGATATATTAATGATGACCTTGGGTGATATATGAATCTGATGCGTGCGAAGCTGCATCATGAACTGTTTCCTGCTTTATGCTCCAATTAAATTCAGTTAGTTTGTATGAAAGAATAAATAAATAAATAAACTAATCAAACTAAGTCTCGGTTTTGGCCGAACTAGACGGAGGAAATTGGTCTTTACATGTGCCATCATGGGTGTTTCTCACGTTTAATGTTTCTTTCTGGTGAATATTATCAGCAATTTGGACTATGTGATGAACATTTGGTGCTTGTTATCAGATATATGCAGCCCGTGACATCTAAAATTCCAATAATGGTGGTAGAAGGAAACCATGAGATAGAAAAACAAGTTGAAAATCAGACATTTGTTGCTTATAGTTCTCGATTTGCGTTCCCATCCAAGGAAAGTGGATCATCCTCCGCGTTCTATTACTCTTTCAACGCTGGTGGGATACATTTCATAATGCTGGGTGGCTACATTGCCTACAACAAATCAGGTGAACATATTATATCCACTGATTTACCAGTCATTCAATTTCCTTAAATCATCCAACACATTGGCTTATAGAGCCTCTAGCTCACAGCCATTGGGGATTGGATATTGTTTCTAAGCATGGGAATGGAGATGTTCAAGGAAAAGAAAATAGGCATATCTTTTTCCATGTTAATGCAGAGTGAAATGTGATTCACTTAATTCTCCGAGTCTCTCCAGCGCATCAATACAAGTGGTTGGAGAAAGATCTTGCCAAGGTTGACAGAAAAGTGACCCCATGGTTGGTGGCTACCTGGCACCCTCCTTGGTACAGCACCTACAAGGCGCATTATAGAGAAGCAGAATGTATGAGGACAGCAATGGAAGATTTGCTTTATCAGTATGGTGTTGACATAATCTTTAATGGCCATGTAAGTGAAAAGTCCCTCTAAGCGATCTATTTTTCCTCACATCACTTCTCTTTTGCTAACAGTAGGAGACTTGAATGCATTTATCCTTTTCTCTAAGCGATGTATTTATCCTATCTTGTATGATTTCCACTTGCTATGCTCTGTCTTGAGCAACAGTAGGAGACTTGAATGCATTTATCATTTTCTTCATAACAAATTTCATGCGCCAAGGAATTTCATATTCCAATTGCCAACAGGTACATGCCTACGAGAGGTCTAACAGGGTATACAAATACACTTTGGATCCTTGTGGTCCTGTTCATATCACCGTCGGTGATGGTGGAAACCGAGAGAAGATGGCCATTGCACATGCTGATGAACCCGGTAACTGTCCTGATCCATCCACTACACCAGATGAGTACATGGGCGGTTTCTGTGCATTCAATTTTACATCAGGACCAGCAGCTGGAAAATTCTGCTGGGACCGGCAGCCAGATTATAGCGCATACAGAGAAAGTAGCTTTGGTCATGGGATTTTTGAGGTATCTCTCTAGGCTCCTTTGACCATGCTGTGCCCACAGGCGGGACTCATTGCTTTGTTTTGTTTTATTTTATTCGTTGCATGATCTAAAAGGGGATTGAGAACACTTAGAACTTCAGTCTACTATGGATTCGATCCTTCGAATCAGGTAGTGTTGATGGAGAACAAGCATACACAAACACAAGCTGACACCTTCTCTAGAAACTTGTCTGAATATATTCCACATGCATTACATATAAAAAAATTTAGTTGCATTGGTAAGTAGAAGAATTAGTGCTGGGGGCTATGAGAGGAGCAGAAATCTTGTCTGAATATATGTATGTATGTATGTATCATGTAAGATGACTGCTCTGATTAAAGTTGCTCAAGAATGCCAAAATGGTGGTGATATTCACTTTCAGGTAAAAAATGAGACTCATGCTCTATGGACATGGCACCGAAATCAGGACATGTACAATTCTCCTGGAGATCAGATTTACATAGTAAGGCAGCCTGAGAGGTGCCCAACTGAACCAAAGGTAACTAAGCTTTGGAGAGTCTGGAAAACGAAGCTCATAACTGAATACTTAGCAAAATCTAGACTGCTATTTTATATGTAAATGCAAGCAGATACCAACCAGGGAGCCCTAACACATATATCTACACCATCTATTGCATGTGTATTTCTTTTTTATGGAAATACACAAGAACATGTTATCTTTTATTATCCACTGCAACTTGATCTTTCATGCATTATGGCATTTTTTTTCCCAGAAGGGGAAAGGGTGAAAGGCTAAGAATAGCCTCATTACATTCGATGACTAACAACATGCAGCTGATAAAAGTTTTATTGTTAGTAAGACTCCACTTTTATATGAAAAACAAAAAAGGAAAGAGTTTCATATTTCTTAGTTATCGAGGCAGAAATAAGCCAAGTGTTTGTGACATTTCAACAGGTAAGTTTTTTCTCATTGCTTTGCAACACTCACTGCTTTATATTCTGGAACTGCACTTTTAACCTGCCTTGTCTAAGAATTCTCCATGCCCAGAATCATGGAAGATTGTCTACTTACTTTTCTCGTCTTAACTAGAAGGTTTCCCACAAGTGCTGAGATCAAGAACCCAGTGGCGCAGACAGACGAAATGAGGAGCACCAGTGCATTGATCGATCGATCGATCTGATTTCTAAATGGATTTCCAGAGTCTGCAGAGTTAAAACATGCATGTAACACAATAACAAAAACATTTATATTCCTTATCATTCAATAATTTCTTTTATAATTTATATTACAAGAATATAGGAAAGTCACCTTTATCATTGTTCATCGCCTGTAACCCAGAAAATCTTGATGTGTTTATGTGAAGAATTCTAATCAAAGATGTGATCGAGAAGTTACCACATTTTCCAGGCACATTGCCTAAAGAAATTTAATAAGCTGGAAAAAAAATCAACAATTCACATATCTCATGTTAATTTTCCTTTCACCATTATACTACAAAAACAACATACAAGTAGTTCACAGTTTAGTGAGGTCGAACATGGGCAGCAGTAAACACGTATAGCTGTTTGTTAAACCCTGTCTTGGTATGGTACTGTGGAAGGTTGACCCGAGGTTCGGAGCTTGATCCGGTTTTTAATTAAATTAAATTAACTTGATTAAGTTTTTAATTATCTAGTTAACCTGATCAAAGAACAATATTAAGAGTTTTTTTTTCCCCAATAATTCAAGAGTTCATCTTTAATAACATACGCCAGGTCAGGTCATACGATTATGGTTTACACAAGCCACCACACCTCACCTTTATTTGCCCTTTGTGTCTACCGGTTTTACCAATCACCACGAATTTACCGTCTCATATATCATTGTAGATTAGAATAGTAATTTAAAAAAAAAATTAATTTGATCCTTAAATTTGTTTTGCACAATTGAGTTTTTATTAGCATTCAAATACATGTTTTTCAAGAGATGATTGAATTAAAAAACAAAAAACTAAAATAAAAAATACGAGTAAAATAGGTGATGCTCTTCAATTTTGTTTTTAAAGTATATTTGAGTTCGTCATCTTTTTTACCTATTAGGTGACCAGTTCCTCTAATTATAAAAAATTTAATCTCAATATCAAACTTTATTTTTATTATTTTTCAGTATTTTTTAAGTGAGAGGAGAGAGAGGAGATCGTCGGATTCTGACTTAGAAAAAAAAAGTTTTCATTACTATGATTCTAGCTATCAAAACTAGATTTTGTTCTAAATGGTTACATATGATGAGAAGAGTTCAAATTAAATTATTTTGTTTTATCTTGAAAGTACCTAATAAAATATATTTGAGTTCGAGAAGATTTTGGGTTTCGAGTTGATTTTAGGTTTTGAAGCGATTTTTTGAGCTATTAGAGGTTATTGGTTGGTTTAACAAGGTTATTAGGATGTTTTCTAGGTATTCTGGGTTGAATATGGGTTGAAATGGATTTTTAGAAGAAAAAAACCACATATCCAGATTTTCCTACCACCAACTGGGGATTCTAGACGACACGTGGTCTATTTTTTTTCAAATTGTATTGGGGTGGACAACATGTTATCCGCCCATTAACTTACAAAAAAAAAAACCAAGGGCTGCACATCTAAGCTCTGACCTTGCTGGTCAGCGTGCAAGCCTTGTGTTCATGGGCTAGGAGCTTGGTCTAGCCTCATTTTTTTATATATATATATAGTTTTAATTTTCTTTTTAATTTAAAACCTTTTTATATTTTTTTAAATAATTTTTAAGTTTGTAATTTACTTCTCTATGATTGTTTTTTTACTTATTTATCTATTTTTGAATAGCAATTATTTTTTAATTATAATGGATATGTTTAATTTTTTAAGAGATTAGTATGATTTATTTCTTTATGTTTTATATATTAAATTTAATTTTAGAAATAAAAAATATTTATTTTTTATAATATTTTTAATATGAGCAATCTTGTATAGTATGTTTTTTTCTTTTTATTTTATTCAATAAATCTTGTGTGTGTTTTGATTTCTATTTGCAAGACTTTTTTTTTGTCTATTTCTTTCTTATATAGTAAAAAAAATAGTTTTATAGAAAAGTCATGTTATTAATTTTATAAAGTCCACGAACATGTTCACAGGTTTGACTGGTTGACCTTGTTCACAAATCTGACGAGTTTAACTTTTTTGTTTTAATTAATTTTTTAACATCTTAGTATTTGGATGGTATTTAATTTTGTGATTGTCTATTTTTATTATCATATAGCTAAATAAAAAAAAAGTTTCAGAAAAGATAAAAACAAATTATAATCTCATTGGAATCTATAACCCGGTTCACAAGTGTGGCGTGCTAGCCCGAGTTACCCGTTCATAGGTTTGATGAGTTCACCCATTGGCCGGATATGTTTTTTTTTGTCCTTTAATTCTTTTTATTTTTTTCTCAATTTTATTCTTCAATATTTGATTGATTTGGAAATAAACTGCATGATTTATTTTTGTTTGCTTTTTATAAGGTTATCACTATCTCAAATAAGTGTTTATTTTTAAGTTGGTGCTCAATTTTTTTACCATATATTTTTTATCATGTAATTAAAAAAAGTTTATAAAAAAATTATTAAACTCAATAGAGTCTATAACACATGTATTTGGGGGATTGAGATCGATCAAATATATTACTCTCTCAATATTTTTTTAAATCATCTTAAAGTTTTTTAAAATATTAAGTTATGCTCTTACCAATGATCAAGAATGTATTTAGACCCATAAAATTAATCGATTTAATTTAGATTAGCTCCAACGTGGTATAATTGGAAACTCGAGTTAGATAAAGAACTAAATTGCAAGCTTTCAAAATTGACCCATTTGACTAGATTTAATAATACAATTAAAAAATTCTTGTCACTCTTAATATTATTTTTTACATTTTAAAAAATTAATCCAACCTATAATAAAAAAAAAAAAAAAACTTATAAATAGACTAGTTTGGTCTCTGCCCCATAAAAGTTTATTCCTTTATCCTCCAAAAAGTTACATTGTCATGACGTGCATGGGTGGCAAAGTGATTGGAGGGTGTGGAGCAGAAGTCGTGTGAGACCTAATAAGTCTTCAATTCTTGAAGTCCTCTCTTCAATAATGTGGAAAATGAATCCTTTTCCCAGACCACCACCTAAGCTCACGGACCTCAGTTCCTTGTTCTAAAAAGAAGGGGCAAAAATTCTCTTCCAACAACACACATGTTGTTTTTCAAGATTGTTTAACTCGGTCAGGCGGGTTGAACCGAAAAACTCAAACCAAAATCTCCATCGAGTCATGTTTTTAATTGAATCATACTAGAGATTGACGTAGCAAAATCTAGTTTTTAATATCTTGACCTAGCCAGCCAAACTCGGCCTAGTCTAATCATGTCAATACTAAAAAAAATTTAAAAAACAAAACAATGCTAATCTAATAATAATGGTTGAACCAATCACCCATGCTTTTCTCGGGTCAGTTCTTGAGCTGGAAAATATATATATATATATATATATATATATATATATATATATATTAAATAATAAAAAATTTAAATTTTTAACAAACTATATTTACCGAACACTACTTGAGCAACCTAAGAACCCGTGAACTTTCAGCGCATGAGCTGAGCTGCTTTATGAGAGCGGTCTGTCTTTATCACTTCTCTCCTCCCTTGCCATCGGTGTCCATCTCTCTCTATCTCTCAGTCCCTCAAGTCCTCTCAAGCAAAGTGACTTTACTTTAATCCTTTCAGTTCTTTGCAAAATTGCAAACAAAGCAAAACCAACAGATGGGTTTACTCTCATTTCTCACATTTCCACTATTTCTCTCACTTTTATGGAGATTAATAGTTGTTAATGGTAATTTTTCAACGACCCTTGAGGGACCATTCAAGCCAGTAACGGTTCCTTTTGATAACAAGACTTACCATGGCAATGCCATTGACTTGCCAGACACTGACCCTCAAGTTCAAAGGACTGTTCAGGGATTTGAACCTGAACAAGTCTCTGTCTCCCTGTCTTCTGACTATGACTCTGTTTGGATCTCTTGGATTACAGGTCTCTCTTTCTTTGCCATTCATTTTGCTTTTTTGTTCCCTAGTGATTTGAGAGCAATAAGATAATGTTGCAAAGAGGCACACACAGTTATAGTTTTGGCCTAACTATATAGGAAAGCTAGCTTGACCTTGAGTTTTGGCATTGTATCAAATTAAGGGGTAATTTGTAAGAGCAAAAGAAAGAGTCTTGCTTCTCAAATTGCTGGATTTTTTGTGCTATTAGAAGGATAACCTCTGTTTTTAAAAAGTAAGGTGGGGAGATTAGATGTTTATAGAATGTTTTCAGTTTAATTCTAGCTGGAAACCAAGGTCTTGAATATCATAGCAGAAAGGTATTATGATACTAAATCTGAAAGGGGAATGTATTAGTGCAGATTCAAGATAGAAAAAAAATGATTCTTCCAGTTGAATTCTATTAAGAGGAAGAAACTTGAATGGAACTGACAATGTAATGACACATGCACTTCCAGCTTTAGTATTATTCTACTCTTTTGTAAACTTTTTAATGATATTGTATAATTTGAGCTGCAGGGGATTCCCAAATTGGTGGTGACATAACGCCTTTGGATCCTGAATCAGTTTATAGCGTTGTACAGTATGGAATTGAAGGGTCCCAGATGAGTTATGAGGAAGTTGGATATTCATTTGTTTACAATCAACTTTATCCTTTTGAAGGGCTTCAAAACTACACTTCTGGCATCATACACCACGTTCGTCTGACAGGTATTATTGCCATCTGCCCAAAAACTTCACTTGTCATGTTCAAGTTTTCTATGCATTTGGAAGCCTAACCATCCATAGTCTGATGCAAGATTAAAAAATGAACTTAGAAGCCATATCTGTCCCCTTTATGTTCAACATAGGGAAAGGGTGTGTATGTGTCTGCTTAGGGTCGGTGAATCATGAAAACTTTTAATTGAGGTGCATTTTCTACCGTGTCTTTCACAGGGTTGGAACCAAGCACATTATATCAATATCAATGTGGAGATCCCTATATATCAGCAATGAGTGATGTCTTTTATTTTAGGACTATGCCCCCCTCCAGTCCTACAAATTACCCTCGTCGAGTAGCAGTGGTAGGAGACCTAGGTCTTACATACAATACAAGCACAACATTCAGTCATTTACTCAGCAACCATCCAGATCTTCTTGTTTTGGTTGGAGGTATAAGTTATGCTGACATGTATCTCACTAATGGAACTGGATCCGATTGTTACCATTGCTCATTTGATGAATCTCCCATCCATGAAACATACCAGCCTCGATGGGATTATTGGGGAAGGTCAAAACTCGAATCTTTTATATGCTCAAACTTGTCTACCAGTTTGCAAACCTATCTAATGCTCAAACATAACTTTTGTGAGCATACTTAATTTAATGTTTACTTTCCTTTTTTTTACCTCCCCACTATTTTGGATTCAGTTGATTTGAGAAACTTAAATGCTTCACTGGTTGGAAACCAGGTAACCAAACTACCTTATAGGTGCAGTGGTATCATTTTTCCCCTGTATGCTATGTTAACTATTTTTGCATGTAAAGGTTAGCTCACTGAACTATGCATTTCTGAAAGCAGGTTTATGCAACCTCTAGTAGCTAATGTTCCAACTATGTTGGTTGGAGGGAAGCATGAGATAGAACCACAGGCTGAAGATCAGATTTTTGTTTCTTACAGCTCTCGATTTGTGTTCCCATCTGAAGAAAGCGGATCATCATCCTCAGTGTACTATTCTTTCAATGCAGGAGGGATACACTTTGTGATACTAAATCCCTACACTTACTATGACAAATCATGTAAATCCAGCAATTTATTAATTTTCTTTTTACTTTTGATTCTTATTCCCCTGGGTTTTGCATTAGCATTTGCTCTATTCAATAAAAAAATCATGCAATCTAACATGAAAGGCATCACCAACACAAATGACATGATATTCCTGTTATGAGTTCATTTGATCACTTCTGTGTACATAATACATTTCCTTGTTAACATGTACGGGAATTGTTTTTCTTCTTCTTATTATTTTTATCTGCCACATAGTACAATTCTCTAGATTTTCTTTCACAGCGGATCAATACAAGTGGTTGGAAGGAGATCTGTATAATGTTAACAGGAATGTGACTCCATGGCTGGTGGCTGTTTGGTATCCTCCTTGGTACAGCACATTCAAGGCACAATACAGAGAAGCAGAATGTATGAGAGTAGAAATGGAGGACTTGCTCTATGAGCATGGTGTGGACATAGTATTCAATGGACATGTAAGTGTTCTATATCATAGCAGTTGTGCAGCATTTAAATGATTATCTTATTATTTTTTGATACTTGGTGATTGCACTTTTGCAAGTGTTTCTTTCTCTTTGTCGGTGTGTGCAAGACCTAATCAACTCTAGTTGAACATAAAAATATTGACTTCACCCATAACAAAGGCCATGATTTGGAAACAAAATGCCTTGTTCATCTTTACACATTTCCTTGTTGGTAATATGAAGTTGCAAGTTAGTAGTTGGATGCACAAGGATAGATAGCATTCGTCATATTCCATCTTTCAGCAAGTTGCTATAAAATATTGTAACTGCAATGAACCTCTGTTATAAATATTTCACAATCTGTGGTAGGAAAATCAAATGTTGGAGCAGGGAAATTGTTTCTTCTGTAGAATACAAGTTCCATTTCAAGCAAGAAGAGATCTAATGTACTATATTATGAACATTGATGGTTGACATATGTGGTCCCTGACCAGTCTTACAATCAGTTAATTGAAGTGACGTCTATTGTTTGATCTCATAAAAACATGCAGGTTCATGCGTACGAGAGGTCAAACCGAGTTTATAACTACTCTTTGGATCCATGTGGTCCAGTTTATATCACAATTGGTGATGGTGGAAGTCGAGAAGACATAGCAGTTACCCATGCTGACGACCCTGATGAGTGTCCAGAGCCATCCACCACAGCTGACTTGGATATAGGTGGTGGCTTCTGTGGATTCAATTTCACATCAGGCCCTGCTGCAGGTAGCTTTTGCTGGAACAGGCAGCCTGAGTATAGTGCCTACAGAGAAAGCAGCTTTGGTCATGGGATATTAGAGGTCTTATATCCCTCCCTCTCCCAGCACCACTATAGATAATTATTTTCTATTTTTACTGCCTGAAATAATGAACTGAACATTAGACCTTCCTTTTCAACTGCCTATGATACGTATAGGTTCTTTCAAACTGAGATCAACTGGTTAGAATATTATTAAGGAAAAAAGGGAAATAAAGCTGGAAATCTCTTCAAATCAGGACAGTTCTAATTAGTTGTTCTCAACGTAATTCCTTTAATCCACCAAAAATTGTAAATATGTTAATATTCTAACAATGTTTTAAGTAGTTTGCGAGGCCAATCAATTTTTTTGTTTCCGTCTCCATTTCTTTGGTTTCTGTGTATAAAAGTAGCCTTTAACTCGCAAGTTTGTAGGCTTTAGCCAAAGATTCCCAAGAATCCACTGAATATCTTAAATCTGTATTTCTATATTCATGGAGCTTCATTTACTGTATATTGTTTGATGTTGTTCTGCTAAAATTGTTTAATTTAGAGCACAAACTAATGGGCTGTAGCTTTCAGGTGAAAAATGTGACTCATGCTTTGTGGAGTTGGCATCGCAATCGAGACTACTATGAAACTGCTGGGGATATCCTTTACATAGTTAGAGAACCTGATAGGTGCCTGGCTAACCAAGGTAATTAAGCATGTTCTTTAACATTTCTGGGTCTTCAGGTTCTTGAATGTAATTGAGAAAACCAACCAATGCCCCTTCATACACAGCTAATATTCCCTTGTGTAGGCAGTACATTTGACATCAACCACTATAACCTCAAAATTTTAGAATGTGTGGAATTGTAACTTCATATGGCTAACTGGATCAGCTTTTGAAATCCAAGCTAAGCAACAGAGCTTACTTTTTTTTTATTATTATTAACGTGGATGTCCGGGCTAACTTGCACGCACCTCGACTAATCTTACGGGTCTTGAAGTTAACGAGAGCTTACTTTTTTTTATATAACCTTGTGCTGCCAAGCAATGCTTGAATATATTGTAGCACTTATCACCAAGCGGTATGGGATCTGGAAGTATGGTGATATAACTAAATAAATAAGGCATCCTTCCTCTAGTGATGCAAGTAATCAGATACTGTAAAATGGTCATCTTCAGAAATCAAAGACAGTGCAGTCTATTGTATGAAATGTCACCTTAGCTAGGTGTGTCTGAGTCAACTTTAGCGTTTGGCTGTTCGCTGGGTACTTTGGTTTTGAAATAGATAAAAATTGGAAAGCTAATATCAGATTAGTTACAAAGCTTCCTTCTGGAATTTTTATGAAGCCAGAAACTAAGTGCAACCAGTTATTCCTTAGCCATTTTTATAAATTTTGGTTCTTTCAAAAACTTGGCATTTGCAGCACCCTACACGTTTGAGCATCAGAAGCAGCCCATCACCCCTCCAACACTTGGAACTTTTTTTGAACAATAACTGTAGTAGTGCTTGTTACCCTGCATTCCTGCCTTAGCCCACCCAATTATACGCCTCCCTACAAGGCCACAACTTCAGGGGAAAGGGAGGCAGGCATTTGAATTGCATTCATGATTCATGTTGGAAGAATATTAGACTTGTTTCCCTGACTGTAGCAAAGTTCTTGAATTTCATCTTTAAATTTCATTGCATTTGGTGCTATGAAGAGTCTTGAGAGTGCAGATTTTCAGAAAGATATAATGAACTGCTCCCGCAAATCCTTGTCCGCCAACAACATTATAAACTTACAAATCCAGATTGAACAATTGAATCGATTTTGTAGTCCTGCAAAGGTTGGACTTAAATAGCCATAAGGGTTTTTGTAGCTAGCTACTCAGATCTCCTTGCAACTAAATGAGTACAAAACATGTATACCAGCCAATTAAAAGCTTACTAACAACCCCTCCACATTAAAAACAGCATGAATAGATGATTAGTGCTAAAGCTACTTGGTGGCAAGGATGAGCGCTCAAGCATCTAACAAAACTGTGCACGCAATTTCTTTCACACCAGAGCAATGTTGCAGCTCTGGCTTAAAAGACTACATGGGCCGAAACATAAATGAGAGAACAAGCAAGAGGCACAGAGGCAGTAAGGTTCTTGTGGCCACAAACCCTAGAGAAGATTCAGAATTGTCCAGCAGTGGAGGCGTTCCGGGGTTTAGTCCAGGGTTCAGTCCGGTGGAACCATCGCCAAATGTCGGTGATTGTATGTTGGGATTAGTATTTGGTGTGGTGGTTGAAGTGGTGCCGCTCCCTCCGGCAGTGCTGGAAATTCAAATGATTTTATGCAGTTAGTCAGTTAACAATGCACGAACGACTTTCTTGAATCAGAAAGAAAGACATCAAAGCAAACCAAGTCACCAAGATGATTATAATACGTATTTCTCTGAATTGGTTTAATTTTATTAGCCAAATCTAGATTAAGCATATGATAATCTGTCAGAGGATCTAAAAACAAGAGAACAATGTCTGCCAAGCGTCGAGTTTGTTTACTTGAAAAAGATTAACCTGAGTTGTCAGAATTGTATATATTCATAATGCACAAAGCACAATTCAGAGAAATCAGTCAGTATAGAGCTGTCCGGCAGGGCACAAAGCACAAAGCCATAAAACATGGCTCCAAAAGTAGATTCTTTGGAGTACTCATAAACAGCCTGCAAGCATCTTTGAATATTTTCTCCATAATCACCCCCCTTTCCTTCCTCGGTCCAAGTCATCAAAGAATGGTAGTACTCACAATCAAAAAAACCCTACCAAAATATTCTTACATTTGATAAAATAAAAAAAAATAAAAAAACCCTAACCAAGTGTGAACATTCAGTAGATATGGTAAGATTTTGTTTCTAATTATATCAACCTAAGATGCATACCCCTGCCTGCTCACAGCAGCTACTGCTTTCTATTCTGGTATAGCCACATTAGCCATACTTCTTACGCGCTTCATCTTTTTGCATGGAAAGGGGTGGGTTGTGGAGGAGGACCACTTGCAGTGCAATTAATTTCCCAGGACCAGGCTTCCTATTCTCCCACAACCTAGCCTTGCTGGGGCTAGCACCGCACCCACACAGCTCACCTTTTCCCCCATTAGTGCTAGCATAATGTCTCTTCACAAAGCTTACAAGAAATGTAGGTTTCAGGTTTTTGCATGACATTATAGGAAGAAAGCTTTGTGCTATAGACGATCTGGCTGCTTTTCAAACACTACAGCTACTTTGAACAGCAAGTACATTTACTTTTGGCCCTAGTTTCGAATTAATCTTAGAAAAGCCACCATTCGATAGAATCATGCATCCTGGGGCAGATTCACGAGGATAAAACTTTTTGCCCGATTACAGCTAACAGCTAAATCACTGTATTCCTATGTGCCTGACTCACCCGCTCATATCTCTAGGGTTCTGTCCATTATATACTGTTGGTCTAAAGATCTGATCCAGCGGTTCACAACTAGTGAAGGGTATTGTCTTGTAAGAAAAAAAAAAATACAGAGCCTGGGGGCGGTATCCCAGCAGGAGTAGGAGCAAAATGAGGGTTATTTTTGCTTGTTATTATATTTTAAATTTTTTTTAACTAAATGGCTGTTTTAAGAACACAACATTTAAGCTTCTGCAAAAATTATAATGAAATTATGATGAGAATAGATAAAAAAAAAAGAAAAAAAAATTACCGTACACATCAAAATTATTATATAATTTATACTATAAAAAATTTAAATAAAACAAATCTAACGACTTCAAGAATATTATCAATGATAACTCGGATGCGCTACACTTGCCGTTAAAAGATGAGTCACTTGTCATTTTTAAATGATAACTATGACATACTCTAATTAATATTGGTGAATTTTTTTAAGAGTTGTTTGAAAGTGTAGTTGCAGTTGATCTTTAAAGTATTTTTCATGCCGAGATGCATCAAAATGATGTTTTTTTATTTTTAAAATCGGTGCATAAAAAAAACATATAAAAACAATTTATTTTTAACAAAAAAAATAAAAAAAATTGAATTTTTTAAAAACACAGGTTGACCCGTATTTTCAAACAGGCTTTTAATATCATTGAAACATCTCTTCAAGATTTTTTTATGGAATCAATGATGTTATGATTAAAATTTTAGTGTCTCTCTAAAAATTTTATTATTATTATTATTTCCTCTTTAATCTCTACTAATCGTAATTTGTGCAATTTATTTTACAAATTTTTTTTAAATTTTTTTTTAAATATAGCAATAAAATTATATATTATATTTTTCAATCATTATATTGTTTCACGTATTCTTTTTCAAACTATGCCAATTTTCTTTTCTTTTAAAAAAAGGTGACAATTTTAAAAAGAAACTCCAAAATGAGTAACCCAAGAAATTCAAAAGAGCATTTCCCAGTTTTTATAAAGACACAAAAGCACACAATGTGACAAGACAAACCAATGAAGAAACTGTACAAGTTTTTGAGCCGTTCGATCTTTAGATTGTTGATCAAATCTTGACCACATGCAAAATGACACATGTAAATCATTCACCAGTCTTTACAAACGAGAGACCACACTAAACTGCAAGAGGACATGGAGAGGTGCTTCAAGAAAACGAAAAAAAAGGCAGACAAGACTACAATAAACTATTCTGGGCATAATCTTTATGTTCTAACTAAATAAATAAATAAACAGAAAGAACCCTTGACGTGAAGACGGAGCTATGCTTAATTATCATGTTAATTCATTTCTTAACCATGTTTTTAGTGGGCTTAAGCAGTGTATTAGTCTTTGCCTGTTCGCTCCCCCACTGTGGAATACTTAAAGAAGCACCAATGCCTGATGAACTTAAAATACAAACAATTTACCCTATTTTAAATAGCTCATCTTAAACACCTAAAAAACGTCATAAAACTCCAAGGAAATCCTTTTTTTTTTTCAGTAAAAAGGGCCGAAGATAGATTGATCATATGATTCAGATTACGCGTACCTTAGAGAGGATGGATACACACAAGATCCGTAACCTGCAGCACAAAGCCAAAAGAATCAAAGCTCGGTTTATGCAGACACCCGTTGGTGCAAAACACAACTCACACAACAAAAGAATAACGCTAAGCTAGAGAGGGAGAATCAAGAGGAAAGAGATTAACTGGGATCAGTTTTTGCAACAGTAGCAGTGCCAGAAAAGTCACAAGAGCCAGGAGCCATTCCTTTCCTTTGAAAGTAGCTATTGAATGCATAAGAAGCATGAGCCTGGATTGAGTTAGGCAAGAAGCATAGTCCATTAGACTGTAATGGAGTACAGTCGGCACCAGAACCGCATGCATAGTCGAGTGCAGTTTGCAAGGCTTGGTTACTTGCATCACTTCTTGCCACACACCAGTTCCCTTCCACCACCACTGCCAAGAACATTGCACCCCCAAGAACGTGAATGGCGAAGAAGATGAAGAATAGTTTGTTAGGGAGCAGATTTTCCATGGAAGAGACTAGAGAGTGTTATAGGGTGGTGGGGTTTAGAGAGTGTGATGGGGTTTAGTTGGTAAAGCAAGAGAGAGATGGAGAGAGATGGAGGAAGAGGAGAAGGGGAGCTGGATTCTTTATTTCTTTTAGGTTTTTGTTTCTTTTTCTTTTTGTAGTTTATTTATACAAGAACACTTTGTTTTGAATGTTGTTGAAAAAAGTAAAGGAATTCACAGTGTTATCCTTTGTTCATATAGGCATTTTCCTTTTTTTTAATATTTTTTTAATTTCAATACATCAAAATAATTTTAAAATATAAAAAAATTAATTTAAAATAAAAATAAAAATTAATTAATTTTTAAAAAAATATTTTCAAATCACAAAAACAAAACAGCTTTTAATGCAGCTAGCTTTGTGATTCTTCTGAACACGGGAAAAGCAATCTTTGACTGTATAGGGAGTATATAATTAGCCTTTTAGAATTTAAAATATAAAAATGTTATTTTTATTAGAAAATAATATAAATTATATCTTGAAATTTTATTTAATAACTTAAACTTTTAGGTTGAGATAATTTTTTTACATGATATCACAGCTTTAAGGCCAACAAGCGGTCACAAGTTCAAATCTCATCATCCTCGTTTATGTGATAAAAATTAAACACAAGGTAATATGGATCTGTACAAGTTTCAAACTCAAATGGTTTTTACTTGAGGAGATGTGTTAGAGAATAATATAAATTATATCTTAAAACTTCACCTAACAACTTAAACTTTTAGGTTGAGATAGTTTTTTGACAGGTTTCCTGTATTTTTCACTCTCACTCTATGTTTGAATTTATTTATTTTTTACTGTAAATTCAAGCTATATCTAATTAAATTGGTCAGATAAAAACACAACTGAAAAAAAAAAGTTTAAGAAAAAAGAAAAACTAGGCACTATGGATTCAAATAATAAAAATAAAATTACCTTTTTTTTAGTTTTTTTTAATTTAATTTAATTTAATTTAATGCTAGATTCAATATGATGCATGATTTTGTAATATTACCTCGTGTTCTGGCAATAGCTTTTTTTTCTTTTTTTTTTATGGAATATGATTTTGTTAGTGGCATATTTTTATGAAATTTGATAGGTTTTATCTAGTTAAAACTTGAATGTAAAAAATATCTTTTTACCGTTTGCTGTTTTTGAGGAGATAATTGTTCAACGTTGAGTTAAATTTTTTTAATGTAAAAAAAATATTCAGACTTTACTAATATGTTTTAATATAATAAAAAAATCTTAATTATTAACCCAAAATCTTATATATATTTTTAACAAAAATAAATTGAGTATTATATATGTCAATAAATATTAAAAAGATATTTTAACACTAATTAAAAATAAATATATTTGATCATGCGCTATAGAAAGTCATTTATTTTATTTTATGTTTTTACCTTAATTATATGGCAGTAGCTTTTTAAATAAGCATAGCAATAATTTAAATTCAATTGAAACAAAATAATTTGTTGGTAAAAGTCTTTTTCTTCACCTTAATATCTTTAATTTACAAAAAAATAAATATAATAATTTTTTATATATCATTTATTTAATAAAAACCAAAGCATCCAGAAGACATAAAAAAAAAATTAGGATGATTTAAAAAAGAATAAAAAAAACACATCTCTAACTAAAATATCTGTCTCATTAATTAATGTGTATTTTTTCTTGTTTGTTTGAAAATTTTCACTAGAACATTTGTTTCTTAGGCAAAATTCTCTCCTTGTTTCCAAAGCAAGTTTAAATTTTAAGAAAATAAAATTTTAATAATTTTGATGTAGATGCATCAAAAATAATAATACAACGCATGCATTGTCGTGGGAGTGTCATTAAAATCAACTCAGTTAGCCATCCTTAAAATCTTCTGACACAAATTCTTGCCTAAAGCAAGTTTCAAATTAAATCATATAGAGACTAACCTAATGTATACTAGTTAACTTGGCTTCACAAGTCTAAAGATAATCTAAAAAATTAATAAAAATATAGCTTGACTTAAACGAAATTCAATAAGATATTTTTTTATTAATATTGAAACGATGATATATCGATTCAATTTAAGTTAACTTGTCAAATCAGCTATGTTGAATAAAAAAAATTTTCTAAAACTATTTTTTATTAATTATATAATAACAAAAATCAATTACTGCAATAAAGTAATCTAATAAAAAAATTGATTATGATGAGTTATACAAAAAGAACAATTATTCGAGTACAATGTAAAAGTTAAATGGAATTAAATACAGTAATATCTAAAAAAAATTCTTAATTAATCTATGAATTTAAATGAAATTATATATATATATATAAATTAAATTTAAAATGAAAAACAAGCTAGACACACGCCTATAAGTGCCACTCTCCTTGAACTTTAAAAATAAGCTTGCATGTGCGAGCCGCATGCTTGGCCATGATTTTTTTTTTCTTTTCAAAATAAGTTGATGATGCATTCTTTACTTTAAAAAAAGAAAGAAGAAGGAGAAGTAAGTGATGCATCATCTACTATACCCAAAATTCAACCACTATAGAGGTGTACAAAAAATTGAGCTATGCAATATTCAACAACAAAATCTAATTTTTAATTTATTTTCACTTAAAAACACTCTTATAATATTAAAAAAACTAATTTTTCTAACTAAAAAATACCTTCCCATTGGCTTAAAAACAAAAAATCCAATAAAAAAAATCTTTCAATCCTAATATGTTTTTCAAAGCGGTATGAATGCTAGAAAAACATCTCAATGACACTCATCTTATCAAGAAAGACACTTTGACACTATATTTAGGCATTTCTATGATAAAACTGAAATAAACAATCTCTTGCTCTCTCATTTTTTTTTCTTAGCAACTCTCTCCTCTCTCTCAAACTCTAGAGCTAAAATATGAATAAAATAAAATTTTATACTAAATTGTATAATTCTCAAACTCAAGGGATCAAATATAGAAACTGAAAAAAAATCAAGGCTAAGAGTTTCCGAGACCATTTATTTTTAAAAAGAGGGCTTCTGTTTTACCAAGCTTTTAATTTTCATCCTATTATTTTTAATTTTTTACAAACAATAAAACTAAATTTTTTTTTTCAAAATCAAGAACCAGCACAATGTGATAATGTTTTTTTAGACTACAATAACCCGAGAGAAAATAATATCAAACAAATCAAGCCAAATCACCAATTAATACAATATGGAAGGATAAAATAGAAAAAAAATTAAAAAATTCAATGAACGAACTTAAAAAAAATAATGAAGGATTAAAAAAGACTTTTTTAAAAAATAAATGGCCGCCTTTCTGCTTCAAAGTCAATTTTGATCTCTTTATTCTTAATTTCTTGTATGCAATAGGACAAAATATTCTTTGTAAAATTAAGAATCATTTCAATGACATGAATTTTTTTTTTAAACTGTGAATTTTGTTTTTAAAAAAACACAAAACAAATTGTAGAGTTTAATTACCAAATAAAACATTAATTGAGGGAGAGGACAAGGTCAAGAATGATAACTACTTTGTTTTTTCTATTAATAACGAATTGAAATAAATAATCAATATTGGACAAAGTAAAAAAAATTGAAACACCTTCCGAATCTATCCATAGTGAATCCGCTTACAAATTAAATTAAATTTTGCTTACCATCAATAATTAAATCTTGCTTATTAACTTGTCATTAAGGGTCAGAATATTTTTTAAAAAATCACATGAAAAATTATTTTTAATGAATATATTAGTAGAAATGTGAATATTTAATTTAATACTTGATTTGAATGGAATGGAATTAGGGATCGATTTGATTGGTGCAAGAGAGGTGATAGGAGAATATTATTAATGTTAATAAATAAAAGAAATGGAAGGCTGTGTGACGAATAATAGTCTAAAGAAATATTATATATTAACATATGATAAAATAATATTAAAAATCCAAAATCATTTCGTCGCCTGAGAGATTCGAACTCTCGCGGGGAAACCCCATGTACTTAGCAGGCACACGCCTTAACCACTCGGCCAAAGCGACTTTGTTGTTCAAGCTATGATACAAATTATATTTATATTATTTCATAAGTATAGTTGAATTGTTGCCGTCGCATTTAAATAACATGCAGATGCAGGCACATTGCAAAGACGAACGATAAAGCCCATGCAACATTCTGTACAAGAATGTTACAGAACTTTGACAGCATCCAAACCATAAAAGAATTCCTAAGACACGAATGAGAGATAAGAGACTTGGAACATGATTGTCTCCTCAAAAAGACATCTCAGCTGATAATATTACAGCAACCAATCAAAAGAATCAAGAAGCACGCCCAATGTCCCAGAAAAACATTCCAGTTCAAGTAGCTAAGAATCCCAGGACAACGGGACAAAAGAAAAGTGAAAATAATATTCTCAATTTCTCATGATGTGATGTGGTTTCACAATGTAGGGTATTAGAGCTACTTAGATGTCAAAAAATGGAGTATCAAAATATATGGTGTTGGTTGCTGTACGCTCTCTCTTCTTATCAAGTCGTGTTTCTCTCCCTCCCCTTTGGGATTTGCTGTATACCCCGAGTTAAAGAATCACATGAAAAACAAATCAATTTGATACTTTCTCATAAAATAATAAATAAGCATCGCAACGCAGAACTTCTTCCAGAGAAACCTCACGCACATGGGCGTCACTGGCATAATACCACACAGAACCCCCCTGTTCCTTGTCAGCCTTGCCTTTGTTCCTCTCATCTCCTCTGACATAAGCAATATAGTGGCCTCCCCTCATTGTCCCTAAATGCTCTACCACCCCGAGCAGGCGATATACATATCTCTCTGTGTCAACAGACCTGTAAATGGTCAACAATGTAACAGCTGTAGTTAATTACATGATGTAGAGGAAATTAAAGTCAGGAATCAAATCAGGCATAAAAACTCTGAATGACCAATTTTTCTCAATCTTTTCGTGTGTTTTCTCATAGAGAATCCATAATGAAATTCACTTAAAGCCATTGAAAGCACGATCTAGGGCAGCTATTACATCAAAGCAAGTGCATATGTTAGAACCCAAGAGAAAAATAGCTCTATCTATAGCTTACATTAACATCACAAATGCTTCACAAGTTCCATCTTATGAACAAGAGTCAAGGGAAACTATATAATTCCATCACAAGTTTCTTGTTTGATTATTTATATCTAATAAAACATTTGTCCATTTTGTAATCCTCTTAACGAGACAGTTTAAAATTTTCTTTCCTGGAAGTTGTCCTATAAGTTCACAGCCTCTGAAAATCCTATCTACTTTTTATTTTCCATGTAAAAAGCTCAATTTGGTAATAAATATCTCTTCAAACGTGTTGTTCTGACAGACCATAACTCATAAATGATAGAGAAAATGCATATGGTTGCAAGCATCAGGCCAGAAATCATTGATGCAGTTCCACTCCATAAATAAATAGCTCGAATGCAGCAAAATGACTTGCTATTCTCATGCATTACTATCACTTGTGATGAGAGGGACCCATAACTCTGCAGAATCATGAACTGCCTTAACTATTAAATATAGCCTTTAAGGTAAAAGGGTTTCAGAGCTTTCACAGCAAAGGCACGAAGCCAACAAGATGAAAAATCGATGGGACTATGACGCCAAATCATTTATAGTGGAATCAAAGATAGTGCTGAATAATGGGTACCTGGGATCCATATAAGGTCCAAGATCAAGTACATCTCGGAAGGTAACATGGCCGCTCAATTTACATAAACGACCACGAGCATCTTGACTGAACCTCTTCAAATGAATGGTTAGAATAGGCGGTGCTTTATCAATAAGGACCCTCTTAGTTGCATCCCTCTTTACATTCAGTTTTTTTGAAGTTTTATCCTCATCCTCATTCACATCTGACTCACAGTTTCCAGAGAAGTTGGAGCCAGTCTGCTCATCTTTAGCCATGGTATATTCAGTACCACTTGTCTCATCAACACTACAAGAATCAACAGGTGGACCACTCAAAGTTTCTCCATTGCATGATTCATAGTAACCGGAGCTATGTGAAACATTCATCTCACATTTCCTTTCTTCACTTTGAGAAATAAACGGTTCCATCTCTGTCTGAACAATTTCAGCTTGTATGAATTTTTTATTTGAGGAATCATTACCTGAATCAAAGACTTTAGGTGTGGAGTTGAGAAGGTTATTAGGGATACCATCTCCATTCTGAAAGTTTCTGACCTCAGAGGCATATGAGATGTCCTTGTATAAACTCGCTGAATCACTTTGTATTTGAGTCTCACCTCCATTTAATGAAGTTTTTGAAGATATTTTAGCCTGCTTCTTCTTTGCATCCAACCTTTGCTGTTGCAGGATTTTTGAACAGTTCTCACATTCCCAAGCATTATCATTGGAGAGAAGTTCTGGCTTTACAAAATGAGACAAACAACTCTCTATAGACACTGGAGAATCAGTATCGTCAACTTCATCAGGATCAGACTCACTGCCAATTCCTGCGATAAAAACTGGTCCAGCAACTTCATTAGGTAAAGAGGGCCCTGCAACAGGAGCTGCCGAAACCTCAGGCTCATTGAATAAGTCACCAATGCCATCAAATTCTGCTTCATCTTGTTCGCAGCCCACAAACGATGAGGAAGCCTCAGCTTCTCCCTTCATTATCTCCCCATCAGTAAAGCCCTCTTCTCTGTATGGAAGCAGAAGAACTTCAGAGCTTTGAACTTGAAATGGAACCTCCTCTTCCCAAGGATTAACAGAAGAAGATTCTGGTTTTTGATTTGGCTCCCCATCAATTGAAGATGCCTGGCAAGTCTCCATTAAGCCATCATTAGGAATGTCAAATTTGTCCCCGCATTGCTGACCTGCTGCAAGATCATTATTTTCTGAAGTAAGACCATGCTCATCTGATGTAGTTTCTGGTCCGACATAATCCATCCAGAAGTCTTCAAATGAACTTGCTGTTTGCTCCATTGTTGTCTCAGCAGCTTGCTTACTATCAGATTCGATACCAGCCATCGAATTCTGTGAAGCTATGCCACTTTCATTGACCACAGTCGATGGAACAGTTGAATCTGGTGCTAGAGTGTTATCTGAAGAAGACTGTGTTTGGCATGAAGGCTCACTATGGACCGATGGGTTTGATATATTTTGAGTTGGCACTGAATCCATATTTTTGTTAACCTTTGGTTGAACCTTCCCCCCTCTCTTTGGTGGCAGCTTTGTTTTCTTTGCTCGAGAGACAGGTTGGACTTTTTTAATTGGAGGTTTCTTCATTGGAACTGGAAGTGAGAGATCTAGAAATGGCTCATGCATGGTTGAGGAGTGCCCACATTCTACACAACAAACAGTGCTAGAAATTCGACCCCCAAAAGCAGAATCCACAAACGTAGGACCATGTTTTGGAGGAATGACATCTTCCTTGGAAGCATTTCTTCGCTTTCTAACAATCAACTCTTCAGTAGAAAGCCCATCAAGTAAGCAGCACAGCAATTCATGACTATCTTGCTGCTGATAATCCCTAAATTGGGGAGCCTTGGAACAGACCGACCCAAAAAAAGATTTCGGATTGATTACATTTCTTAAACTGGCCTCAGCTTGTAGATCAGTAAATAGCTTCTTTAAAGCAATTGATAAAGGCCCAAGAGATGCCTCTTCATTTAAGTAGTCACGCAACTTGTTCATAGATAGAAGATTCTGCATGACTGAATTAAAGAAGCAAGTGTTCCCAAGATTAACCAAGCCTCTCACCACATGACCACTTCTTCCCTCTAAACTAGTTGCCTCAGTGCCTTCTGCATTAAGTTCACTAAGAATACTGCCTCTTCCAATCCAAACATCCACGGCATCCACTGATGACTGTTCAAATGATTGCGCCTTGATCGTCTTTACAACCTCAAATACTGAATCTTTTTTCTCACCATTTCCCTCTGTTTTCTCAACTGGAATTAGTGTATTACATGGGAAGCACCATTGAAGTTGAGGGTTTTCCCATTGGAAGACCAAAGGATGACGACTCTGCTTGGAATGACGAACTGCATGGCTCTGAGCAGTCGTTGGCAAACCAACCCCTCCACAGGCTAAATGCCCACATTCTAAACAGACCCAAATGGCTTTCGACTGGGATTTTGAATCAACCGAACCACTTCCTTTCTTCTTAGCTTGTTTACCCCTTCCCTTAGCCCCCTTCCTATCACCAACACCTTCTCGACAATCCTCACACCTAAGAGAATCCAAAGACCTAATTTTGTCCGACAATTTGCTCGCATCAAAACCCTTGTCAAAGTGAGAACACAATTTTCTCTCTTTCACTGCTGTAACTCCGTCAACAATTTCAACATTGGGATTTGCTTGTTCAGGCACAATATTGGGAGAATGGCCAGCGACCCGCTTCTCCTTCTGCGGTGGGCGAGCCTTTTTCTTATTAGCCCTTTTCCCCATTGGTCCTAAAAGCAACCCATTAAATAAAAAACATTGAACAGTACCAAAACAAACCAAGAAAAATACCACAGCATTCAACAACAACCCAAATTGAACCAAACATCTCTAGAAAACCAATCCATCAGCACCCCCAGACAACTTGAATAACAATTACGAACATTAAAGAAAGGAAAACAAGCACAGAGAGCCATCCATCCAAATACACCATCCACTAATAAAATTCTTAATTTCGAAGAGAACCCAGATGAGGAGTTGGATCATACTGTACAAAGCAATAATCTTTTCAGGTAAAATCCTACAATTCAAGCAAGAGCTAATAATATCAAGCATAGTCAAACACAGCTTAAAAGCTAAAACACGGAAAAGAAAAGAAAGACAGATAGAGAAGTGGAGATTTACCTCAAAATCCGGTAGAGGGAGAAGAGGGCCAGAGATTCAAATAATAAATTATATAAAAGAGGGGTCTTTTTAGGAAAATTGATAGGGATTCAATAGTAAAGAAGAGAGACGGAGCGCGAGAAAAAGAAAAGGGTTGGTGCTTGGTGCACCCTTTAGAAATGGTAGGAAAACTCTCACTGCTGCTTGGTGCTTCAGAGAGAGAGAAGAGGAGTTGAGGGATGAAAGTGAAAAACAGAGATATATATTTTGGGGGGGAATTGAGAGACACTGGATTTTTTTTACCTTTCAAATCCGGTTAAATGCATATTTCTTTTCTGTTTTTACAGTATGGATAATTTAAACTCTCGACATGACCCCACTAAATACACGTTTATGATATTTCTATTGTACGATAGCTTAGATTTGCATGGTTGATATTTAAAAAAAATAAATTTTTTTTATTTTTTTATTTTAAATAAATTTTTTATATACTTTCATATCTTTTTTATGTATTGGTATCAAAAAAATTATTTTTTAAAAAAATATTATTTTGATATATTTTCAAGTAAAAATCACTTTAAAAAATAACTGTTATCTTATTCTCAAACACTTCTTTAGTTTTTTAATGGTTATGAATATCCATATTAACTTCTATTATATTTATATTTTTTCTATTAAGTAATAATTATTAAAAAAAATCACTTGATTAGATTAGTGTTCATCATGGTGGTAAAATTATATTGTTGATATTGATTATTGTATAAGGAAAACAAATTATTTTTATTAAGTAGATTTGAGAAAGCTTATGGAGCTTCACTATTTATATGAACTATAAATCTTTTTCTTTTTCTTTTCTTTTCAATTTATTTTTTTTAATTTTATTCTCATTTTTTTAAACCATTATTTAGGTTGTTTTAATTTGGACCGATCAAGTCGACCGAATCACGTCGAGACAACTCTTACGTGATTTAATTTTAAACTTAGGTTAGATAAAGAATTAGGTTAATAGGTTTTTCCTATCAATTTCATCCTTTTTTTTCTTAATTTCATCTTTATATTTTTTTTTTAGGGGTTGGTCAAGTTGATTGGGTTGTATCGGGGTAACTCTCACATAATTTAATCTTAAATCTAGGTTAGAAAAGAAGTTGGATCGAGAAGTAATTTTCTTTCTGTCAATTTTATATTTTTTCCTCTCAATTTCATCCTTATACCCTTTTTTTTTAACCATTCAACTAGGATGTCTTTTGACCAACCAAGTCAACTAGGTCACATCAAGCCGCCTACCGCATGATTTAATTTTAAACTCGAGCTAGATAAAAAGTTGGATCATGAAATTTTAAAATTGATCCACTAGATCATGTTCAATAATATTACCAAATAACTCTCTACAGCCTAAATATTTTTTTATTATGGTAAAAAAAATTAATCCTACCCAATACTGTAAATCAGTAAATAACTAAATGACTTTCACTAAATTTAAGATATTTTTACAAATAAGATGATAGCTATCACCTATAAAAGCTTAAATGCAACGTCCAAACCCAAACTCTTTTGGAGGGGCAGAAGAGGTGAAGTATAATGAATAATTTGATTTTCATTATCCTGATATAACTTAACTTCAGAGATTGAGCACTGATGTAGTATTGTGAGACTTTTTATATTTTGATCTTTTCATACATAAAAAGAGTTTTGTTTGTGAATATGTTATGCAGCCTATTAATTATGTTATGTAGCTAATTAGCTGGTTACATGTAGTATTGATTTTATTCATGTAGAAAGGATTTTTATTTTATTTTTAATATTTATTTATATTTGATTAATAAATCTAATATTTAATTATTGAATCTAGAGTAAATATAAAGTTTATGAAACAAAAATGATTTGTAAAAGAAATTATAAAGTTGTTATAATTATGAGATTTCTATTACATCAAAGCATTGTTCCTAAATGATCCTAGTCAATGTTCTATTAAGATTGAACATTATTTAGAACTGTTGAGATCAATACATATTATATTCAGTTTTTTATGAAAGGAAGCAATTGCTCTTATAAACTGAGGTATGAGTGATACTTGTAACTAATACATAGGTGTTTGTCATATGTTCATTCTTTAAGGCTATCATGATAGTTGTGTAAATGATCATTAAACTTAAAATCATTAAGTGATCTCCTATAAGAAGTATTATACTTTGATTCTGATCACATATTGTCATAATCAATGATAGTAAACAAGCAAATACTAAGTATAACATAAATAATATAAAGGTTTAAGTGATCAATAAAGAATTCATCACCATGTGTGAATTAGAAAAAATAATCTATCTGTTCTTAAATAGTATTAATTATGAAATCATTGGCCAAGGTGGAAGAAGTCTTAAAAAGAGTTTGAAAATCTTATTCAGATAATAAATGACTATAACATTGAGAACTAAAACAATATAATAAAGCAGACATACTTTATGGTATAATGTGTAAATTTGAACATTCATGATGAAGAGATAATAATTAAACCAAGAAAATAGTCATAAAAAGATTAAGTCAAACTACTTATGATTTTTCTAATATTTAAGATATCATGATAGGTTGTTAGACATTGTACTTGATCTTCAAATATAAATCAATCAATTATTGAATTGATAATAAATTAAATTGTTTATTTTATTTTATTCAGGATTATGATTTATATTTGGTCTAATTTATTAAGGAACCTAAAGGGTCATACATATAAGAACCATTTATCAAAAATTAAAATGAGATAATTAATCAAGTGTGACTTAATTGTAAATAAATTTTAGAAATTAAGAACTATAAGTTAATTAATACAGTGAATTATAATTCTAGACCTAGAAAAATCAAGTGCAGACTTGATTGAATAAATTTCTAAAATTATCTTAAAATAATATATATGATATTATTTAAAGAGCAAATTGTTATTTTGTTATTTATAAGTTTTTTCTTTTAGATTTTCATATAAATAGAATACTATATCTTTTATCTCTTATGAAAAAAAAAGGTGAAAAATATATAGTATGTAAATATCTAAAACACAACAAAAAAAAAAACTAACACTATAAGGATACATTCATCCACCAATTTTAAAACTATACATGAGAGGTTTTGATGGTTGTTATTAAATTTCCAAATTTTATAGTTTATAAGAAAATGGAAGAGTTAAAGCTTCGGCAGATTTTACATAAATATTTTTATCATAGTTATTAAACCGGGTATAACCAGATTATTATAATAATTAATTTTTTAATAAATTTAAATTAATTTAGCTCTAAGATCAACTCATCGTACCAAAGTTTAATAACTATAATTTATACACGCGCAAACGTCCTACTCTATACATAAATTAATTCGAGATCTCGAGAAATTGCTCGGTAGAGATCAATGGCCATAGTGTCGGCTGTTGGATTTTAGCTTATCACTCACCGCCTCTCCTCGGAATGTCAACTCTCGGTAGAAATCAATCTAGTAAATTTTAGTATCTTAAGTCTTTATTTTTCATTTTACACGAAAATGCCTTACACACTTGTGTTTATTTGCTATAAATCATTTTATAGAAAAGTTACTAATAAAATACTTTTTATTTAATGAAGTTCAGTAAAATATTTTACAAAAAATAGTTAAAGTTATAATTTTTCACTTATAATACTTTTTATTTAATTATTTATAATATTTTACAAAGAAATTCAAAATCTTTTAAAAACACGAGGTTAGACTGCAAAAATAAATACTAAATTAATCGTAATTTGATCATGTAGCTTATCAAAACTAATTAAATTTTAATACTTATAGTATTAAAAATCATTAAATAATTGCTTGATAATTTTTTCAATTTCTTAAATGTCTCCTTTCAAAATCAAATATTCTCATCTTACCTACTTCTCTTTTCCTTTTTAAGAAAAAAATTAATTCCAAAACAACATAAAAAATAATGAAAGAATTGAGCTAGAAATGAATTTAGTAATAATTACTTTCATTAAACAACAAGGATTAAATTATAAGTAACTCTTTTGAAATGCGGAAAATTCTACGTTTTATTTTTTATTAAATCATTTGGGCCAATAATTTCATCACAAGTGGTCATTGAAGAATAAGGTTAAAATCAAAATTTCCACTCCGTTTCACTTGCTTTATCAATTAACTCGCAGAAGCAATTTTTAGCCAATTGACTCCTTGATATTTAATAGAATTGCAATTATATCCTTCTGATAATCCATTTCAGTAAAATTAACTTGCAATAATTAATAGATTGCAATTATATCCTTCTGATATCCAAACCTAGTTCATCATCAAGAATCTTCACTAAACACTTCATTGTTCTTCCTATGTCACCTTCGATATTCAATATCGCAAAGGGTGAGGTTGTTCACTTGGATATATTTGTTTGCAGAGCTTTCAGCAGCAGTAAAACAAGTGCTTTTTTTCCCTTGCATGTAATTTTTTAGTACGAATTTTCGAGAAATTTCATTACTGAATTTAATAGTTTTACTGGTAAAAATTTCTATCAGTATTTACATTCACAATCTATTTCATATTTTAAAAATGTTTTGTTTTTTAAATTTATCATGATATCAAGACGTGTTGCCACTTGAACAACTTGTTTGATTGATGTTTATTAAGATGAATAGATATTTTGTATATTTTAAAAATACTTTAATACGATGAATTTATTTGGTTGTTGTTCTTATTATATTTTTATGTTGTTAATTTTTTTGTTGAAATGTAATTATTCATATCCATTAAGTTTGGGTAGATGAGGTTGTTTTGGGTCGACCGTGCTGACCCATAACTAGGATCTATCCTGATTGGAAACCTAGATTAGATTTTATAACCATGATTAAATCAATTATAATGAAGAATTTATAATATTTAATAACTTTTTTTTATCTAAGTTTGTGCGTTACCGACTTAATATATAAGGTATTATCAACTATATTAATAGTAATAAGTAAAGTGTGATTTTTTCAAATATAGAAAATAAATGAACTTTAGGATGTTTAACATAAATTTTCATTTTTAACATTTTAGAATTTCTACTTAAAATGTTAAAATCTCCTTAAAAAGAAAAATTAATTTCTCGAACAAAATGATTATGCATATTTCTATATATGAAGAATTCAAAAAAGAAATTATGAGTTGTAGTGCTAAATGAGATTTCGATAGAATTGGAATCTTTACAGTTATTCACTGTGCTCATACGATGTACTTGGCTTTTCAAGCCTACAGCCCTCGCTTGTACAACGTTATTATTTTATAAAAAATATTTTTGATTTAGGTTAGTTGGTATTTATGTATATTTAATTAAAACTATAATTAAAATTAAGATTGAATAAAAAATAGTATTTGGTTAAAAATACTTTTCAAATTAAGATTATAAAATAACTAAAAAAGATATATATTAATATTGATGGTTTTTAATTTAAATATTATAGGTTTAACTACTGCTATTACATCTTGAAATAAATAATACTTTATATAAAATATTTTTTATTATTCCATTAAACTATCTTCAATTCTATTACATACGAAATTCATCCAACAAGAATTAAAATTTTCATGATTTTTTGAGCGTGCAACAAAATCAGGTAAAATATCATCAGGAACAAAATTGGGATTACGATTAAATTCTGCAAATATTACGCCTTCATGCGATCTCTTTCTAATTTATATAGTATCATTAAATAATGTTAAACACTAGTTTTTTTAATAGAACATAATTAAAAATAAAAAAATAGATTTTTTTTATTGGATCGGACCCGGTTCAATACATTTAGATTCAAACCGAACCCGATCTGACCATGAACAGTAGAGATATTATTCATTGTTCACGTGAACTGTACAAGTAAATTAATTCACTTTGCACTGTTTATTTTTGTAAAGTAAACAGTGCAGAGTGAAATTCACTCTACACTTCCCGTGAAGTAGGTTGGAGTTACCTTTAATTCACCTGCATTTTCAATTCAAAATTAACTAGAGCCTACAAATAGAAAATAACATTTTATATTTTACCAAACATATATTTTCTATAATTTACTTGAAAAGCAGAAGTAATAGCATAAACAAACACCCCCTCAAGAATAGGCTCCATTCATATAGCCGATTTGATCCACATCCCTCGCTCATGCGGTATGCTGAATACTTTTCCAAACTCATACGGCTAACTTAAATCATTCTTTTCTTATGTTGCCTTTTGTTTTCATAAATCATTACTTAAAAAAATTAATGATATTTTGTATGTTCTTGCTAGGAGATCTAAGTTTTTTAAACATAATAACAAATATTCAGATCTCAATAATATTTTTTAGCATTATCATTAAATTTAAAAATAATATTATTTTGATTTTTTTTATTAAGATAAATTTTCATATTAATGTATTTCTTTTTTATTCTAGCCACCACAATCTTTTTAACTGGAATAATTATTTTTATTTTTTAAAAAATTAAGATTATTAAAGCAAGCTAACAAAAAAGATCAAAATAGTATGTCTATATTTTTTTTTCATGATAAAAAGCTAAAAAACCTATAAATATGATAAAATTATGTTCAAAATCTATTTAAAAATTTAATAATGAAAAACTAATTTCAATTGAACTTTCATGAATAATCTGTTATTGTTTTTGTTGTTATTTTCATATTAGATACATAATAATTGAAAAACAAATTATTAAAATTAAAAAAAACTTATAATAATATTTAATAACCATGGTAAAACTAAAAAGTAAGTGAGTATTATAAATCTTTTTTGGAGTGTGAAAAAACATCAAAGAAAAAATTTGAAAAAAAATTTAATAAAAAACTAAACTGGTATGGAAACCACATTAATTAAAAAAAATTAAGCAAGAGGTTAGGCTCCTAGAGTGCCAAACCTCCGGTAACTTCCGCACCTAATAGAAGGATTTTCATTCTCATATATGTTTATAAATTAAAAAATATATATTATTTTAAATAATTTTGATAAAAAAACCCAATTCAAAATGTTTAAGAAATCTAGGAACTCAATTAACACATAAAACTTTGAAAAACTCCATTAAGGTTCTTCATTTTTTTTTAAATATAATTTCCATGCATAAATAAATATAATTTTGCATGTCTTGGCCGTTTCTAAACATGGAAGCTTTATATCTTTATAAGAAGATTTTCAACTCTCTATCTCTGTTTTTTATTGTAAAGGAACCTCCATGGAAGGTATGCAAATCAAATTCCCTTAATTAATTCCAGGGATATTGCCAACTGCGATTAGAGGAGGTAGGCTAGGAGAAGTTGTTTCAAGTAAGAACACATATGCACTTCAGGGTCTAGCTGCTGTGGTCAATCGTGTGACTTGTTCTGTCCCCGTTCCGGTTTCGACCCTTTATGTGCACGCCTGCCACCCCGCGGTGCCTTACCTGCTCCTGGGCTTGCAGGATGTCCAGTGGACCGTGGGGAATAGTCGTGGTGCGCGCAAGCTGACCCGAACACCCCAAGCAAATCAAAAAAAAAGAAAGTAAGAACACAGATTAAGAAGTTTGGGTCGTTTACCTTTTAATTAGTTGAATAATTTGTTTAAATTTATATTTTTTTAAGGGGTTATCATAGTCTTATAACTTAATTTATGGATTTAACATGTTAACTAGATTAATTTGAGTTTTTGTTTTGTTTTTTTAATTTTATTTTTCAACATTTAGTTAATAATTGATTATGTTTTATAATTTGTTATGATATGCTTTATATATATAGGGTTATCATTATCTTATGATTCAAGCCATAAATTTAACAAATTAACCTAAATTAATATAGGTTGATCCAATATATTGTTGTGTTAATATTTTTAAAATAAAAATATCATTTTGAATTTTATTTTTTTAAGTCAAACTACTTTTAAATTATTTATACGGGTTGTTTTTTAACCAATCAAATAGATCGGGTCATATTAAATAAAACTCAACATGATTTTATTTTTTTCTACTAAAAGATATTAACAATGTTGCATATTTTTTTATATTTAAAAAATTAATTTAACCCGTATATAATGTAGAATGTATTTATAAACAGAGGTCAACCTCCATCAAAGTGGATATGATTGTCATCCATGAAGATAAGCAGAATTCTTGTGTTTTTCACTCAATTTCCTCAAGTCCTGTTCCTCTCACTCAACCTTTTAACAGGTTATTGCTGTCACGGGTTTAATAATTTTATTTTTTAAAAAATATTTTTTATTTAATTAAATAATTATAAAAATAGATATTTATTCAAAAGACAACAAATAAAATTATAGTGAAAAAATATATTTCTTCAACCTAAACCCCATTTTTTTATTAATGCATCTCTTGATTGTTTGAACAAAAAACATGTTTTTATTATAAGTATTGCTTTTTAAATAACTATTATGATCTTAAAAGTAAATTTTTTTTGTAAAATAATATTATTACAGTGTCTCAATATTTTGCATGTGATTGAAAAAAAAAATACAATAAAATAATGTAAAAAATCCATTAAAAAACTTAAAGAAAAGAAATTTTATCTTCATTGAATAACCATGAACAATCTTTTATTTTTTATTTTTGCATATTACGTATATATAGTAATTGATAAAAATTTTAACAATCCCATAATAACCTATAATATCATTTAAGAACCATGAAAAAATTAAAAAATTATTTAAATATCATGTTAAGTCTTTTATATATATATATAAATATATATATATATATATTGAATTTCAATGAATTTTTTTTAATGAATGAAGTGTCTAGGCCAAAGGGATGGGCCGACAAAAATAAAAGGCTAGCATGAGTGGGCCTACAAAGCAAAGTCCACGCACTTAAAATTTAATTTTTTTTTCAATGATGGATGACACATTTTTCATTTTAAAAATAATAATAAAGCCCATAATGTGTCGCTTTTATTATAGATGACTCATCATTTACTTGTCTTGATTGAAGCCACTAAAAAGGTGCTGAAATATCATGCCGATGTTATTTGACTTAGAAAAATTAATTTTAAATTTATTTTAATCTAAAACATCTAATAAAAATCCTTAAAACCTTAATATATTGATTTGTAAATTCAAAACACTCCTAAATCAATTAAAAAAAACATGTTGAAAAAACAAATCTCTAATCTACTTTTTTCTGCAATATACAAGTTTAAAAACATCTCAATAGGAACCTTCTCATCCATAGAAACACTTCAATACTAAATTTAGCTTTTTTTTTTGTTTGTAGAATTTGAGGAATCAATCACTTTTTCTTCATTTCACTAAGGTTACCCTCATATCATAACTAAGTTATATATTTAGTGTGTTTACTCGAATGAACTAGGTTTTCTAGTTATTTTTTTTGTTAGTTTTATTTATTTATTATCTTTTTATTTTTTATGTTATTAAATTACTTGAGTTTATTAACAATAATAAAAATCTTTAATATTTTGCTTTTATAAAAATATTTACATAATTTTAACATTTATTTTACATTGAAAAAACCAAAATAAATCGTGCAATGATTTTGGTCATGCCACCTATTACTCTCGAGTCTCAAACCACTCCAATAAAAAAAGACTGGAAAAGAAAAAAGAAAAAGTTTTGACTTTTTCTTGATGTCCAGCTCTCAGGCCTCAGAAAAAAGAAAAAGAAAAAACCACTCTATTAGCTTTGAGTTGCAAGTCTCCCCCTCTCTCTCCAACAAATCGCAAAACAGAGTCTCTCTGTCTCTGCTCAGCAGCAGCTACAACAATGGCTCATATCCTTTTCTATTTTTTCTTTGCTAATTCTAGATCTCCCAATTTTTATTTAATCTTTTAATTTCTGCAATTTTATTTTTATTATTTTGTTTCCTTTAATTCATTTTTCACGCGGAAATCAAAGAGAGAAAGATCGTGAGAGAGCTCAAGCTCGTAACGGCAACAAAGGCAAAAATAAAGACGATGGTTTGACTCCTGAACAGCGTCGTGAAAGGTGCGGCTCTTTTTTCTTCTTCAGTTTTTTCGAATTTAATTTTGATTTTTTTTTGTTAAATTTGTAAGTTTTCTTTTTGGATTTGATTTTGTAGAGACGCGAAGGCGCTGCAAGAAAAGACGGCCAAGAAGGCAGCACAGGCAGCGGGAGGGGAATCCTCGGGCGGAGGTAAAGGGAATACTAAGAAATAAAGAGAAGTTTGTTATGTTTAATCAAGCCAGTCCTTTTGTGTTAATTACTCATGCTTAATGATTTGAAGTTAATTTGATATTTTTTTATGAATTATTATGTTTTGTTTAAGAATATCTGTTGATTTGAGTTTTTATTTAATTTGAGTTTTTTCTCATTTAGATTTGGAGTGTTGAAGGTCATTTTTTGATTCCTTGATCGGATCCGTGATTGTTTGTTTATATTGAGTTAAATTTTATGCATTTTATGTACTGGTTTATGCAATTTTGGAGAGATCGATAATTATGCACATGGGTTTCTTTTGCTATTGAAAACTCGCCTTGAGTCAATTAGTGTTTGGTTTGCTTATTGCTGAAAATCACCACACTGCCTGTTTACAAAAGCATTCAATAGTCTTTGTATTGCCTGCAACACAGTGGATTAGATTTCATTACTGAAAATAGTTAATATTGTTCAAGCATCAGCAGAATTCGCTGTTGAACAGCAATTTGATGGTTTCAGTTGCATCCTTGGTTTTTATATTCTTGGATGTACTACCAAGGCTTTCTGATATCTATGCATGACCTAGGCATGCAGTTATGTTTCTTTGTGAAATTGGATACATGCAATGAGTTTTCTATATGAAATGGTTGCAGTATGTTGTAATCTTAACCGTAAGTGCTCCCTTTTCCTTTTAAATTTGAGCCAGGATTATAACCTAGAAGATGCATTCCCCAAAGACCTTCGAAATTGTACATGTTACCAATTTCACAAAGTAAATAACCTATTAAATTGCTACTAACAGATTGCAAGATCCAAAGTTTCTAGCTGGAATCTCAGTACTTTTTTCCAGACCATGGATTGACATTATGGGGTAGCAAGTCTTTTTGTAGACATGCAGTGGTGGGTTAATATGGAGCCATAGAAGCAAAAGGCATTCATGAGGTCAGTAAAAAGTCTGACGAGGGTTATGTTATTCATCATTGATGGCCAGTCTAGTCTTAAAGGTATTAGGTAGAGTGTTGCTGGTTGGTTTGAACGGTTCCTGAAAGATGACTCATTCTTCAAGTTGACTGCCTGTAATACCCTTTTGATTTGTTTGGAATTATTAAGAGGAATATTTTATTTGGATAGAAAATAACAGTATGAATGTCTATATTCTTAGAATGTCTGCTAAAACAGCGTCTATAATTAATGGTAATTTACTAGTGTTGGGGCAATTCAATTTGAGGATTTTTGAAATTGCTTTCTGCTTCAGAGCAGTTAAGACCCTCACCCCAACTGACTCACTCCCTCCCTCCGATACTATCATTGACATAAACTATTAAGGGAATGACATTATTTCCTGGTTATGAGAATTAAAAAGTGGCAACGAGTCACGTATCCTCTTTAAGTATGAGTAGTGTGGAGGTGGAATCCGCTGCTGAGTACTTCAAGTCCCAATATGCATAAAGTTGGAAAGATATGTTGAGGGTGTTAAGCTTAATAAACTTTGGGCAATTACTTCACTCAAGGTGTAAGTTAGACTCTTAGGCATTGGCTTCTCAGACATCATATGAATATGAGAGATGGAAACTGGCCATTTGTTTTTAGGACTGAGACTGGATTCTGCTGTCTGGTGGAGGATAGGGACACCGGATTTTCTGTGCAGGTAGGCTATGAAGTTTAGAGAGCACATATTTAGCAGTGACTAGAGGAAGATATATAGTTGCTAAGTAGCATCCCTAATAATCACTGTCAGTGTATGTGCTTGTAATGCTAATGCCTAAACTAGTGAGATGGCACTTCACGTTTTGGTCATTTTGCTGATAACTATTTACGCTTTTACCTTGGTAAGTTATGAATCACCATGTCTATTTAGGAAAAGGGAATCTAGTGGGAGTTAATGAAATGATTTTTAGGAAATGTATTAAAATAATAATATTTTACTTTTAAAAATTTATTTTTCACATCAACATATTAAAATGATTTAAAATAAAAAAAATTGAAGAAAAAAAATTAAATTCTTTGAAAAGTGTTTTTAAAATGTACACATAATTAGACTTTTACTTGGATAACCACTGAATCACGGTTGGATAAGTGGAGTAGTATTGTAGGGATGTTTAAAAGTAGGATAATAATTATTTTTCATTTGGGATTGTATGAAAATAATGTTTAATTTTTTAAAATATTATTTTTAATATTAATACATTAAAATGATTTGAAAATATATAAAAAATTAATTTAAAGTAAAGAAAAAAATAAATAAAAAATAATTTTTTTAAAAGAATTTATTTTAAACTTAAAAACAAACTTCAAACACTATTAATTGGTGTTGAGTCTGTTGACATTAGCACATAATTTTTTTTTTTTTTTGGGTTTTAGGTCTTGCCTTTTCAGCCAAGACACTATCCGATTATCCGTGTTCCTGAGATGGCATCATATAGTAGCTGCTAGTCATTTTACCCCGCTATACTATCAAAAGTTAATTTTTAACTAAAAAAACAAACATGTAGCCGCTATAAGAAAAAAATTAATTGTTAAATAAAAAAGTTAATGCTGAAGTTTAATCAAATGAATTGTGTAAATAAACATAAAAAGTTAATTTTAATTAAAGATTAAATTAGGAATTTGATATATAAGATATCTAAATATCTAATCTTGTTATGTGAGGAGTTAAACAACTTATTTTTATTTAATTATATGTCATTAACATTTTTGTAAAAAGAATAATAATTTAAATTTTATTAAAATATAATAATTTGCTATTTTACAACACTATTGTAATTCATAATAGGAGTACAATCAAATCAAACCTAATCGAATAAAACCAAAAAAATTCACTAAAATTAAATGCTCATTAAATCACAGCAAATAAGAAATAATTCAACTAAAAGGTTTGGTTCAATATTTGTTTTTTTTTAAAATAAAAATACCTTATGAATTAATTTAGATTTACTTAGTTTTTTAAAATGTAAAACAACTAATTGATTTGACTAACTTATTTGGTTCAGTTCAGTTTTAAATAAAAAAAATTCAGCATGGTTAGATTTTTTTTATCCACGTCAAACAATTTCAACTAATACAAGGTCACATTTTAAGTTGACTCATAATAACAACTCATAAAAGCCTGAATTTGATCCATGTGTAATGGTAGATATGGTAGATTTTAACCATTTGATTTTTTGATATTTGATACCGTTAAAAACAAAGGTTTTGTAGTGAATATTTATAATGGTTTTTTTTATTTATTAACATGGGTGTCTGGATCAGTTTGCACGCACCTCGACTAATCCCATGGGCCCTGAAGTTAACAACTAGGTCAACCTCCAGTAGCCATCATATTAGCAACCACAAGGCTCGAACCTGAGATCACAGTAGAAGCAAACCCTTTAGCCTAAAACTCTTAGCACTAGGTCATTTACTAAATAGTTATAATGGTTTTTATTGATATTACAAGTGAGTGTATACGCGTGTGCGCGCGCACACAATAAAAACTCTTATAATTTATATGGATTTACAGGCAATCTTTTAAGAGATTTATTTAGAGATATTATTAAGATGTATTATACATGTATATAAAAGATATTTACAGAATAATCATTAACTTGTTTTAATATATACATATGATTTTCTTAGGTTAGATTTGGAATAAGTAAATTGGCTTTTCACATTATTATCATCATGGTCTAAATTAAGGAAAAGATTGCAAGAAATATATATATATATATATATAAATATTTTAGCAACGGATAGTTCATCTAAAAGTTGATTAATTTAAAAAAAGAAAAAAAAAAAATCAAGTTAGGTCCCTTGCATTATTGGCATTACATGTTTGGACCAATAATGTATCCTCCCTGTCTTTCAATGCTTTACATCTACGCGTTGAATAACGTAACCAGTAGAGTATAAAAAGTTTATTGCAAAATATAGCGTGATGAAAAAGTAATATTGAATATTCGCCCTTTTCTTAATTTTTGTTCTTTTCTTCTGAGAATAAACATGGATTATCTCTTTAATTTCTTTTTTAAAAAATCACTTAAATATTCTATCTGATTTGTCTTTGATAGGGTAGAATATAAATTTATTCCTTTCTTGAGTACCTAAAACCGAACCTCTGCTCTGATTGCTTCCACATACCAATAATTTCCCAACGTCATGTTCATAAGAAACTAATGTGTTAGTCGTCAATCATGCAAATTGCAATTTATCGAAAAAGCTTGAGTTATATATTATTATTTTATTTGATTTTATATATATATATATACAAAACATTCATGTTAGTACATGTGCTTGTCTTGTAAATAAATTTATAAATATATGCTTACACCTAAGTAGGTTATAGTTTGGTGTCATTAAGGAAAAATGTATGCAATAATTAATTTTAAAAATTTCACAATTCTAATTCCTTTTTTAATTCTTTTAATTTCCCTTGACTTCATTATCATTTTTTTTAATAAACATATTGATTTATGCGTGAAAGGAATGTTTAAAATGGATTTAGAAGATATATATATATATATATTTTTTATGGTGGAGTTTTGATGAATTTAACTTGCGATGACCTTCACGCCACTTCTCAAGAGCATCACAATTGATCAAATCAGCCTCAACTCATGCCTTGCGTCTCTATTCTCCTCCACTGAAGGCTACAGCTACAGACTCCATTCGATCCCTTCATCTTCTTCGTTCATGCCCTACTTGACCTAGCCTATCTATTTTGGAAGATGCTATTTTCAGTTCCGAAAACACTTCCTACAAACACATCCCTTTCCATCTACATGCACCACTGTCTTCAAAAAAAAAAAAAAAAAAATTAAAAAACCTTCTGATCACAAGTCCACATTCATTTTGGTTGCCTCCACTAAGTGGCTGTCTAACTTGTCTTGTGTGGTCCTTAGAACACGAAGGAACAAACTTATATATAAAAAAATCCCAGAAAAACGAGTCAATGCTATAAAGAAGTGCTTAAAACATACATTTCCTTCCATTGATGGGAGTTGTTGCGACGGCTGCTGCTGCATTATATTAAAGGATGACTTTTAGTCATTAGTTTGGAGAGACATGGCTGAGTTAAACAAACTTATCCTATGACTGCACATCGTGTCAATGGAGAATGAATATGCCCACATAAAAACAGCTCCAGTAGACCATCCAAACAAGCCCTCTCTAAAGAACATAAAAAAGTTTTTAAGCACTTTCTAACTTTTGATTTAATTTTTTCATTAGAGATCAGGCCCACAAAACCATGAATCACCTAATGGGGGTGTAGCCTAATCCTCTCATTTTCTAAATTTCTATTTTACTTGATTAATTTGGAACTTCAATTCGAGATCTTTGGTTTAAAAGTCTCAAATTCATCATCTTTTATTTATTTATTTATTTAGATTTTCTAATTAATAGTATATTATTAAGATCCCCATTTATGAAATAGCAATTCATCCCTTGGATCTCCACTCTTTCGTGTGTGTTGAAATTAAGATAATTCCATTTATTAATTTAGTTTCAAGCCCGTTTTCAAGACCATTATAGTGAAGGCTATTTTGTTTAATCAAGTGAAATTAGATTAGTGGTCTGAAATGGATTAACACAAACATTTCGGCGCATGTAGCCTTCCCATTTGCAAGCCTGTTGCACTATACACACGATTCCGGGCGACTTTGCCCACAATTTTTGGTGATAATGAACACCATTAACCTTTTCTACTCTAGATTTATCACTAAGTTAATCAGCTGATGATGAACAGAAGGGTAATGGCATTGATAATCATGTTTGATATTTAATTTGAGATAGTAGCTAAAAAGTGCATTAGGGTCTAGCTAGGCGTCTAAATTTTATTGAACTTGCTTGTTCATTGGTGGATGTCATGATGCTACTCGTGAGGAGATGGGCAAGTACAACATAGTTTTCTCAGCAGATGATAACATTTTCTATTCTATCTTGCTCAAGGGTTTGCTGGCAGCATACGTATAACAAATCATTTTGTGTATTATAGAAAGATTCATACATTGCACATACAGGACCTGCCATGTTGAATGTTTGTGCAGAAAATCTTCATCTTGTCTGTGGTTTTTAATGGATGAAATCAATTAGCCAGCCAATTAATAACGTTATTATTCTGATTTTTCTGTTTAATTTGTTTTCTTGGGATTAGCATCAATGATGAGGAGTGTATATAGTTGTAAATATGGGGATTAATGGCAGAAGAGAGATTCTTAATATAAAAGATAGATTCTCTTCCTAGACAGGCTAGGTCTTCTATTCAAGGTAAGAAAGAAAGGGATGAGTGAGTGGTGTAAAACAAAAGAGAGAATCATTTGTACAAGAAGATACACACAAACGCACACAACTTTGATCATGCAGTGGTTTTTATCTCTTACACTCATATCCTTTTCTGTGTGTTATTCGTATCTAGCTAGCTTTAATCTGTGGGTCATGTTAGAATATTTATGTATGATCTGTGGGCTGTTTTAACATGACTAGAAGGGATATGGCCTAAAAGAGTGGTGATCCAAGGGATGATGAATTGCTTGGTGAAAGATCGAGAAACGTAAAAAGATAAAGTAGAAAAGATAAAAAGCAAAAGGGAAGTTATCTAGTCAAGGTTTGAGAGAGAGTGGTTGCACCAGACATGAAGATGTTGATTCATTTTTTCTATGGTCAGCTTGAGCTCCTAGCTAAAAGTGCAATTCGTTATTTGATAAATGTCATGAAACTTAACCCACAAGGCTTTTGAGAGAAGCCGTGAAGATTAAAGGCCAGACTTTTAGAAACTGCCAATTAACCAGGGACAAATCTCTCTCTGATCTCTCCTACATCAGACCACGTATGTAGAATATTCACCTAATTAATTGTATAAAGGGAGGCTGGAAGGTAGTGCCATTAACGACACTTGCATGTGTGTGTACAGTAAATTAACATATCTGACAGACATAGGCCTGTTAATTGCCTCCATAGCCTCAGCTTTGAATTCATTCTTTATTTAGAAAACATGCAGGAGTACAAGACTTGTGTGAGTTGGCAATTCCAGTCATGTTATCATCAGTCACTGCCGAATCAAGAACTTTAGTTTGGCTGTGAAATTAGACGAGGGAGGAGTGGTGGAAGGGAAGTAGAACAAGGAAGGTCATTACAAGAGTCTCATCGTTAGGTATTTTAGACTCCATCACGATTTGTCATGCACCAGGCAGTCATGTCTGTTCCACATGCATGCCCGAATTTTCTCTTGAGACCATAAGGTGCAGTGATGTGTGCTACAAGATGCCTGCTTCATTCCCGTTTTGTTTTATTGTTTTGAGGCCCAAAATGCAGGAAGCAATAAACAAGTCTGCTTGACAGGGATGGCAAGGGAAAAGGGAAAAGGAAACATTGGAGAAACATGGTTTAATGTATCTAGCTAGCTACTGACCGATGATCAATCACACAGACTAAACAAAGGTTTGTTTAGGCTAAGGACCATGTGCTTGCTCTATAAAATAACAACGACACTATTTGGAAGAACCTGGACACAAAATAATTAAATCAAAACTTCCAAAAAGTGATAAACAACAAACCCTTTGGAATCTCTCCCTTTCTTTCTAATTAATAGGTGTTAATTTTTCCTTCCTTACAATAGCTACTCCAAGTGGCATTGACTGGAGGTGGTAGCTTGAGATGGCTGCAAGCAAGCACCGCCCAGCAGTGATTCTAATCATTCAAGGCACACGATTTGGAGGTGTGGATCGAGATGGCACCCTTGTCTCACAATCGGTGAGGTGCTTATTTAAGTGGCTCCAAACACACCCCAAAAGACAGGTGGTGATGCTTCAAGAAAAGCGATATATATATAATGTATGCCTGTGTGTTCACAAGGCTTCGGACATTGTCTAGTATTTATTTGTAAGAAAGACGACCACGGAATTCATGAAAAACTGAGAAATTAAAGAGTACATCCATGTTGATTTCCTGATTTATAATTCTTCCATTTTGAAAGTAAGGCCTGTTCAAAGCTTATGATGTGTTGATGACAGTGAAGCTAGCTTTAATTTTCCAGAATACATCAGTGGTGGTTTTCTATCATTATCTTTGAATTAGCTTGGCCACCTTTCACAATCCATAAAGAGTAGACTATGCCACAAGCTGAAGTGGGCAGGCATCTAATACTGTTTCATCTTGATTTTGCCTACTATATACTAGTGTGGTGATTATTCATCGGAGTTTCTTGCTTAACAACGAGTACAAGTCTCTCACTTTCAAATTCCATGAAGAAAGTAAAAGGGGGAGATAAAAAACAACATGTGGATGATTGAGAAAATCACTTGATCATTGCTAAGAAATACACAAACATATTTGCCTTCAGGAAATAAAGGTTTAAGGCTCTTTCGAGTCACTGTCATGTTAGAATATTCATCCATACCAGAAACCTTTGAAGACAGGTGACCAAGTAACACTGAGCTGTCAGGTTTTGATTGGATATTGACAAAACATAGGGAATGGGAAGCACTAAATGGAAGGTGGTGAGCTTATTCTTTCTGAACAAGTAGAGATCTGGCTCAGGCTGTTAACCTCCCTTTATATAAAGTAAAAGTTCCTCTGATTAATTAATTTTTTTCTTAACGAGACTTGGCAAAATACCTATTACAGTCTCACATGATGGTTGCTTTAGCATAAATATATATATATATATATATATATATATATATATATACTGGAGTAGCTCTCCCTTTGCATCATTTCTCCATCTCTTGATCTGGGGTTCTCAACAAACAGAAAATAATTACTGGTATGGAGGATCAGTTTCCAAAAATAGAAACCTTCATGCACAAGGAATTGGTGGCAGCTTATTGTAGTTTTCATGGAAAGGCAACAGGCTCAAAATATTTTGGTGATCCAACCATTTGGGGTGCTCTATCTGGGGCAACTTGTCGCGTCGAGGATGGAAATAGTGGCATGAAATCGCCGTCGCAATCGTCTTCTGAGAGATTATTTTCGAGTTCGGAATCTAGTTCTTCGGCAGATGATCAGGTTTCAGGTACCGATTTGATCGGTAACATCCCTGGGTTTGGTAAACAGGATGTTGTCAACCAAGATCATGAAAGTTGTTTCATGTCAGGATTGAATTCTATCAACGCTCTTGGAGCTAATTCAATATCTGATCAAACTATCAAAGAAAGCTCCATTCCTGTGAATTTCTTGGAACCTTTTCCAACATTAAATAACGAAGCTCAAGTTCCTGAACCTCCTCCTCCATCTTCGTTATCAAAATCCCCAAATTTAACCTTGTTTTTGCAGGAACCAGCGGCAGCTTCATTGTTACATCCATCCAAACAAGTTCTCGATCCACCTGGCAAGGATCAAAGATGTGAACCTGCCATGTCATTGTTTCCAAACACTTCATTTTCCATGCCTCAACTTGGCCAAATTCATTGCCAACCGAGTAATGAATGGCTCAAAATCAATCAAACTTTGGCAAATTATTCTACCAAAGGATTTAATGACTATTGGCTTAGCACTACGAAGACACAGCCGATGAAATACTCGGGCAGAAGATTGCAGAACCACCATCAAAAGCCTTCTTTTTCATCGGCATCAACATCGCCCGGAAAGCTGTTTAGAGGAGTGCGGCAAAGGCACTGGGGAAAATGGGTTGCAGAGATTAGGTTACCAAGAAACCGGACGAGGGTCTGGCTAGGGACCTTCGACACAGCGGAAGATGCTGCTATCGCTTATGACACTGCAGCTTACATGTTACGAGGAGATTATGCGCATTTGAATTTCCCAGATCTTAAGCATCAACTCAAGTCTAGTTCATTGAATAGAACCACAGCTGCCCTTCTTGAAGCGAAGCTACAAGCGATATCATCACAAGGCAGCAACATTTCTGGTCAAAATAAGCATATTAGTGATCCACCTCCACCATCGCCAAGCAAGATTAATGTGCATGCTACAGATGCTACAAAACTCAAAGGTTTGAGCCAAAATACAACAAGAAAAGAGTGGCAATTTGAGTTAAGAGGCAAAAGTGGAGGCGAAGTGATTGAGAGCAAGAAAGGTCAAGAGGTTGTAGCATCGGATATTGATGCTATTCAGTTAAGTAGAATGCCTTCCTTGGACATGGACATGATCTGGGATGCTCTTTTAGTCTCTGACTCATGAACTTTTTCTTACCTATTTTCGCATTTAATTAGTATGATGTGAAGATTGTCAAGATAAAGAGTTTTTTTTTTTTTTTTAAATTTCTTTCATTCGAGATTTTAGGATCTACCATGCAATCTTCTTGAAATCTGTATTTTGCTTAATTATTGATGTTCTCTATACAGGGTTTCTTTTTGCTTCTTCCTTAATTAATTTTATTGTTCCATTGTTCCTTCTCTTGCATGATTTTCCAGTTTATGTTTTTCTCGTATTTTAGAAATGGGCCTACACACACCCCATCACCACCATCATTATCACCGTCAAATTTATGCAGACTAAATTTTCTTTTTATATAATTTTTTTTTAAAAATATATTTTTAATATATTTAAATGAATTATATCTCTCATGAATTTTGGAATTAGAGATGGGGAAGACAATTTTTTGGCCGCTAGATTAGCTGCCAAATTTGGAATGTGAAGCTCGGTTTTTATTACAAAGTCAAAGGCCCATTCAAAAGAAGGAGAAATACACGGGTCATTTGTGGGACAATCCTTTTATAAGCATAAGCATGGCCTTTTATATTTTTAGTCGGGCATTGTATATTCAGAGAATTCCATGTGATAATGAGGTTTATAGTGTCGAAAAACAAACTAGCAAACATAATATATAATTAGCTAGCTATCTAATGCTTGCTCTGCTGTGAATTATAAATATTTTTTTTTCAAAAAAATATCGGGCATGCAGGCTACCTCAATATAATTTTTTACATAAAAAAATTTAAAATGTAAATAGAAAAACCTATGAAAATATCTAATTAAATAAATCAATAATTATTTATGTAAATAAACAAAAAAAAATATAATAACCAAAAGAGATAAAAAAAATTGAGAGATGGATGCAGATCAAGATATTTAATGACATAAAATGAGACATTCACTCGACTATATGTTCATAGAACTTGTTTATTTAAATTAATAAAAGATAGATACAAATAAAACTGACTGAATGAACCCACATCTTAAAAAAATATTACGCAAGGCCAAACACATAAGAAACACTATTTAAAAAAGAATATTTTTTATTTTAAAAAATAAAGTTCATTTGTATATATAAAAAAAGATGAGTTAGAATAATATCTTGAAAAATCAAACACACACCAAACAATTAAAAAAAAACTTATTTTATAAAAAGACATGCAAAACTCGTGATTTAGGTCATGAGACCGATATAAACTCATAGAAAAGAAATTGAAAAAATAAAAAACTAATATTAAAAAAAAACTAATATAGAACGATAAGATCGCATGAAGTCAAAATCTCTAACAAATCAAACGTCAAAAGAAGAAACCAGAGAAAAAAATCAATCACACAAAAAGATCTAAAATAAATGAGGGTGAAAATTAAAAAAAACAATTAATTAGATGGCAAACAAAATTTTTTATAGGAGAGTTAAATTGAATTGAGAAATAGCTTTAACAAAAGAAAAAAACAAATCAAAAGAATGAAGGTAAAATTAAAAAAAAATAAGATAACAAAAGCTTTGATTGAATGATGAAATTGAAAGTCCAAAAAACTTTAATAAAAGGTCAAGGAATACATTCTCCACATATGAGAAATTATAATTGAAGGACTAAATTAAAAACAAATAAAAGTTTTATAATTGAAATATAAACGAAATAAAAAGTTACAAGAATGAGAACTGGAATTGAAAAAAAAAAGACAATCGTGCACTTTACTTGGTAGGAGAGAGAAAAGAAGGAAAAAAAACAATCTTCGGCAATGATCCGACCACCATACATCGTCACGTGCATGTGTCACATCATGTGGAAGAGGACACGATGACGCATCTAAAGAGACAACAAAAGGTGAGGTTTGGCCACTAGGTGGTGTCACATGCACCTCTTAAAAGGCACGAACGTCACCTACTCGTTGGCGCATGATGATGATATAAATTAATATTTATTTTAATCTTGGTTCTAAAAAAATTAATTAAGAGCTCAAGTATTAATGTAATGCATCAATGAGATAAATTGGAACTAAATATATTAAAAGGAGTTAATTGGCCTTGGAAAATTACTGTAGCTCCAGAGCTATTGGCAATGTCCATTGGAACAATGTAATGATGTTTTTGCCTCTCTATCCAAAAACCTTAACACGGGCATAAAAGAGAATTGAAGTCTTTTCATGTAGGCCATTCGTCATTACCAAATAAACAGGGATAAATAAGTATTTGTTTTCATCTTGATTGCACAGTGAAACAATCCAAATACCCTTAAAAGCAAAAAAATTAAACCTAATGTTAAGGTATATTTTTGCAATGATTTTTTGGTTATTATAATTTGAGATGAGAGACAATTTGATATTTGTACAAATATAAAAAATAATAAACAATTAAAGTACACAGTGAAACAATGAAAATACCCTTAAAATAAAATAAAAATTAAAAATTGAAACCAAGGGTATTTTTGGCTTTTCACAATGATTTTTTTTTAATTACAAAGTCAGCTTAGGGGCAATTTCATATTTGACTAAATAAATAAAAAAAAGAGTGTGCGTGTGTGGTGCACCTGAAGGCACGTGGGATACTCTTATGCCCATCGGGTGGTGCCTGCGATGCCTCCCGACATCTAAAAATACTCTTTCGACATATTGTTGGAAATGTCATTGTTTCCTTTTCCTATTGACGCGGAGGGTGTCACCGATGATGGTCTGGTTTGGCATCGGTAGGCCTTTCTTTTTTTTCATTCTCTCTTATCCCTAAAAAATTATAGCGTGACCCTCTTGGTTTTTGGTATTTCAACTTCAGTCCTTATTCTTTTAATGCCTAATTTTTGGTCTTGGCCTTTTTGTATAAGTTTTATTTATTTCTAATTTTATCTTTCAATTCTATTTTACCAAATATTATATTCTTCGATGTGATTCTCATTCTTTAGATTTCTAATTTTTTTCTTGATATTTCAAAAAGGTTTTTCAAAATTTTCAATTTCACCATTCATTTCAAATTGATGGTATTATGCTTTTCAATTTGATCCTCATTTGTTTTGATTTTTATTTTTTTTCCTGGCCCTTTTGAAGAAGTTATTATTCTTTTCAATTTCACCCTTTAATTACAATATTGTTTTTATTTTTTATGTCAATTTTGATCCCCATTCTTTTTAATTTGATTGTCCTTTTACTAATTTTTTTTTCAATTTCACCCTTTAGTTAAATATAAAATTTATTTTGTATTTTGTATTTTAATTTTGATCTTTATTTTTTTAATTGCTCTTTTTTAAAATTCTTTTATATAACTGAAACTTTTTTTAAAAAATTTTATTCATCAATATTTAATTGATTAAGAATTCTTTTAAATGCTCTTTTTTAAAATTCTTTTATATAATTGATTTTTTTTTCAATTTTATCCATCAATATTTAATTGATTGGGAATTCGACTTCATAATTTTTAACATATTGGGTGTTTTGGGTCTAATGACTCAGGTCATGAATTTGAAAAGTTAGCACAAGTTTTTTTTAAGGGCTTTATAATTCTCTTTTTTTATCGGGTTATTCCAGGCACATGATTTAAGCATAGTGTTTGGTGAGATATCCTGTGTTGACTCAACCCTAATTAGCGTGATTACATGCTTGTCATGATCAATTTTCTATGTTGTTTTTTCACTCAATTTTAACACCCAAACATCATTTTTTACAAAATAAAAGTCTAGCCTCACAGCAAAGCGCGAGCACCGAGGCTAGTATAAACTGAATTTACAATAGTTTCTATTTTAATCCATCCTTGTTCCATACATTATTATTTTTAATTAAGGGTTTTAAGTCAAATAAAAAAGAATTGATCAAAAATATTTGATTGAAAAATAAAAAAAACAATGTTAAAAAGGCTAAAATGGCATAATGCAGGGTGTTGCATAGTGATTTGGCTTGTTTGATGCATCACATAAGAGGCCGAATGAGTTATTCTCTTCTTGAATGCCTTTTTCTTATTAGTCTTTCTTATTAGGCCAAATGGCATAGTGCAGGGGTTCTTCCTTATTTTTTTTTCCATTTAATTGCCTTCTTTTTTATATTGTAAGTTTAAAGTAAAATAAAAAAAAAATGAAGATGAAACTTAAATGAAATATAGTGTTGATAATAAAATAAAAAAAGATGTTGAAGCTCGGTTGGCCGCCCAACTGAGCTTCACTTTAAGCTAGGTTGTGCTATGACTTAACCGAGCTTTTTTTGTCCTGGTTATGCCATTACCAATCGAGCTATCCTCCTAAGTACCTCTCATTTCTTTCTCTCTCTTCTCTTGGTCAGGCTCAACAAAGCTCAAGAAGCTTGGTTAGGCCGAGGCCCAACCGAGCTTAAGCTTCTGTTTAACCAAGTTATTTTTAGCTCATCTTAGTTTACTATTTATAAATAGTAATATGCATGACACTATTTATGAACAATACATTTTACCTATATTTCTCCAAAAATTTCTAGTTTAAAGTAAAATAAAAAAAAATGAAGATGAAACTTAAATGAAATATAGTGTTGATAATAAAATAAAAAAAGATGTTGAAGCTCGGTTGGCTGCGCAACTGAGCTTCACCTCAAGCTAGGTTGTGCTATGACTTAACCGAGCTTTTTTTGTCTTGGTTATGCCATTACCAATCGAGCTATCCTCCTATGTACCTCTCATTTCTCTCTCTCTCTTCTCTTGATCAGGCTCAACGAAGCTCAAGAAGCTTGGTTAGGCCGAGGCCCAACCGAGCTTAAGCTTCTGTTTAACCAAGTTATTTTTAGCTCATCTTAGTTTACTATTTATAAATAGTAATATGCATGACACTATTCATGAACAATACATTTTACCTATATTTCTCCAAAAATTTCTAGATATTTTCCAAATACTTTCTAATATATATATATACATATATTCAAGTTTTGAGAGAGATAGGAAGAGGATTTATTTGAACAATACAAGACAAAGAGCATTTTCAACGAGATAGATAACATATATCTGATCTATACACACATAAAAAATATTATTTTCATTTTATTGAATTTTCAACGATCTTTGCATGAAACTCATCTCTCGTTTTAACACTATTATGCCTACCAAAAGAAGCACTATAAAGCTCTTTGCTAAGACATAATAAGATGATGAAAATACAAGGGTGTATCTCTAGAGATTTGATATGGAAATGTTAAGTGTGGAGGATTAGCTTAAACTTATTACCACTGAATCCCTGATCAATAGGGTCTACGAATATTCCTTATAGAAAAGGTTATACACACTCCCTGATAAAAATCTATTTAGCGTCAAATATATGATGAAAAATCACATTAGAGTGGAAGAAACTAGCATGACCAGTCAAGGTCACTCACACTTCCACACACAGTGCTTCTTTTGGATGCTCTCTTTGAAGATTGATATCCAATGAGTACCTTTAATAATTTGTGAAAAAGAAGATACAATATGAATAAACAAGAAATAATCCTCATTATGTACTACTCCAAATAAGATAATCTCAGAAATTATATCTCTATCATCTTTTGAAAATATATGTGTGTGTCTAGTTCATCTTTATGTCTCAAAAAACAAAGGGTACCCATGAAATTCCTATGAAGAAGACTCCATTGATCTCTTATATATATATATATATATATATATATATATATATATATATATATATATATATATGTCTCCAAGTTCATGTGATTAATTTTTTCCATGTCTCCATGACCACTTGTGTTCAGGTCTTGGTGACCATCATCTTCAGGTAAATTCACTACTAGAATTCTTATATTTACCGATGAAATTTTCTGTCGGTTTTTGTACTATTATTCCATTGACAATTAATTTACCGACAGAATCACATCTGAAAATGCTCAGTCGGTGAATCTTTCATCGGTAATTTTTTTGTCTATAGTAATAAAAAAATATTATTACCGATGGATTTACTAATGTGAAAAGTGCATAAAAAAATTACCCACTTTATTCCGTCGGTATTTCCCTTGGGAAGCTTGTCATATAGCAAAAAAAATACCATATGCGATTTTGTCGGTGATTATTTAAAAATATTTTTTTAAAAAATTATTTAATAAAACTATAAAATAATTAAATTAATATAAATCAACACTTCATAATACTCATAACTGAGTTACTTGGAAAAAAAGAGAGAAGAAAATCAACTCAAACAAATTTGCAACAAATAAATAACACAAAAAATAAACAACAACAACAACAAAAAATAAATAAATCATCTAAATATAATTGCTTTCAAAATCATATAAATAAATCAATTAAAAATTGATCTCAAATGAAAAACAAATCCTACAAGAACATCCATACAATTATTAAGAACAAAAATTTTTTTTTAAAAAAATAAAATAGCAAATATAATGAAAAAAACAAAAAAGAAAAGAAAATCTTACCTTAAAGTAGTTGCGAGAGAAGTTGAGAAGAGAAAAAAGATAAATTCATAAAGTATGTTAGTTAAAAAAAATTGACAAGAGAAATGAAGAAAAGAGAAGAAGACATATATGAGTGTGGAGGAGAAGAGAAGAGAAATAAATAAAGGTATGTTGATGTTTTTTACAAAAGGAGAAGAAGAAATAGAAGAAGAAGAGACCCGCTTATTGTGAATGAGAGATTCTATTTATTGAGGCATTTTACCGGCGGTTTTACTGATGGATAATTAAATATTTATATTTTTAATCATTCAGTCGATGATTTCGTAAGTAATATTTAATTAAAATTTTTAATTTAATAAAAAAATTTCAAAAATCATCAAATATCATTGATAACTTTTTAATCCGTTAGTGATTCTGTCAGTAATATTTAATTTAAATTTTTAATTTAATTAAAAAATTTCAGAAACCCACTAAATAACACCAACGACTTTTCAATCCGTCGGTGATTTCGTCACGTAAAGAACTGTAATTAACAGTGCAATTGAGAAGTGAACAATTCCAGAGCTTTCTGAAAAATACCGACATAATTTTCCGTTGGTGATTCCCTTTGTAATTAACATGATGAATAGTGCCAAGAAAAAGTAAATAGTTTACCAATGATTTTACTAACGGTATTAATTATGCCAGTAATTTCATTGGTATAAATGACACATTATCGTACTTTTTGGCCTTGGTTTAATTCCTTTTTTTTTCACTGTAATTCTTTCAGTATATACCGAGGGAATATTTTCTTCGATAAAATTCACTGTAATTTACCGATGAAAAAATGCCACCAATATTTCTGTTTGTATTTATCAATTTTCTAGTAGTCATTTGACCAACTTTCTCCAAGTCCCTACGACTATTGTCTCCAAAAGATTATGGATCTTTCTCCATAAAACACTGATAAGATCTCTCATGAACTTAAAGGCATGCCTATAAGGTAAAATTTTAATTCAAGCACACATTGTAAGTATTTTATATCCCTCTCTAGCACGTTAAAATCTTCCAAGTATGCATGTTTACAAGACTTCAAGGAGTAAATGATAATACAATAAAAAAGAAAAAGAATGTTGAAGCTCGGTTGACATCCCAATCTAGCTTAAAATGTGAAGCTCGATTAGGATGGCCAACCAAGCTTCACCTCAAGTTTGGTTGTGCCATGACCCAACTAAGATTTTTTTTTTATGTGTTTTGGTTAGGCCACATCTTAACTGAGCTACCATCATCTCTCTCTTTCTCCTCCTTTTTTTTCTCTCTCTTCCCTTGGTTAGACTCAACCAAGCTCTATGAAGCTTAGTTAGGCCGAGGCCTACTGACCGAGCTATTTTTAGCTCACCTTGATTTACTATTCATGAATAGTAATATAAATGCCACTATTCATGAATAGTAATATGCATGGTACTAGTTATAAATAGTATTTTTCATATATATTTCTCTAGATATTTCTAAGTATATTCTAGATATTTTTCAACTTATAAATTCTTAGGTTTTGAGAGAGATAAGAGAAGGATTCATCTGAACAACACTAGATGGAGAATATTCTCATTGAGATAGAGGCACACACATCTCTTATCTACATATAAAAAAATACCATTTTTATCTTCTTAAATTTTTACATACTTGTCACTTAATAAAACAAAAATTAAATACTAATTTAAACAAAAAATTATTTTACAAGTACAACTCAGGCCCAGATCTCATCAGTTAAGGAAAGTCAACATTTTTTTGTGAAGGTTTTCCATGACTTCATCAAGTGTGTGTGTGTGTTATGATCTTGGTTAATAAATTTATGAATAGATAGTGATTAAAAATGACAAATAGAATAAAGTAACAACAAAAATAAAAAAAAATAAAATAACTAAAAAATATGAAAATCTTATAAGTACTGATTAGTTTCTATTTAATATAATTAATAATAATGAAATGGTAAAGGGAATAAGGTAGGTAAAAAAACTGCCTATGGACCATACAACCAAACGAATAACAATGTTTAATATAAAATTCAATAAGAGGAGAGAAGATATTACCAATTTTAAGTACAAAGTAATGATGTCATGAAAAACCTCAGACATGATTGGGATTTCCACAGCTATAATCTCAAATTGAAAAAGTGACTAGATCATTGGTCCCGAGCTTTCTTGCAATACAAGTCCCTCTACTGGTATAGGGGACCGTTTGATGCTTAAGTTGGCAAATGTCAAAAGAGTGAAATATGTATGTTAAGAGTGTGTGTGTGGAGAAGAAAGAATAATGTATGGTGTGAGCTTATGTTAGCCTCTTTTTTTTACTTGGTGACCTATGACATTTATAGATACCAAGGTCACATAAAATTACATGGTGGGTAGCGAGATGAAAACACGTGGATACATTTACATTTTTTTAGAAATAAAAGTATTTTTAAGTTGTGTTCTTAATAGGTAAGATGAAAACATGTTCATAGCTAGATAAATAAAAAGATAGGAGGAAAAAACAAGGCTAAGAGAAGAGAGGATAAATTAAGAGTTGATTTGGGCTGGATATATATCTTAATAGAATGTGATAACAAAAGTTTCTAAAATTTTATAGTTTCAACTGGAGAAATAATAGTCTTTTGGATTTGTTTTTCTATTCTAGTCAATTGTTTTTCTATGAAATTGAGGTTGGTATTGATTAAGTTGTTTTGTTGGATAACGTGTTTGGTATTTGTTGTGATATCTTTACTTGAGTTTTTGTAAAAAAAAGTATCTATAATCAGACTATTATAAGAGATTTTGAGATTTCTCAAGTGTAGAAGTTCAGACTTAATAGAAATATCATTGAGAAGTTTTCAAACCGAGATTTTACTTCTAAATATTATGGAACATATATGCTTTATAAATGAATATGTAATACGGTGTTTGAATACATAAAATGATTTGAACTAGACAAAGAACAAGATTTGAATTTTATGTAATGCAATAAAATAAAAATATAAAAAACATTTTTATATCTCATGTTGTTCTTTAATGAATTTTGAAGAAACAAGATCTCTTTTCAGATTTTAACCAGTATTTTGCCTTGATGTTAGCCTATGACATGGATTTACTAGGACGAAGAAGGAATACTAATTCAAAGGAAAATTTTGAATTCGACTATAAAAAGCTGTAAAAGATGAAAGCCCGAACAAACAAATTGGGCAATTGGATTTAGCTATAAAAAGCCCACAAAAAGTAAGAAAAAAAACCCACTAGTTTAGCTGGTTTTCCCCTTTAAAAAATCAATTTAGATCGAACAAAACCAGTCAATTTGAATCGATTTCTACATCATTCTGGTTCTAAATATATATATATAAAATTCAAATTAATCAGCAGGGAACTCGGTGGAAAGAAAGAAGACACCCCCTTTTTAATGGTGTATAAGAAGACCCCATGATGGCTTGCCATTTGAATATGTCATGATCTCCAACAGGTCCACTTGAGCAGTGAGTTTGAGGGTTCTTCATCAAGTCCTTCAGCTCCTTCTCAATCCTACGCTTTGGACCAGTACTATTTCTACCAGCTTATACACCGTTTAGCTTTTCAAGAATAGTAGGTGGTTTGGACTTTGAAATAGAAGGCGACGGTTTTGCAAGAATTAAATGCAAAAGATAAGAGAAACAAGCAATTTTTAGGGGGGATAATAATATTAAGATAATGAGGATTTAGTCATTATTGCAAGCGCAAGTACAAGCATGCATGGATTTAGTGGACGATCACACTTAGGCTTATTGCTTTTAGAGAGGGAGAGAACAGAAAGTGAAAGTCGAAGACTTTTCATAGCTGTATCAGTGAGCATGATGATCCAAATATATGCAAATTCCCTCTCGCCATTTAACTTTAAACATTAGTGGCCAGTGACATATTGCCCTGTGCTATTTCTGATTAGCCTTCTTATCAGCCAACGACCTTGCTGATAACGAAATTAGACTATTTTTGTTTCTATTCAGAAATTAACAGCAGCCTGGTGATCTACTGGCCTTTAGAGCATGGCGGGACTCCCATTTCATATTCCTGAAAATAGGAAGGTATATACTTCTCAATAAATGCATGCCTGCATTATTGCAAAAATGCTGATAGGACCTGAATTCATGAACTTGTTTTAGCTGATGTCCGAAATCTGAAGCGTGTTGAAGGGAAAAAACGCGTTTAAGGGACACATTAATGGGTGGCAAAAAAGGGTAAAGCCATATATATGCAATAGGAGAGCTTAATATAGAACTAGCACATATGTCAATATGCCGTATGCTTTCCTTCAACTTTCGAAGGAGGCAACAAGCAGTAGCAGATCCTGGACCGAAGACTTGCGGGGCCAAGTTCCTCAGAAAAGTAAAAATTAATACTCTAAAGGGATAAAGTTTTTCTAGCACTTCAAGACTAACCTTGCTATAAAATTTTACAGATGGTATTTTTTTATCGGTATAAGATTATCACTTTATCAATGAAAATTTTATCAATTAATTTATCGACGGATTTTGTTTGTCGGTATATCATTAGTTGGTAATTCTATCATTTGTCATTAATTTTGTCGGTAAAAAAAAATTAAAAAACGATGGTTTTATAGACGAACAATGCATGTTAAAAAAAAATTCCCACTAGAAATATTCTGTTGGTATATTTCCATCGGTGATAGTGGCATATGTAGTAAAATTTTTCAAACTCTCTGGAATATACTGACAGATATATTATGTCTGTATTCCTTTCGATAAATCCTCGACGGAAGTAGTCTGTCGGTGATTGTGGTATATACAGTAAATTTGTTCCAACACTTTGGAAAATACCGATGGATGGATTCCGTTTGTAAATCCGTCCGTGATAATTAAAAGATAAAATTGTATAGAATAATTAATATAAAATTGTATGGATAAAAAAATAATTAAACAAATAAAATTGTATAAAATTGAAATATGTAAAAATAAAATTGAAGAATATAAAATCCTAATATTCACTACAATTTTATTTGTACAAATAAAAATTAAACTAGAACAATGGCAGCGCTAGAGGAGGAGGAGGAAGTTGGTCGTTTTTGGGACCATACAACCAAAAAGGAGGCGCACACGTACCACCCATCTGTTATCTCATGTCCATGACCATTTGATAAAGTTGTTAATAATTCGTTGAGAGTCGCTCATATTTTTCGGTGAGATGAGTTGTGTGTTGTTGCAAGGCCATGAACTCCTGAGGCTAGGTGCTTGATACCGATTGGGAACTCCCAACAGTTGAGACACTACAGGCTGCCCACAAGTTCTTGACTGTGGTTTTGGAGAGTTCGTACACCAGATTTCGATCGGGTCCACCAGAAAATCCTGCCTCCTTCCACAAATCTAAATCGAAATCTGGGTGGGTTGAAGGATCGTCTCTATATCTTTCCCTCAACCGGCTATTATATGTCTCCTGAAAATTAAAAAAGAAATCATCAAATTCAATTCAAGAAAATAATAACTTACAAAAGAAAATGGTTGAATGAACATACCACGAAGTGTTGAGCGCGGTTGTTAACGAAATATTGCACCCCCTTTTGACAGTCTTCACTTCACACGTGCGTCTCGACAAAAAGCTCATTGCGCTCGGTTCACATCCAAGAGATATAGCCTGTAAGAAAAAAATGTTACAAGTTAAATATATTTATAAATGACAACAAATTAATTAAAGATAAATTAAAATTAATCTTATCATCCGCTTCGCATGTACAATGAATAGAACGGAGCCGCCAGTGTGCATGGTAACCGAACCGTGAATTTCCAGTTCTCGGCATCGGACTATAAGAGTCGTGTAAACCGCTCAGACATCACGTGCTGGATGTATTGTGTTCATATATCCTCTGGGATGTATGGCGGCCTGAATCCCTCAAAACTGTCATGTCATTACAGCCTTGTAAATTGTTATATGTTGCATATTTTTTTTGCGCTTCATATCAAAAGTCACGCAACCTACATCCATGAACTAATTTTATATGAGTTAATGACAAATTAGATTTTAATAAATAAATTTTTTTAAAAAAATATTGTATCGTTTTCGATATTACTTAATTGTCGCGTGATTCTTCCACATCCTCCTCACAACATTGTCATTTGTGCTATCGAATTTTAGATATTAAATATTTTATCTTTTCAAGAATAGTAGGTGGTTTGGACTTTGAAATAGAAGGTGACGGTTTTGCAAGAATTAAATGTAAAAGATAAGAGAAACAAGCAATTTTTAGGGTGACAATTAATATTAAGATAACGAGGCTTTAGTCATTATTGCATGCGCAAGTTCAAGCATCAAGCATGCATGGATTTAGGGAATGTTTGGGAATGTGGCTGCGGCTGCGTTCCTAAAAAATTTAAAATTTTTTTTTGGTTAAAATTTAATATGGTTTGTATGTTTTGGATCGTTTTGATGTGCTGATGTCAAAAATGATTTTTAAAAAATGAAAAAAATCATTGACATGCATTTTAGCATGAAAAGTTATTTAAAAAGCACCCGCAATTAAATTGCCAAACATGCTCTTAGTGGGACGATCACGCTTAGGCTTAGTGCTTTTAGAGAGGGAGAGAACAGAAAGTGAAAGTCGAAGACTTTTCATAGCTGTATCAGTGAGCATGATGATCCAAATATGTGCACATTCCCTCACGCCATTTAACTTTAAACATTAGTGGCCAGTGACATATTGCCCTGTGCTATTTCTGATTAGCCTTCTTATCAGCCAACGACCTTGATGATGACGAAATTAGACTATTTTTGTTTCTATTAAGAAACAGCAGCCTGGTGATCTACTGGCCTTTAGGACATGGCGGGACTCCCTTTTCATATTACTAAAAATAGGAAGGTATATACTTCTCAATAAATGCATGCCTGCATTATTGCAAAAATGCTGGTAGGACCTGAATTCATGAACTTGTTTTAGCTGATGTCCAAAATCTGAAGCGTGTTGAAGGGAAAAAATGCGTTTAAGGGAACAGATAAATGGGTGGCAAAAAAGGGTAAAGCCATATATATGCAATAGGAGAACTTAATATAGAACTAGCACATGTCAATATGCCATATATAAGCATTCCTTCAAGTTTCGAAGGAGGCAACAAGCAGTAGCAGATCCTGGACCGAAGATATGGCGGGGCCAAGTTCCTCAGAAAAGTAAAAATTAATACTATTCAAGACTAACCTTGCTGTCTTTCCAACACTTATCTCCATGATGCATTCGATGATCCATTTTCGAAACTTCCTTGTGTGAAGATAACATCTTGACCTCTCCTCAGAACTGACCTCCGCTGCCCTTGTAGCAGCTGCACTCGCCGGTGCTGATTCTTTCGACATTTTATATATTACTACTTTTCTAACATTCCAAGATAACCCTACTGCATTCCTAGCACTTCTCTTCACTATGCATTAACTTGTCTGTATATTCTTAGAAACTTCATTGCATAATGATGACATCCTGACCTCCCGTAGACCACAAATTATTCGAACACGAAATTAATTACTAAATTAAATAGTATATTTAACCAATTGAATCTTAATTTACAAAAATTCAAAATAATAATTAAAAAAAACTAAAATTCAACAAAATATTCTCATATGAAAAAAAAAATTCAACAACTACATTCATAAAATTATTAAGAACAAAAAAATTAAAAAAAAGTAATGCAAAACACTATCAAAAAAATAATAGAAAAATTCTTACCTTAATTTTGTTGTGAATTTCAGCTCAGGAGAGAAAAAATAAGTAACATTAAAATAGGAGAGAGATGTTGATTAATAAAAAAAATGAGAAGAGAAAATAAGAAGAGAAGAGATGGACATACCTGGCACGCGTCGAGGAGAAAAGGATTCAGAAGAAGTGAGAGAAGAAAAAGAAAGAGAGAGAAATGCAAAGGAAGAGAGAAACGCATCTTTGGTGATTTTAGGAATTTTGGTATTTTAATTTGAGGTTTTCTACCAATGATTTTACCCATAATTTATCGACAAAACATTAAATATTAAAATTTCTAATATTTCAGTATGTGTTTCCATTTGTAATATCTAATTAAAATTTTTAATTTTATCAAAAAAATTCAACAACCCCCCCAAAAAAAATCACTGATGATATTTCATTTCATCGGTGAGTATGTATGTAATGAACAATAATTAAAAGTGACATCGAAAAGTGAATAATTTCATTGCTCTTTGGAATATATCAACGATCTTAATCCATCGATGAGACCGTATGAATTGAACACAACGAACAATATCATAGAGATGTAAGCATTTCCAATGCTCTCTGGAATATACCGACAACTACAATCTGTTGGTAATCTCGTATGTATACCCAAATAATTACTGACCACTTTCCCGTAGGAAAATTAAATATTAATATTGGTAATCTCGTATGTAAAGTCCAATTGAAATTTTCAATTTGATTAAAATTTTCAGAAACCCGCCAAATATTACCAGACTTTCCATCGGTGATACCCTCTGTATTGAACACAATAAACAATGACTTAGGAGAAGGGAACAATTTCAATTCTCTCTATAATATATTGACAAACTTAATATGTCGGTAATACCCTCTATATTGAACACAATGAACAATGAGTAAGAGAAGGGAACAATTCTAATGCTCTTTGGAATATACTGACAGACTTAATTCATTAGTGAAACCCTCTGTATTGAACATAATGAATAACGACTGAGAGAAGGAAACAGTTCTAATGCTCTCGGGAATATACTAATAGACTTAATCCATCAGTGATATCTTATGTATTGAACATAATAAACAGTGCAATTGAGAGATAAAATGTTTCAATGCTCTCTGAAATATATCGACAAACTTAATTTGTCGGTGATATCCTTTCTATTTTACTTTCCATCAGTGTAAAATAGTTTTTGTTGATAGATTATCATAAATTAAATATTGCAAACGGATTTACCAATGAATTTAACAAGTTGATATAAATGGTAATTATGTCTATAAAAATGACACGTCATCATACTTTTTATCTTTTTTTCATTCATTATTTTTCCACTGTAACTACCTCGGTATATAACGAGTGGATATTTTAACATATATTTCCGTCGGTATTTTCTGATGGATACTATAAAGATATATTCAGTAAAAAAAATTCACATACCAACAAAAAACATTCATCGTGGTTTTTATTTGTATCTGTTAATTTTTTAGTAGTGAATGGTAGTCATATTTCTTGGGTTGAATTTGATAATTGAATTTAGCTATCATTAAAAAAGTTTAAATCTTGTATTGACTAATCTATTCCCAATTTAATAATTACTAATTTATTTTTATACCATCTTATTTGCAACTTATCTTTTGAAGTTTATCTGATGGATTTGACTCTAAAATTTACACTAGATCATTAGATGTGTGTGTGTGTATCAAAATTATCAATATTTAACTATCTATGTATATAACGAGTTAGGAGAATAGGAAAACAAGTCAGAAAAATATTTGATTTCTCATCGTTTCTAAATAAGGATCCTTAGTTAATTTGTATGTCTCTTTAATAGGTTCTACGTATATATAATATCTCAAAATCATATTTTTCAATGAAAGGAACTAGTATTAGTATTATCTTTCTCTCAAAAGATTTTAAATTTGATTTTTTTATTTGCTTATGTCCGAACAATGGCAGAACTAGGGGGCAGGCGAGAGCCCCGACCCCCTCAAAGTTCAAAATATTGTAAAGTCAGCTAGGCATTAATTGGTGTTACCTAAGTCAACAATATTAGGCACCAATTTGGTGCTACTTGCAGCACCAATTAATGCCTCATGTCTTTTGTAAGACAAAGGCATAGATGTCTGCCTATAAATAGGCAATGCATCCAAGCCTTAAGATGCATCATAAAAGAGAAAGAAGAGAAGAGTAAGAAGGAAAGTGATCCCACAAAGTTGTGAGGAATTAGTGAGAGAGTAAATGAGATATTTTATCATATTAATAGAGAGATTCCTAATTGTTCTCTTATTAGTAGAGAGAGGTTATAATTTTCATATTACTCAGTAAAATTCTTCTATACTTGCCTATGAACGTAGCTAAATTTAGGTGAAACACGTAAATTCTTGCATGTTTCATTTCTCATTTTATCATGTCCCTTGCCTTTTGACTTGTCGACTTTGCATGCTAGTATCCTAATAATGGTATCAGAGCCTTTGGGTTGGTGTTATTAACACACAAAAGCTATTCGTGTATACGGTTACTATTCACGTCTACAACACCATTCACCTATACAGCGCTATTCATCCATATGGTACTGTTCACATACGTTATTAACACACAAAAAATTAGTACGATGAATAAATATAGCCTAGAAAGTTCTGTTTAAGGAGATTGAGTTTTAAATGAGACCGTTTGTGACTTCTCCAATCTTTTTAGAAACTTACTTAGTAAAGTATTATTCACATGATACTGTTTACGTATATACTACAGGTCAATGAAACAGTGATAGCTGAATAAATAATGGTGAATAAAATGGCAGCAAAGTATGAGATTGAGAGGTTCAAGAGGAGCAATTTCTGATAATGAGAATTAAGGCAATTTTAAAGAAAGACAATTGATTGACAGTAATTGGAGATAGGCTAGCGGAGATCACTGATAATGTAAAATAGAATGAGATGGATGGCAATGTTATTGCTAACATACATTTAGCATTAGCCGATGAAGTATTATCAAGTGTGGCGGAGAAGAAAACAGCTAAGGAGATATGAGATACTCTGACAAAGTTGTGTGAGTCCAAGTTTTTGCACAATAAGATTTTCTTAAAGCAGAGACTTTATACCCTTCAAATGGCAGAAACCACGTTGGTAACTGACCACATCAACATAGTAAGAACTCTATTTTCACAATTCACTATGTTGAGTCAACAAATAGAGGAAAATGAACGTGCAGAGCTTCTACTTCAAAATCTTCTTGATTTGTTTGATCAACTCATTATCAATTTGACCAATAATATCCTCTTAGACTATTTAGCCTTTGATGATGTTGTAGCTGTTATTTTAGAAGAAGAAAATAGACGGGAAAAAAAGACAAAAATAGTTCAAACCAAGCAAAGACATTGTTGATGTCAAGATGAAGATAAATAGAGCATGGCTCTAGTAGGAGTCAAATGCAAGGGAGGTCCAAATCAAGAAGTAAGAAGATTGTGAAATGCTACAACTGTGGTATAAAATGACACTTTAAAAGGAATTGTTGGTTTAAAAAGGGTATAAAGAACATTGTAGAGTTATCAAAACCTTAAAGATGTGTTGTAAAGGCCTCAGAAGATGGAGAGGTTTTATATAGTGAAGCAGCGACAATATCTAAGAATAGGAAAAAGCTCGTTGAGGTTAGGTTAATGGATTCATGAGCAAAATAACATATGAACCCATCTCTAAAGGCTCAATGTTTATGGGTAATGATCATGCTTTAGAGATTGTTGGCATTGGCACCATCAAATTGAAGATGTATGATGGCTCAATTCGTATTATTTCATAAGTACGACATGTGAGAGGCTTAAAGAAGAATCTTTTGTCTATGGAACAATTTGATAGTCTTGGTTGTAAGATTCAAATAGACAATGGAATCATGAAAATTTTCAAAGGAGCGCTCGTGGTTTTAAAGGCAAGAAAGATAGTTGCAAACTTGTTTGTGTTAATGGGCGAAACACATTGTGAGGCAAAGGCGTCAATTGCATCAACCAGTCCTGTAGAAGAGAAGACGATGATGTGGCATAAAAAACTAGGCCATATGTCAAAGAAAAGTTTAAAAATTCTCTCTGATCAGAAGTTACTCCCTAGGCTTATAAAGGTTTTTTTACCTTTTTGTACGCACCGTGTTACAAGTAAACAACACAGGTTAAAGTTTGGCACATCAACAACTAAGACCAAATGCATCTTAGACCTGATTCACTCTGATGTTTGGCAAGCACCGGTTACATCCTTGGTAGGAGCAAGATACTTTGTATCATTTATAGATAACTTCTCCAAAAGATGTTGGGTGTATCCAATTAAAAGAAAGGCAAATGTGCTCGTAATATTTAAAACCTTCAAAGCGTGGGTAAAACTTAAATTTGAAAAGAAGATCAAGTGTTTGAGGATTGATAATGGAGAAGAATATATTAGACTACCAGTGATGAACTTGATAAATTTTGTCAACATGAAGGTATCAAAAGGCAGTTCACAACGGCATACACTCCACAACAAAATGGAGCGGCAGAGTGGATGAATCAATCTACACTTAGAGCAATGTTGAAAGCTACAGGTCTAAAAAAGCTATTCTGGGCAAAAGTAGTCAAAACCGCCTATTGTGTGATAAATCAATCTCCATCAACTACAATTGAGTTGAAGACACTGATGGAGGTATGGACTGGGAAGTCAATTGATTATTCTCGATTGCATATATTTAGAAGTACTGTGTATATGATGTACAATACTCAAAAAGTTAGCAAGCTGGATTCAAAATCTAAAAAATATATAATCTTGGGATATACTGATAGAGTGAAGGGGTATCACTTATGGGATCCCACTGCCTACAAGTTAGTCATCAACAAAGATGTCATAGTTGTAGAAGATAAAATGCAAATGGAAGAAAATAATAGAATTTTAAAGGAGACTATAGCAGTTTAGATGGAAAAAATCATACTTTTTTGAAGTTGCACTAGAGCATGAAGAACAAGAATAGATAGAGTCTGAAACTCCTGAAGTTCGATGGTTATCTCATGAAAGAAGACCATCGGTCTGACACTTAGAATTTGTTACGGAGAGCAACATTGCATGCTGTTTTCTAACATAGGATAAAGAGCCATCAAATTTCTATGAGGCTATAAAAAGCATAGATGTATCTATGTGGATGACAACAATGCAAGAAGATATTAAAGCTCTACACAAGAATAATACTTGGGATCATGTTCTGCTACCATAAGGAAGGAAGGCCATTGGCAAAAAATGAGTTTACAAGATAAAGTGTGATGACAATGATCAAGAGAAGAAGTATTGTACAAGATTGGTAGTGAAAGGATATGCTCAGAAAGAAAGAATAGACTTCAATGAAATATTTTCTCCAGTGGTACGACTTACTACAATCAAAGTAGTCTTGGCGATGTGTGCTATATTTGATCTTCACTTAGAGCAGTTAGATGTAAAAATTGCATTTCTTTATGAAGAACTTGAATAAGAAATTTATATGCTTCAACCAAAAGATTTTGCTGAAACAGGTAAGGAGAACTTGGTTTGCAGGTTGAACAAATCTCTATATGGTCTCAAACAGGCGCTAAGGTGTTGGTACAAGAGATTTGATTTCTTCACAATTAGTCTTGGGTACAACAGACTCCGTTTAGACCATTGTACGTATTACAAAACGTTTGAAAAAGATGATGATTTCATTATTCTGTTGTTGTACGTTGACATGTTGGTAATAGGCCCCAACAAAGATTGAGTCCAAGAATTGAAGGCGCAATTGGCTATGGAGTTTGATATAAAGGACTTGGGACTAACAAACAAGATTCTAGGGATGCAAATTCACCGAGACAGAAGTAAAAGGAAGATTTGGCTTTCTCAGAAAACTTATTTGAAGAAAATCTTGCGACGCTTCAACATGCAAGATTGTAAGCCAATTTCCACCCCACTTTTTATTAACTTCAAATTATCCTCAAGTATGTCTCATAGCAATGGAGAAGAGAGGATAAAGATATCTCGAGTATTGTATGCATTAGTAGTGATAAGTTTAATGTTTGCTTTGATACGTACAAGACCAGACATTGCACAAGCAGTGAGAGCAGTTAGTCGATACATGACAAATCCTGGTAGAGAGCATTAGAATACTATTAAGAGAATCTTGAGATACATTAAGGGTACCTCAGATGCCACATTATGTTATGGAGGATCAGAATCTTGTCATAGGTTATGTTGATTCAGATTTTGCTGGTGACCTTAAGAAAAGAAAATCCACTACAGGCTATGTGTTCACAATTACAGGAAGAGTTATGAGTTGGGTCTCTAAACTTCAGACTGTTGTAGCGTTATCCACAACAGAAGCTGAGTACATGGTAGCTACACAAGTTTGTAAAGAAGTAACATGGATGAGGAAATTTATGGAGGAGCTTGGGCACAAACAAGAGAAGATTCCTTTGCATTGTGATAGTCAAAGTGCCTTGCTTATTGCAAGGAATCCAACGTTTCATTCAAGAGCAAAACACATAGATGTTCAGTAACACTTTGTTCGTGAAGTGGTGGAAGATGGAAGTGTGAATTTTCAGAAGATTCACACGAAGAAAAACCTAGTAGATGCTCTGACCGAACCAGTCAACACTGACAAGTACATATGGTGCAGATCCTCTTATGGCCTAGTAGAAACGTAAGCAGCATGAAGTTGACAAGTATAAAAAATGATATAAGAATCACAAATGATCAAGTGTGAAGACTTGATTAAATCATCAAAGTCTTCAAATGGAAGAATGTAAAGTCAGCTGGACATTAATTGGTGTTGCCTAAGTCAACAATGTTAGGCACTAATTCAGTGCTATTTGCAGCACCAATTAATGCCTCATGTCTTTTGCAGACAAAGACATGGATGCCTACATATAAATAGACAATGCCTCTGAGCCTTAAGATGCACCACAAGAGAGAAAGAAGAGGAGAGTAAGACGGAAAGTGATCCAACAAAGTTGTGATGAATTTTCTCCTATTAATAAAGAGAGGTTGTAATTTCTATATTACTTGATAAAATTCTTTTATACTTGCCCATAAATATAACTAAATTTAGGTGAACCATGCAAATTTTTGTATGTCTCATTTTTCATTTTATCATGTTCCTATCTTTTGTCTTTTGTCTTATTGTATTTGCATGCCAGTATCCTAAATAAATAATTCCTGAACTTTAATACTTATTCCATAGAAATTTTACTCTCTTTTTTTAATGGTTTCTTGGGGCAGAGTGGGCAATTCTCCCTTGATAACCACTGTAATACATGAACATCCAAAGTTTGATAACCACTGTAATACATGAACATCCAAAGTTAAGTCCACCTGCTAATCATTTGATCAAATGACTGTTTCACTGAAATCCTTTCACCGTGGCCTGGATGCCTCTTTGCTTGATTTTCCTTAGGTTCCATCACAGAAAATCAAATTTCAGCATAGCATAACATAACGTCGAAGCAGAAAACCTAAAGAAAATACAGCAGATTATATATAGGCATCTACATAAAATATTCTCGTTGACATACAAGGATCTATACCATCTTTATCCATAAAAAATAATATAAAATTACCATGGCTAAAGGAGCCAGTCAAGTATATATATCGTAATGAACCATAGTGAATTTACATCATTTCAACACAAATTATCAATATAAATGAGCGAAACTAAAGGAGATGATTACTAGTTCAGCCAATAGCATACATCTTAGTCCATTTTCTTGCTTTCTTGTTGTAAGCCTCTCTGTTAGTCCTGTAAAGTTTGCAAACAGGACTTGTTGGATCTTCAGGATTTGGGTCTGGAAGCAATGAGCAAATGGAGAGCAACAGATTCTCAATTGTCAGTGCAGGGGTCCATTGGGGTCCAAGAATGTCCACACATATAGTGCCATCTTGACTGATGTTTGGATGAAATACCTGGCATGGCATGTAAAGAGTATCAAAATCATTCTGCGACTCTAAAATGTTCAAGTATGAATTTTGGAAATCTTCCCACGAGCCCTTTTTGGCCACAACACGTGAACTTCTCAATCAAAGCAGGTTAAAACTATTAGGCCGTATGGACATGATTGATAGAGCAGTAAATGACGAGGCTATACCTTAGTTTTGAACTTGATCCTGGGAGGGACAAAAGGGTATTCTGCAGTAAAGTCGATCGAAAGAAAGAAGACACCATCTTCGAATGGTGTATCCGAAGGCCCTATAATGGCTCCTTCCCATTGGAATATGTTGTCTCCAGCAGGTCCATACGAGCAATTGATGGGAGGGTCCTTTAATCCACGTTTTAGCTCCTTTTCAATCCTGCACTTTGCATAGTCAGGATTTTTCCTGCCGTCAGCTTTATCTGATACAGGTTTGTGTTTCCCTCGAATAGCAGGGACTGGAGGTGATAGTTTGGTTTTCGAAGTAGAAGGGGGAAAAGACAGGTACGAAAAATTCTTCATTTTGAGAAGGAGAGTGATGGAAGAGAGCGAGACAGGTAAAACAACCGAGCTAATGAAAGATAAGAAGATCTTTGACAGACGAATGCATGGAGTCTTTATAACTTGGAAAACGGTGGAGATTTTCGAGTCAGGGACTAGAGAAGTTCGGCAAGTGAAAGCTTATGGGCTAAAGGACCTTGATAGCATGGGTGGACTAATTTGTTTTTACTTGAACATAGCATTTGAGTGTAGTGGCAGTGAGGACACGTTGGAGGAAAGTGCCTTTTAGACTTCTTAGGGCAGCTATGAAAATCATTCTGAGATTAGGTCCAAAATTATTTCAAACTTGAATGATATATCTCCTTCGATAATTCCCATTTTCTCACTAATCCTTGATGAGCAGGCTGCAGATACAAATCTTTGAGGTTGGGGTTTTCTTGCTGGTACAGATTTAAAAGTCGCATCCTGTCAGCAAAAATCCACATTTTCTATCAATTTGCCGCAAATTATAACAAATCAAAGTGATTTTCAAGTTTCATTCAGCCCTTGATATTTATCCATGCGGTGCGGTGTTTGATTTATCAATACACGTTATAGTTTTTTTCAAATTATAACAGCAAAAACAGAACAGTATTACATTTCTAAACATGATGGCAGAAACAAAACGCTCATAATACTAAGCAGATAATTGCTGCTAGTGCCTGCGGACTTGATAAATCACATGTCGGTATGTTACTAGTAAGCATCTACATGAACAAATAGACAGTTGGCCAACACTAGGAAACAGGGCTAAACACAAAATGAACACATACCATAGCCCATAGGCAGTTCTTCAAGCTTTTTATAGGTCACGACTTCACAATATCTGTTTTAAGCTAAAAGTCTACTGTTTCTTCTCTATTTTTTGAAAAAGAAAAAAAGTACGTTATTCTATCAAGTCTTAATCAACCACATCATAGCTGATGCATCAAGCAGAAGAGGTACGCTGCCCAGTTGCCTCCTCCATTGTACATCCATGATGCGTGGTCCTCAGTGGCAGAAAGCACCGAGTTACAGAAGTTCACATTTCATTTCATGGGGCAAAACAAGGAAAAAGTACTGCTATGCAAGATTAGCAAGTTTATGTCTTGCCCTAAAAGGGCTATCTTGAATCAGACGTCGAAGATCATTAGTACAACTTGCTATAGGTTTCCAGTACAGCAACCTGCAGATATTAATGGCTCCCAGCCAATGAACTTAAATATGAAAGATAAGATGGTAGTAGAGTAGCACCGTTTTAACCTACAAAGGACAAATTATAAAAGAGCAAATATTTGACCACTCGAGATTTTTATATTATTGGATTTCTAAATTTTAAGCCATATAATCTAATAATTATATAAAAAAATACAGTTCTAAAAGAACATTATAAAAATATTTTCTCAAAATAGATTAAAACTAAAAATAGAAATAATTATTTATAAATTTATAATTATCTATTTAAGATATACAAATAAAAAAAATATACAAATTTCTGTAATAATAAGTAAAAGAAAAAAAACGAGGAATATCTTATCAAGATATGGAACCTCTTGGATTACGTCTAGGCTTGGATGAACTTATGAACATCTGTCGTATAAAAAGATTACATGGTAACTAATGCCATAGTTTTTTCCTGTGCAGATTTATTCATGTCCCTGTTCATGTTCCAGTCCAGATTCTTGCAGCAGGCATTTAAGCGATGCGACCTAGATAGCACCCTGGAACACACTTTGTTTCTCCCTGTTTTAACTCCCATTGGACAAATTCTCAAAAAGAGTTCCACTGGACAAAAATGGCAGCCCCTTCTACCTAGAGATGGAAATGCAATCCTTTAATGCAACAGAGCTACAAATGCCGCTGAAGTTGACTCAAGGCAAGATGGGAAAAGATGGCCCACTAGATAAAATTGACAGCAATGCTCGATATTTCCACCGACAAATTTATTCGAGTTATAGCATTAAGTAGGATAAAATTGAACATGAACTAGAGCTTACCAAGCATACTTCCCAGCTTGAACGAAGCTAAAGCTACAAGGCAGAAATTTGCAGTCAATAGTGAAATACAGCTGTCAAGGGATGTGCATGATTCTGGAATGGAGTGCAGTAGGAAATGTATCAGCTCTATAACCTCTGACGGCAACATTTATGAACACAGTCGAGATGGGATGCGAGCCATTTTTATTAGGCATGTAAATCACACACGCTTCGAAAGTTAACGAAAGAGATTAGCCATAATCCACTAGAAGCCATATTTCTTAAGATTATCAGACTATTTCCACTCAACATCACCTCCTCACGTTTCACTGAATAATTAGAGTACGAATCATACATTCATAAAATATTAATCCAGGAAATGCAATTAGAGCATAGGTTTGCATGAAACCGCAGTGTTCAACAAATGCATCAAAATTTCTCCTGACTACAAAACTGTCAGAAGTTAGATTAAGTTCCTGCTCCGCCCTACATCATGACTAACACTACCTTCCATAGCAAGCAGGCTTCGAAAAACAAAAGGGAACGAGTTCTAGGACAATTAACAAAACTAAAAGGTAAAATTATCATATGTAGTTATACCATAAAGAAGTAAACCTACATGATCAAAGTGTAAATCCTACTTCATGGTAGAGAACGTCAATGTTTGCCGCCGTGTATGTTTTCTTCCAGAGTCTGTACAGTAGTCTCCGAGTTTTCAGTGGCTGGGTTGCCAGGCTTTTCAACCCCCTCATCTTTAACATTTTCTTCTCTCTTAGATAGTAGCTTAAAAGGTGTTACCTCAGCTGAAGTCTCCACATCCATGTCGCCAGAATCAGCACCCAATCCCTCAAGTGGAGATGCTTCCATGTCCAAATCTTTCTCTGCAGTTTTATCTTCAGAATCACTTTCACCAGAACTACTATCATTTTGAGGAGAGCCCCCTCCAGTTTCTCCAGTACTAACATTCACTTCCACCATCTCAGTATCTTTACCTGGTAACCACTGCTGCAGTGGAACCGCATCACTAATAACTTTCCCCGTTCTCAATCTCTCCCGATAACCCTCCATTTCTATTTTGTATCTTTCTTTATCTTTAAGAGCTTTATCCTGATAAACCTGGTCAGCAGAGAAATCAATGAACTCAAAAGGTTAATCAGGAGAAATGGAACGAAGGAAATGGAATCATACATAAGATGTAAAAATTTCCTACCGCTTTTTGGGAATCATTTATTTTGTTCCATAGCTCACCAATCATCCTACTGATCTCTCTATCCTTCCCTGGGTAAAGTGGTTTGAGTCTTGCATGCTGCTCAGCAAAGAAGAAATTATAGCCACTTCTATTAGGTTTTGGATGAGCAGGGTCCCTTCTTTTTATCTCACTTTTCTTTCGGCGGCGCCGGCGTCGTGTACCTGGTACAGCTTGTGTATTACCACTATTGTTGGCAGGCACACTACGAGGCTGTGGCACTTGCCATGATTGGTTCTGCGGCGCCTGATAAAGAACACCTTTGAGTTTCTCTGAACCTACCATCACAGAAACAAGATACCCACTCTCGAATTTCCCATCAATTACCCCTATCACTGAAGTGCTTGCAGATGATCCTGGCATTGCTACAACAGTAAGAAAGACAACCGCACTTAATTAGAAAATTCAACCAGCTACATTTCAGAAAATATCACTCAGAAATAGGTACATGTAAAAGAAAATAACATGCAGGCAAAATCAGATTGCAAATGCATCTGAACCAAAATCTATAGTAAACCATGGACCATTGGTTAAATTAGCATAGAAGACATGGAAAAAGAAACAATCATAGGGAATTGTAAGAAACTAAACCTGGAGAGATCTAATGCATTGCTGCAACCTTTTCTTCTTTTTTTTTTCATTCTGTTTTTTTACAGAAAATAACAGATTTATCAACCAAATTTTCAGAATCATTTTCCACCAGAAATAATAAAAAAAGAGTATTACCCATGATAATAGTGAAGCATTCTACATATTCAGAAAGCATCCATTTTCAACGCCTATTGAACATTCAATTTTTTCTACATAGCATCCAATATATTGACAAATTTTTCAGCAGATCAGCAATTAAATTACAAGTGAGAAAATATTCCAATCCTAGATAAAGCTTTGAGAAAAATGACAGAGCAGCAGGTTTAAGACAGAAGAAAGACCTCTACACAGCTCTGGAATATTTGCTGTTTGTTGTTTGACGGCAGCAGCTTGATATTCTGGTGACGGCTGAACAGTCACTTGAGCTGGACATTGTGATATCGATGAACTCTGCAAAGGAACTGCAAAAAATTGTATGGTTTTGAAATATAAACAACCCAAATCAAGTTTTGAAACAGGGGGTTTCTTCAGTGCACTGACCAGGAGAGGCAGGGCTCCAACTCCGCGCTTTGAAGTAGTAAAGTTGTTCATAATGTTGAAGCAAGGAACCATAGTACTTGCGCAGCACAAAAGATGCATTTGTGGCAGTAGATGGAAAGTTGAAAACACCAGTCACTTCTTTCCATCTTCTCTCTCTAATAATCTGCAAATCCATAATGCAAATCAATGTAACTGCACGACTGCATAGCTGATGTTTTAGAAACAATTTACTCTTTCTTCATTAGAGATCATTATTCAATCTCAAGTAAATTTAATCCAGACTTCCTTCTTCCTACAAGCAATTAGATTCCACTTTGACATAAAGTAACATTTTGGACATAAGTTTTGAAACAGCCACAAATCGCATTGCAACAATCAGGGTTTCAGTTCGGTTCAGTGGAGGGAGTTGAATAAGCCCTCTAACCATGTATCACCAGTTACACCTTATCAATGGCTGTATCTTGCAGAAAGTCAGTAGTCAAAGTCACTGGAGAACCAAGAGTAGATCCAGCTAAAATGGGCAAGTATATAACATCTTCATTATTCAATATTACCAGCTAATGGCTTGTGCAAAATCAGGTAATTAAAGGCATTATTTGAAAAACATTATGCGAGCACAGCGTGCAGGAAACATATCATTTTGACATTGCAGCTGCAATAATCTTTTTTGAGAAACAGGAGCCAGTTTTAAGTATCCAAAGGAAGATGAAGCAATGATATCTTTTAGAAACATACATGCACAGATAAGCTTTTAGTTGTTTGGAAACTTAAGGAATATAGATTGCAGATGATCCACATCAAAGCTTTATAAAAATTATCCGCAAGATTTTATATGATGTCTGCAATAGGCATTTTAGTTTCATGACAGTTAAATAGTCTTTCAGGAAACTTTCCATGCATCAATTCAGGAAGCATGACCAAGTGCATGCCAGAATTTAACCCAAACTCGTCCATTTACACAATTTATGAACAAAACTATTCAAGAAAAAAGAACCACACAACTAAAAGCAGTTTAATGCTACCTTCTCGATGCCACCTCGAGATGTTACCTCCACAAAAAGCCGATGCAAGTTCAGTTCCTTACCCCCTATTATAGGGATCCTGCAATCGAAATTCAAATTTAGGAATGCAATGAAAGGACAGATCCATGTCTAAGAAGCTATAATTTGTGTTCCCCTGCACTACTATAATAAATCAGTTCTCACCAGGAAACTCTAATTTAAAGCAACAACAGTTTGAAACTTTATTAACTCTCGGGTTGAAAACACAATCATTTTTAAAAACTTTCCTTACTGGGTTAATTAAGAGAGGAGAGGAGTACATGCTTCGACTATTTGCAGTCAGTTTAAAAACATTGGGCTAGATTCAGGACACCTTTTGTGTTTACCTTTGCTTTGCAACTTTGAAAATATCCAAAATCTACCAAAAATGAAAAGCTTTTACCAACATTTTTCTGATCATTAGAAATTAAATGTGCAATTAGCTCCTCTCCCTTGACCTTCCAACTAACTTTTAACAAACACTATATTAAGATTATCTACAACTAACAATCAATAATGGAAAAAAAAATTCTAATGATTGACCTGTGTAGATTAAACGAATTTATGAGTACAGTTGCTAACAAAAGTGACTTGCGATAGAGCTCGTAAACTACTGCCAAATATGGAGAAGTTGGCACAACATTTGCAGGTAGCATTGATATCATTATTTGAAAACTATTGTTGATAAAATTATAGGAACAGGACCGTCTAACATGAACACAAAGAGCAGAGAAAAAGAAATGATGATAAGAGTACTAGCGCATACATTTGATCCTGCAGCATAAACACGGCGTCCAAAATTACATACGGTAGACCATCAAAACGCAAAATCCATAAGTTGAAATAATGCTAAACACCAATGCTAAGAAGCTTACATGAACTTGGTTCCCATGGCAGCATGGAACTTCTCCAAAGTTTCCATAAAGAGTTTAGGACTAACTATAACATCCTCATATGTGGCCCCAGGTGCTGGATATTGAACATAGTTCATAACTGGTTCTTTCATAAGCGTCGGACTCTGCTTGGCACAAGAAGTCGATGCCATCGCCAACTCCATTTCAGTAACCCCACATCAGTTTGTCCTTCCCTATAAAACCATTAGAAATTGTCCTATTCACACACCTCACAAGAGACAAGTTCAAGTAAAAAATCTAACTATGAAAAGTGACTGCACAAAGAAGAAAGAGTTCAAAGAGATCAACAAACAAACAGAACTTGCAGGTGAAAGTAAAAGCATGCAGAAGAAGGAATAAAAAGGAACTCATCAAGGATATTGCCAAAAAGCACAGCTTTATCCCGTGCAAAATCCAAAAGGTTAAACTTTAAAGAAAGGCCATGGTTTCAAGAGATGCTGGAAAACCCTTTTAAGGAAAAAATAGAGCAGAATTTATTAAACATTAAAATCAACATGCAGATAGCAGTTGAGAATAGAATTTAAAAAACAATACTACAGTCTACAGTAATGAATCATAAGAAACTTAATTTGATGTCCATGAACAACAACCTCAGTTGATGCAATACAAAGCCCAAGGCAAGTGACAGGTACATTATGATAGCTGTCAAGGCCATGATGGATGTAACAAAAAGATCATCAAAGCTCAAAGCTCAGATTTCAGACTTTTCAAAACGCTTACACAGAGACCAAAAAGGTGACACCCCTATGGGCTCTAGCAATAATAAATACACGCAGATACCAAAAAGTCTTAGCTTTTTCTCAGATGTACAGGCCTATAATGCTACCCAAGCAGCAGCTATTTCCTTGCCTGACATTCTAAAGATATGCTGGTCTGGTCGCTTGCATAAATGAATGTACATGAATATATATATATGCATATCTTATTATGTTAGTACATGTAATGCTATCCTCTAGTTTCTTTTTGTTATCTGTTGCAGTTATCTGGCACAGTGTTACAGAGCCAAGGTGGGGTTCTGTGGGGTAGTTGTCTATCAATCAAAGAAAGCAAGCCCAAGAAGGAACAAATCCCACCTTTGCTTAAAAGACCCATCTTTGAATTTCAAAATCAAGATTCAAGGACCAAAACTCACTTGATTTCTTCTTTAATGGAGGACAAAAATACGCTTATATAAAACAAATAAAATAGAAATAATACAATGATGGGTTTTTTTATTTGTTTTGGCTCTTAATTTAATGTGAATTAACAATGTCTTTAATTACTTTTCATGGTTCTTAGGCTACTGTGTTTGATATAGTAAAAGAATAGAAACCCAGATGCAGATAGCAGAGATTTTTAATATTGTATAAGCACAGGAGATTTTAAGGAAATAAAATAATAAAAAAGAAAAAGACTTACCTACAGTGAGAGAGAGAGAGAGATGCAAAATGAAATAACAAAATAGGAGGAGGCCCTTTAACACTAAACCCTATTTAATTAACAAAGATAAAAGAGAGATTATCATTGTATAAACTATGTTTATCTCTCTCTCTCTCTCTCTCTCTCTCTATCTTCATTATTCTTGTATAGGGATAAGCATGGATGAAGATGAAAAACCCACCTCATATACCTATACGGTTTCCAGCCTTCATGTGTGTAAAATCAAGGGTGCTGGTGCGGTTTTCATGTCATAAAAAAATGGTATACGGTGGGTGACCAAATCAAAGGAGCTAAAAATGGGTTTCAATAATTATGGCAATATAGTTAGAGATCAAGTGAAAATTAAACATCTTTATCATTTCTAGCACGGTTTGGATGTGTTCAAAGTGTTGTTTTTATTTATAAATTTATCAAAATAATATCTTTTATCTTTTTAAATTCATTACGATCAATAAATACTAAAAATTATCAAATTTTAATGAAAAATAAGTTGCCCCATAACTTATGTTTATCATTCCTAGTGTGGTTTGGATGCGTTTAAAGTGTTTTTTTTTATAAATTTATTAAAATAATATTTTTTATCTTTTTAAATTCACTATAATAAATAAATACTAAAAAATATTAAATTTTAATAAAAAAAAAGTTACCCCGCAGCTCTAAAATGGTCCCATGGTGGTGGTATGGTAATGGAGGCGAGGTGAAAATAGTTTTGTTTTTTTAGAAGGATTTAACTTGAATTATTTATTGGAGGAGATGACAAAAATAAAACGTGCCCTATTGACTTCCCTTTTGAAACGGCAAGAAAATAAAATAAAATAAAAAATAAATAAAAGATCCAAAAGCACAAAGGGATAAGGGCCAGCAAAAAACATGAAGGGGATGAGAAATGGGTGGCGAGACAATAGTAATTGAAGGCATAATCACTTTAGAACAAGTCATTAATCTCCTTATTTAAGTATATTTAATTCCTAACCTTATTGTCGTCCCCGACAACCTCGCCCAGCAAATGCTCTTGTAAGAGAGAGGAAAGTGATTGGTTATGGAGGGAGACATCAACAGATGTATCTGTAAGAGAGAGGCCTTGTTCTTGTCATGGTAGCAAGGTGTTAGGTTGGCTTCTTAGGGTTCTAGTTATGGTAGTAATTGCACCGATGCTCCTCAAGTTATGTCCCTAGATCATGTAAATTGTTGTGAGGGTACTCAAGGGGTGTAGCGTGGTGGTAAAGGGCTTGAGATCTGCACAGCAGGTCTCGAGTTCGAGTCAGGGCGTGCATCTCTTGTAAGAATCTAGGATAGCCGGGGTTTAAATCACTCACCTGGACCTATAAAATGCGTTTTCCAAAAATAGGGTTTCTCGAATCAAAAAAAAAAAATTGTTGTGAGGGTTTAGGAAGGTGTTTCTAGGTTGTTGTATTAGATCATTGTATTGTGTTGCGGGTATGATTAATTTTTTTAATGTAATAGGTAATATGTAAATATTATTAACGTGTTTTTTATAATAAAAAATTAATTATGAATTTAAAATATAATATATATTAATGATAAGCTTTTAAAATATTGACATAGTAATATATTGAATGATATCTATGTTACGGGACGAATATGTTATTAAGTTGACAAACAAACCATTATGACAATAATTTTGGGCGAAGATAGGCGCAGTCAATAATAAGCAAGGGCTTCACTGCTCCTCCTCCTTTTACTTAGCCATTTCGATACTGTTTGGAATTTTCTGGTTTTTGAATTTTTATAAAATTATTATTTTTAAATTTTAAATTTTAAATTTTTTTATTTTTAAATTTTAAATTTTTTGTAATGTACTAATATTAAAAAAATATTATTTTAATATATTTTTAAATAAAAAACACTCTAAAAAACAACATTTACCACCGTATCAAATAATTTTAGCATGTTGCTTTCTTCTTTGTTATTGTATTTTAATTTGTATTTTTTATTTAATAAAGAGCTCTTTGTCTAATTAATTCTTTTCAATTTCAAAGTAAACAAAATTAATATAGATTAGAATTTTGAAAAAACCAACCAGTTCGGTTCGATTTCGATTTTATGAGCCTGAAATCAAAAAAACCAAACCGAATCCAAACTAAAAAAAACCGAGCCAAATCAGAAAAAACCGAGCCAAACCGAAAAAACTGAGCCAAATCGGTTTGAACCGGTTTTTGTTCTAAAAACCAAACCGAACCGAAACCCCGATTTTGGTTTGGTTTTTGTTCTAAAAAACGAAACCGAACCCAAAATCCTGGTTTCGATTCGGTTTGTTTTTTTTAATAATTTCGGTTTGGTTTTTTTATAAAAACCGAACCGAATCGAAAATGATCACCCCTATTATTTGGCTCAGGATCTCACTAAAAAAAAGATTCTAGTCTTTGAATTTGAATGATGACTTTATGTATTATTATTTTTATTGAAAATGATTTTTTTTTATCAACGTATATGTTTGGGCCAGCTTGCGCATACTTGGATTAATTTTATGGGCTCTAAAGTTAACAACCATGTAAATCTTCAGTAGCTCTAAGAGGACTCGAACTCATGATTATTGGAAAGTAAACCCAAAGCTTGACTAGTTGAGTTACTCATCAGGGTTATTTGTTTTTTAATTTTATTAGTATAAACTTGATCAGATTTATATTAAATGAAATTAGATTAATGGAGTTATGAATTAAATCACTTGATAAAAAAAACAAAGGTTCCACCAATTCCAATATTGATCACATTAACCAATTCATGGTGACATTGTTTTCTATATTATATTTCTCATGGCATGGAAGGAAGCTGTAAGAACTAGCATTCTCTCTATAAGGTTGAGATACTAGTGGATTGTTGGAAAAATTGTTTAAGAATATGGTTAATAAATATATTTAAAACTAAATTAATAGTAAAGCCTACTTATTTTGGAGGTTAAAATTTTATTAAAATTTGATTTCGATGTAAGTTCTTTAATATGAAATATTAATATATTTTAAACAAATTGTAGATGAATGGAAAATTGATCTCAAAAAATTCTTGGATGTTTTGGTAAAATTCAAAATTATCTAGAAAACTCTATCCCATATATATATATATATATATATATATATATATATATATATATGTATATAAACTTCTTTTTGTGAGAAGTTAAAACTTCAAGGGTGGTTTTGTTAAAGTGCAAATAAGATTTATCATTTTAGAACAAGCCCTAGTTGATAAGGGCATCACTTTTACTTCATTATTTACATTGTTAAAATGCTTAATTAATGTTTGATGTCCATGTATTTCAAACTTTCTATGTATATATATCTTCTTTTTAGATTAAATTGAACTTTAAGTCAAGTTGCATGATTACCATGAAGAGGAAGATTCTAATTAAAAAATAATGAATTGATATAAATATTATGTTTCATTGTATAATAAAATTGAAATTGTGTAAAATATTTATGGGTGTTTTATGATACATTATAATTATATATTTTGGACAATGTTTTATGTTTTTTGAAGATGCGTTCATTGTTTCAATATTTCCATGAAGTTTTTTATTATTATTTTGGACAATGTTATAGGTTTAATATGAACAATTATTGGTTTGATGATTCTTCGTGTTGTTATTATTGTATGTTTAGGTTGGTTAAAAAATTATAACAACTAGCCAAAAAAAATTGATGAAAACATCAACATAATCATCAAATGATAGCTCTATTCCATCGGCATTTTAATTGATAATTTCACATCTATTTCATTGAAAAGTTACGGTTTGAGAATTTTTAATGAAAATAGTGACTAAAAATTCCCTCGAAAATTAATTCTTGATGAACTTGTCGACAAAAAAATAAGCAGAAAAATCTGATTTTTTTGGTCCGAATAATCCATTAACTTTTTTGTCTACAACTTCTGTTGCTAATAGAAATGTTGATGAAATGACAATTCCTGATGAACAACTAATCGATAATAGTTTTCCGTTAGAAGTTCTATCGGCAATTCAAATACTAGTGGGATTTCTTCTTAAATGCTGATGGAATATTATTCTATCATCTACAATATTTTAATTTTATTTAGCTTAAAAAAACATCAAATTAATGTTTTTTAATAATTTCTAATGATTTTAATATTATAATATTATAAATAAAAAACAGTCTAAAATAAATTATTTTAATATAATTTCATTGTAAACAACCACCAAAAAATTGCAACATATTTCAAAGGCAAAACCGTTGTTTTAGATTGGTCAATTTACATCACAACTGATAAGTGTTTGATTTGCAAGCAATAATCAATGGTTGCCCCTGTCAAAAGCCACAAGCTGCAAAGTTCCCTCTTTTTTATTTATTTATTACAAACCATAATAATATTTACTCAAAAGATTGAGCTCAAAATTAATCTATAAAAAAAACTAAGTGTTGCAGAGATTTCCGTTCCAAGTGGTACTTGCTACGTAATTGCTACGTGCAAAGTTCAACCTCAAGATTCAAGAAGAAAGTGGTACTGGAAGGCTAGATAGCTTCCCTAAACTGGGTTTCTAAGATAATGAGGATGGAAGCAGTACAGAAGGATGTAAAATATATTGATACGAAGGCGGATTTGGTTTATGATTGAGCAGAATGGATCCATGGAGCCAAACCCAATTAGTTTGGCTTCTGAGGCTTTGTCATTGGTGTCTCGTTTGGCTAGCAGCTCCTAGCAAGATAGTGACCAGTAGCGATATCTGCAGAATTTATCCATTGATCAAAATTGAAGAAGCACTATCTGAAAAATCCATGATCAGCATGAATCGTCAGACCATGAAAAGTCATTTTAAGTGCTCCTATGCACTCCCAAAGAAGCACTTCGCCACTGCCTTTTCTTCGACATGACCTGAAAACAAAAGGCTTTAGTGATAAGCAGAAACTGTTGCAGAAATAAGTTGCAGTACAAAGATCAGCATCAGCCATGAGAAAAAAGCGGAGATGGTGGAAGCAATGGGAACAGTAGTGATTTGGAACCCAGCTTAATTTGATAGTAACCAGATCATAAAGGTTCGTCATTCACACAATCATGCATGTATTTATCAAAATTAGATGACGATGCATGTTACTCAAGCACAAAATGATTCGTAGACTTAGTCACGCAGACCAAATTTAAATAAGAGAAGAATCATTACCTTATACGAAAGAGGGGGCAGTGAAGCCTGACGAACAGCCTTTCCATGCTCTGTTGATTGCTGAATCTCTCGAAGCTGACTCACTGTATTCTCCAAAAGTTGCAACTGGACCTTTTTCTTTTCCCTGTTCTCCATAGAGATATTGAGCTGTTCTCTTCCCACTCGAATGATTCGTAGCCTCTCTCTCAGCCACCCAACTTCACTGTCAATTTTAAATCTTTCATAATCAACTGCAGACATGGAATTTCTTCTCAAATCAGAAGTCAAGAGTTTGCCTTTTGAGCTACCCAATGGCGGCAATCCATTAGTCATATCAGAACAGCTTTTGCGGACATCTTGCTCAGCCCAACTTATCCTTGGACTGCCACAAGTTCTTGGGATGTCTGACGCAGCACTCACGGACAACTTTTCACTTCCATTTTCATTAATTCCACAAGACAAATTGGTTTTATCATCAATGACATGAACATCATGAACAAGGGAACCCAAATCAAATTCTGCATCAGATGAATCTCTTGCATGCTTCTCTGAATCATCACAATTATACGGGAAAATAATCTTAGTTTGGTCACAAGTCTCTGTTGTCTTTGACGCCAACCCGTGACCTGCATTAATGCAATCACTTTGCTGCTGTGCTTCCACGGATGTAGAAATGGTTTTCTCATTCAAATTACAAACCCGAGTTGACAAGTCAAATTGTGAGCATGACTCCATAATTTGTGGCTTTCTTAGTTGATCAAATAGACTATTGTCAGGTGATAGCAGTTCTTTCTCTTCAAATTCCTCTTGAGTCCCATCATTGTCCGTTGATAAATGTTGGTGAAGTTTGTCAATGCCTGGGTGCCTATGAATGCACCCTCCTTTCAAAGATTCAACTTCATCCAACTCTGGAATTGGTAATTCTTTCCCAAAAGCAAGAGCACAACTTTGTGATTCAATGGATTGAACCTTGGATCTTAAAAATTTGTTTGACTCTTCTCCCTTCTCTTTCTCGTCAATGGATTCACTAATCCTCTGCAGCACCAGAAATGGATCCTCACGTGAATATTGCGAAGAAGCCATTTGTTCATGCGTGGTTCCTATGTCTTGCACATCAGATTCCCACTCCTCATTCCCAAAAATCACTTGCCTGTATGTTTCAACTTCCTTCTCCAAGAAATGCTTCTCCCTCTCTCTCCTTAGGAGGATCTCTTTGAGAATGTTCATTTCTTCAAGATCATAAGCAGACTTTTCCTCAATCATCCTATGGTATTGCCTAGCTTCCATTTCTATCAATGCCTTGTCTTCTTGGAGACGCAGAATCATAGCCATGGCCTCGTCTGCTGCAGTAGCAGCAGCACTTCTCTCTTTCTCGAGCTCCAGGTACAAAGCTGAACAAGCAGCGTGTTCTTCTTCTGATGCATGTTCCAAGACTCTAATACCATGTTTTTCTTCACCATCAAAGCAAGGCTCTCCTTGTGCTTTGCATTTCAAATCATCACCAAGCAGTGCAGCCTTTTCCATGGGCTTATTTTCACCAAGAGGTTCATTTGATTCAAAATCATTAAAGACTGTTCCCACAAATCCAGTATCCACTGAAGACTCCTTGCTATCTGAAACCACAAAACCATTCACATTAGAAGCAGAGCAAGAATGTGCAGAAATGGTTAGCATGTGAATACTCAAAGCATGTTAGTGCATTCTTGATCATGTTCAAAACACATCTTAAAAGCATAGAAGGTTTGTTCCACATAACTCTCAAAAAAAAAAAAAAAATCTTAAATGCTATCTCCTAAAAACAAAAAGGTTTATATGGACCTTCCTCCCCTGATATGCGGGTGGGAATACAAGGGCCATTCACCACAAAGAGATTCAGCCACTATTCCTTGACATACCATACTTATTACGTGGTCAACTCTTTTCTTGCTTTAAAATTCCTCAAGGATCTGAATGAACTTAAGGTTCAATTCTACCACATGGATCTTCCTAGTAATATTTGAATGAGTAAAATTACCAATTTTCAGTTAAGGCCTGTTTATTCGTTAGAAAATAGTTTTTTTTTTTAAGTAGTTTCTGTAGAAAGTGTATTATTTTCCGATGTTTTGATAATAATGTTACGGAAAATTAGCTGAGAAACAGTTTCATTATTTAGCTATGTCGTGAAAAATAAACTGAAAAATAACTTATTAATATTTTATTTTATTTTCAAGTTTATTAAAAGAATAAAAACCAAATATGATAGATGAAAAAGTTGAAGGAGAATATTATATATATAAAAAATCAATTTCAAAAATTATTTTAAATCAAACAAATAGAAATCGAAAGAATATGAATCAAATCTGACAAATAAAAAAATTACAGGACGAGATTGAATAAAAATTCCAACTTCATTTATTTCAAATAAAACAAGGAGCATTGACATAAATGAGAATTGAATCTGAAAGATATAAAAGTTGAAAGAAGGTGAAATTTAAAAAAATAATTCAAATTTCATAAATTATTTCAAATAAAATAAATAATAATAATAATAAAATATGAAAATATTTAGTTATGTTTTAAAAAAGTTTTGGAAAGTGTTTTCCAATAAAATAAAAGGCTTTCCTTTCTTTGAAGCTAATTTTTCCCATGACAAGAAAGTGTTTTGTCGTGAACAAGTTACCAAACATTTAAAAGTGAAAAAAATTGTTGTTTTCCTAAACATAAAAGGGGGCTTAAGTTCTATTAATGTGAAGAGAACTTGTCACTAACCAAAAACAAAAATTATAATGTTACATGGCTTCTCAACTCTCTTAATTTTGACTGTAACTCACAGAACAAAACAAATGAATTGCATATACCTTTCATACTGTAAAATTGGTTAAAAGTAAAACACAAGAAACATGCTAGAATCAAACTAGAACTAAATAAATATAGCATTTGAAAATATTTTCTTTACCCTCAAAATGCAGAGCATCAGCACCAGAACTAGCAGGAACCATGTCACCTTCATGATGCTTATTCATCAATTTATTGACACTGGCTGGAGATTGAGGATGAGTTCGAGAATTTGACTGTGAATGATCATATGACGAAACAGAAGAAAACAGCCCTTTATCAGCAGCCACTTTTCTGCGTCTCCTAAGATATCTCCCCTTCTGGATTGAAAACCCCCTCTCTTTAACATCAAACTTCCCTTCTTTCACATCCCTCACATTGACTACAGATCTCTCAACTCCCTTTCCACTCTTCCTCTCCCTAAGTGAGCCACACCAGGCTTCGCCTTCTAATCCAGCATTGTCACTTCCACAATTTACTTCGTTCATCGTCCCAACACTCGACTCAAAATTCAAGTGTTTGTCCCACATAGAATCAAAAGGGAACCTACTCTTAACAGAGAACTGAACAGAAGATATATTCTCTGATGGTCTATCAGCTAACACTCTTCGCCAGCACTTATTTCTATTGTGGTCACCAAAAAGTCCATTGCAGGGGCATGGCAAACACAATCCAAATAAACCCAGAAATTTCTCAGCAAAAAAAGCAAAAGTTGATGCACATAACAGAGAATATGCAATAGCAAGATCAAGATATGCACCAACTAGTTCATCAAAAGCCCATGACTTTATCTCTTGACAAGGCATTTTTCATTCCCCGACAACAAACTCGGCAAACCAATATAGTAACTCCCTGTTTTAAACTGAACAACAAGAAAAGAAAAATCAGAACTTCATGCCAAATACAACAATTGTCATTAAATACAAGGCAAAAAAAAGAAGGAAATATGAAACGGGGTCGGTTTAATCACCAACAAAATGCAAGAAAACGAAGAAAATCCACATTTAAAACAACCAATATGCAGCAATCAGAGTGTTTTTGCTTGCCGTTACGCTGTTTACTCAAAACCCAGAAGGGAAACAAAAATTTAAACCCCAAAAACACTTGTTTCAATTCATTTCATTGATTTTTTCAATTCAGTTTCTCAGCAACCAAACAAATTAATGAATGAAAGAAAAGGAACCGTGGAAGATTGAAACATGGTTACTTTTATGTTTACGAGTACAGTACTGGCTCACCGAGATGAAACTGAGTCTGAGTCAACGATGAATCGTTCTGTCTAATCGACCAAAATGCTAAATTTCGTCGGTTATGTGAGTGACTTCGGTTTGAGCTGCCAAGTTTGATTTGATAGTCTTAGATTGCTGGGTGTAACTACTAAATCCATCCCATAACTTTCATACAATTTTCAAATTAGTACCTACATGATTAGTCCTTACAATTTCACCTTTCCACTATCACTAATTGTAAAATCAATTTCTCTAATTGTGCTCCATTCGGAAAAAAAAAAATCATTTTCCTAAATCCATCCCATATATTTTAAGTAAGAGATCTAATTGATGTACAATTGTGTTATATTATCTACGATAAGGACAATAGTTAATTTTATTTTTTTTCAAAATCATGGCTAAAACTATGTCTTATATTATAAAAATAAAAACTATTTATTTATGCTCTTATGAAATACATGAAGAAACTTAATTGTCAGGTCAATGATGATTTCATGATGAAGTGTAAAAATGTGTAATGCAAGAGCCGAAATGAAATTATTTTAATAATTGAGGGACTGATAATAATTATCCCATACAAGCTACAAGTTTCCGTTACATTTCCGAGGCAGATACGACGCCGTGGGTTCCACCAAGTCAGGACTTTTATTGTAGTGAAGGAGCTCTAGATCCCTCAAAGCCACGCGCTCTATTTTTTTGTCTAAAACACGCGCAGGGGCTTGGAACTAAAGAGCTACTGGATCGTGTTTGCCAATCTCCATGACAGAGCGTAGGAATGAAGTTTCGTAACGTGCCTTTGCTGTGGGCGGTATCAGGTAGGAACGGATAGTCAATATTTTAGTGCGTTCAGGTGGATCTCATCACGTGGAGCCCACATGGAGTATTTTGTGAAACCTCGTTTCTGTCCTTAATCTTTCACTTAATTCCCAATTTAATCCAAAACCGGACGATTTTACTGGGATGTCAAAACGAAGGATCAATATTTTTGGAGCTGAATTTTGCACATCCGATTCCAATTCAAAATATTTAAATTCATTGCTCCGTTTAGAATCTGATCCGGTCGGATCACGTCAACGGATACTCCTGATCTTTTTTTAACAAAAATTAAATTAGATTTTCAAAAATATAATCAAAATTTTAAAATAAATTATATTTTTATCAATAAATCATAAAACTATAAAACATTGTTTAAATTTTAAACATATACAAACTAACAAAAGCATGCATGAGATGTTTTGAAACCTTAAGAATCTAATTTATAATTTCTTTGTTAATTAATACTGCATTAGAGCATGTGGGGATGATCCAGAGTGATCTAGTTAATTTGTTAAGTTAAAAGCAACTTATAAAATCAATAAAAATATAAGATGATATTTTTAAATTTTTTTTAGATGATAATATATTAGATTAACTCGGGTTAATCTGGGTTAATTTGTTAAATTCATGACTAGATCATAAAACCAAGATAATCTTATAAAACATAAATAAAAATATTGAATATCTAATAAACTCAATATAAAAAAATAATATATATATAAAAAAAACAAAATAATAAAGTACTGTTTAATGTTTCTTGTGCTTTGTTAATTTATGGTTTATGTAAGAAACTTGTTTTAAGTAAGGAATGTGCCCATTTCCTTTGTATCACCGCTTATAAGCACAAAAATTATCTCTTTCCTCAAGAGATGTTTTTTTAGAAAACAAAATTTATTATGTGATTAAGTGGGAAAATATTTCTCGGAGAACCTACCATGGGCTGGTATGAGCAAACATCATCATTAATGTTATTTGTAGAAACGTTAGTAATGTGCAATTACCCAAGCTCCTTTTTGATCGCTTTTACATTTGTATATAATAGATTTTTTAAAAGATATTATTTTATTAGAACTCACATAATAAGTTTTGTCTTTTTAAAAGGTGTTCCTCTTCGAGAAATATTTTTTTAGAATAATTTTAAAAAATAATTACAATTGATTTTATTTAACGGTTTCACCCGAGCTCAATCTAGATTATAAATTGACCCGGAAAGTTAATCATTGGATCAGTTTTCAAACTAGTTTGAAAATAAACTTAGATTGTGCCAGACTCTGAATGCGTAGATCGATCCAGTGCAATGTGTTTGGGATCTGCAGTCGATTAATCGGGATTCTGCTACCATTTCTCATGAGCATTTATTGCCCTTTACGACTCGTGCAAAGTTGAAGGAAACGGACCTTGAATCAGATGGTAAGGAGGATTCTATGCCTAATTTGGATCCATAAAATTATAATCCAGAGGCGGGAGAGGACTGAGGAGTAGCAGCCACTTGTATTCAAAACAGCTGAAATCGAATTGCCAGGCCAAGCTGGGCTCAGGCCATCTAAGGACAAAGACTCGTTATCTTTGTTTGGGATCAATACTAACAAGGCCATGAGTGTTCAATTAAGGCGGATAATTGTTTATTTGGAATGTGGTTATGGTTATGGTTATTTTTTAAAGTGTTTTTTTATTTTAAAATATATATATATTTTTTTTTAAAAAATTAATTTTAAAATCAGTGCATCAAAACAATAATAAAAAATTAATTTTTAATAAAAACAATTGATTTTTTTTGAAACACGGGTTGACCCGCGTTTCCAAACGCTAACTAAAAAGCAAGGTTTATGGGTGTTTGATTGGGTAGTTGTTATTTTTTTTAAGTGTTTTTATTTAAAAATATATTAAAATAATTAAAAAATTATTTTTAATATTAACGTATCAAAATAATATGAAATAACTAAAAAATATATTAATTTAAAATAAAAAGAATCTTAAATCTTATTAAAAATGTTTTTTAAACGTAAAAACTTGAAAAATCTTTTACAACATGCTATTGCAACGCTAAAATGCCTTGAGTGTGTTTAGAAACACGGTTTGTGTGTTTTCTTAAAATTTATTTTTGTTTTTATTTAAAATAAAATTTATTTATATATTTTTAAATTATTTTTATATATTAATATCAAAATTAATTTTTTTTTAAAAAAAATTTTATTTTAATATATTTTTAAATAAAAAATACTTTAAAATTTAAATCATCACTACCGTTACAATCCCAATCACAACTTCATCTATATTATTATAAAGAGAGGTTGGGAGGACGCTGACACCACAACAGCCCTATCTAATCTGGAGACTATTCGAGATGGGAAAAGGAAGTGTATGGGTGACATGTTTTTTGATTTAATCGAGGATAAATGGTCCCATCATGATCAACGTCATTGAATTGCCAAGGTGTGGAAAACCCTCTGACAGTTCAGAACCATGGAGTGATTTTATGATCCCAATTAATCCCTAGACCTTGTCTTCCTCGTGGAAACAAAGAATGGTTCGGTGATACTAGCCCAGTTTGTGAAGAAGTTTAAGATTTGCAGTGTGTTCATGATTGTTCCTGATGGTGATTCAAGCCTGATGAGTGGTCAAGTAGCTGGTTCTGAATCTTTCTATGCTTGGTGTCGGGCTCAAGAACAGTTAAAAAAGAATGGTTTAATTAGAGAGTTCCAGTTTTCTAATATCCCTCTGTTAATCTTATTTCAGAAGAATAAGGAGGCGTGAACGCTGATGATGCTGATAAGATGGCTGGCTAAGATTTTCGGTTTGATAACTATCGATCTCTGATAGGAAATTAAAATGGGAAAAACTAAACAAGTGCAACTAAGATCTTTTATATTAAATCAGCAGCTAATTAAAAGCATTAATAAAAATAATTAGAACCAAAAGCAATAATAGAAAGAGTAAGGATTCAAGAAAAAAAAAGAGTCCAGGATTATAGCATGTATCCAATAGCGCTATTCTCCCTGTGTACAAGGAAATTTTTATATATAACATGCTTTTCTTCCAATATACAATAATTTGTTAAAATCTTATGATGCATCAACCTTTTAATCACTATTTTTGCTTACTTGAGTTAATAAAATATATATAAACTCAATAAAAGTATACATTACCAAATATATTTAAAATAATTAAATATAAAAAATTAATTTGATCATATAGTACTTTAGCTCACTAAAATAATTAAATATTAATTATATTAACACATTAACAATTTAGATTTTGTAAAGAACCATAAAAAATTTAAATGACTAATTAAGTCAATAGAATTTATTGACTATTAAAAATGACTATCTTTAATTAATTATAATTTTAAATCAAGATTCTACCATTTCTTCAAATGATTTAAAATTATTTATATGTATAATGAATTAACAAGATAAAAATGAGCAATCAATGTTATGTAATAGATGTTAGGTACTTTTAGGGTTGGAACATTCACTTAGTGTTAATAAATCTCTACTTAAATAACCATAATATCTAGCATGTTATGAATTAAGTTCTTTTAACCAAGTTTAAAGTTACTACACACATAACATATGAGTGATTATAAGGTTTTATCAGTGTTGTATTTTTTTTCCTGATCATGTAAATGTATCTTGTCTCATGAGTATCCTTAAAGGGTAACCCAAGCTTTTAAAGAACACATTATCATAAAAATGAGACCCGAGATCATCCTTCAAAATATATATGTAATGTTTGTGTTTTTTTCAATCACCCAACAATCTTATTTAAGGCTAAGTTTGTTTCTCGGAATTTACTTTCTAGGAAACCACTTTCCAACATTTCCTGTGTTTGTTTGCCATTAGAAAAATTGGTCAACGAAAAACGCTTTCCAATCAAAGGAAAATTTGGCTTGGTTTCAAGGAAAGTGTTTTCCTGGAAAATTTGGGCGGAAAACACTTTCCGGAAGTTGTGAAAAATTTAGAAATGTCATATTATTTGCTAATTATATCAAATTTGGTCCTTAAACTTTTGATTGCTATATATATATTTTGTTTTGAATATTTATTTTTCAATTTCATCTCTTAAAATTTAATTTTTATATTAACTTTGGTCCTCATTTTTATAATTGTTATTTGCTTTTCCCTTATCATTTTTTTTATTGAAATTTTTTATGTATCAAATTTGGTCATCGTTCTTTTGATTGTTACTTATTTTATTTGAAATAATTTATGAAATGTTAATTATTATTATTTTAATTTCTTCATCTTTTTTTTTATTTTTTAGATTTGATCTCTATTATTTTGATTATTATTTATTTTATTTGAGATAATTTATGAAATTATATTTTTTTTCAATTTTATTCTCATTCAACTTTTTAATTTGTAAGATTTCTTCCTCATTATTTTAATAAACTTGAGAAAAATAAAATATTAATAAGTTACTTTCCAGCTTATTTTCCATGACATAACCAAACACTAAAAAGTGTTTTCCAATTTATTTTCTAATATGCTACCAAACATCAGAAAATAATTCACTTTCCCGGAATTCACTTTAGGAAACCATTTTTCAGCAAACAAACGGGGCCTAAATGTTGAACTTCATTCATGGAATCGTCATATATTTGAAGATAAATTTTCATTCTTGGTGATTAATTAAAAGACTTTAATCTTATTTTTCTCAACAATTGAATAACTCATTTGCGTACCAAGTCTTTAATGAGTGAATCAACAATGTTTTTTCAACCCTGACAAAATCTTAAGAAATAATACCATAAGATATCAAATATCTAGTGGATTTATGTTTATTAGTCATGTATACAAGTCTATCTAACAATATTTTAATTCAAGGGGGAAGACTTTATAAACCTAAGGTAATGGCTGGACAAAAATTAGATCGAGAAAGACTTGACCTTGATATATGAAAAAATGACCCAAATACTCTTTAAGAAAGCAACAAAAGTTTTCCCAGGTTATTGAATTATCAAACAACGATCATTTGATTGAGCTCTTTATGACGCAAACAGTGGCCAACTCTCTTCACCAAGTTTTTATTTGTAATTGTTCATCATTCGACAATATTAAAATATTTTTGCTAGTTCAAACCCTTACGTTTTTCTTGTTTCCCACACTACTCGTTTTTTAAAGCTAAAAATAAGCAAAGTTGAAAAGGATAGCACACCAGACGTCGTGCATGAAAACCTTTCAATGCATGTCATTCTCACCGTCTCTGGTGACGGCCAACTAATGCTACTAATATTTTCAGCTCCTCCGTAGCCATCAGCTGTGGCTAAAGCACATTTTGTGGTCCTGTTTTAGCAAATTCTAAATTCAAGTTACTTGCAATTAAATCTTTTTATCACCAACTCTATCTTTGAATATCTAGTATAGTATCAGTATGAACCAAAAGAGGGTGGGTTAGCAAGGACTCCGATGATATAGTAGACTTAGGCATGTTTAAAAAAATGAGATTTGGACATAAAAGTATTCTTTTATATATGAAAAGACATTAAATTGATTTTTTTTAGTAATTTTAGTTGATTTTGATATGAAAATATTAAAAACATTAAAAATATATATTATTTTAATATTTTTGCAAGAAAAAATACTTTCAGCCGCCTTAGAAAACATACATTTTTTTTTTAATTAACGTGGGTATCTAGATCAGCTTGCACGTACCTCGACTAATCTTATGAATCTTAAAGTTAACGATCATGTAAGTTTTCAGTAGTTATGAGAGAACTCGAACTAATAATTATTGAAGAGCAAACTTAAGACCTGACCAGTTAAGTTACTCCTCAGTATTATTACAAGAATTAAGTTAAGATGTGTGTATAATGTGAACAATTGCTTGGAAAGAAAAGAAAAGGAAAGAAAAGAATGGGATAAAGTTAATCATGATTTTCCGCTAGACAATTTTCACATTATATGTCATGGCCGTATTTAAAAGCTGCTTTCTTTCTTAAGGTTCATATATGGCAGGTATTTTTTTCTGCCAGACGATGGGCTCCTCCAGCATTAATTAAGTACTATAATAATTCTCTCTTTTCAACCCTATATTATGCCCTAGTTTCTTTGGCAGTTCAACAAATCACACTATGAACTAAAACCCATTTAATTAATGCTTATAAAATGTCAAAATGCAAGTGGCAAGAACTTCCACCAACGAGGCAACAATTTTTTTTTTTACTTGGTTTTTTTTTTCTTTTTCTTGAGCCTAGTTTGTGCCCACCAAACCATCTTGAGGTTTTAGGCCAGAATTCACAACTGTTATATTGTATGTAAGCAGAGTAGATGCAGGTGGTGGAGTATGATCATGGATTATTCTTTGACGGAGAAATTCTCCAGAAAAATGTCAGGTTCAAGCCTTCCATGAGCCAGATTTCCTTAGCTGACTAGAAGAAGGAATCATTAGAAAAAGAAAAAGATTTTCCAAACTTCTCCAATTCTTCCGCTCTTGTTGTCATTGAAGTGACTTATCAGTCATGTTCTGACACAACATGAGCCATTATCCAATCTATACACTCTCCAGAAACTTCATTTGTCGTGAAAAATTAAGTAAAGGAGGTCATTGCCACTCCTTACAAGAGTGTCGTTAAGGATGAAGTCCTCTTAATTAACTACATAGTTCAGCAAAATAATTATTCAATCCTTTGTCTCCAGTCTTTTGGAAGATAAACTGATAGAATATAAGCCTTGTTGAGCCAACCAGAAAAGGGAGAATTAATCCTCCATTTCAAAAAGAGAAAATATATGTTTTTTATAACACAAAAAATATACTTCCAATAAGAAGTTTTTTAGAAAAGGGTTTAGTAAGACTTATAAAGCTTATTTTTTAGGAGTTCAAAACTTTTTAAAAGACTGTCTTGGTTTACTATATAGGTGTGGCAAGGCTGGACATTATGAAAACAAATACAAGGCAAATAAGAAGATTAATACCCTTGCGATCCTTAAGAAAACATTATGTGAGATTTTATTTAATGAATTAGAAGGTGAAGATCTATAGTTAAAAGTAGTTTAGAAATCGGGTTCGTCAAATGATGAATCGGATTATGACTCTTCCTCTACCCTTTTTGAATGACGATGTTGTAAAAATAAGTGTGATTGTGACAATTACATCACTAAAAGACTTTTTCAGACGAGCATAAACATGCTCATAAAAAAAAAGGGTTTTATGTTAGACTTCATATAAACAAGACTCAAGATCCAAAAAAAAAAAAAAAAAAAAGAGATCTCCTTGAAACCTACCTCAATATCATAAATCCAAGTCCAAACTCTAATACGAGTTTTATTTCTCTAACTAGATAAATGGCCAAAACAATATATTCTTTGCAAGAAGTCCTTAGGAAGGAAAAAAAGAGTTCTCTCATCAAAGAACCCACGACTATGGATCTCAAGTCTAAAATGAATAAATAACATATCAAAGACTTGAAATAGCATATTGCTTATTTGGAATCTGATGAATGAGATAAATCCTCTAGAAAAAACTTAGAGGAATACACTTTCAATTTAGAAGATATTACGAAAATCTCTAATCTAGAGATTAATATTATGTAATAGATTAATACTCTTTATAGAGCTATCACTCAAAAATGATATGCTCAAATCACCCTTGTAATCAATAAAAAACTCAAATTAATTGTTGTAATGAACTAAAAATTAGGATTAACTATTAAAACTTTAGTTGATTTAAAAGCTGAATTGAACTGCATACTTTAAAAGGTTATTACCGTTCAAATATCTCACAAAAACCACTCAATTTCTTATTGCTACTAATAAACAAACTTCACTAATTCAACATAAACTGCTATTTGTAAAAATAGAATCAACATCCCAATGACTTTTATCATGTTTAAAAGCCTTTCCTCAAGAATAATTCTAGGAATTTTTTTTCTTCATACATTATTCCTAACACATCTCTTGAGGAGGTTGGCGTTACAACTACAATGAAGGGTCTCTAAAATACAATTTTTCTTTTTCACCCAACATATTTTTCATTGTATCCACACCCTTTTAAATTATAATTTCTTTTTATTTGCTCTCTTTCTCTACAAGAGGAAGTAGATACAATCATATAGGAGAAAGGTTAAAAAGACTCGAAGTTCAACACAAAATTACCCAACTTCAAGATATCTTAATCAAGGAAATATGTGTTGATATCCCGAGTGCCTTTTAGGATAGAAAATGTCATGTCATCAACCTGTCTTATTATAATATATATCTCAACTAAAATATTATTTGGGAGCGCAGTTTGACCACACTTTTCTAAATTTTTAATTTGTTTAAAAGTTTTAAATTAATATTTTTTTTATTGTTTTGATATACTAATATTAAAAATAAAAATATAAAAAATATTATTTTAATATATTTTCAAATAAAAAAAATCTTAACCTATAATCTCAAACACAATTAAAGGTTGGTCTTATTACCATGAGTCTAGGAATTTGGACATATGTCAAAAGAAGATCTCCTAGTTAAAAGCCTAATTAGGCTTAGCCTATGTCCATGGAGTTTCCCGGCTTTTTATGTTGAGAATGTTGTTGAGCTAGAATGAGGACTTCTAAGGCTAGTAATTCATTATAAGCTTTTAAACAAGAATAAAAAAATGGATTAGATACCTAATTTCTAATTAGGGAGATATACTATATATAAAAAAAATATTTAAAAAACTAAAATAAATTTGATATGAAAACATGCATTTAATACAAGCATATTGTTGGATCCAATAGATACCTAAATATGATCAAAATGATAGTGCAATAAGGTTAATTCTAGGTTAAAATAAGGTTTAATCCTTAATTTGATATGGGAATTTATCAGTGAATTAGATGGCTTTGGAAATAGGTGGAGCTAACCCTTTATGGATATAATAACCTAGAATTAAACCTTATTTTATGCTGGAAAAGAATAAGTTAATAAAATGCGAAAAATTTCTTGGAAAAAGAAAAAAAAAGAAAAGAATTAATGGGATAAATCTTCGGCTGAATTAGGTGGACAATTTTCACATCATAAATCATGGCCGTATTTAAAAGGTGATAATGATAGAAAGGGCTACCAAAGCTACTTTCTTTCTTTCTTGTTCTCATTTATTATTGACCAAAGTCTAAAGACTTCCTTTTCATTTTCAAATGGGGACTGAGAGGGTCCCCATTCTGAGGAGAAGACACCAATGAGCTCAACATGATTCATTCATGGCAGGTTTTTTTTTTTAAAAAAAAAAAATTTCCTGCCAGATGATGCAACTCGAAAGGGCTCCTCGAGCATTAATTTCTATAACAATTTTCTCTTTTCAACCCTCTATTATGCACTTGGCAGTTCGACATATCACACCATGAACTAAAACCCATTTAATTGATGCTTATAAAATGTCGAAAAGCAAGTGGCAAGAACTGGCTCTGTTAAATAATTATATCTTCTCAATCATTTAAATTTTTAGATGAGATTTTAAAATATAATTTGTATAATTATTTAATATATTATCTTAAATAAAAAAAATTAAACTTAAAATTTACACAGACTCATATTATTTTGTACTTATTTTTTTATCGAATAGAATGGAGGTGATAAAATTTAAACTCATGATTGCTTAATCAACAAAATTTTAATATCATGTTAAAAAATTATCTCAACCCAATAATTTAAATTTTTAAATGAGATATTAATAAAAATTTTATATTACTTTTTAGCATCCTCCAAATAAACAACTATTTTTTTCTTAACCCAACAAGTTTTTAGGCCGGGATTTAATTAGAACTATATATTATTGTGTGCAAGCATAGTAGATGTAGGTGGTTGAGTATAAGAGATATTACGGTATTATTTAGAATTGCGTTTCAAACATAGTTTCATAAAAAAAATAATTTTAATATATTTTAAAGTAAAAAATATTTTAAAAGAAATTACTACTGCACCTCTATATTTATTCTTCAACATAGAAATTAACTAGAAAAATGTCGGGAAGGAATCATTAGGATTAGAAAAGGGAAAGATTTTCCAAAACTTCTCTAATTCTTCGACTATATATTGAATAAGGGATATGATCATGGTTTATTCTTTGACTTGGAAATTAACTAGAAAAATGCTCATATTGAGAATGTCATTTCCTAGTAAATAAAATAAACTTGGTTAGGTGAAGTTGTAGTAGTTGGTGATTTTGTTTGTACCTGCAACTGTAAAAGTGAAGGAATGAAATCATTAGTTATCATTTTCTTCGTCTCCATGATAGCTCAACTACAACTTCTTTTCGAGAAACCTAGAAAGGTTCAATGGCTCGATGGTCCAAGTTCTTGATTCCCTCCTTCATGCCTTGTCATCTCATTGAAAGCCTTCTTTCCCCCTCCTTTTCCTTGCTCTTGAAGCCCAAGAATTGTGTTATAAGCTGGCAGTAATGTTTGGGAACGAGGTTTAACTTGTATTTTTAAAAAATTTGAAATATATATTTTTTTTATTAAAATTTAATATGGTTTATATGTTTTGAATCGTTTTGATGTGCTGATATCAAAAATAATTTTTTAAAAATAAAAAAACATTATTAACATGTATTTTGACATGAAAAGTTATTTAAAAAATACCCGCAACCACACTACAAGCTCGAATTAGATAACATCCCGGTGAACACCAGTTCCAACCGGCAGCAGAAGTACCCCACCCTCAAGAATTTGCCACACAAAAAGGGACCATATCATTAATTGATTGATATACAGAGCATTATAGAAAAGCTATGCAAATCATATTTTTTAAAAATTTAAATTTTGTTTTTCATTAAAAGTTATATTTTTAATATTTTTAAATCGTTTTGAGGTATTCATCTTAAAATTATTTTATTAAAAATAAAAAAAATATTATTTTAATATATTTTTAAATAAAAAATATTTAAATAATAACTGCTAATACAATTAAAAAAAAAACACGGAACAAAAAGTGGGCAACCCGCATGACCAAATTCAGAATAAGAGGCACTCCGTACAATGAATTACATTACCTTAGATTTAACCATATGCCAACAATCCCCGGCTCAGATTTCTGCCATCAAGCAATCCTAAGGGCCCCAAACTCTGAGTCACAGCGGTGATGATGACTTTTGATCTCAGACTTGTATGCTCTAATTACGCTTTCAGCTAGCTGTGTTCAGGTAATTTCAATCTAGTTCAATGAGTTAATCTTGAGTGATAAATAATCATGAGGCTTAACCAGCTAGGTTTGTAAACATTTTAAGGCAGGAGTGTAAGAAAAACTGTACTTAATGAAGACATGAATCATATTAAATAAAAGATAAAATAAAATTGATCGTAAAATTATATATATTATTGGTTATTGGGTTAGATTTGGCTCGTATATAAAAAAATAAACATGATTTAAATATTTAGAGAAATTATTAAAAAAAATAACTATTTTTTCTAAATTTATATATAAAGGCATGACTTGCATTAAACGATGCAAGAATAGAAGCATAATAATTCTTTTTCTTTTTCTTATCGATTTATAAGGAAGGATATTCTTACCGTAAAATATCTATATTGTTCTCGTAATTAAAATAACACTAGAACAATTAATCCAATAATAAGAAACCGAATTCTCATATGACAATAAATTTCCTTTAAATCTATATATATGAACATGATTGATTATGGGAGAATCTTCTTCTATCCAAGGTGCTTTTATTCAAAACTTGAATGAGATCGTCAGGTTATGTCTATCAAATCGCAAAGCACTAAGAGCTATAATGGGAGCATATGATAAAGATGTTGATTTTTATCCATCCTCACCCATATAATTCCCGTCTTGAAGCATGCTTTACTTTCCCGGTGCTCATCTCAAAGATCGAAGAGCGCAAGGTAACTTCAATCATAAGAAGTTTTAGGTTCTAGACGTCCTGTTGCATCCCTTTCTGTGATTTTTCATGATATGTTTTCCAGAGACGTCCATGGCTTCTTATTGATAGTCTTTGCCATCGCATACATTTGAACACATGCCTCTCATCTTTACCAAATTAATCGCATTTCTATAAACTATCATAATAAGAGACCAATTCGCCTTGATTGACATTGTTTTTCTTTCTTCTTTTGTCAATTGTGGACTATAGGATGTTTGTTTTTGGCAAGTTTTGACCAAAGCTAGAAGGTATGAAATTCAACCATCACAACCACTTTGTTATGATTCAGAGCATAGGTATAAATCCTGGATTGGCCTGACGGGTCAACCTGAAACCCGACTGACATGGGATCTAGATCGATTCAAGTTAAAGAAAAAAAAAACTTCATTGATTTAGTCAAAACTTCAGATCAATCTGATCTACCCAGATCTGATCCAATCAAAACTTGATCCTTAATCTGTTGATTTTTTTTTAAAATAAAAATAAAATTAAGAGATCGACCAACTTCACCACCCGATAATTGTCCGCTGATAATTCTATTTATGCTTCAGAAACTATATGCTATAGGAGCCAAGATCAAATATTTTAGAAACTTCTTTTTCCTAAGATAAGGGTAGGTTCTTTTCAAGCCGGTTGACAGCACATAATTCAACCAAAATGCAACCTAACCGTGTTGAATTTAAAGCCCACGCCCAAAAAAGGCATTACGTGATCACATAATATACACACAACCAAAGTCTCATCCATTTCATTTACTTCGCCATCTTCATTCAATGTTCATCTAGCCGATTTCCAGACACCAAAACCATGAAACTCAACTGCTTTTGTATCATTTTACCGGCGGATTTCGAAGAAATCAAGCCATTTGATCAGCCCCAAATCCGACCACCTGTGCATGATGATGTCAAAAAGCGCCAACACTGCGGCTGCGGGAGGCAAATACTTCATGTCCTAGGTGATTCATTACGCCGGTTACATGAATCGAAATGGATTGGTTGTTTTCAGGACGATAAACCAAGTAAACAGCAGTCTGGTCCGTTTCATGACCTGGAAGGAATTCAAATATCTGAGAAGGTTGGTGGTGATAATCCAAGGATATTCAGCTATGCTGAACTTTATATAGGGTCTAAAGGGTTTTGTGAAAATGAGGTTCTTGGAAGTGGAGGTTTTGGAAAGGTTTATAGAGCAGTTTTACCAAGTGATGGTACTGTTGTTGCAGTCAAATGCTTGGCTGAGAGAGGGGAACAGTTTGAGAAGACTTTTGAAGCTGAGTTGGTTGCTGTGGCTCAACTGCGGCACAGGAATCTTGTCAGGCTAAGAGGGTGGTGTGCTCATGAAGACCAGTTGTTCTTGGTTTATGACTACATGCCTAACCGCAGCCTGGACAGGGTTCTGTTTAGAAGGCCTGAAAACCTGAAAGCGGAACCCCTTGCTTGGGAACGAAGAAGGAAGATAGTCAGCGGCTTGGCAGCAGCGTTGCATTATCTCCACGAACAATTGGAGACTCAGATCATTCACCGGGATGTGAAGACAAGCAATGTCATGCTTGACTCCCATTATAATGCCCGACTTGGTGACTTCGGCTTGGCGCGGTGGTTAGAACATGAACTTGAGTATCAAATCCGGACACCTTCAATGAAAAATCACCAGTTTCGCTTGGCTGAATCAACCAGAATTGGTGGCACTATCGGTTATTTATCACCCGAGAGCTTCCAGAAACGAAGTGTCGCTACTGCTAAATCTGATGTTTTCAGCTTTGGAATTGTTGTGTTAGAGGTGGCGTCTAGGAGGCGGGCAGTGGATCTGACGTATCCTGATGATCGGATCATTTTGCTTGACTGGATAAGGGGGTTGTCCGATGAAGGGAAGCTTTTACAAGCAGCGGATAATAGGCTTCCAGATGGGTCTTTTGGGCTTTCTGATATTGAACGCCTGATTCATCTGGGGCTTCTATGCACACTCCACAACCCGCAACTTCGGCCTAACATGAAATGGGTTGTGGAAGCACTTTCTGGCAACATTTTGGGCAAACTGCCACCTCTTCCATCATTTCGGTCTCATCCTAGATACATAGCTATATCACCTGCAAGCACTAGCATAAGCAAAACCAACACCACCGCGACCACCTCCGTTCCAAGTTCTGACATGACAATCTCGTTCACTTCATCAGCGTATGTCACAGCTACGGAAGAAACTATGTATGCAACAGCAGAATTTGAGAGTAGTAATAAACTGAGCTCTTCTAAGTCGAACAACAGAAGTCACCGGCAAAATGCTTTCTTTATGGTGGAAACTCCCAGGGAAATATCCTACAAGGAAATCATTTCTGCTACAAATAATTTCTCGGACTCACAAAGGGTAGCAGAGGTGGACTTTGGAACTGCTTACTATGGCATCCTTGAAGATGGCCATCAAGTCTTGGTGAAGAGACTTGGCATGACCCAATGCCCTGCAATACGCGTGCGATTTTCAACTGAACTCCTAAACTTAGGCAGGCTCCGCCACCGCAACCTGATACAACTCCGTGGATGGTGCACAGAACATGGAGAGATGCTTGTCGTCTATGATTATTCAGCAAGTCGCCTGATGAGTCACCTTCTTTTCCATCATGACAACAGAATTGGGCATTCTATTCTACAATGGCGGCACAGATATAACATCATCAAGTCTCTTGCTGCTGCAATTCTTTATCTTCATGAGGAGTGGGATGAGCAAGTTATCCACAGGAATATTACTACCTCTTCTATCATTCTTGATCCAGACATGAATCCGAGACTTGGTAACTTTGCACTTGCCGAATTCTTGGCAAGAAATGATCATGCCCATAAAGCAGCTGCAAAAGAAAATAAATCAGTCCGTGGAATCTTTGGTTACATGTCTCCCGAGTACATGGAATCTGGTGAGGCAACCCCAATGGCTGATGTGTATAGCTACGGTGTGGTGGTTCTGGAGGTGGTCAGTGGACAAATGGCAGTTGATTTTCGGAGACCAGAGGTGCTCTTGGTTCTTAGAGTTCATGAATTTGAGACACAGAAGAGACCAATGGAGGATCTGGCTGATATAAGGTTGAACCGTGAATATGATCATGAAGAATTGATCAGAATCGTCAAATTGGGGATTGCATGCACCAGGTCCAACCCAGAATTAAGGCCAAGCATTAGGCAGATTGTAAGGATACTTGACGGAAACGATCAATGGTTCATGGAAGGAGGGAAAAGGAAGGAAAGCAGAGAAGAATGGAGACAAAACAATGCTAGTTCTTTGTCATTGATTAGAAGAATCCAAGCTCTGGGGATTAAGTGAGTAGAGTGTCAGTGACAACTAGATAGTCACTATAGGTTTCTGCGGAGATTGATAGTTCTTTCCCTTCCTGTAACTTCTGTGTACTATCAATGTATATGCTTTGCTTTTCAATAGGCTACCATGATTTTTTTTTTCATTAGAATCTAGTAACGCTGCAGTTATAGCTTCTTGCCATAACCACCCCTACGCTGGCTTTCCATACACAGTACTTGCAATACAACCTAGACAGAAGAGGAAGACCAGAATCATGAAAGGAAAATAAAAATGATCCCCAAAGCCTATAAGGTGAGGACGAGAAAGAAATGAACCCTTAATTTATCCGGGTGATTCATAGAGCATATGAGAAACGTTAACTGTCACCACAAATATTACATGCACAATTGAGCATGGCAGAGGAGCGACAGCTTTGAATAATACACTTGGATGATTTATAAATGCTTCAACCTGACCTCATATTCGACAGTTATCCAGCTCAAATTCTTGTGCCTGGTTTGACTTCCCTTCTCAGGAATTTCTTCGTCAGCATCAATCCTAATCCAGTTGATTAAAGAAGAGAGGAACTCCCTGAAACTGACCTTCCCATTCCTGTCCCAGTCCATTTCTTCTGCATATATTCACAGGAATCTCCAAGAGGATGGTTTAAGGATTTTAAAACAACTGGAACTACAAGTCAAAAGTAGAAATATATCATGTGAAAGAGATAGAACTAATTCTGGATCCGGTGATGTGTGCTGGGGATTTTTCCCAAGGAGAATCCTCTTTGAATGCTTTGATCATCTCTTTCTTTTACAGCTTCCCATTACCATTCTTATCCAAGAATAAGAAAGCTTCTATAATTGTATCGAAAGTGGCCTGAAGCTCTGGGGAACCCATCTTTGATGTCTGAAACAAAACCCTCAGGCCATCATATATGGGTGATCACAATAAGTTGACGTCTTTAAGTCAAACATATGAATGAAGATAAAGTCAAGTTTAAGGTGGATGCTCTTGGGAGGAGAGGATGAATGTTCTACTAGGAGATAGATGACTTCAATGAACATTGAACTCATTGAATTGTCAATGTCGCAGGAGTGGAAAAGATCCTCAACTTCCTCCTCTTTTAAAGTGAGTGTCAGCTTTTGTAAGCATTTTTTGAGTTCCTCAAGGTCAATAGATCCATTTACATCTTCATCTATGAGGAGGATATAGAGAGTCAATATGCAGAAAAAGTCCACCATTGCATCTCAGGGAACAGAAAAGCAACCTTGTTTAAACTCACCATACTGTTCAAATACCCCTCTGATGTGTTTCAGTTCTTCATTAAACTGAGGAAACCACAAGATTAGTATATTCATCCAGCCTCTTATATTTGTTTGGTGATCCACAATGGCAAAACATCCCTCCTGTTTTAGATGACAAGGACTTGAAAGAAGGGAAAGGGTGGGATGTGCCTTGAAAACTAGACACAAGGAGGAATCAAAATGCAGGCTCAACAAAAGAGTTAAGACATAAGATCTGTTTAATTTACTAATTTCACAAAGATCTTTTAATGCATATTAAACATAATTTAATCCCTTTCTTTTCCTTCTCTCTAGCTATGTTGCTTCATTCAAAGGTAACAATACTTCTTTCTAAATGCTACTAAAACGAAGCTGCATTATGCAGGCCAATATCAGTCAATAGACTTGACTGTGATGAAAGCTTAAAGCTAAAGAAAAAGAACAAAAAAAAAAAGCTTATTTATTATTTGTTCCTGAATTAGCATGAATTCATATCAGGATAATTGAATGCATTTCAACAAAATAAAATCTTATATGTAGGTTACTATATGACAAATCTGGCATTAGCTCTCAAATGAGTATGAACCCTACCCTCAACCATCTGCATGTTTGAAATTGTTCAAGCAAAACTGCTACTTGGAAAAACCAAGGAAAAGGCAATGAATGAAAATTCTATCAAGAGAATTCCTTCCTTGAGTGATTCCTTGCCGTTCTTTCGAAAACCTAAATGCAGCTTATAAGGACATCTTAGTTCTGATATATGGATTTCTATTGTCTGCTTTCTCAGTTTAGCAAAGCTTGTTCTACTGTACCATCAATGGATAATGTAGCACTCTACAATGAAATAGATTCTGGAGCACTGGTCACATAACATGAAAGTGATGGCACCTCAACAGGCATCATATTTCACGAAAGAACAAGAAGAGAACTGAAATAGACAGATAGAGAAAAGGAGCAATTATAGAATATCAGTACAAGAGAAGGGAGAAAATCAGAGAACATGACAACAATAGCATGCAAGGATCAGGAAAGCTGATAAATGTACTGACAGTATTAACTCACTCAGTGAAAATGAGTTAAATAGGCAAAATTAAAGCTTTCAAAGTTAATCTACAGGCAGAAGCTTTCTTGCATTAATTTTCCACATTCTTTGGATTTTTTTTTCTTCTTTTGTTGGATATCTACAAAATCCCTTAGTCCAGAAAAAAATATTAGCAAGTACCAAGAAAGAAAAGCAAGAAAATAAACTAAGAGATAAGATTTACCCAGTGAGTCTGTCATGCCTGCAAGTGAGAGAAAGGAGGCAGCTGGTTGCCCCAAGAGAGTAAAGGAGTTGAGGTACAGTTCATAAAGGAGAAAAGGAGCATTTGATTGTCTTGAAAGAAAAAGAGGGCACAAAAAAATAGTTCAGAATAAGCAAAATGAAGTGCTTTACTGTGGACATGCCATCATGGCTTCCACAACAAATGCAGAGCCAGAAAATACTTTACTTTTCTCTCTCTCAATTGAATATTCAAATACTGTCAAGGTAAGAAAGAATAAAGCTTTTTCTTGGATTTAAGTCTTGTCATACCGATGTTCAAGTATTGAAGCTATCCTATCTGGTTCCCATGGAAATAAGTCACCGAATTTTCATGTAGAATTTTAATATGAAAATTCTACATGCTTGCAGACATAAATTTGTTCCAAAGCTAAAAAAAAAATTCATTTAATTCACAGGCACATGAAAGTTGGAATTAAATATGTCCCTTGAAGAGAGGAAGGGAGGGAGGGGAGGAAGCACCCGTCGTTTTGTGAATTCTCAAGCAGAGAAGAAAAGTTCTTTTTTTCTACCACTAATTATCCCTTGACGGCCTGAACTTTTAGCATTCATCAACTTTTGTAAGATGTTCAAGTATTGAGTGTTGAGCCATAACAAATACATCTTCAAGAATTTGGACAGACAAATTTGCAGCCTTTCGCAACCTCGTCCATCTACGCACAGTTGGCAATGGTCAACGTTAGAAGTGGAAGACAACGGGAATAATTAAACCTCAATTCAACTCTATATATACATTGCCAACTTTTCAATGCCATCTTGAAAGGCAAGCTGGATAAATGAATAGCATGCCACTCGTTTTGCAGAAAGGGAGAGTTCCAAGTTATAAGAAAATGATATCCTCTAACTCAAAAGATCTGAGAATATACAGGCCACTGATGATATAGTTGATTAAGACTTGACATTTAGATCAGCTAGACAGCTAAAAAAAGAAACAAAGAAGTTTCTGTTTCTAAGATGGAAATGCCTTGCTATTCATCCAAAATATTACTCATTGACCATTCTACTTCTTGCCGAATGTTGCCTTCGAAGGGCAATGAATCTCCATTACCAAGCACAGGCCTTGATCTTTTCTTCGTGGAAGCAACTTGTGAGCCCACACCCATGGGAGAAACTGGGCTACTAGTTGAGGTCAAGCAGCTTTCGACAGAGCAATCACCAATGCGAGCAGGCACATTGGAAGCATTTCTGTTCCCTAAAGCAGCAGCAAGTTCAGATAAGGAAGGCATTTTCATGGTATCAAGAGGGGCAATTCCTGCACATTCATTGGAAACCTTGATTGCTAATTCAGAAAGCTCTTCCCTAGCAGCTTCAAGTCCTGCAGTTGCAACAGCCTGGTCATTCAGAGCTTTACAAGCTTTCTCGAGTATTGACTGTAAGTATTTCCCCTGAGCTTCAATGCGAAGTTGGAGATGATGTTGCACCTGCTTATGGTAAAACCCTTAGAAAGATCTTAAAATTTCAAAATCATTGCCGAGACACTGAGCTACTTGGATTAAAGACAAATTTCTAGAAGTGAAAAAAGGAGTCTCACCTTTGAGGGAAAAGTTATAATTATTTTAGCTTGTAATAAACCACCGGTAAAAGCTTTTTCTCCAGGAATACAGAGGAATTGTTGCCACGAGCCTGGCTCGCCATGAGCCCACACTCACAAAGTGGTGGGTCCCAATATTCATGAAAGTGGGCACATGGTGAACCGGTCTCACCTAATATCTTCTCCCTCAAATGAGGTTACATTTCTATACTTTTTAATTAATCTTTTCTTGGAGTTGATTAGATAGTGATAAGCTTGGACCGTTGAGGCTTTAACTTGTCTCATGCATAATTAAAAAAAAGAGGCTAACTCATTGCAACTTAGATGTTCCAGTTCTAACTTCTATGTTATCCCAAAAGTCCAAAAGCCACATAAATGAATACTAACCTCCAGCTGCTCATGCAATCTTCGTTGGACTTCCATCTGCACTCTCAAAGCCTCAGTAACCTGGTAACCACTGTTTGAAAGATAAAAGGCAGTAAAGATTGGAACACAAGGAGAGATGGAACAAGTTTGACATGTTTAGGGTCGAGACAGCATACTCATTCAGATCCTGCGCAATCATTCTTGATGATGCGGATGTTGATGAACCAGTATCCTGACTTTCTGCAACTGATGGTGCAATCCCAACTACACGTCATTCCTTATATCAGTAAGTTTTCAACCACAGCAATTTACCACCAGAAGCAGTTCATCTATGGTACCCAAGGTATGAAAATTTTGGTAAAAAAAAAGTGTTGTGCATGTGCATTTACAATTGATGCTAGATAGAAAATTAATGTGCAGACATTTGCCAATATGGTAATACACAGAATAATAATAAAAAAAAAACATGCAGCTGGCAGGAAAAAAGGTAGAGGAGTTCACAAATTGAAGAATAGTCTTATGCCCCTGGGAAGCCCTCAATAGAAAAGATAAAAGAAAACAGCTAATAAAAAGGTTCTAAAGAAAAGAGGTCAATACCATCCTTGGAGTTATCAGTTGATTCCTTGCAGGACTGCTTTCCCAACCGGTATTTCTGCAAGTACAAATGTTAACTAGAGGAAAGAGCATGAAATCATATGAAGCTAAAACCTAGAAGATCAAAAAGAATAAAGAGAGACAACGGTTTCAGCAGACCTGTAGGTGAGATTTCAAGTGATAAAGGGTGAGGCCTTTTACCCCCATTGTTCTCATAATTGTCTTTGGTGTTGCTTCTGCAATTCATATTGAGAAAACAAAACAAAAACTTCAATTAGCAAATCGACATGATTGTGTGCCTACAAAATGAAGTATAGTAAGTAGTCTGTAAAGTCATCTGACAAATGGAGGTTGCCTTATAAATGTTTCTTCAAAATTGAGATGTCAATGTGCTACACTTTGTTCATGTACAAATCAGTTAGGAGCCAAAGACATGCTGAGGAACAAAATGATGTTCCTATTAAGTTCCTAATGTCACTAGAACAGAACAACAATATTTTTAACAAAAACATGCTTCGAAACCACGATACTGGAGGGACAATATCTCAAGCATGAACAATCCCTGGTAACTTGTACCAATTCTTAGCTATCAATATCCTATTGAAAAAGCATAGTTTCTAATAAGCAGGCCATTTACAGATTCCTGTCTATCATTTGACAACAAACTACAATGCAAGCATGTGCGTGACTCAGAACGCCAAGGCAAGAGTTGGTTCCTTTGGTTAAGGAACTCTACATTGGCCTATTATGCATTGTATTGAAATGGTAGCTGCCTCATGCAATGGAAATCTCTTACAAGTTCTTACAATTATAGGTTGCAACAGCATGGGCCTACCATCCAAAAGTGTAAATTGGAGTTGCTTTCGGGATAACCAACTCTGATTTGCAATTTCAAGAACTTCCCCACAGACACAATGGGGGACTTTGAACGTCACAATACTACCAAGACCCATCGAAGATTTCAGCACTCGTCTTATTATGCCTTCTGAAAATGGTTTATTTCACAACTCCTGGCGTTTTCTAGCTTCCTCATATTTCGTACTTCTCATACTAGAGGCAGCTGCTGCACCAATGGCAGGTTGGTGAAAAATGGTAAAATCACCATAGCAGCCTGGTCAAGGTGGCTTTGTTTTACCGGAAGTATAGTGATTCCAGACTAGCAAGGAGATCAATTAAATTCCATAGTTGATACTAGTAATGGGGCCCTACTAGAAGTACTAGAATTCAATCCTCCATGACAAGTAAGCTCAACATTTTCATTTAGAAAGAAATAAAATAATTATATCGCATAGTGATTTAAACTTTTTAGAAATAGGAGCAAAGATCTTGCATGATGCTGCTTTGACTGCTATTATAGATAGTAAAAGCTTGGTATTTCTTTGTGAAATCTCCATTCAAAAACAGAACCACAAATTTTTACAAATTTAATACTCCCAAATAATAGAATATTCTTTCCTAGACAAGGACAAGCTGCTATAGTTCATCTAATTTGTCCTTTTAGTTGTATTTTCAAGTAGGTGAAATACATGAAAAACATGTAGTGCACAATAACCAGAAAATAAACACAAACATTAAAAGAATAAAAGCATATGAGATCAAGGCAGCTTAGACAGCTAGTCAATCAAAAACAACTAAACAACGAAAGAGAAATCTTCTCACGCTAAAATTATGATAATCGTTCTAAATTAAACCATACTAAAGAAATTTAACTGGCAGGCCATCTCAAGTTTTCTTAAGCAACATACTCATTAAAAACACTTGACCTAACAATACACATTAAAAACATTTGACCTAACAAAGACAAAAATAAACACATAAAACTATTTGGTAAAAACAAATAGCCGGAATAAACCCTCCAGTGAATAATAGGAAAAAAGGGGCCTCCTTTAATCACTCAATACATCATCAACAATAGGGGTTAATCACATCCAGAACCACCACATCAATTACTATAATCACATCTGAAAACATATCCTAAAATATTAAAAAAAAAAATTAACTACAAAACCCAGTGAATATTTCAAGCACTAATTAACCAGACTGAGAATCAAAACCCACATTTCTTTCAAAGAAACAGAAAAAAAAAGACCCTTTTCACCAACTAAATAAACCCCAGAACGCATTTCAAGTACATCACATAGTGAAAACAAACATTCTTCACACAAAGCATCACAAAATAACCATTTTTACACTTTCAAGCGAATAAAATAGAAACTTTAAGGCAATAAAACCACATTCAAGAAAAAAGCAAAGACACACACACAAAAGCTAAAACAGCTCATAAATTGAAACAAAGAAACAAACACAAAGAAAAAAAATAAATAAAATGAAGTAGTAGTAGTTACTGTCAGGTCCACCAAGTTGAGTAACAGCATCAACAAATCTCTCATGTAACTCAGCAGTCCAGCGGAGCCTTGGCTTTGGATCCGTAGTGAGAACCAAGCACGCATCCCCAGGCAGATTAATTCCATCTAATGAAGCTTGAAAGTCCCCATGTCCATCCAAAGGCAGTGAGTGTATTGCAGAGTACATTCTTGAATACCCTTTAAATATTTTCCAAAAAAAGTGTCATAAAATGGTGAAATGGTGCCCAAGATCCGATTTTTGGGTTCCTTTCGGGGCTTCGGAGCCCCGACTTTGAGGTCAGAAAAAAGAGGATGTCTATGCGTGTGTTGGTATTCCAGAGAGAGAGAGAGAGAGAGGTGAGCGTCTGCAAGTTATTGTTTTTATGAGAGAGAGAGAGAGAGAGAGAGAGAGAGGTGTTTTTAAGACAGCGATTTGTACATTGTGTTTTTGTATGTCTGAACAGAGAGATGCGTGTAGTTGAGATGTGATTGTGGTAGCTTGTTGGCTGTGTTTGAACTACATATCGTGGCTTAAAGGTTTTTTTTTTTAGAAATATATTATAATAATATTTTTTTAATTTTTAAAAATTATTTTTAATTTCAATATATAGAACAATCTAAAAATATAAAATAAATAAATTCTTTTAAAAATATTTTTAAAAACAAATAAAATATTATAATAGGCAAAACATCTCATAAATTTTTATCCCATCTAATCTTCAATTAATAAGTTATTTTTTATAAATTCATTTACAAAAATCTCAAATACATCAATCATAACTATATAATTAGACTCTAATCAAGAGCTGATTTGAAATTTGAGTTACAAGTTACTTGAATTAATTCCAATTAATTGTAAAACAAGATTATTTTAAGGGTTTTTTAAAACAAAACAAAACAATATTATTTTAGATTTTTAAAACAAAATTAAAAAATTTCTTTTAAAATTGACTCAACCAAATCTTACTCAAAATAGTGAAGCTAATTGAGACATAATTCGACCCATCAAATAATTCCAAATTTGACAAGTCGATATATACTCTCATTAAAAAACATTCATACCAGACTTGAAATCTACATATTACAAAATCATTATACAACTTCTTCTCAGATTTAATAATTATAATCTAGATTAGAGATGAGTAAAAAAATTAAAAAAACTGATTAAATTGGGAAAATAAAAAAAATAACCAAAAAAACTGAACTGTGAAAAACAATCGATTAAAATTTTGAAAAACCTACCGGCTCGATTTCAGTTTTATAAGTCTGAAACCGAAAAAACCGAACTTAACCGAACCCAAACCGGAAAAAAACCAAGCCAAACTAAAAAAACCGAGCCAAACCAGAAAAACCGAGCCAAAACCAGTTCAAACTGGGTTTTATCCTAAAAACCGAACCAAACAAAAATAATCACCACAAATTTAGATTCAAAATTAATACATTTTCGAAAAAGTTGTCAACCTCATGTAAATCCACATTCTCAAGCACATAACTATAGAGGGAAGGAAGTAAACTCGTTCATCATAGAAGCCACCCACATATGGAGATAATTCTTTTTATTTCTTTTTTAATGTTTTTATAAAGGTTCCTTTTTTGGTGTGTGGTGCGTAGGAAAGGTGTGGTGTGGAGTGTACTTTGTGTATGTGAAGGCAAATAGGAGGGAACATCTCCAGTTGCCACATCATGGTGTCGTCTGCTTGTTTCTGTTGGTTTTGATGGGTTCTTATTTTGTTCTTCGGTCCTTTTCCTTTCTTTTCTAGGGAATTTCATTTTTAGGCCATGCATGAAGTAATTATTGTAATTATTAGAGGAGGAGTGGAGCTAAGTTGAGGAGTGGGACCATGGCACCACAAATCTTGAAAATATTTACATTTTATTTCTGTATTTTTTGCTTTTTTTTTAAATACCCTTCCATTTAAAGTTTGGAGTGTTTGGCAATGCGGTCAAAAAAAATATTTATTTAAAATTTAAAAATTATTTTAATATTTTTAAATTATTTTGATGTGTTGATGTTAAAAATAAATTTTAAAAAATTAAAAAATTATTTTAATGTTTCTTCAAGAAAAAAACATTTCAAAACGCAACTTTTATTATACTCTTAAATATCTTTATTTTATAGAAAACACATGGAATGCCCTCTATATATATATATATATATATATATATAGATTTCACACTAGAGCTTTTAATCATTAGAGCATTGACAAATTGATACATGTTATATGAATATAATCTCTTGGCTGGCTAGGTGGATGGTTTCAATTATTTTAGATCATGTCTAGAAACTTTGATTTGAAATATAATGGGATGTTTAGAGTGTGGTAGTGACTATTTTTTAAAATATTTTTTATTTAAAAATATATCAGAATAATATTTTTTATTTTTTTAAAAAATAATTTTTGATATTAGCACATCAAAACAACAACAAAAAACATAAAAATAATAATTTTAAACAAGAAAAATTCAAATTTAACCGTGTCCTCAAACACATGCTAAATATGTTCTTAATTTTATTTGAAAAATATTTTATCAAGAAATGGAAGTATAATATAAATTTGATTTTATATTTGGAAAAGTCCGAATATATAATTCACATTACCTATAATCTCAAATATATGGGCTAAATAATGTTGAAGGGTATAACTCAACTGTTCAGGTCTTAAGTTTGCTCTCTAGAGGTCACCAACTAGAGTCTCACAAACCTCATGACCACTGGAGACTTATATGGTCGTTAACTTCATGACATGTGGGATTAATCGAGATACGCGCAAACTGACTCGAACACCCACGTGTGTGTGTGTGTAGACACACACATGGGTAAATGTTGTTCACACATAATATTGTTCATCCTCTCACTTTTTACTATGGATATATTGTTAAAAAATTTTCCTTTTTATTTTTTTTTTGGTCCTTAAAGTTGTTTTTATGTGATTGCATCATTTTTGGTCAATTTAAGGACAATTGAGTCAAATTTGTTGACAAAGGATAAAATTGAAAGATAAAGGACCAAAATAGAAAAGACTCTATAAATAGATGATGGTTTTAAATTTCATACAAAATATTTATTTTAGTCCTCAAACTTTACAAGCTATATATATTTAGTACAAAAGTTCATATTTATTATTTTTTAATCTCTGGTTTGTGAAAGGAGAGAGAAAAATCACTGAAATTCAGCAATAGAGAGAGAAAATCAATGTTGTCACCGATTCTTGTTGTCAAAATGTTCGATCTTGGTGTTAAACGAGGTTTCATTTATGTGATTTTTAACCTTGAAATGTTTTAAAAAACCACATCTAATCTCAAGAAGATTTTTTATTTCATGTTTATTTTGGGTTTTTGTGTGTTTTTTGTTTAAGGTCATTTATGTGGGTTTTAAAGGTGTTTATGCTTTTTTGTAGGTGTTTTGAATCAAAAATAAATTAAAAATAAGTTTTTGTATAAAAAAACATATACATTGTTTTTCTAGCGACTAATATATGGAGTCCCAAAACACCTGTAGTCTTGATTTTTTTTCTCTTCAAAATATAGTTAGTAGACCCCATTTGCAACCCACTCTTCCTTTATTGGGCCAAAAGCTGGCATTTGTTTTTTTTTTTTTTTTTAAAAGCATGCTTTTTTATATGTATTTTTTCAATATTTCTTTAAATTATATTTCAATTAATATTTATTTTTTCTGATTTTTTTATTTTTTGTATTTAGCTTTTCTTAAATAGTGATTTTTTTATTTTATTTTGCATGCATTTAATTTTTTTAAGAGGTTATTCTAATTCATTTGTGATTTTTTTTATGTTATATATAATTGAACTTTATTTTTAAAAGTAAAAAATATTTATTTTTAAAAATAATACTTCTAAGAAGTGCAACATTGCATGATATCTTTTTTCATTGATTTTATTCAATTATTTTTATATGTGTGTTTATTTCCACTATTATTTCATTAAATAAAAAAATAAATTTTATTAAACATAGTCATTGAACATAATCGGATAAATAATTCATGTTGTGGAATCAAATATCTTGATCTACTTTCACCTCTTGACTTTTCTAAATACGTATTTGATTATCACTAATGATTTTCTTTTCATTTATTGAAACAAATTATTTTCAACTTATTTAGTTAAATGTGTTCGTAAGATTTTTTTTTATTTATGGAAAAAAAACATATTGAAAAAGACTGCATGTTCAAGATACATATTTTGAGATAATATTTATAATATATGTAACATTGCAAAATATTTTTTTGCTTCTTATTTTATTTAATTAGTTTCATGCGTGTTAATTTTTTATTATCATTTAATTAAATAAAAAATAATTTTTTTAACTAAGTTGTTAAATACAATAGTGTTAAAGATCCGAGTCGTGAGACCAAATATCCTAGTCCATATCTGACTCTTAAATTTTTTTTAATTTTTATATTGACCAAATATACTGGTATATATCTGACTTTTAATTTTTTTTAATTTTTATATTTATTTATTGTTGATAACTTTTTTTTTAATTTTTATATTTATTTATTTATCGTTTATATTTTTTAACAAAGATTTATAAACTCCATAAGATCATAAAAGAAGGAGATTTAATCTAGGCTAACATGTAAACTAATCGAAAATAACTTTTGCCATCGAATAAAAAAAAAAAACAAATGCTTGAAACGAGTCCAAACCCAATTTATAACAACTTAATCTGATCAATTTATCAACAACATACTTATAAAAGAAGTTCATGAACACAAATGAAAAAGAAAAAGGAAAGAAAGAAAGAAAGAAAGAAAGACTTCAACATTTACTATGTGAATATTGCTCTTATTTTGTAGAGCACAATTTGCTGCCCCCCAGCAATGACGCACCGGGAGGTAGAGTACATTGAGAGGAGTGGATAGGGAAGGGACAAGGCCAGTCCACAGACAAAACGAGGTCCGCCATTGTTGACCCCACCCATTTAGAAGAAGAAGAAGAAGGAGTGGTGGTTGCCATTCAATTATCACTCCTATTATTTTCAACATCAAAACTCATGCATGTGTATTCCAACCACCAAGACAATCCGACAACGAAGTCTCAGACAAAATAATATTAAGCTGAACCAAACAGGAGAAAGAGATTCTCTCTGCCTGAATTGTTGCTTAACCTGATGAGATTAAAATGATAGTTGACGTCTTCTCTTTGTGATTAATCCAGATTTTGAATCCTAAAATAGATGCCATTAAACTTGTTTTGATGAATATATCAATTCAAGTTTAAATAATTTGGTTACAGTTCTTGGGGGGGAATTTAATTTTAATATATGAAAGGTGATTCGACGTTAATATTCTTTACAAGTTGTATGATAACAAAAATGTTAACCCTCTATATATATATATTAAACCCAATTATAATATTAACCAAATATGATCACTTCTATATTCTATTATTCATTCAAGATCTTATTTATTTATTTATTAATGTGAGGTGTTCGGGTCAGTTTGCGTGTACCTTAACTAATTTTCACGGACCCTGAGAAAATTTAATTTTAATATATAAAAGGTGATTCGATAATATTCTTATCAAGTTGTATGATAATAAAAATGTTAACCCTAAATAAAAAATGGTCATGTTGTGTTTCAAAAACTATAAAGCTTGTTGTAGAGAAAGTAAATGAAGGTGTGTGTGTTTATATATATATATTAAATCCAATTATAATATTAACCAAATATGACCACTTCCATCTTCCATTATTCATTTAAGATCTTTCTTTTTTATTATTCACGTGAGGTATCCAAGTTAGCTTCTGCACATCTTAATAAATCTCCACGGGTCCTAAAATTAACGACCAGGTAAACCTCAAATGGTGATCAATATTAGCAATCTCAATACTCGAACATGAGACTACAGGAAGAGCAAATCCTTTAATTCCAAACTCTTATTACTGGGTCACCTACTAGATGATTTTCATTCAAGATCTTTGCTTTTATGCCGTTGATATACACATTATTATTCAATGGTCTAGAAAATGACCATGGTATATAGTTTATATGCGTCATGCATGTGTTAGTTAGGGCAAAATTAAGCATTAAGCAGCTTAACTTTGATGATGGTGTGTTGGGTTTTTGGGGCCCTCCACCTTCTGCTAAATTGATAATTTTTTTATGGACATCGCTCTCGGGAAGAGGACATTTGTGAAGGAGGTTGGTCCCTTGTTCTCTATCAGAGCAACGAGATGGCTGTGACTTGTGCAGTGGAGTAGGGTTTTTCTTCGAGAGAGAGCTGCCATTTTTGGAAGTTATGGTAAAAACAAGCTCAAGTCAGCCATCGATGGCATGCAAGGACCGCTTCATATATATATATATATATATATTCTTTATGCGTCTCTTGGCCAATTCAACCCTGCAATAATGGAGACTTCCATTGTTCAATGAATTCAACTTTGGAAGAAATGCTATATTTTTTTGGCATATGTGCTATCAATTATGGGGATTAAATGAGACCATTAATGTCTCTGGAGTTGACTTTCAATTTTTGGCACCCCTTTCTTGATTTCTTTTATTTCTTCCTCCTTTACACACACACACACACACACACACACACACAAACGTATTTGAACTTTCTCTTCTTTTTTTAAAGAAAAAAGAACATTATATTCTTTCTCAATCTGATTTCAAATATTTGATTCTATATGGTTTCGAAAATTATGAATTCGTATAGCTGTTAATTAAGTAAAATTAAATGTAGCAGTAGTAGTAGGGCATCAATATCAAGTTGTGAAGTTGTAGATACCGAAGTTATTAACTCTGGCATCTTGGGTTATAGAATGTGTAGGTGAATCAAAAAATTATTCTTTTATTTTTCAAAATAAAATTAAAATAATATTATTTTATTTTTATTTTAAAAAAAATTAAGTGAGGTTTTGATAATTGAATTGACAAAGTTAGCTCCAGTTGACTATTTTTTTTAACTTGACTCGGGTTGGGAGTTGGATCTCGAATCAACTTATCAAGACCAAACAAAATTTAATAATTATAATTGGATTAAGTGCTACAGTAAAAACATTTTTCTTTCTTATAACCTCCTATATTCTCATCTAATCTATAATTTTTAAAATTTTAGTTATCCTACATTCTAATCCAAAATCTTCAAAATATTAGTTAGTAAGCATATTTTATACCAATGGTTTTAAAGGATATGATTGAGGATTTTTTTATATATATAAAATGAGCATGTTCTTTTTCTAAAAATTGATAAAATAATACAACTTGAAAAAAAATTGGTGAAATAGTGTAGTTTATATATGTCACAATTAGGAAACACAATATTTAAACTTATTGCTAGTAACACAATATTTTAAATAAATTATGAAATAAATTGCATAAATTATGATAAGAGAGATTAAAGAGAGCAAAAGAAATAAAGAAAGAGATTTTAGAAGCAGTGAGGCACTTTGAAGCTTCAATTGCGACACAATAAGTATCATCATAAAGATTTCAACAACACAAATCCAATAACACCAAGAAAAGTTACCAACAGTGATCTTAGTGGGCCACACTTGTCATCCAAAGATGACAAGTGACTAACTTTCCTTTGTCGGCAACTAACAATCCTTTCGTCTATGTGTTCTTGATCTATTATTAACAAAACTCTAAAACATGTTGAAGAATAACTATAAACATTTGCACCATGAAGCCTCTCACATTTCACTATGGACTCATTATACAATTTCTTTTCATTTTCATCCTCAAACTTTATTTTTGGGCGGTTACATCCGTTTGGGGCCAAATTAAATGACAATTTATTCATTTTTTTTTTACTAATGACAAGATTGGAAGAAGGATCATCAATGTGGGAAAGGCGTCGGAAATGGTGGTGGGCTCAAAGTTCTCATGAAAAATTCAATTTAGTCCTCCCACTTTGCAAATTATTCTCGTGAAAAATTCATCCATATGATCCTTCAATTTTTTTAAAAAAATTCAATTTTGATACAAAAGTTTATTTTTATTATTTTGCAGTCCCTGGTTTGAGAGAGAAAAGAGAGATATCATTGGATTTTGACATTGAGAAAGAAAGTCATCGTTCAAGCCATTTTCAACCACAAAAATGAATGTTCTTGATGTTCACGAGTTCCATATGATGAAATGCGTATGATGGTGGTTGCTTAGAGTTTTAATATTTCCTAAAAAACAGATATAAGTCAAGAAAGACAAATCTAACTTGGTTTGATTTTGGGTTTTCAGACCAATTTTTTTTATTGAAGAATTGTTTTTAGGTGTTTTAAGGGTGTTGAAAAGGTGTTTTTGGGTAAAAATGTGTCCAAAATTAGGTTTTGGGGCAAAACTCCAACTGACTTAATTTTTTAAGCTTCACAATAGTGATCGGAATCTAAGCTGAACGAGATTTTTACCTCAAAAGGTGATGTATTGTCTACCTATTTTTTTTTTTTACATAAAAGTGAATGACATGTCATCTATCCATTAAAAAACAACAAAATTAACCAAGCCCATACGCACAGGTCTGGGAATGAAGGCCCACACGTCTTAGCTATTTTTAGCCTTTTACTATTTTGTTTTTCAACATCTTATTTTATATTTAGATTCTATATGAATTTAAGAATAAAAATTATTGAGTTCGATTGAGTTCATGATCCGGATAGTAGGTTTGATGGGTTAAGTATTTTTTTTATTTAATGCATTTTTGTCCCTCATTTTAAAAAATATAATTCACTACAAGATTTAACAGTTTTATTGACGAAAATTTTCCATCGGTGTAAGACACATATTCCATCGGTAATTATATTACCGACAGAATCACAGACGGAAATGATCCGTCGGTGAATCATTCGTCGGTAATGTTTTTTCCATCGGTAAATCCGTTGGTATATTATTACAGATGGATTTACTGACGGAACAGACGCGTCGGTAATAATATTTTTTATTACCGACAGAATTACCGAGGGATATATCGACGGAATTACCGATAGAAATTCCGTCTGTAATTATATAAAAATATTTTAAAAAAATTATTTTATAAAATTATAAAATAATTAAATTAGCATAAATCAACACTCTATAATATATACTCAAAATGCTTGGAAAAAAGAATAAGAAAATCAACTCAAACAAATTTGCAACAAATAAATAAAATGAAAAAATAAATTCAACTAAAAAAATTCATATGAAAAAAAATGAAGTTGCAATTGCTAAAAATTTAAAAATCCCTATAAATAAATCAACTAAAAATTGATCTCATATGAAAAAAAAAATTTCACAACAACATTTATACAATTATTAAGAACAAAAAAATTAAAATAAAAATAAAAAACAAATATAGTGAAAAAAATCATGAAAAAAGAAAAATCTTACCTTAATATATTGCAAGTGAAGCTAAGGAGAGAAAAAAAATTTGTAAAACATATTAATTAAAAAAAACTAAGAAGATAAAAGAAGAAAGAAGAAGAAGACATACCCCGAGCATGGAAGGAAAGAGAAAGAGATGAGGAGAGAAAAGAAAAGAAAGAAATATATATTGATGTTTTTACATATAGTGAAGAAGAAGAAGAATTAGAAGAAGAAGAATAGTAAGAAATGCGTTTATCTCTTATGAAATAAGGGGATCCAGACTTTTTATTGGCATGCGTTAGCGATAGATTTACTGATAGATAATTGAATATTAATATTTTTTAATTATTCTATCGGTAATATTTAATTTAAATTTTTAATTTCGTAAAACATTTTCAGAAACCGCCAATAATTACCGATAATTTTTCAATCCGTCGGTGATTCCGTCTGTAATATCTAAATGAAAATTTTAAATTAATTGAATTTTTTCAGAAAACCGCCAAATAACACTGACGACTTTTCAATCCATCGGTGATTTTGTCCGTAAAGAACAACAATTAACAGTGCAATTGGAAAGTGAACAGTTCTGGAGCTCTCTGGAAAATACCGACGAAAAATTCCGTTGGTGATTCCCTTTGTAATTGACATGATGAACAATGTTCACAGTTTTACCAATGAATTTACCGACGGAATAAATTCCATCAGTAATTCTGTTGGTAAATCATTAATTTTTTCCCCACTGTAATTCCCTCGGTATATACCGACGGAATATTTCCGTCGGTAAAATCCCTCGGAAATTTACCGATAGAAATATTCCCTCGGTATTTCTGTTTGTATTTATCGATTTTCTGGTAGTGATTTCAATCTTTATTATCGATGATTTATTTATTTATATTTAACTTAAAACTAGAAAAATACAATTTCACCATTTGTTATAAATGATCTACCTTTTCTATCTTAGTCCTGCATGTCTGTCCTATTTTAAAAAAAATATTGTATACAAAAAAATCTCATGTGCTTTATTGTTGTATAATTAAATGAAAAATAATCTTTGAGTTAAAAAACTTTATTGATTATGATAATGTGTGTGACTTGCGTCACTAGTTTGTGTGACTTGCATCACTATTTTGGTTGATTAATTTGAGTTTACTTAGTTTTTTTTTTTTTCATTGAGTGTTGCTTTTTATCAATTTTATTCTTTAAGATGGAGTTAATTGGAGATTAAACTTAATTTATTTTTTGAAAGATTATCCTTGCAGGTTTTGCAGGTCAACCCGGATTACCCATGTAAATTCAATATGTTTTCGTCTCAATATTAGATAAAAATACCATCCAATATGCAACTATTTTTGAATTCATGGTTAAAATCTATTTATTTTAGGAAACACATTAGCAATGCCAATATATATATTTTTTTGGCATTCAAAGTTTTTTTTTTACTCTGACCCGCAACATAACACAGACCAATTCTATTATTGTTTAATTAAATAAATAATTTATTCTAAGATACAAAATTATTAGACACAACTGAATATATAACTCGTGTTATTAGATCAAATATCTTGATATACATCCATCTCTTGATTTTTCTAGTTTAGTCTTTACTTATCATTAATAAATTTTTTTATATATTTATTAGCATAGATAATTTATTTATTTATTTAAATATATGCATAAATTTTTTTATTTTTAATTGAGATTTTTATCATGATAAAAACAGGTGGAAAAAACTTGTATTTTTAATTGGAAATAAAATTATTCTACCTAACATGTATATCAAATAACTAGTCTACTATTATTACGTGATAAGCAGGTAGGTTTGGAGGTAAAAAGTCTATAATAAAAGAATTATCAAACACAAATGATCTGTCAAGCGCCAAGCATCTTAGCATACATTGCATATTTTGCATTTGAATATTCAAAGAACACTCAAGTGTCCAGGTGTATCACATGGCATAGAGAAATGGTCTACCTCAATAATGCAAGTATTAAGCATGCTTAGCCAACTTTTATGGATAGGAATTGTGTTTTTGGTGCATGTTATTTTTGCTTGGTTATAATTGAGATCTATTAATAATAGATTATTGTTGATATCATATAATATAAATTTATTTTTAAAGTTTTACCTAGATTGAATTGTGATTTTTTGACATAATGTAAGATACTTAATTATCCAATTATTAAAAATTTGATTTATATCACTTTCATCTTAAATTTAATTATTATTCGAGTTTATATATAACCATTCACATTATTGAAGTTGAAACAACTTATGGGATAATAATAATAATAATACCAATTCTGAGAAGTGCAGCTCAACTGGTCAGGTCCTAAATTTACTCCCTAAAGATCACTAGTTTGAGTTTCCCAAACCTCAAGGCCATTAGAGACTTACATGATCGTTAATTTCAGGGCCTGTGAGATTAGTCGAATTGCGCACAAACTGACTCGGACACCCACGTTAATAATAATAATAATAATAATAATAATAATAATACCTATAAATACATCTTGCTAGAAACCCTCCTTTTTAAAAAAAAAAAACAAAGAAAAAAAGAAAAAAGAAAAAAGAAAAAAGAAAATGAATTTCTTAATTTGCTCCAACTCTCGAGATAACAGTTTTGAAAGCCATTGTGTCTTGATAACCATCTAAATGAATCAAAATAATTTATTCTTTAGAGTGCACTGTTTTAAGTTTTGGAAAAGACTTTTTCCGGTCTATATTCCAAGAAAAAAGATCAAATATGCCCTTCGAATTTGTAAGTACATATGATAAAATACTAACCAAATGATCTACCAAGATGAAATTATGTATTATGATTCTCAAGAAAAATCAAATTATTAGGAAGGTGTTTTCTTTTTCCTTGTTCTATGATCTCGCCATCAGCTTCCAGCATGTCATGACTTGTATTATTATACTAGGTCTGGGATCTGTGTTAGGTCCGTGTTAGGTCCGGGGTCTATGTTTTGTTTTGTTGTAGGCTGGATCGAAATTCAACTACTGCATTAAAAAGTTTGAGCATTGCTTCTTCTTTTTTTTTTTTTTCATGCATGTGATAAAATATTTGAAATGAGGATAAAAAAAAACTAGACCAATGTATAAGATAAAACTAATTGATTATCATATGAGTTCATAAAAAAAATAAAATTGGTGTAGCTTATTCAATTTAACAAGATAAGAGTGAACTAATCACCTTATTCAAAAGGTGATATAGTTTGAAAACAAAAATCTAATATTGTCATTGTGAAACAATTTACCATCAAATAATTGCATCGTAAAAAATCTAGGGAATGAAATGAAAAGGTGTTGGGACATTGTATTGACCCGTGCTAACCCGTGAAATCGATTAACTGAGTAATGAACATGACAACAATGAATTAACCTAGTTGGACAATCTATCTTTGTCTTTGTCATTCTCTTATCCTCTTGATCAGGTTTCAACTGACATTGGGTTCCATTAAAGAACAGAGACAACATCTAAGAAATCAATAAATGTTGAAAGATGAAACTAGAAAAATATTAACTTAAAAAAGAAGAAAAAAAAGGCAAGCCCATGTGAATATCCTAAATCTAAGTTAATCCCTCAAACTTGTAACCTATAAAATTCTAGACTTGGATTTAATCAACAAGCTCATTTGCCAATCAATTTAATATTGAAAGATGAAATGTAAAATAAAATTAATTAAAAAATTTCCCAAACAAAAAAAAATTGAAAAAAAGAAGAGGATCAAATCATACAAGAAAAATATTGTAGAAGGATGAAATCGTATAAAAAAAATTCAGTTCAAGAAAATGTCTAAAATAAAATAAATAAAAACAAAAAAAATGGAGACCAAATATGAGACCAAAAAAAAAGGAAGATGAAATTGAAAAACAATTGAAAATATATAAACCATTTCAAATTAAAAGAATAGTAATCAAAACAATATGGATCAAATCTATATAAAAATTCAAATTGTAGGGTGGTTTGAAATTCTGAGAATCTGAAGTTGAGAGAAAAAAGAAAAGGGAAAAAAAGCCCACTAGAATCAAATTGTAGGTTAGAATGCAACATGGTCCAATGTGGAAGGGAGAGGCCTTTGAGACGAATCCAACCTAATCAAACAAGCTTGTCCACCTTAAACAAGCTTGTCCACCTTGTAATCACTTCCACGTGCTGCTCGAAAACAACGAAGCATCTGACGCGCTGACACTTGTCATGCACGTGTCAACAATGTTTTTTTTTGTTTTTTAACATTTTATATTTACTAAAAGATTAAATTATCCCTAAGAAAAAAAAATTAGAGTGGAAGGACAGACAACCCCTAGGCAACAATTTATCCATTTTTGCTTTTTAATGGCACAATCGCCTTTTCACTATTCAGATAAAAAGAAAACGATGAAAACAACCCTGTTTGACTACTTTTTTTTTTATAAAGGTAGTTAAATAATTTAACTGTGTAAAGAAATGTGAAAAAACCAAGTTGTTCGTAGACAATTTCATAATAACTAATGGACCATTATATGCAAAGACCGAATTACTCCCAAAGACAAGTTCATTGATTTTTTTTAAGAAGGGTAAGAACATAAATACATTGTAATGGTGAATGGTCAATTCAGTATATAGCCATAATTTTTTCCCTTCCTTTTTTTGTTATTATTGGCACTAGAAATGTAGGGAGAAAAATATAGTTTATTAATTAATTGCTCTTACAATAATATCTCATCATAATTAGTCTACTAAATAGGTGACTTGCGCTATGTTGCAGGACGAGTTAAATTAATATAATTTATTAATTAATTACTACTACAATAATAACTTATCATATCAGGCTAATCCTTTCTCAACCTTGCTTTACTCTTAATTCCAAACAAAATCTTCATCATAAATCACATATTAATTAACAATCACTTTGTTTGTCTTCAAGTTGTATAACCTATAGACTTTATACATTGATGTATAACCAACAAATATACATTTATCATTTGTCTCATCTAGTTTGTGCCTCTTCTTTTTCGGTATTTGAGCATAGCAAACACTATCAAATACCTTCAAGTAATTCATGAATGACTTTCTCCCACTCCAAACTTCAATTGATGTGCTATCCTAAATGACCTTCGTAGGACACCTATTAATCAAATAAATAGTTATACACATTACTTCAGCCTAAAAATAATTAGGAAGCTTCTATAAATATTTCCTTAACCTTCCCTATCTTTGATAACATTTTCTTGTTGATTTTTCCTTGCACCATAATCTTTAACTAAACCAAACCCTTTATGTCTCCCTTTTATACCAACAATATTTAGACTCATGACCTAATCGATTATAAGAATAACATCTTTTAGCATTACCATATCTACTACCAAAATTCATTCTTCCTCTTCTCTTTTAATTTCTACTTATTCCTCTACTTCTACCTTACCATATCCTCCACCTCTAAAGGATTTAACACATGTTCTCACATCACTTGTAAATCCTTTCTGTTGGCTTTGTTTACCAAGAGTTGATCTAATAACTTTTCACTCATTTTCACTAATTTCTTCCCATAAGACTTCAAAGACCTTACCAACTCATGAACACTCAAACTAGACATATCTTTTGTTTCTTCTATAATCACCATAATAGGATCAAACTTTTCTTCATAATGCTAATCAATAATTAATCAATAATTTCTCTACAACTCATCATCACAACTTTATTTTCCTATGTTTTCATGTTCTCTAACTTTGTTCTAAGACTTTATAAGTTAATATCTCTTACATTCACATCACCTTCATATTCACTTTGCAAAGTCTTCCATTCTTGCTTTGTATTTGTGGCTCTCATGATCCTTGAAAAAAATAGGATCATCAGCTCTTCTTATAACATCTCTACTTCTCTTACCTTTCAAATCATTGAATTATGCTTAGGAATATTGTCGATATCTTCAAGTTCTTCATATTCTACCTCCACCATCTCTTACAAGTGAAGAGAGATGAGTAAAGTTTTCATCTTTATGCTCCAAAACTCATAGTTGTATCATTTGAATATTGAGGGTTTGACTGAACTCCAACTTGAGCTATCTTCTTTGGACATTTTCTTTTTCTTTTAAACTTGGATAAAGCTTCTCTTTAACCTCTGCCCTAATACCAATCTGTTGGTTATAGTATAATTAGTTTCTACAGCTAATAACACTCACAAAACATAGTCGACCATAACATATCATTGCTGTAATTTTCTTGTACAAAACTCACCCAAGATAGGGGTTACAATATTGGAGAGAGTTCACACACGAGTTACTCCTACTTTTCTTCTCTGTTTCTGCCTCACTTTTTGGTTGCTGCTACTGCCTTCTCTCTCTCTCTCTCTCAATAAATTCAGCCATATCTAATTTTAAGTTAACTCTAGTAAACTAATTTACAACAGATTAACATTATCAGACATTGCTGATAAGTTGTAATTAAAATCCTTTTTTTTTTTAATTCTGATATTGAATTAATGAAAAAGTTCAAATCTTTTTACAGGGCGATAACAACTTTTTTAATGAAGTTTTGAGTTTTTTGAACTGGGTTTGGCTCCTTATACTCCATGAAATAAAGATTTAAACTTAAAAGCATGATGAATAGAACTGTCTGTTCAAATGAATTTCGGATTTATTTTGGTATTGCTGGGAATATATACATTTTGATGCACCTACATAAAATTGACACAAGTCAAGTAGTTTGAGATAAGTTAGTGCATTTGGTTTCCAAACATAGTGTTAGATTCTATAAATTTACTTAACTAGCTCTATTCTTTAGCTTCTGGTCACAGCAAACTGAATTGTATGACATAGACCCTTTTGGGATTTTTCTCTGTTCGTATGGATTATAGCTGTCCATGTGAAATTATGAGTCTGATCTAGCAATCATAACAGAGATTCAATGGTTTATCCCATTTCCCAGTTACATTGATGCTTCGAGTTCAGCATGGCAAATGAGTTATCCAGAATTGATTTTTCTGTTTGATAATGTACGCAGATATATGAAATCGGTAGTGGATCAGGAACTTGTGCGAAGGCATACTGGACTACATAATGCTGAATGCACCTGCAAGAATATACAACACTATTGACTTACTCATATTAACCATCCATTTGTTTGTAATGAAATAAGTAAAATTTTGGCATTTCAACTTCAAGCTTCTGGTGCCTTTTACTCGAGGTTGCATGTTTCTGCAGGCCTATTGAACCCAATGCATCATCTGCTGCACAGGTTTTGTACTAGTCTATATCAGCGTAGGAAGTAGGATCCACAACATCAAGGACTCTTCATTCTCGGGACCTTTTCCACAAATGGTGTACATGATGGATCCAAGGGTTTTTATGGCTTTGTGCACTCCACTGCTTCATCATCTGATAAAACGAGCTTGAATTTATTCATGGAAAATGGAAAATAAGCATATAGTTTGCCTGAAAAGTTATCTAAAAAACGACTTCGAGGGATTTGTATGACACAAGATATCTGCTTGCATCTAAATAGGTTGTTTTTCGATCCAGTTTTCAGCATTAATGAAAGACATGCTGGTTAATTCTTCCAAGGATTGAGGGCTCAGCTTATTTGCCCAGTTAACCCTCTTTGAAGTCTCAGCTCCTGGCCCAAAGTTGCCATACTCAGCAAATGTTATTTGGTTCCTGCAAATTACGTGAACATAAAAGCATTAATCAAACACATTTTTCAGTTACAGTAATCAAACTGGCCAAGTATGATTTATGAGCTTAGAGAGCTTACTCATGGCCAACAAAGTTCCATGCATTCCATCCTTCGGGATCTACAACATTTGAAAAATTTGACTTGTAAAATAAGACCCTAGAATAACCTCTCCATGGCCTTCCCAAGTAAACTGAAGATTTGCCAAACACATTGCACCCCTTGAACACAAACCCATTTGCATCACTTGGATTCGTTCTTCCTTGTGCTGTGATGAACCCTCCTTCAAGTACTTGTATGGAGCAACCCTACAAAATAAAGAAAGGATACAGTGACTAAAAAAAAACAATAAAATTAAAAGAAACCCTCTATATATTGTTAAAGAAAATTATACCTCATAAATAGATTGGCCACTTCCAAAGATAAAATCAACAGCACCCTGAATGGTGCAACGCTTGAAGTAATGCCTGCCTGCCTCATCCCACAGTGTGTCTTGCACCCCTGCAAACCCACATTGGTAAAATGCAGTCTTGTCCCCGGTTATCATAGCAGCTACTGCTGGCAATCTTGGGTTGTTATCATGTGGAAAATTATAGGAGTTCTGCCAAAAAAAAAAAAAAATCAATAATTGGAACAAATCAACATAATTTTTTTTGAAAACTTTAGGAGAACGAAAGCAAGATTTTCCCAATGCTTTACACAAAAGTTTCTTAGGGAACAAAAGAAAGTTTTCTATTTTACATGTAACAATAGTGAGTATGTTAAGATCAATGATCACTTACTACAAAGGTAATGCTTCTGACTACAATATTATCTGCTAAAGAAACAAAAGTGGGGCTCTGTGCTGTTGAAAAATGATCATCCCAAACAATCTTTGTCCTTCTTTTCCCCTCTCCTCTGAGAATGATATATGGTTTGTTGTAAGGGATCTTAACCTTCTCCCTACAAAATACACAAAATAATCAGGACACTAAAAGAAAAATCAGTGTTCATGCATGCATAAGAAAAGCACCTGATTGTCAGCAGATAACATTGAAAAAGTAGAGAAAAAGACATTACCTATATGTTCCAGCCCTTACGTGGATACAAACCCAGTTCTTATTGTCTGATGGAATTGAATCAATGGCAGATTGTATACTAGAAAAATTCCCATGGCCTGACTTATCAATAAGGAGTGTTCTGTAAGGCAGTGTCTTTCTGTGAGGATTAGACCCCTTACCATATTTTAGGAAGTTTTCATTGGCAAATCCTAATTGAAAACTGCACAGCAAGAGAGCAAAATATAAACATGAACACCATGGAAGCAACATCTTGATGGAGAAAAGGGATGGGAAAACTTGAGTTAAGAAAATGACTAAACAAAGAAACAAAAAAATGTGTAGGGGAAATGAAATTGCAAGTTGTAACATACATACTTGGCAATTCTTAAATAAGAAGGGATCAAAGTTTTAAAGATTTTGGAGGGGATAAGGGAAAGCCAAGAGTTTTTATGGAATTAGAATCAGTTAATTGATCCTTAAAGATTATTCATATGGCAAACTTTTTTTTATTTCCTTATTTATTCATTTTGATTGATACTCCTCCTCAGCTCCCTCTGACCTTTCTTCTCCTTGGCATTCCAGAAGAAAATGACTAGAACATCCTAGTACTGGAAACTCCATTTTGCCATGAAGAAAAGCTTGACCGTTTGGAGTGGCGGGACTAAAATCTTTTGGTTGTCCATTTTCAGTTGTCCACAGAGAAATTTAGATCAATAAAGGTGCAAAAGATGAGCACAGCTAATCAGAATGATGAGGCAATAAAGAACTTAAAATCGTGGAACTTGTTTTAGAAACATGCTCCATCACATGTTTAAGAAGTAACGTAAAAAGGAAAGGTATAGAAACAGAGAAAAACCCTACCGGCCTCCATGAGAGGGGATGGCATTTCCATGCCCACCCAAAACCCCTCCTCAAATTGAATGCGATCAGCTAGCAACATAGATTTCCTTTTGAAGACTGAAGATTTGATTTTCACAAGTAAATGATGTTCAATCTTTTGTTTGAAGAATTATTCGTTACCAAGATCATGGGCACGAATTCCATTCCCACAGATATAATGAACATGGATTTGCCTAATTGGCATTATAAACATGATTAAGGTCTGGTATTGCGAGGCAATCTCTATTGATGATATACAAACTCAAACAGAAGGGGCAAGTAACAAGTGGGGACAGGTAAATTCATCAAACATCAATCATTAAAGAATGAAAGAGTATTTCTATGCATGGATAGAATTTCTCATGATCAAGACCAGCCCACGTCGATGGGGTTAATCATGGCCTTTCAATTTGAGTTTGAGACAAGGACGGCTAATGGGAACAAAACTCGATTTGAGTTTACATGGTAATCCTTCTAAGTGAATGCTGGAACTTCTAACCTTTTTTGTTATCAATTCCTGCTCTTGATTACTGACTTCTCGATTTCCCGATGGAACACATTCAACATCCAAGAGACAAAACGGTCCATAAAATTTTCAGAAATGCAGAACAGCTATGGGGATAAAGAAATGGTTCAAACTATTATATATCTAAACTGGAAAGCCGAATAATGTTTGCAAGAAAACTGTTAATATAAATAGCATAAAGTTAATTCACTCAAACAGAAGTTGTCAAAATAGGAAACAGATTTAGATGCAAAACAGTAATTCTCGGATCAGAGTTCCTCGTTCAATAGCAACCTTCTCTTCAAATTTCAATCAATATTTGAGCGGAGCAATAATTTCTTGCTGGGGACCTAGCTTCTCCTCTGCGGTCTTCTCAGCCTTGAGCCTCAGTTTAGCCAACTGCTTCTTTCTCTCATAGACCAATTGAGCTCTTTCCTTTCTCTTCTTCTCCAGCTCCTGCAGGAAAGAACAGATCGATAAAAAAGACGCCTCAGAAAATGCTCAATGAACAGTTTTTTATTGACAATTGCAAATGATTGCCAGTAAAATCATGCCATATCATACAAAAACTGTCACCCTTGAAGCTAAAACTAAAATGAAAGACAAAATCTACTGATGCAAATAGAAACACCAATAGTGGCAAATTGAAATAATTGTCCAGTATATGCCAATAGTGGTCATCACTAAGGCACCACATAATTTAAGAACAAAAAAGAAAAACAGGGGAAGAGATTCTAATTCTTAATTAAATACAATGTAATGAATTTCTTAAATAGGTGAAATCCAAGTAAATAAGCCATAAATAATAACATCACAAGCTGGCAGCAAAAGTGAAAAAGGAAGAAACCAGGTAGACAATTCATACCTTGATGGTATCATAGTGGTTCCATCCAACCTCAGATGAAAGCTGACCTAACAAGCAATACTTGTGTCCAGGCTGAAGCCTCAAAACCCTGATTCATCAAAAACATAGAAAGAATAAGCATTCAACTGCCTTAACCAACAAAACATATTTCTTGCATAAATTGCTTCTAAAAAGACTCACTTGAGAGCATCAGGGATAACCATCCTCTTTGTCTTGTCATATGGAGGAGGAACACCCTCAAAAACCTTCAAACGTGCAAGAGCAGCCTCTCCACGCTTGGTCTTGTGAGGAATCATCCTTCAAACCAAATAAATTTTAGATCATAGACAAAACGAAAACAGCATAGAGTCCCTAAAGTTGTATCTCGGACTACCAAAACCATTGCAGGAATTCAAAGAGGCATACAATCAAAACACAAAAAGAACTATCAACAACCATATAATTCTTGCACACGATGCATTTCCTCTATACATACAACCTCAACAACACAAACACATCATTTCAAACATTAAAAAAAAACATAACTAAACTTTGTATACAGTATTCAGCTTACAGTTCTTATTCATCAACTGCACATACAAACTATTATTCCCTACATCTACACACAACTGAATCATATATTGGTTTTCAATTAAAAAAAAGAAAAACCTTCAGCAGAACAAGTGTAACTACAACAATCAACCCTGATATACAACAAATCTTAATGCCTACAGGACTCTCAACTGTTAAAGCTTAGAAATTTCCAACATTAGCTAATAAGGATCAGCAATCTTTAAGCTCAATAATACATCTTTAAAGATGCTACCAATTCACAAATCAGAACATGGGTTATTCTCTTAACTATCCAAACATCACCTTCTGTTACTAACCAAACCAAAAAACCAACTTTCTGAACAACAAAATGAAAACCCAAATAATAAAGACTCAAACTTTATTAAATAAAACTCACCCTCTAATGGTACGCCAGAGAATCTTCGAAGGAGCCCTGAAGTGAATAGGACCATGAGAAGGTTTAGTGTTCATGCGTTTCCTCAAGAACCTCAAGTACTTCATTTTCTGCCTCACTAACCCACCAGAGATGCAAATCTCTTCACACCTAACAACAACAACTCTTTGTCCATTTAGCAGTTCTTTAGCTATTATTGATGCTAGCCTGCCTAGCATATGATGCCTTGCATCAACAACAACTCTTTTTACACAGATCCCTGACCCGGACACCATTGTAGCTGTGCCTCTGCTTTCTCTGGCTAAGCGGCTGCTGTGAGGGAAGTGAAAGTCAAGAGTGAGGCTTTAGGGTTTCGGATTGTAATATATGGGGTTGCTTTTTTATGGGCTGCGGAGAGTTGGGTTTTTTAGGTCTTGATTTTGGGATTGGGTTTAGAACTATATACAATATCGAGCAAAATCCATGATGAATGATGTCACGCACAATTTGTTTCTAACCTAGCTTTGTAGTTTTTTTAATCTTAAATAATACTTGCGGGAAATTTGTTTTGTGGAAAATATTTTCATTCTAGTTTTTGTTTGTTTTTTAAGTGTTAGTTCACTTCTTAAAATATGTTTTTATAAATTATTTTATAAAAAATAATTTATTCAAGATATCATTTAACAATTTTAGTCACTATAAATTTATCATTGTCATCATGTTTAAAAATATCAATTTCACCTTAACTTGATTAATATGGAACTCTTAAGAAACAAAGTCGAGTTTCGAGTAATTTATGGATATTATTTTACTCGACTTGACTCGAACACGAACTGAAATTTATTTATATCTATAAAATTTGAAAAATTTACTTTCATGACTAATAAAATTTTTTCAAATTTAAAAAAAATTGCATTCATTGCTTATTTAAGGCCTCATTTATTTGCTGGAAAGTAGTTTTCTTTTGGAAAGTGAATTATTTTCTGATGTTTGGTAGTGTAATGGAAAATAAGTTGGAAAACACTCTTCAGTGTTTGGTTATGTCATGGAAAATGACCTGGAAAATAACTTATTAATGTTTTGTTTTTCTCAATAAAATAATAAAAAACAAATCTTACAAATTAAAAAGTTGAATGAGAATGAAATTGAAAAAAAATAATTTCATAAATTATCTCAAATAAAATAAATAATAATCAAAATAATAGAGATCAAATCTTACAAATTAAAAAGTTGAATGAGAATGAAATTGAAAAAAAAATAATTTCATAAATTATCTCAAATAAAATAAATAATAATCAAAATAATAGAGATCAAATCTAAAAAATAAAAAAAATAAAAGATGAAGAAATTAAAATAATAATAATTAATAATTCATAAATTATTTCAAATAAAATAAGTAACAATCAAAAGAATGAGGACCAAATTTGATAGATAAAAAATTTCAATTAAAAAATGATAAGGAAAAAGCAAATAACAATTATAAAAATGAGGACCAAAGTTAATATAAAAATTAAATTTTAAGAGATGAAATTGAAAAATAAATATTCAAAACAATATATATATATATATATATATAGCAATCAAAATTTTGAGGACCAAATTTGATATAATCAGCAAATAATATGACATTTCTAAATTTTTCACAAATTCCAGAAAGTGTTTTCCGCCCAAATTTTCCAGGAAAACACTTTTCTGGAAACTAAGCTAAATTTTTCTTTGATTAGAAAGTGTTTTCCGTTGACTAACTTTTCTAATGGCAAACAAACACAGGAAAGTTTGGAAAGTAGTTTGCCAAAAACCACTTCCCAGAAAACAAACATAGCCTAAAACCTAATTTTATCAATTTATATTTTACTTGAATCTAAACTATTTATAGAGAGAGAGAGTTTAAGATTTTTTTCCGCCTCACTTCTTAATTATCAATCTTTCATTCTCAAGATTTATTTGAACTCCTCGAGACTCTTTTATTTAATTCCATTTTACCCTTCTTCAAATATCATTCGAAAACAATCCAATTCCAATTATAAAGAAGTGTCATTGAATTCAAATGTTGAAGTTCTTGGTACAAATTAATTAGAGAGGAGTTTGAATGTTTTTGTTGGGGATCCAGTTGTTCCTAATTATATTCGGCCATGGACTAAGCTTAGCTTGAGTAATCAAGCTTTCTTTCTCTTATTTTTTATTGCTTTCACATTGCTCTCTTTAGTTATTAGCTTAATTTGGTAGCTGTGATTAGTACAAACTTATATCTAGAACATGGCTTATTTATTTCTCTCATAGCTTTTTTTTCTTTCAATTATATTTAACCAAAATTATAACCCTCATTTTTTCCTTTAATAATTAGGATAACACCAAGAAGAATATAAAGGATGGTTGAGGTATAGAAACCTACCATCTTTATCTACATATCAATTGATATTTCTTTTACATATCTAGAAATATATTTTTTTTTATTTCATGAGGATGAAACATTTTCCTTTAAATTGACAATATTCATTGAAAAATATTTTCTATTATCTTAATTTTCAATGTTTATTTCCCTATAAAAAAATAGAGAAAAACATTTTCTTTAAAAACATTTTTCGAATAACAAACGCTATTAATGATGAAATTCTCTACCAAATCAGACTCTGCAGTGTTGTAGAATCAAGACATTTCTCAAATACAATAAATCTATTGATTTTATTTAAGTTTTCATCCATATACAAATAATTTATTTATTTATTTATTTATTTTGATTTACGTGGAGTGTCCGGGCCAGCTTGTGCGCACCACGACTATTCCCCACGGCCCACTGGACATCCTGCAAGCCCAGGAGCAGGTAAGGCACCACGGGGGTGACAGGCGTGCACATAGAGGGTCGAACCCGGGACGGGGGCGGAACAAGTCACACTGTTGACCACAACAACTAGACCCTCAAGTGCATATACAAATAATTTATTAATTACATTCTTAATGACCATTAACAAACATCACTCAATACAAATCCTCCGTCTTTATTATATAGATAGAAAGATTTCGATCACATTAAAAAGAAAATAAGAAACTATATCTGGTTAGATTGTTTCACCACATAGAACTGCCCGAACAAGGACAGCAACCATAACAGCACTTGAGCATTTCACTTTTGTCTTGAGAGTAGATTTATAACATCATGCTTCCGTATTTCTATGCAGCAAAATGATTATGTAATGATTGATGTTATATTAATGATTATTTTTTAAAGTATATTTTATTAGAAAATATATTAAAATAATATTTTTTAATTTTTTAATATTATTTTTTATATTAATATATTAAAACGATTCAAAAATACCAATAAAAAATTAATTTAAAGTAAAAAAATTTAATTTTTTTAAAAATACAGTTAAACTACGAAAAGAAACACTACCTTGATTATTTTCACTCACTTTTCCACCACCCACTACCTCTCTCAGGTTCTCCAACTTGTTCTTCTTCCACCCAGTCCCGCCGATTCTCTGATAAGATCCCTTCAATTTCTGCTTGAACCGCTGTTCAAAGCCAGAAGGGTCTTGCTGCTTTGGTTGTTAAGGCAGGACCCCGTGAGGTCCTAGGTAAATGTTGTGCTCAATCTTAGCCTGGGAAAAAGGCAAGGAAGTCACACAGCTAGAAAGCATTTTTACATCTAGAAATGCTGAACCGGATCCTCTACATGTATGATTTTACTTAATTCTAAATGTATGTCTCAACTAATCAGATCTTAAATTTGTTTTTTAGAGGTCACAAATCTTATAACTACTAAAAACTTATATAATCATTAATTTCAGAACTTGTGGGATTAATCGAAATATTCGCAAACTAATCCGAACAATAATAATTCATATTATTGTTACTTCAAAATAAAACTAGAAAAACTATTTGTTATTAAACCTTATATATTGATTATAAAATTAATTTAAAACTTCAGAAAATTAGACAAAGATTCAACCTTGCTTACTTTTCCGCGAAACAAACATAAACAAGAAAGAGGAAACAAGGAAAAATAAGAACTACCCCACTCTTCATCTTCTGGTTGATCATTGATGGGAAAACTGGTGTGAGGTAGAGAGGTCCATGAGACGGTGATGATCACGGGTTTCAATTGCCACATGGCGATCAAGTCTAGATGAGATGGCAGAGATTCACCACCTATTTGACAACAAAGGAAAAAAACATTCTACTTGTTTGAAAGATGGTGAGGTTTGATATTTTAACTGAGAAGCATATGAATCTCCCGATATAGAAGGGGAATTAATTACTAGTTATGAGATCTTAAATTAAAATCTTAACCTAATTTAACCACGTTTGTTTGTGTGTGTATATATATATATATATATATATATTTTGTAATCAAGCTTCATTTTCACCTTATCAATTCATTAATATTCTATTTTATACTTATAGATTGAAATCTTTAAAAGTTACATCTTTAGTTTTTAAAAGCTTCCAATATTATCACTAATTATGTTTTTAATTTATATTTTGAGTTTTTTAGGGTTTTTGGATTTTTTGTGATATCATAACCGTTAGTAAATATGTATTATAGTCAATTACTTGATTGCACATAGAACTAATTTTATTAATGGAAAACATATTTATTATTAATAAAAAATTATCTTCAATATTTATTTATATTTGATTAAAGAATCTAATATTTGATTAATGAATTTAGAGTAAAGATAAAGTTCATGGGATAAAACTTTTTTGCAAAGAAAATTATAAATTGTTATAATTATGAGATTCATATTGGATCAAATAATTGTTTCTAAATGTTTCTGGTCAATGTTTAAATAAGATTGAACATTAATTAGAGTTGTTGAGACCGATACATATTATGTTTTTTTTATGAAAGAAAACAACTACTCTCATAAGCTAATGTGCAAGGGATACTTGAAACTAATATATAGAAGCTTATCAGATGACGTCTACATTGAATTGACCCGCGTGAGAACTTCATATAGAGAGATCACTTATGTCTATAGAAAGATTTATGTGACAATTATGTAAGTGATCCTTAAACTTAAGATTAATAAATTATCTTATAATTTAGTGTTATGCTTTGATTCTGACTACACATTGTTTTAATTAAGGTTAACAAATGAGTAAATATTAGGCATAATATAAATTACATGAAGGTATTTGAGTAATGAAGTGATGATTTATCACCTTAGGTGAATTAATATTTATGTATTCTCAAATAATATTGATTATGAAATCTTTGGCCAAGATGGAATGAGATTTGAAAAGAGTCTTAAATCTTATTTAAAGAATTAATGACTATAATGTTAAGAAAAAAATGATTTAATAAAGCAGACATCATGCTATAATGTCTAAATAAAAACATTTTTGATGAAAGAATAATAATTATATTGAAAAACTAATTACTAAAAAATTAAGTTAAATTACTTATGACTTTCCTAGTATTTTAGGGATCATGAAATATTGCTAAACATTGTACTTGATCTTCAAATATAAATTAATCAATTTTCATTTGATAATAAATTAAATTGTTTAATTTATTTAATGCTATTTTATTTAGGATAATGATTTATATTTTGGCCAAGTTATTAGAAAACCTAATGGGTCACACATTTAAGAATCATTGGTCAGAAATTAAAATTGGATAATTAATAAAGTGTGACTTGATTGTAAATAAGTTTTAGAAATTGAGGAATATAATGTAATTAATACCGGGGATGATAATTCTAGACCTAGAAAAAATCAAGTAGGGACTTGATTGAATAAATTTTTAAATTTATCCTAAAATAATATATGTAATATTATTTAAGGGGTAAATTAATATTTTACTATTTATATGGTTTTCGGGTTTCCCTATAAATATAATATTATGCCTTTTATTTTTTGTACAGTATATACAACTGAAAAATAGCACATTAGTTATAGAAACAGTTGAAACAAAAAAAGCTAGCACTCAAAAGTATATCAATCTCTCTTTTCTAAACAAGTTTAGAAGATGTTTCATTGGTGGTTCATGTGGATTACTGTTCGAAGTCGGACACTTGAACACTTATGGTTTGCGATAATCTAGCCTTAAAGCAATTATTCAAAGCAAAAAAAAAACATTTGATCTTCATGTAATTTTTGTATAAACCATAAACAACTCTAGATCTGTTTAACAAAATTTTTGGGACTCCCTTTACTATTTCTATTGCGTATATGTCTTTCGAGATATCCAACAATAACATGTATATGGATTTGAGAGGGAAAAAAAGAAAACAAATATATGAAAAAATCTCAAAAAGAAAAAAAAACTCATAATTTAGTTCTCATCTTTATATCAATTATATGTCAATTAAAAAAAAACATACTTTGTCAAATATACTATATATTTATTATTTCCCACCATTTCAACATGATTGAACTCTATTTTAAACATAATATTACGAATTTATACTATAAGAAGAGACTACTGCTTATAATACAATGTATTTAATCCAATTAGATTGAATTGAAGAAATGTGATGAACATAGGGTATCTATAATGAAACTCTTTTTATAAGGGCTCATTCATCAAATTGAAACAAAAACAAGGGGTAAATTGATAGAGTTTTATATCGATCACCAAAAATATTATATTTTAAAGATTATTCTTGGATAAAGTTTCATTTTTCAGCTGGCTCTAAAAATAATATAATTTTTTTCATGTTAGATTTCTATGAAATTATCCTAGTTTTATGACTTGGATCATAAGTTTTGCAAGTTTACTCGAGTTATTGTTTTTATATATGTTTTTTAATTTTATCCTTTAACGATGACTTGATTGAGAATTAGCCTTTGTTTTTTTTTATTTGTTTTCTATAATGTAATCTTATTCTAATGACTTGGGTTGCGAGTTTGATAAGTTTACCTAAGTTTATTTGAGTCATTTATTTTTTTTTTTAAAAAAAACTAATTATTTTGTCTTGATATGTATCCTTCAATGTTTGGTTGGTTGGAATTGGGCTTCCTAATTTATTTTGATTTATTTTTTTATAGAGTTGACATGGTCTCATGACCTGGGTTGCGAGTTTTTCTAATTAACTAGGGTTAATTAGAAAAAAAAACTAATTATTTTGTCTTGATATGTATCCTTCAATGTTTGGTTGGTTGGAATTGGGCTTCCTAATTTATTTTGATTTATTTTTTTATAGAGTTGACATGGTCTCATGACCTGGGTTGCGAGTTTTTCTAATTAACTAGGGTTAACCCATGTTGATCCAATATGTCGTCTTTCTAATGCTTTTTTTATATATAAAAAAACAAAAATATTGTCTAATATATCACCATCTCAATATTTTAATATTATTTCATCTAGTATCCATCAAAATTTGGGTGTTTTTGCTAGAAACATGTTAGCAATGTCTTTACATATTTTTATGGCCAGAAAAAAAAAAGATCCAATCCATGGTGTAATGAGAGCCAAATATCTAGTATAATAAACTAAAAAGACTTAGTCTTTTGTTGTAGCCTCCCTCGTATTGCATGATAGATTTTAACAATGCAATGTGATTTCTTTTTTATTTTTCATTTGTTTTGTTTTGCCACTTAACTTCTTTTTTTTTTTCCAATTTGATCCTCTTACATTAGTTTGATTTAGGGTTGAGCTTAATATAGGGTCCTAGTGGTGTCAAAAAACAAATTAGACGCTTAATTAATCATCAGTTTAGCAAAATCAAATTCAATTTTGTTGATTCAAAACAATCTAAAATTAGAAACACTTTTAGCCTTTTTCTAACGATGAAAGGTACCAAATGGAAAGAATAGTTAGCGCATGTAACTCACGTACTAGTGTTTCAAAGTAGCAACTGCTTTTGTGTAGTGCATGTGCCTTTCTCTAGGCTCTAAAAGGGGCCTTCACTAGTGTTAATGAAATCGTCTCGACAATATCTTTCTTAGAAGATCATGTATGTACATGGTGCTTCAATATAGTTGTGGCAATCCATTCTTCTTCTTTTTTCTTTTCCTCTCTTTTTCCTCTCTCTTCTTGTTGGTCTTTCAATTGACTCTCTCAAAAATAAAAAAGGGGGTTGTTAATAATTTTTTTATCAAATTTGATCCTCATTCTTTTAATTGCTATTTTTAGCGGTAAGTTTTTTTTATATATATATTTCATTCTTCAATATTATGTTGGTTAGGAATTATACTTTATAATTGTTTATGATTTGCTTTCTATGGAACTATCCTGGTCTTATAATGTGATCGTGGATTTAGAAGGTTCACCTGGGTTTACTTTGGATGTATTGTTTTTCAATTTCATTCTTTTATATTAAGTTAGTTTTGAATTGGGCCTAATAATTTTTTTTCAATTTGATTTCTATTAGGTTTTCCCGATCTTATAACTTGGGTTGCAAGTTTGGTGGGCTAACCTGAGTTGATTTTTTTTCTTTTTTTAATTATTCTTTTCAATTTTGTCTATCAATATTAGATTGGCTTACAATTAGGCATCATAATTGTTTTTTTTGTTTTCTTTCTATGGAGATCCCGTAGTCTTATAACTCAAGCTACATGTAAGAATTAACACATGAGCATTCTTTTTTGCATTAAATCTTTTTGTGGTCTTGCCCGCAACTTAGGGTAGGCCACTAATCTAGTGGATACCTAAAACTCAATCAAGTCAGTGTTGAATATCCAAAATTCATCTCTCTTGGATTTTGTGTTAGTTATGAATAATAATTTTGGGTTTAGATTCAGGTATAAATAATGCAAAAATCTAATTCGTGAATACTCATTGTAATCTTTACTCACTATTATCACCCCCATAACCACCTTGCACCGCCACCATGTTGTCATGTAACCATTACTATCTCTATTTTATCATTAAAATATATCATCATTATTTTTTACCATCATATTTTTTCACGTCATTACTTATTAAAAACTGTAGAAAGCTTTCTGGATAAACAATTTTATGATAAAACATTTTAGGCAAATTCAAATGCTTGAAACCATTATATTCTTTTTCTTCACTTTTTTTTTTATAAAAAAAGTGAAACTAGCTTTATACACATCATTTTGCATTGGATATTAGACAAATCATCCAATCAAAACAAGTTGAATGGATACACATGACCTTATCATGTTAAAACTCACCATGATAATGTTGGAACAAATTGATACATTTTATTTTTTGATAGACATTTCATAAGTCATTAGGACTTACTTGAAAAATTTCTAAGAGCAAGGGTGATTTTAATTTATTTTTTTTTCAAACTTTGTGGAGACCATTTCATTAGATTCGTCCATGAACGAGAAAGAGTTGTTTTTCACAAGCCTAGTTTCACCAAGTGTTCTTCAAATTGTTTTTCACAATCTCCAATTCCCCCTCCCTCACTTCGATCATAACTTTTAAAGCTGTCTTTTCCTTCTTTCCTTTGTATGTTTTATTCTTTGTATGAACATTTTTACAGTATAGTGCAATATATATATGTTGAGTAACATCATATTTCCTTATCGTATGCAAGCATTACCTTTCTAACTTGGAAGCAAGATCCTAGCTCCTCGTATATAAGAAAATTCCATGGTGACAGCTTATTGACCAAAGGGTAGGTATGGTCAGTATATACATATTATGGAAGATGTTCGCGTGTACATTTGTCGATTGATATTGGATCACTGTGATGGTCTATGCTCAATCATTTTAGCTAATATGCAGTGACTATACATGGGTTCTCCAAAAGTGTTTGTACATTGACATGGAAATGGGAAATATGGAAAATAAAGTCCAGCACAAAAAAAAAAAAACAAATTGTGCTTTTTGCTCGCTTAATTCTATCTTTGAACCATGATGAGGTACAATTTTTTTTTTTTTATCTTTGTTTTTCTTATCTTAATGTTGAGGTAATTTTTGAGCATTCAGATCATTTTGTTTTTTACATGAACTAGAATAGAAGCATTATTCACAATATTGCTGCTAGCATGTACCGTTCATATAGATTATATACTACGAGCAAAATATTCCTTGCAAAACAAGAGCAATCGTGGGATCCTTCTTCTTCTGGGAGAATTGATTATTAAGAAGTAATTAGAATTACGTGTTGATAACTTTACAGGAAAAAAACAAAAAAACTAACTCATTCTTTATACAAGATTGAAATATTTTTAATAAATTTATTAAAAAATTTTAAATAAAGGGTTGAAAATATTTATTTTTGGAGGCAAAAGTCCTATTTTCTTATTTTTGTTTTATATAAAAAAACCATGGTTTTTTTTATTAGTAGCATGTTATTTTTTAAGAAAAAAAGCTCATCATAATGTAAAAAAAAAAACAAAGGCAAGTTTCAAACAAAAAAAAATTCTTCATAATTTGTGTGGCTATATGAGAAAAATAAAAAATAATTAATTCATTAATGTCATGTAAAAATCAATAATCATAAAGCTGTTTAATTCCCATTGAATATTAATGTTTGAATTTTTACAATTTATTGCTAATATAATAGGGCATCCTCTTATGAAGTTCGTATTCTAGTTAAAACCTCATGCTTATATATAATTTGTAAGCAAATGGTATTATAAAAATATCTAAAAATATGACATAATCAATACTTTTGTTAATTAGCATTGCAATTATTAGTTTAAATAAAAATTTATTTTAAATTAAAAAATATTTTATTTATCTAAGAGGCTAGGCTCAAATGTCTGGCCTTAAGTGGGCCAAACCTGACATGTATAGGCTTGTACTAGGCCCACAAGCCTCCACCATTTTACATTGAGCGGACTACACATTGTAAGCTCAACGTGTTGATTGTTGTAATAATTTTTCAAGCCTGAGGTGTTTTATCCTCAAAGCTCATTTTTAGTATATTTTGACTAGAAAACACATCTAAAACACATAGAAACTTAAATTGCCTTACTTTAGACCCCAAGACATCTTAGAATTACTTAAAAAATAAAAAATAAACTGAATATAACTTTTTTACGGGCCTTGATTAATTTTTCCAAGCATGATTGATGAGTAAAACCACCACCATTGAACTTCTCTCTTTAAATCAAACCTATTAACATCAAGATTGATCTTTTTTGTGGCTAGAATGTGGTTGGCGAATTCTTTCTCTCCTCACCATTTTCAACGACTTTTCGCTCTGTTTTTTAAAATTCACTAACTAAAAAGTGATGAAAATAAAGATTAAGAACCAAATTATAAAACTATTAAATTTCAGAGACCAAAGCTATTTTTTCATATAACCATAGTGTTAATTATTTTGTTGAAGTGAGTGAATATTGTTTATGTGCTTAGAGGCACAAAATAACACCATTTCGAGTCCGTTTATTTACTAAATTGGTGGCCTGTGCTACACCACGAGTTGGACCTAAAAAAATATAACCTAAAAAAAAACTTTCAGGTATTGAAAGCGTGTTTTCCAAAAGCAAGAAAGGTTTGCAACTCATATCATAGTTCCTACCGAGTTTAATAAATTTATTTTATTTAATTATTTGATAATAAAAATAAGCAACCATGATAAATAAACTAAATTAAAAAAATGATCATGATGACACACATAAAAATAATGTTGTCAATATTATGATAACATTTTTATAATCTTGCTTGATAAAAAAGCTAAAATCAAATGGAACTCAATAAAATAATATATGAAATACAACTTTAATTAATCTTAGAATATAAAAGCATATACTGATCAATAATATATTACAGGACGAAACTAAGAAAAAAATTTAATTAAAAAAAATCTACTTAACTCAGGTTAACCTGTCAAACACGTGACTCAGGTCATAAAATCAAAAAACCCCCATAGAAAGAATATAAATGAATATACCAATTAACAAAATATTGAAGGACGAGACATGGGAAAAAATATAATTTTTTTAAAAATAACAAAAAAAAAACACAACTTGGGTTAACCTACCAACGACACAAATCAGGTTATGAGACTAAGACATCCTTATAGAAAGAAAATTAAAAAAATCATGATTTCCAATTTTCAGTCAACTCAATGTTGAAGGATGAAATTAAAAAAAAACTAAATAAAAAAAAATAAAAAAACCTCAAGTCAACATGTCAAACCCGTGACCCAAATCGATAATGATACTAGAATAATTCAAAAGAAATTAAATTGAGAAAATTACAAAGCCTATTAAAACATAACTAAATATGCAATGATGAAATTGAAGGAAAAAATATCAATCAAGAAAAGTGACAAAATATGATAGATATGTCAAACCCATGACCTGAGTTATGAGGTCAAAATTAACCTTTGTAAAGTTAATCAAAATAAGTTATAAAACTCAATTTCTAACTAACTAAAAATTGAGGGATGAAATTGAAAAAAAAAAGATTTCTAAAAATAACAATCAAAATAATTAGAACCAAATCTGACATAAAAAATTAATAGCCTCCTTTTTTTCTAATTTGGAGAGAGTGAGGTGTGGAAACCAATGAGAGGAGAGAGAAAGGAGAAAGGAAAATAAAAAAAAAGAATAAAGGGTCGCCGGCTCTACACCAGACCTCTCCCAATTACACGCATTACCTTAAAAGAAAGGCACCACCATGATTCAAACGACATTGGTGAAAACCCCTTTTGAAGTCTAGTGAAAGGCCCACCACATGCTGGCACATGTATAACATTCACCAACAATTCTTTCACTATGGTCTATGACTTTTCTAGGAAAGGGACTGGAAATTTTGTTTGAGTTTCAATTTGGCCCCTGAGTTTTATATTGTTTTGAATGAACTAAAAATAAATTAGTTTTGTCAAATCAAGCATTAAATTGAGTGTTGGATTTGTTTCTCAGCACCATGAGGACCTCATATAAAGCCAATCAAAATAAATTATAAAATCTAAGCCTAAATCAACCTGATTCAAGGATCAAATTAAAAAAAAAAAGAAGAAGAAGCTAGGCAATTAAAAAAACAAACAAATAAAAAATAAAACACGACACGTTGTTGGAATCTACGTAATGTGAGAAGGGTACAGTAAAGACCAAGTCTTTTTAGTTTTTTTAATAATAATTTTCCAAATACTTGATCCTAATCCCTTCCCTTCCATAATAATTTGTTACCTGGGTTGTTAGCCATCATGAACATTCCATTTGGATCAAATCTAATACATGGGAAATTATTGTATTAATGTTATACTATGTCTTTATAAAATTAGACTAGTCTTTATTATATATCCCTATATTTCTAGTTATATTTATTATATTTTTATATAAACATATAATTCTCTAATAATTTTTTTTTAAGAAATACAATTCGGTCAATTTGGATGAAAAATTTGACTGAAGGAAACATTTGATAATTGAATATTATATAAAGATATTATAATATACACCTTTAAAAACATATAAATATATTGCACAACTTTAAAATGACAAGGTAATATGATCTAACCTCCTCTTATTATAGAGTATTTCTAAAATTCAAATACTCTGTAAAGAGAATTTGATCCTAAAGCCAAATGTAAGAATCTCACTTTCGTTCAGCTGTGTTTAAATCTATTGATGATTTTCTCGTAGATTTAACAAGATAACCTTCTGGAGAGGGTACAGCTCACGAGCAACACCGAATTTCCATGCATTTATTAGGCCAAAACTGGGGTGGGCAAGCAAGACCGAACTGAAATCCAAAAACTGGTAGGAGGGAATGAATCTGTGGAGATCTAAAATAATTCCCAGTGAAGGGACCCTAGAGGGAATGGCAACGTCTGGGTGCAGCCTGCTACAACCAAATCTTGATTTCTGACAAGTCAACCCACTGCAAGAAGGTACGTGAGTCGTTGACCTTCTACCTCTGAATAAGTGCAAGTCATTGTGGTTCAAGCGTCAGCAACAGAGCCTGTCTCCACGACCCATTTTTCTCCTCTCTCCCAGAGCATCTTTCGATCCACATACGCAGAGGACAAGAGGCCAGAGACACTTGATTACCATAGTACTAGCTGCCAGCAGGAATTTGTTTCTTATAAAGAAAAATAAAAGTCAACCCCATTGTAGATTTATATGAATCATAAGTATGACGATGACACTTCACGCGGACTCGTTTCTTGTTTTGAAAGTTGTGATCAAATTAGCTTTCACCTAAAATTATATTTAATCATATTGCTGCAATACCCCACGCAAGTTGAATGGGAAAGATATCATCTTCAACTTGAATGGTAGAAATGTAAATTGTGGTGATGAGAGAGTAGTTTTTTTTTTTGAAAGTGAATTCCAGGAAAGTGAATTCTGGGAAAGTATTTTCTGATGTTTGGTAGAGTAATGAAAAATAAGTTGGAAAACATTTTCCAGTGTTTGGTTATGTTATGGAAAATGAGCTGGAAAATAACTTATTAATGTTTTATTTTTTCAAGTTTATTAAAATAATGAGGAACAAATCTTACAAATTAAAAAGTTAAATGAGAATGAAATTGAAAAAAATATATATAATTTCATAAATTATCTCAAATAAAATAAATAATAATCAAAATAATAGAGATTAAATCTAAAAAATTAAAAAAAATGAAAGGTGAAGAAATTAAAATAATAATAATTAACATTTCATAAATTATTTCAAATAAAATAAGTAAAAATCAAAAGAATGAGGACCAAATTTGATAGATAAAAAATTTCAATAAAAAAATGATAAGGAAAAAGCAAATAGCAATTATAAAAATAAGGACCAAAATTAATATAAAAATTAAATTTTAAGAGATGAAATTGAAAAATAAATATTCAAAACAAATTATATATAGCAATCAAAAGTTTGAGGATCAAATTTGATAAAATCAGCAAATAATGACATTTCTAAATTTTTCACAACTTCCGGAAAGTATTTTCCGCCCAAATTTTCAGGAAAACACTTTCCTGAAAACCAAGCCAAATTTTCCTTTGATTGGAAAGTGTTTTCCGTTGACTAACTTTTCAAATGGCAAACAAACACATGAAAGTTTGGAAAGTGGTTTCCCGGAAACCACTTTCCGGAAAACAAACACAGCCTAAATTAAACTTGGACATCCTTGCTAGTGACAATGTCATGAACAAAATGAAAATAATCTCCACGTGTTTCATGCGAATATGAAAACTAGACTAGCTAGTTGTCAGATAAATGGCTCACAAGTTATCATGCTATAAAAAAGGAGTTGTATCAAAATTTTCAAGTTCAAGAAATAGAGACTTGACCATTGTAATTATGCAGCAACCTTACCAATGACTTTATACTCTGCCTTTATAAAAGATCGAGCAACAATGTGTTGTTTGTTATATTTATAAGAAATTAATTTTCGGCTAAGAAAAACATCATAACCATAATCACTAGTAGACTTTTGATCATCAACACTACTAGCTTAATCAGATCATTAAACTCAATAAGAGAGATCACTCTAACGAGTCAAGTACAAACCAAAAGATGAAATACCATATAGATTATGTAAGATGCGTTTAACTACCAACTAGTGCATGTTAGCGGGAGAATGGATGAACTAACATGCCTTGTTAATCACAAAATAGATGTTAGTTTATTTCAATGCAAGCTATTGAAGAGCACCTACTTATCTATGGCTCTGTTTGTTTCATGGAAAGTTACTTCCTGCAAATCACTTTTCAAACTTTTTTATGTTTGTTTGCTATTAGAAAAGTTGGTCAACAGAAAACACTTTCCAGTCAAAGAAAAATTTGACTTGGTTTCCAGGAAAGTGTTTTCCGTTTATTTTGAGCGGAAAACGCTTTTCAGAAATTGTGAAAATTTTAGAAGAGTCATGTTATTTGCTGATTATATCAAATTTGGTCCTCAAACTTTTGATTGTTATATATTTTGTTTTGAAACTTTTTTTTTTCAATTTCATCCCTTAGAATTTGATTTTTATATCAACTTTGGTCCTTATTTTTATAATTCTTATTTGCATTTCTCTTATTATTTTTTTAATTAAATTTTTTTATCTATCAGATTTGGTCCTTATTCTTTTTATTGTTATTTATTTTATTTGAAATAATTTATGAAATTGTAATAATTTATTTTTAATTTTATCATCTTTCAATTTTTTTATCTATTAGATTTGATCTCCATTATTTTGATTGTTATTTATTTTATTTGAGATAATTTATGAAATTAGATTTTTTTTTCAATTCCATTCTCATTTAACTTTTTAATTTATAAGATTTGTTTCTTATTATTTTAATAAACCTGAAAAATATTAATAAGTTATTTTCCAGCTCATTTTTCATGACATAGCCAAACACTGGAAAATATTTTCTAATTTATTTTTCATTATACTACTAAACATTGAAAAGTAATACACTTTTCAGGAATTCATTTTCCAATGAAACCACTTTACAAAAAAAAATTGCTTTCCAGCAAACAAACAGAGTCTAAATTTGATAGGATTCAAATAGGGGGAAAGTAGTTAATTTGGATAAAAGAGAACCCACTACAATTGAAGTAGGAATAAGTTTACACTTAGGCATTCCATTTTTTTTCAACAATGTATCATTTTTATAAAAGAAGTAAATTGTATATGGTGGAAGAAAGCTTAAAGCCAAGAAAATGGTGAAGTGAAGCAAGGTTACAAATGACATACTTAGTACCCCAAACAAGTAATAAGATGCTAGAAAAAACAAGATTATCACTAGAAAGTAAAATGCCATCAACATAAATCAATAGAATTATTATAGCCTCAATAGAATGAAGAATGAACAAGGATATATCAACTTTAAAACTATGAAATCCCGAAGAATCTTAGAACCGACTAAGCTAATCAAACCAAGTATGGGGTGTTTCTTTTATACCACAAAAGAATGTTTTAGTTCAGAAACATGGTTTGGGAATTGAGGATCAACAAAGCTAGAAGGTTGAGTCATAAACCTATCCATATCAAGAAATCCATTAAGAAAAATATTATATACACCAAGATGACATGCCGACAAACCATGAGTAACACTGATACTTAACATTATTTGAACAGTGTAAGGCTTCACCACTGAACTAAATATCTATTAAAAATCAAACCTTTATTATTGATGATAGACTTTGTCCTAAACATGTTTTATAGCCCTCAAGAGTCCTATCTACTCTGCATTTGATCTTGTATACATATTTACATCCCATCATATTCATGGTTGAATCATATGGTATCAAGGACCAGGTATCAAGGACCAAGTGTTATTATAAGTCAAGGTAGAAATTTCAACAACCACAATAGATTTCCACTCAAGATATCATTTTACCGCAAGTGTCTATACACCATTAACCAATGTAGAGTGAACTACAACCTAGAAAGACATATGACGAGGAGTGAAAAGCCATTTTATGATGATTATATAGTCAAGGATATGGCAAACATAAGCATCCAAAAAATTTAAAGAAAGTATAGTTAGGAAGAAACCAAAATTTTAAACATATACTTGACATGTATAATTGTAGTTGACATATGATTAATAAGAATAAATGGGAAAAATGCTTAATTATTTCAATAATATACCAATGAAAAAGTTCAATAATTTTATTTTTCTCATGAATATGACGAAAAGTGGCAAGATGAAGAATGCTAAAATAATGAAAAAAGGTGTGAAGTCTTTTAAATTCACCCCCTAATCAATTTGTAAGCTTTTGATACAAGTATAAAATTGATTCTCAACAAAGTTTTGAAACTGAATAAAAATGTCATATTATGATTTAACAAACATAGGATAAAAATAAATGAATTTAGTAAAATAATCCACGAAACTAACAATATAATGGTACTCTTCAACCAAGAAAATGAAGGAAGGACCCTAAACATCACATAACATTAAATTTAAGGGAGCAGTGCTTACATATTCTGAAGGACATAAAGTTGATATAGTAGATTTTCTTATAGGATAGACAATGCAATTGAAATTAAAAGAAGACAATAACACAGAAAAATATTTGTTGGAAACTAAACGTCGTTGCACACTTAAGTGAGGATACCAAGATGACAATGCCAAATTTCAAGTGACACATAAATATTAGAAAAGGCATAATAACTAGGCAGGGAAGAAGGAGCAAAAGGATGTAAAAAACATCTTTAATGGTGATGGAAAGAAGGATAGTCTTGAAAGCGCAGTCATTAATAAGATAAAAAAGATAATGGAATAATAAAAAAAAGACATTATTATCAATAAGAGATTAACACATAGAAGAAAAAACTTTGTTATACTAGGAACATGTAAGATAAATAATAAATTTAACATGCGATTAGGTGTATGAATATTGGAATGACCAACAATAGTGATTAAAAGACATTTATCATCCTTCACTTCAAGGTAATCTAAACCACTATATGACTCCATATATGAGAGGCTAGTAATATGGAATGACATGATAAAGTGGCTTCAATATCTAGGTGTTAATAAAGAAAATCAAAACCACCAAGGCTAGTAAATGAATTTGTCAACATTGTTGAGTTCATTAAACCAACTAATTGTAATATTTGCCCACCTCTAGACTGATAATTATTCTTGCCTCCATTGTTAATTTAAAGAGAACATGAGGTGGCCAAGTGATCCTAATTACCATATAATTGACACCATTAATATGGTTGTTAGTTAGACCGATTTCAAGGCTATCACAATCTAAAATTACAGTAAGTATTGTGGGTTGAACCATGATCTCGTTGTTGATGACCTCTTGCATAATGGTTAAACCCCCTACTATCATAAAAGAAAAAAAAAGCATTAACATAGTAAGGGAGGTCGTTGATATATGAAGCGAGGGATCGTCCTTGATCTTAATAGTGTGTAATAAATTGGGCAATGTGAGTTATAGATAAAGGGTCTCAACATCATTGTCTTGTTGAATAAAAATGTGATAAAAAGTGTTCTTATAGATAAACTTATATCTTAACAGTAAAAAGTGTAGTTCAACAAAGGATACTAATGTAAGAGTAGCTATAAGAACTTTAAGCTCTGCACAAAGCCCTTTGAATAAGTAATGATTGAAATCCAAAGAATCAATGGGTTTACCAACAATTGCGAGTTTATCATTATAGGCATTTCCACATTGTAAATAGGCTGTGACACTTTCATCAAGTGTCATAACCTAATTTTGGGTCCTAAAAAATTATTTTATAAAAAATATATGTGTTCTTTCTTATTAAAAAAATAAAAAAATCAATATATATATTATTTTCAAGACACAAGGCAATAAGCTTTTGAGTTGTAACAGATCAAAATTTCAAAAGAATAGTCAAATTGGGATATTTTGACAAGATAGACTAAAGAAAGACTTAATGGAAAGAAATTCGAGGTTGAAATCCAAACTTGACCAGAATTAGAAGAATTAAGTAAGTTTGAAGACTTAATTAAACTTCTAATATGTTTAATTGACTTAATCAAAGTAAAAATTAAGTTTAAAAGTCAATCTGGCAAAATCTAGAAGAATTGATTAAGTTTAAAAACTTAATTAAACTTTTAATTGATTTTGTGGATTCATTTAAGGACTCAATTGAAGAAAAATTAAGTTTGGAGGACTAATTCGAGTCCATCTGCTATAATTGTAAAAAAGGACCCAATTAAAACTTTAAATAGCCAAATGGGTGCAATCAAGTGCTTAATTGAAAGAAATTTAAAGTTTAAAGGTTAATTAAAGACTTATTTGTAAAACTTCAAAATCAAGGACCATGATGCAAAAAGAGTAAAAATCTAGGGACTAAAATTGATCAAGCTAAGGTCAATTTGAGATAAAATGAAAGTTTTATAAGAAATAGGGGTCAAATTGCATAATCTAGAAACCAATGATTAATTTGCAAATTTCACATGAATTATAGGATCTCAATTGATGTTTCCAGGGATGCAATTGCAAAGAGTAAGAAGTTTTAGGGATAATTAAGGATACATATACTAAAATTAGAAGAATAAGGACTAGATTAAAACTTCCTAAAAATCCTATTTATAAACCCTAATGTTTAAGGTTTAGATAAACGACATGTTACTCAGACTTTAATATAAAAAAATGAGTGACAGTCGTTCAATCTTTATTTCTTCTTCTTCAACCGAGAAGGCTGGCCGAGATGCCATTGTCAGATGAATTAATGTGGCATCTCCAACAACTTTAAATGATCTAATTGGCACCAATTGACTGAGAAACACTTTCTCTACAAGGATTAGCTATCCTCATCAAACGTTTGTACCTCATTTGACTCAATAAACTTGCCAACATCTTGTCTCCAATTCTCATGCATTGCTAGATTTAAGTTGATCGAAGGTCAACCTTTCAATCAATAAATATGGAGTTCTAAACCTCTTAATTAAGTGTGGTTTGTTCTCAATGGTAGATCTACATCCCCTATACAGGATTCAGGTCCATCACTGGTACATTTATGTCTCAATCTCCATAATGTTCTTGACAAAATATCCAACTCAATTAGCTATGGTTGAAACAAATTCATCACTGAAAGAAAAGACTGTATGATTGCTTTCCCATGCTTGGATTCAATTTACAAAAAGACAAAAAAAAAAAGAGACCATGCACCATTTTTTTAATGTAGGTTTTGGAAGAGAAAGAATAAGAATCTTCTACAATCCTTTTGGCAAAACCACCATGGTTTTATAACTTCCTATTTTGGGTTGGCTTATAAAAGGGCAATTGTTTTAGAGGAAAAAATAGAGAGGAAAGACAAGGAAAAGATAGAGAGGAAGGAATATAAAGGAAATAAAGAGGAAGACAAAGAGAAAATTAAAAGAAGTTCTTGATTTATTGAGAGGCAATCCAAAAAAAAATAGTGTTAAAAAAAAAAGGAAAGGCGTATAAAATAAAGGATCAGGGGAGCTTGAAACAGATGTAGAAGAACAATAAACTACAAAACAAAAAAGACAAGAAGGATGAAAATAGCATTGCATCTACAAGGTATATTCTACCTTTGATGAGGGGGTGTAACTTAATTGGCACACCCCCTCCTCTTTTAATACTTTTTAAAAACACTTGTATGATTGTTTATTGTTCATACATTATGTTTTAGTTGCAAATGCATTTATTCATGTTTGAACTAATATGTATATGTATGTTTAAGATAACATTTGATGCTTATTTTGTTGTTTTATGGCTGAAATTTGATGTTATTAATGTTGTTTAGGAGGCATTCCAACATGTTTAAATGTCTAGTTTAATGGACAAATTTGTTTTGATTCTTTTAGTTTTTTTTAAAAAATATGACTATGTGTTGTTATTGATAATATGTTAGGTTAATGAAGCAAAGTTCATGATAATATCATTGAAGAATAGATATTATAATCAATAAAACAATGTTTGTACTTGAGGGTATGCCTTTTGATTTTGATTTTTATTTTATGTGGTTTGTATGGCTGAATCTTTTTTTTTCTATGAATCTTTTTCTTTGTGTTTCCATATGCTTTTTTATATTATTGAGAGTTTTGGCAGGTCAATACAAGCATGTTTGAAGCATTTTTTTTTATTGATTTAAAGCTTGTTTCTAGGTTTTTAAGTCAGTTTCTAGGTTTATGTATTTTCTGGATTTTTCCTGGGTTTTGGTGTTGAATGTTCATAGCTATCAAATTTGATTTCTCATAAATGATTATTTTATCCTACCTTAAGTACTTTGATCAAATCTTAGACCTATATATGATGATCCCCTGTCATTTTTTTCCATTAATTGTTTTGTCTTGTATCAATCAATCCTTAGAAGTTTGAATGTCTAGGTTTGCGTTCTTAGTTGTCGGGTTTGATTTCAAGCCCTTCTTGGTTTGGTTTCTTATCTAATGCACCATTATGCTTCAATCTTTCATACTCCATGTTTTTATGCCTTTGATTTGACATGATTTTGCCAAAATTTATAACTTGGTTTCTAGGTTCTTCATTTGTTCTTCATATGTTTAGAGGAGATTCAAAAAGTTTTGCTTTTGATCTTTATTTTTTGTGCCTGGGTCATGTTTTTTGGCCTTCAGGCTTGGGCTGAGAAGCCTGACCTATGTGGTTAGGTTGAGTCCATCAGTGTTAAGAACGTGTTTTGTTATTCAAAGTCTTTTCAAAGGAAAAATGCAATTTTTTTATCTTTAAGACATGTTTGTCAAACGCGACTTTAAGGTGATTTTTAAGCCTATAATTTTTAGCCAAACACGCCATACTAATTTCTCCAACATTGTTTCTTTTTTTTTTAGTGTTTTCCAAATGAAACAACCCTTGTTTCTTTTTAACTAATTTGATTTTATACCTTTAAGGGACCTATTTGCAATAAAAAAAATTATGTCTCTCATATTTTTCTTTTTATTACTAATAAAAGAAACAACAAAAGAAATTCTTTCAAAAAAATGCATTTAAATATTTAATTGCATATAGATAAGTCTCTCAAATAAAAATCATATTTGCATAAAAAAAACATAGGATTTAGCATTTTTTTAAAATACCAAATTCAAGAAAATTTGTTTTTATATGTTTTTGCATGTATTTTTGGATTCCATTACAAGTTTATTAAATCTATGAAAACTTGTCATACATTTCAAAAACACCAAAAAAATTAATTTGTTTATTTTAATACAAAGGATTATGAACTTATACGTAAGGAATATTTTCAAATATTAAAAGAAATAAAAACATAAAAAAATATGTTTGAGTTTTAGAATGGCTAGGCTAGACCCATAAAGTCATAGTTCACTATACTAGAGTGAATATGCTTTGACCAATAGACAAGCCAACGATAAGAAAAACATAACACTACCTTACTATTCAAACAAATAAACAATGTATTTTACCTTAGATAAGGTGTATTAGGGGTTATATTCACTACTAGAAAATTGATAAATACAAACAGAAATACCGAGGGAATATTTCTGTCCGTAAATTTTTGACGGATATATTCTCTCGGTATATACTGAGGGAATTACAGTGGAAAAAAAATAATTAAAAAAAACAAAAAAAACGATAACGTGTCATTTTTACCAATGGAATTACCGACAAAATTTATTCTGTCGGTAAAATCGTTAGTAAACTGTGAACATTTCTCATCATGTCAATTACAAAGGGAATCACCAGTGGAAAATTCCGTCGGTATTTTCCAGAGAGCTCTGAAACTATTCATTTTCCAATTGCACTGTCAATTACTGTTCTTTATAGACAAAATCACCGACAGATTAAAAGGTCGTCAATGTTATTTGGTGGTTTTTTGAAAAATTTAGATTAAATAAAAAATTTAAATTAAATATTACAAACAGAATCCCCGACGGATTGAAAAGTCGTCGGTGATATTTGGCGGTCCCTGAAAATTTTTTATTAAATTAAAAATTTAAATTATATATTACAGACGGAATCACCAACGAAATGATTAAAAATATTAATATTTAATTATCCATCGGGAAAACACCCCAATAAAAAGCCTATAATCCATAATTTCATACCAGACCTGTCTCCTTTCTTCTTCTTCTTCTTCTTCTTCTTCTTCTTCTTCCCCATATGTAAAAAAAATCAATATCCATTTTTTTCTCTTCTCTTCTCTCCTCAATTCCTTCTCTTCTCCTCCATGCTCAGGTATGTATTCTTTTCATTTCTTCTTTTTTCTTCTTAGTTTTTTTTAATTAGTATACTTTACGATTTTTTTTCCCTCTTCGTAGCTTCACTTGCAACTACATTAAGGTAAGATTTTTTTTTTCTTCTTTTTTCGTGTTTTTTTCACTATATTTGTTTTTTATTTTATTTTTAATTGTTTTTTTTCTTAATAATTGTATGAATGTTGTTGTAGGATTTTTTATTCATATGAGATCAATTTTTAGTTGATTTATTTATAGAATTTTTTAATTTTTTTAGTTGAATTTATTTTTTTGTGTCATTTATTTGTTGAAAATTTGTTTGAGTTGATTTTCTTCCCTTTTTTTTCAATCATTTTGAGTATTATATATAGAGTGTTGATTTATATTAATTTAATTATTTTATAGTTTTGTAAAATAGATTTTTAAAAAATATATTTTTAAATAATTACCGATGGAATTACGTACAATATTTGGCCGAGGGAAATACCAACGGAGTGAAGTGAAGTGGGTAATAATTTTTTTTATTACCAACGGACTTACCGACGGGTAAAAAATTACCAACGAAAGATTCACCTACATAGCATTTTCGTTTGTGATTTTGTTGGTAAATTAATTACCGACGGAATGATAGTGCAAATACTGATAGAAAAACTTGTCGGTAAATATAAAGATTATGGTAGTGATTGTCCTTTTTATATACAATTAATTTATTTATCCAAACTCTGAAGACTAGTTACGGTTCCAGTGATCAAAATATTAGATAGCTACTCCAAATCTATTTTTTTGGTAAGGGACAATAATTCCTTATTCTTTTTACCCACACATAAAAATTCCAGTCTAAAAAAATGATCTTCACAATACCACACACATGCGATAATCAGGTTTCATTCAATTAAGGTAAAGTGCATAAACATAATGCGTGTTATGGAGGGAGAGATCATTGTTGATGTGTGGTTCAAATAACATGAGATATGGTATAACTAATAATTAAAGATAGTACATGAGAGGAGAGGGAGGGAAATAATGTACTAAGTGGTAGATCTTGTTGTGCACATATGGCATAAACTGGATTAACTTTCATGATGTTATCAATGGTGATGGTTTTGAAAGGGCATGGATGCCTATAATTTAAATAAACCTAGCCAATTAATTAGAAAGGGTTGAAGCTTAGCTTTTTCAAAAGACACAATTATTATTTGTAAGTTTCAAAGAGTGATGGCGATGAGCATATTAAAGGTTGCAGCTACCGATTTCATTTTATTTGGAAGTATGGTTGCGGTTACGGTTGTTTTTTAAAATGTTTTTCGTGCTGAAATGCATCAAAATAATATTTTTTATTTTTAAAAAATTATTTTTAAGATCAGCATATCAAAACGATCTAAAACACAAAAAAAATTTAATTTTTAACAAAAAAAATATTTTTTAAAAAACACGAGTTAACCCGCGTTTTCAAACGATCTCATTCTATTGGGATTTACAAGGGGTGGCAATACTGAAGAGGGATTTGTCATGAGTTGTGATGTGGAGGATATGTTTTCTGAAGTAGTAACGTATGCAATTATGCAATAGGCTTAAAATAGTAATTGTAGGACGAGATTAAGAGAACAAAAATAAAGATTACTACTGCAAATCAGTTTTGTTTTGATGCAAAAATTAATGGTTTAAAAGTTTTAAAAATCAAGCTGTGATACCATAATAGAATAGGAGAAGAGAATGAGAAGAGATGCCAAGAACTTGAAAAGAAAGTTCCAACAACCTTTGATATATATATATATATATCTGCCTCTAACCTTTTAAAATTAAGAATTTATGTGATAAGTTTGTACGAATAACTATTTCAAGAACACTTGAAATGTCCGATTGTTATCTAGCGTAGCATCTAATAATATCGATCCATGCAACAAATAATTAAGAGGAAAAAGAAAAGGCCAAGAGAGTGCTTGCATGATTAGGAAATCACCACCCACCATTGCCACAGTTCACAATAGTTAAGATAGAAAATCAGAAGAGAAAGATGGACTGCATACGCATCGGCTCATTAGAATGATCACCAACCGAACCTATTCAATACTTAGTTGCTAGATCAGCAACCAGTGGTTTTTTCTAGAATAAAAATAGGAAATCCAATGGAAAAGGAAAAAAGAAAGTAGCTAAAAAAAGATAATCCACAAGTAGGTGTAACGAAATACATAACAGCTCATCTTTTCTGTCCATCTTAGATTTGCATCACATGCTGCTGTTTGCATGGATGAAAGTGAATGCATGTTGAACTGAGCTTGCTATGTCTTCTGCTGTGAACCTAGATTCACTTTCAATCTGAACAAAAGAAGAAATTTACTGTATATTCAAGATTGATTCGTTTTAAAAATAAGGCTGTTAAATGAACAAACAGCAGCTGATTTTATACCTTGACATTAAATGAATAGAGAACAGTTTGTTCAATGGTGGTAATGTTGGTGTCGTGTATGTTAAGCTGCAAATCTTCCAGCGCTGCAATGGTCTTAATCAGCTGACCTGGCCTTCTCCTAGAGAGAATCTTGATCATTGCATCAAACCCTACAAGCTTCACTTCAACATCAGCCAAGCCAGACTTGTTCTCAGAGGTTTCTTCACGGAGTTCAGTCTCGAGATCCAGAGTCTTCATTTGATCATTTGGTAGAGGCATAGGAGGAAAGAATGGAGGATGAGGTTGTTGGATTGCAACAGCGGAATCCTCCATTAGTCTTCGCCGCTTCTGGGATTCTAGGCATTGAAGTAGTTGCTCCAATTCTCTAACGAACTCTATCGCTCCACCAATTATTGAAGCTTGATCTCCCTGCATGTCCACAAAAACCAATACGATCTTGTTATAGAATTCCCTCAAAGCATAATGGTTTCCATTTTTTTGGTTGTTGATCTAAAAAATCAAGATCTGTTTAATGAAAACAAGCAATTTTTTTTTTCTCTTTTCTTGAATGGAACGCATAAAATCTGATGCTTTTTCATTTTTTTTATTGAACAGAACTTAAAATTTGATACCCTTTGTACATAAGATCCTGGCATGAAAGACCTCAAGACTCGAAGATGTTCATTCATTTGCTTTCTTCGATTTCTTTCAACTGCAATATGAGTCATTCTTTGGCTCTCCACTTCCTCACTTGTCTTGATAGTTCTTGGTCTTTTTCGCTTGTTCTTCGATTCTGGTTTAGAGTTCTTGTTTTGAAGATCTTGATCTCCAAGCAACTGAAGTTGCACCGAGTTATTATCCGAAAGCCTAGCTTCTTCATCTTCCCTAACACCCCCCTCTTCCCCCGCCATTCCTTCCCTATTTTCATCACTACTCACTCCTGTAAACCTCTCATCACTTTCTCCACCTAGTTGAGGGACCATTAGAGATTGTTCCTCAATCTTGTCGTTCAAAACCGGAAACTTTAGGAAGTAAACTGGATCGATCCCAATTTCTTCCTCAGATATCTTGGTTTGATTTAAGGCCAACTTAGGCCCAAAGTCTGCAAATTGCATCACATCAGCTAAGCTCAATTTATCGAAAGAAGTAGAAGAACAAAACCCAGATGACACTTGTGGTTGATGTTGATGAGGATTATTGAGCATATAATAAATCATCCCATTGTTGCTGTCATCATCACCAGAAGTTTCACCTATCCGCGGCTTCGTGAGTTCGTGGTGATGTTGTTGTTGATGAAGATGATGGTCTAGAGGGTAATCTAGCCCAGCAAAACTTGCCTGCAAGTAGTCAAGCTCAGAGCAAAATAACATTGTGGTGAATTGATTTATCAACAAAAACATACAAATAATACTACTAATGAGAGCTAAGATACCGAGTAGTTCTCGTCTTTATCCATTGCTATATAGATGTGAATGCCTTTAATCGACAACCCTCATGCAAGGACAAGCTGCCCTAGCTAGCTAGTCAAATTTCATTAACTTGGTCCACCCGAAAAGAAAAGAAAAGAAAAACAAAACAAAACAAAAACATGATGACTCCATCAAATTAACAGCAAGTAAATATTGTAGTAATAACACTAGCTAGTGTGTGTGTGTGTGTGTGTGTGTGTGTGTGTGTGTGTAGGTTTTGATTAGAGTACAAAAAAATATGAAACAAAGTTGCATGGAAGTGATTGGAAATAGAAGCTGCCACAATAACCTGATTGGAGAGAGACCACACAATGAGAGTATAATAAGACAATGGTGAAAATTAAGTGGGGTTATGGTATTTTGAAGAGCAGAAGAAGCATGGGGTACCACCATGGAAGTTGATTTTATATCAACTGAAAATTTCTTGGATTGGGGTGGTGAGTGTTGTCTTTACATAATGTGCCAAGATTGCCTGGAAGAGCTGGCTTGACTTGAAGACTTGAAGAAAGAGAGAGGGGGAGAGAGGATCCTTTTGGATTAATGCCCACCTCACAGTTTCACCTCACTTTCACCTCCCATTATTTATGTGTTTCACAGGCCAACAACGCTCTTTTCATTGCTTTTACCACCTCTATAATTTCATGACTCTAATTAAAGATGGAAGGCTGCAGATTTGGTGTTTTCAACTTTGACCTTTGAAAATTAGATGATATATGGATTATCATGGAATTGATTTCACTACTAAAAAAATTGATAAATATAAATAAATACCAATAAAAAAATTATCATTAGATTACAGTGACCTTTACTGACAAAATAGTCTTTTACTGTATTTATCAGTAAATACCAATATAAATATTCTTTCAATATATATTGAGCGAATTACAGTGGAAAAAAAAACAATGAAAAAAACAGTCAGAAGTACAATGACTTGTTATTTTCACAAACAGATCGATTTTCTGATGGATTTAAATTTATGGATTAAATTCGTTGCTAAATTCATCTATAATATTTAATGTATGACCTGACGAACGACCCTCATCTCTCCCTCTATTCTAACACTCAGTTTGCCAATATTTATATTTTATTCAAATTTTATTGAAAATTCCCCACTTCAAATAAGCAAAACTACCCATTTTTTATTTGAACTCAATTTTAAAATGTTAATTTTTATTGCATATTTTTATTGTATATGTATTTTGTTTTGGTGTTTACTCGTTTTATAATTTTTTCTCATAGAAATTTGTTGTATGAATATATAATTTGTACATGATAGGGTTTGTTTGAGATTTTATAAAATTATATTTGTTTGTAAATTGAAGAAATTTAATTTGAGTTTATAACTTAAGTGTTTTGTGATAAAATAAATAATAGTTTATTTAACGAGTCCATTTTATATTTTGTCAATTTTATATTTCTATTTTGATACAAATTTTATTGAGGATTCCCAATAATTTGATCAATTTCAGCCCCTACAATCACACGTTTTTTTCAGTTTGTTCATTAGTTTTGAATATCTTTAATCAATTTTCTAATTATTCATCAAACTTTAATATCTATGCAATTAAGCTTCTGATTTGATCAAATTAACTATTTAAAATTATAAATTGATCTCCAGACTTTAATTTCTTCCAATTAAAACCTAAATTGACTTCAAATATCAATGCAATTAACTCTGTAATAAAATTAATTAAGCCTTCTAAAATTATCATTGAGTCCTTACCTATCCAAATTTGTATTTCTTTACCCCAAATAAAAATATTTTCACTAAATGAGTCTTTTGTCAATCAAAATTAATTAAGATCACCTAATCTTGGTAAATGAGGTGCACACCTTTCATTTGGATCCAACCTTACACAGTTTGGAGATCTGTAGATCCACATTCATTCGTTTGAAAGTTTTAACCCAGTCAGCTTAGAATTTGAAAATACGGTAATGATTGATCAGGGATAAGATGTTGTTTGAGTTCGTTAAAAAAAATAGGATGTATACGTTTGATGAGAGTAACTAATCTTTGTAGAGGGGTTGTTTCTTAATTAAATGGTGGTGGTTACAGCTCTAGAGATGGTCGGAAACACCATATTCATTCGCCTGAAAGTGTTTACTCTATCAACCAAAATTGTCAAAGAAGCTAAATAGTAGCTGAACAACACGTCATTTAAGTTAAACCCTAAAAGTTAGGGTTTTTATTTTAGGATCTGATATATTTCATTTTAGTCCATATTCTTCCAATTGTTTTTAATTCCACATGTAATTGTCTCTCAAACTCTTAATTTCATACAATTTCACCATTATCAAACTCAATCATCAGCTCTAAAGTTTAGTGTCATTTTCATCTTAGTCCTTAGTTTTTGATTTGTGCACTTTGATCCTTAATTGACCATCAAACTTTTAATTTTCTTCAATTTGCCTTTGATTTTGTTAATTTTAGCCCCTACAATCACACGTCATTTTCAGTTTGGTTCTTAGTTTTGGATTTCTTTAATTAAGTGTTCGATTGCCCATCAAACTTCAATATTTATGCAATTAAATCCCTGATTTGACCAAATTAACTCTTTAAAATTACATATTGACTTCCAAACTTTAATTTTTTCTAATCAAAGCCTAAATTGACTTCAAATATTATTGCAATTAAGTCTTCAATAAAATTAATTAAGCCTTTCAAAATTCTCATTGAGTCCTTAGTTATCCAAATTTATATTTCTTTACCCGAAATAAATATATTTTCATCAAATGAGCTCATTGTCAATTAGAATTGGGTTACTAATTTTGTCAATCATATACATGTTGGTCCTCCATTTTTTCCACTTGTTATTTTGGTTTTTCACCACCAACTTGGGCAATCTTTTTGGCTTTCTTTATGTATATCCTCTTGTATTTTAGATTTTTTTTTTCTATTTTTTTTCTTTTCATGATTTTTTTTTTGTTCAAAAGTGGATAACAACAACTATTGGATCAAGCTAAAACTTTTCTACGAGGTTCTAGAACCCATGTTCTTTTATGGTTAAATTCTTGTAGTCATCAAAGATTGATAAGGGTTGTTCGAGATTTATCATATTTTCCTATTTAATTTGGGTTTTTTTTTATTTTTTTAGAACTCTTTTATTATTTTTAATGTTTTATTTAGGATGTTTTTTGCATTACTTAAGCACTCTAGGAGAGCTATAATATTGAGTTTTGGTTATTAAGAATAAAATTCAAATATATTTTTTTATTGTGAGAAATTATTGTTATTGTTTTCTGTATGCATAAGGATCACCGGTCAAACCACTAGGTTGTTAGTACTATAATATAAATTTTATTACTACATATGAAGAATAATAAATTATGAGTTAAGTGCAATTTTAAGAGTTGAAGATACCACGTTCAAGTACCGCAATCTATAATTTTTCTTTTCTTTTCAATTGAGTCAATGTTTCTTTTTCAATTGGGTCAGTATTCAACAGATTGGTCCACTTGAAAGGGTTCGGCCATATTCAACTCGGTTTTTTGCATATCTAATCAAGTTTTATATTGAACTAACCAGTCCAGTCTAGTTTTTAATAAAAGTGCAAGGCCACTAGTTTTTTGCATTACTTAAGCACTAGTTTTAATAAAAGGACGAAAATTGTTTCGAGATCCCATTGGATGGACATTGAGCATCAACTTAAAGGTCCTGATCTTGTATATTCTAGTTACAAGAAAATGTTCTGTCGAAGCATATTATCTCCATAGTCTTGAGTCAACTTTTGACACGACAGAATCTGCTTCTTCGAAATTCCATATATGCGCAATCGAGTCTAGAATCATATTTGTGGGCATATGATCGTGGGGGGGCACAATTTTGAAAAGAATTAATATGCTTCTCACTTTCTAGTTAGGCTAAAGGGGCAGCAGTCTTTTCCCACTACTCTTTGTAATACATGTATTTTGAAGCTTGAATTTTCGCTCGAGATCTCAAGACCAAACTCCGCATGGACCAAAAATAATTCTCACTTACTAGTTAGGCTCTACTCCATGAAGCAGATTTCTTATTGCTAAGCTCTTGTAAACTAAATTCCTAGGAGATGCTTTTGCTGTGAACCACAGCAAAAGGGCAATGCATACTAAAAGAGAAGTCCATTCGATCCATTGAATGCCAAAAGGCGTGAATCGATGCTGTTTGTCACCCTACATGAAATTGAAAAAAAAAAAAAAGAGCTACATGGTTCACATGATACAAATGAATGTTTTTCTCCCTTCTCGATGAGCTTTGGGTCCAAGGAGACACAACATTACAAATCACAAGAATTGCACACGAAATGCCGCCTGCACCTGGTTATGAGAGATTTTAGCTACCAAGGTAGATGTCCCAAACGAAGGTTACTGTGATCAAATATAATTTCCACTGAAAATGGAAAAAGGAAAATCAAAAATTTTCTTTCAAACAACAAATAGGGAAAAAAAAAATGCTAGTTGACAACACTGAGATCAAATATAACTTGCATTGGAAACAGGAAAGACGGTCTAAGTTGATTTTAAACTCGTAGATAAATAGGAGAAACAATATGATCTAAGGTTTTCACTTCAAAGATTGGAGAGGCACACAAGGCACAGTAACTCGTCCTAAATAATGGGAGAAACTTGGACTCTGTTCAGCACCAGATTCTAGCAGAAATAAATTCTTGATTGGGAATTAAATTCTAACTGCCGCATTCTCCTTCCCCAGCCCCTCAAAACATTGAAATATATGAAGAAATAAAAAAGTTTACAGACCGAACTCCTGAGCAGAGACCACATGAGAAATTACCAGAATTACGAGGTGTACTCAAAAGGCTGTGGAGGCTGGGGTTCCTCATCAACTGCCATGGCTGATGCAGAACTTTGCTGTCCTGTGGCTGAACCGCTAGCGGGTGATGCTGTAGATGAAGGTGTATCTGTAAGAGAAAGCACTTCGGGCTCAGCTGGTTGCAGGTCTCTCAAGAGAACAAACCCTGATGGTGCTGACTTCACTGGCACATATCTGCTATCCTCCATAAATTTAATAAATTTCTCCTGGGTAGGAACAACCCTGGCTGGGTTTGTCAAAATCTCATGAGAAGGCTCGGGCTCTGCTTTCTTCTCTGGTTGCCCATCAACCTGTCAAAACAGGCAATCAACGCAGTAAATAATCCAATCTTGAAAACTGGAGAAAGCATCAGAATAAAATGGACTGATATATTTTAGCAGTTCTGTTTCTCCATTCAAAATGAAGATGCAATTGCACATCAACACAATGTAAAGAAACATCAATAATTGATATTTACCTGCATAGCATCCCCATCCTTCTCATTAGATGCTTTTCCTTTTCCAGCACTTGTTGCTGCAGGTGAAGACTCAGCTCCTGCCGCCTTTTCTAAACTAGCTTTCTGCTCTGCTTCTTTCTTGGCCCTAGCTTTGGCCTTCACTGATGTTGACAGAACTGCAGTAGGAAGTTTGACAGCAGACGCCATGGTAGGCACGGTAGTTGGTTTTGGATACTCAAACAGAGAAGGCTTTGCATTTGATATAAACTCAAATTTTGGAACTTTCAAGTCATAGTTGAGTCCAATAAAAGCTGTGGGTGAGAATGCCAGGCTTATGAAATAGATAAGAGGATACCAGTACCAAAACTGGCTAAAAACAGCAAGGCCAACAACAGCAGTGATTTTATCATGCTTTGTCTTGGAGAGCAATCTTATAGTCACATTCCTACCACCAGCATCAAGTATTCCAGAAGCGAGGATTGCTCCCATCTTGCTCATTGTGTCTTCATGCTTGTCAAGAATTATTTTTTCCAATTGCCGTCTGCAATAACAGGTTCACAGAAGCGAGGTTAAGCTTTGTAAAAGGGGCAGGATGATTAAAATGCACCAAATGTTAGACTTAGTTAAGTAAATCAGATGGAAAAATACAACATTATATTGCAATACCTGAATGTTCCAACACGAGAATCACTGGCTTCATTCATCTGGACCATGACCATAGCCATTGCAATCAGGGCACCTTGACGAACAAAATCAACAACATCTGACGTCAAAGGTTCTAGCAATGATATAGCCTCACTCAAGCCAGTGCCTGCACAGGAGATGCCAACTGCGAGAGCCGCACCATATCGTACATGTGGGTTATATGACTCTGAAAGCAAGGAGACAATTCGAGGAGTCTGCAGTTTAACAGTGCAGAAAGTTATAACATAATCAGAAAACAGAATAGAAATGCACATCCATGTGTTTGTGTAATGAACATAAAAAAAAGTCAACTACAAAGGAACCAAGCATGAGCTTGAAAACATCAACAGATGATTTTAATCCAAAACGATGTCAAGCATTTATACTGGAAAGACAACAGCAATAACAACCATGGGCCATGGAGTGCAAAAAGAAAATGAAAAACACAAGAACCTACCTGCTCTGGCTCAGAGTACAAGACAAATCCAAGTGCAAGAACAGCAGTCCTCCTGACATCATCACTCACATCTGATACAGCAAAGTGCAGCAACTGGCGAATGGCCTTGTTGTTTGCTGTACCACTGTAGGCCAATGCCAATGCATACATGCCACCATAACGAAGTATAGGATCTTGATCCCGTGTCATCTGCTCGATTAGCGTGTCTGCTTCTTCTTCTCTTCCATAAACTGTAAGGGCTATTCCCAATGCTAATCCCCTGCAGCATATGCAGAATATATAAGCAAATAAGCAGAATATAAAATCCAAGGGCTCAGCCAATAACCAAAAATGAACCCCATACTTACCTGATGATTTTCTCATGTTGTGTATCATGCGCATATGCAAGCATCTCACTAGCTTTTTCGCTTGCGGTCCCAACCATGAGCAAGCCCATGCTGATACCAGCAGCTTCACCAGCAACAGCGCTATCAGTATACAATGCACTTTTGAAGTCGTCATAGATATCTTCATCGGCGGTTCCTAGAGCTGCCAAACCAAGACCTAAGCATGCACCATGTTGAATAACCTGAACAAAACATTTCAGTGTGAACTCCATAATTAACTACATGTCTTTATTCTTATAGAAAGCAATAGGAAATTGGAACAGTTAGCACACCTCCACACTGGTGCTACGTATGCTTTCACGAAGGAATTGTTTTATGCCCTCGCCATGGTTGGCATGAATGAGTCCCAAAGCATAGAGAGCGCCACCTTCTGAGTATGGACTACCTCCACCACCAGCACCAGCACCACCTTGAGGCAAGTAAGGGGCCATCAGTGACCTGCCCTGCTGCAAGTGACCTCTGTGGATGACACCAAGACCTGCTGTTGCACTAAATTTGGCCCAATTTGTCGCCCTGCTCAACCAGTCCTGACATGATATATAAGCCAAAAATAGTTGAGCATAAATTATGAGGATGCACAAAAATCTGCAAACAGACATGCATAGACCAAAGAATAAAAAAAATAATAAAATAAAAGATAAACCAAAGATGTGTGACTCACTAGATTTTCTCTGAGAAATGTATCCACAGTTGTTCCAGCATGCATAATTGCATTAGCATAAATAGTTGCACTATGACAGACACTGTTTCTCATCTCAACAGACTGCTTGATTGTCTTCAATATAAGGAGGTCAGACCTATAAGCAAATAACAAGTATTATTCACTAAAAAGGCATATAGGAAGCTAAGATAATTAATAAAAAAATGACAGGACTTTTTAGCATTACTTATTATGACTGTATAGGAATTGCAAAGTCAGCTGTATTGACATCTCTCCTGACAAAATTCCCTTGATTTTTGTCAGCCTCTCAGCATACACTACTTCACTTGGATCTGGTTCATGCACGGTAGAAGATGAGGTTCCTTCTGTCATTTGAACATCTTCTGGAGCACTAGAATTTTCATTTTGAGATGAATCTGGAACCAAGGATTTTGGCTGTTCTGGCTCTGAAATTTGAGACTTTGGAGGTGGAAGGCGGTTTCTAACATTTAAAAGAAAAGCCTGATGCTCATTCTCCACAAGATCAAAAGCTATTTGAAATGCCAACAGAGCTTCATCCTTGTTTCCTGAGCGTAGAAGTTTTTCCAATATGCTAGCTACACCTTCAGGCTCATCCAAGAACATCAAACACTGACAAATGCTCAAATAATCAGGAGAAGGCAGCTTTTGATATACATTAACAAGAAGCTGGAGGACCTGCAGGAAAAAAAAAAAGAACAAAACAAAAAACAGCAAACAGCAAACAGTCATCAACTTGTATCACAAATCTTCTTCAATAGAAATAAATAGACCATTCAACAACTTTCCATATAGGGTGATTTTTAATAAAAGAAGCCAAACAGCAAGAAAATCTATGAAATTCAGAATCCATTACCACATTCATAACTAACCAGAGATTATGCAACATGGTACGCAGTATGGACAGGTGATCAGAAAAAATAAAGGAACTGGAAAGAATGAGGAAACACAAACACACACTCACAGAAAAACACCAAGTGTTAATTCCCGAAAAGCATCCAATATTTTACAACAAAAAAATTGCATTGCCATTCATGATTTCATGTTTTAAGACCAGTAGACAAAATAAAGAATTTAAGTATTACCCAATGCAATTGGAAAACTGTGATAAAGATAGAAAATGACATAAAATTCATAACAAATGTCAACCTATCCAACCAAAGACAATGTTATCAATTGTAACGGTGGACAATCAACAAACAATACACATAACAGCTTGTATGCAGTGTTGAACATACTCCCACATGATCACTTCCATGCAATGACAATAACATGGGACAATATTAGTTAGGAAAGCTAGAATGCAAACAAACTAACCTCAAGCCGATACTCTCTGCGGTTAACGAATGAATGGGAAACATTAATACAATAGGACAGAGTTCCATGGACATTATCACTCTTCATGATAGCTTCCTCAAGTTTATCTAATCTTCGGCATTCAATTGCAATTCCCATAGCTTGCTGGTACTTTCCATCCATGATGCACCTAATGGAGAAACAATAAGATAACTAGTAGTACAAAGATGCATAAAAAATAAATGAATTTATGTTACTTGTCTAGCAATCTCTCCACAATTGCTTCCAGCCTAGGGTCCACATCAGCTCCATCAGAATTGGATTCAGCTGCCTTGGACTTTAGGCTAGCATACTCATCAATAGCCTTAGCTGGAGATAGGAACAAAGAAAAAATATAAGTAGACCAGTAAAGTATCCTTATAACATCCCTGAAACACTTCACAAAATATATGACAAAACAATAGACGCTTGAACTATACAGTGTGACAACTTCGTGCATGCTATGAAAAATTGTCGTAACATCTCATCCTATTTAAAGGTAATTGTGGGGCATGCCAAAAATTAGGTGTCTTTACAGTAATTTCACTGGTTTGTAGGTAAAGAAAATAGTGCAAGTTGATGAGTAACGTACCAAGAAGAGTATGAACATAGTCAGAATCCTCTGAAACATCAAAGAGGGATCCAGCTCCAAGGGCATACGACAGTGAGTCATTAAGTTCACCCAAGTAATAGAAAACCTGAAGATGAAACAGTAATTCATTTTAATACAGGACTAAGGTTGTCATTGTCCAAAAACTCAAATGCCTACTTTAATCAGTTTTAAACAAGGGTTTATCAGTTTATTTGCCTACTTTAATCTAGGCATTTTTATTTGAGGCATTTTTGTTTTTAAATGTTGCAAACAAGGGTTCCTAATAAGATACAAGTATACAACTTCATAAAATATGTACGGATAAGGAGGCGGACTTTGGATGGTTTGACATTGTTGAATTCTACAATCCATTCTCTTCTTTTTCCTCTTCTTTCTATGTGACATACAGGGGAGGGACTGAGAGATGGAGAAGGAACACAAGGAAAAAGAAAGTCAATACCTTAGAAACAAGCAAAGCGGCAAGTTGCCTCTGATGCAGATCAAACTCATCATCTTCATACAAACTCTCTCTGAATAACAACAAAAAATTACGGAAAACTCATATCCACAATCACATTATAAATACAAAACAACAAGCTAAAACACACGAATCTTAACTTCAGAATTCAAGTCAATCCCATCAAATAATAAAACCTTGAAATCTTCTCAATCTCATAAGCCCCAAATCCTAATTACCCAACACTAAAACCCCATCTCTGAAACCACCAAAAAAAGTCCTATACTTCAGGAATCTCTTATTCACTAGAAAACCCCAAGAATTCAAACTTTGAAGCTAAATTAACACAAGATTCCTCATAAAACACATCACTTTATTTTCAACATTGAACAGTCTTATTTATTCAAAGTGTGGTTCAAAAACAGATCGAAATCCAGTAAAAAAGAGACCTGTTAACCCTAGCCAAAGAAAACCCAAAAAGATTCAATCTTTACAATAAAGACTTACATTATAGGCACACTAGTAGAGATCTCCGGCCAAAATTGATCGACAAAGTTATTGAGATTGTAGAGAGCGTGTTGTTTTAACAAAGGGTGGCTCTCATTAAGCATAGCCAGCAGTCCACCCGCAGAGCTAACCATAGTTTCCGGCATTGATTGAGATTTCAGAAACCCTAGCTCGTTAATTGAACTGGGTTTGCGTCAACTATATTGATTTGGTTTGATTTGAGGGCTTCGAAATTGGGGATTTTGAAACCCTAGATTGCTTGAGAGAAAGAGAGAGAGAGAGTGGATGGGTTAAGTGGAAAGAAGTTGCTTCCTTTTTATTTCATGTAAACTTACTCGACAAGTCAAGAAATACAAAAACAGGAAAAAAAAAAAAACGATTATTAGGAATTTGATTTGAAAATAATAGTCGTTTGATAAGGATTATTCAAATGGTTAAGTTTTGGATTAAGAAATTCAATAGAATTAATTTTTTTATTTAATTTTAAACTAAATAAAAATAAAAAAATAAAACTAATATATTCAATTGATTTTATTTTATTTTTATTAAAACTTAATAAATCTAAATAAGTCAAAAAAATAAAAAATAAAAAAGCTAGGTTATTTTTATTAAAGTTTTGACTGTTTTATATAAAAGAATTGGTTATTTATTTAGGTTTAATTATATATAATATTTTTTTTAATTTTTAGTTTTTTTATTTATCAATTTTATTTTTTTATTTGTAATATCTGAAATTCAAGCTAAATCAAATTGAGTTCAATAAAAAAAATAACTGATTTTTTCAGTTTCATTTCTCATGTTGGTTTTTTTTTATTTTAGATTGATTTTTATATATATTTTGGATAATTTCAGTTATTATGTTTTTGTGTCCTATTTTTTTTATTTTTAGATTTTTTTATCTTTATCCTCATCAATTCATATTTGATAAATTAAAAAATTATTAAAAAAAATGTACTATCATTTGAAAAATAATAGATTTTTATAGCATTATTTTTACTTTTTTACATATTATATAAGGTGGTGTTTTCATTTGAAAATTATTCATTACAAATTTAAATTTTTTACGTTTAATTATTTAAAACATATTTATTATTCACATTAAAATTATTTTCCTTTATATTATATTTTAATAGCCTTCTTCAATTACCATTTATTATTATTATTATCAAGGATTAGCTTTTAAATTCTTCTTCATCATCGACACCATCATCATGGATTAGTGTTCATGGTTCATTGTACATCTCATCAGCTTTTTTAAAAAAAAGTTAATTTTCTAATTTTTTTTCTTTTCAATCAAGTCTTTTTATAGCCTAAATAGAAGATATTATAATTGGAATTATGGTAAAACTACAACATTTAGAGATAAGGATTGGTCATGGTTCATTGTACATCCCATCAGCTTTTTTTTAAAAAAGTTAATTTTCTAATTTTGTTTTATTTTCAATCAAGCTTTTTTATAGCCTAAATAGAAGATATTAGGATTGGAATTATGATAAAAATACAACATTTAGAGATAAGGATTGGCCATGGTACATCCTATCAGCTTTTTTTAAAAAAAGTTAATTTTTAAATTTTTTCTTTCTTTTCAATCAAGCTTTTTTATAGCCTAAATAGAAGATATTAGGATTGGAATTATGGTAAAAATACAACATTTAGAGATAAGGATTGGTCGGTTATCGAAACTTCCAAAATATAATTCTAGCTTTATTATCACAAACAAAATAAATTTGTAGCATGATTATGAAAACCATATCAAACCCAAAGGAAAATTTGTTTAATGTTTCTATAATATACTGAAATAAAAAAGAATAGAGGATTTGAATAAAAATAATAATGAAACATAATTTAAAAAATAAAAATACTAATGAAACATAATTTAAAAAATAAAAATAATAAATTGATATCTCGTGAACTCAAGTTTAAAGATCTAGACATCTATTCTTATAAATTTGTTGATTATCGAAGTAAAATAAATATCCTTTCAATTCAAGCAAATAAATTCGATGTCCCTTAAAGCATAGTTTTTAAACCTGGACCGGCCTGGCGGGTCGACCCGAGACCCGGTCAACCCGGTGACTGGACCGGTCCGGGTTTACTAAAAAACCGTCTGGGGCAACAACCCAGCAAAACCCGGTCGACCCGGCGGGTCGACCCATGACCCGAGCAAACCCAGACGAGACCTGGTGTTTTGGAGTTGGGTTCTCGATCTGAGTTTGGAGATCTTGAGGGTAAACGTTAGTGATCTATGAAAAACTTCGAATCCTTGTTGCGTTCTCGCTTTATTACTTTGGACTTTCTATTATTGTTGAAGAAAGTGGCAACTCCATTCACTGCTCATCTGCTACTGTTCCCATTTGTTCTTTCTAGTTGATGACTGTAACTTAAATGGGACCAAACTCACAATTTCAAGAGAGAGAGAAAGGCAACAGGGACGAAACTCATAGTTTCAAGAGAGAGAGAGAGGCAACAGGTAGTACCAGCACCATCAAGTCTTTAACATCTCTCTCTCTTTCTAGCTAATGTTTTAAAGCATGTAGAAACCAGATCGTGTTCATGGAGGCATCAAGGAGCAAGGACTATGCTTCTGGGCTTTCAACAGATCATGTTCATCCCTGCACAAAACAAATGGTTCAAAAAAAAGAGACAGTTGGTTGCTTGTGATGAAGCCAGAGAGGGAAGATAAACTTTGTGAGGAGATGGCAATGAGATTAAGTGCCCTTTCTCTGCACAAAACAAACAACAACGTCATATTTATCCCTCTCCCACACTCTACTGGTCCACACTTCACCCCTTCAGCCTCCCTTTTTCATTTTTTATTTTTAACTACACAGACTCGCCCGGGGTTGACCCAGGCAAACCTGGAAAACCCGGAACTCGGTCTCTTGACGAGGTCACTCCCCAGGTCAGGTTTAAAAACTATGCCTTAAAGCTAAGGGGAATTGAGGAGATTATGAGTAAAGTAATTAGATAAAGCTTTCTAATCAATTTCTTACCATCAAACGAATTTAATATTGAAAAGCAATTTCAATTCACTTGGCAATAACTTTAGGAGAAAAGTCTGTGAAATTTAGTTTAAGCAACTGTTCAAAAGCTTAAGCAATTTAACTTAGTTTATTCCTCCCTAATAAATTAAAGTGATAGTTATAGCAATCAAGTTAAACTTATTTGCTTCATAACAATTATGGATTGAAAGAAACTAAAAAGCACATATATATCATCTAAAAAAAATCAATATGCATAATCAATAGCATAATTCTGAAATATAAATAAGTACTTGAATATGAAAGAATTACAATGATAATGTTACTTCTCACAACTTAATAATGGAGATAGTGTATATTCTTCTTGAACCGAAAACCAAAGTTTAGTTTATAACTGCTGAAAAATTAACAAAAATAAAGAGAAAAGAATGTTGCAAAGAAGAATAAAAGAGTTGTTTCTGTTGTGATTTGCTTTTTTATTCTCTTTTTCAGTTGTTGTCTTTCGCTAAGATTCATCTCCTAATTAAGAGTCCTTAATGTTATTTAATTCCTCATTCCTTATCTTGTTATTAAGGTTGGTGAAATCTCTTAGAATTTGTGTTGAAAGTTGACTCTATTGTTATCACGACTCTGCTGTAATTTAGACGTTACTACAACTTAGACTTTGTTTCTGACTTGGTTTCTTGCAATATCCAGCTGTTCCAGCTATATTTTTTCATTCATGGAATGTTAGAGGCTTGGTTTGCACCTTTTTTGGATCCTAAGGCCCACTGTTTCTATGTCAAACTCTCAGCAGTAGTGGCATGTTCGGCACCGTTAGTTTTCCCATCAGATCAATCTTGTCTTTTAGATTGCATTTGGATTTTCATCTTCAAAACGATTTTATCTGACCTGGCATCCTTCATAAAAGCTGTGATCCTAAATGTGTAGATGATTTTGTGCTTTTGAATTGCATGATTTCAATATTTGAGGCTCAATATATGCCCGTTTGAATCTGTAATATAAAAGTAGAGAATCCTACTGCAAGTAAGATTTCGGCTCGATTTTGCAGGTTTGATTAGAGATCCAAACCAACTCGGATTTCTACCCATAACTTTCTAAAAAGTTTGATGTGTACTTTAACTTTTATTCATCCCACATTCATATTTGAAAATTATAACTTAGTGAAAAAACTATCACAAGAAGCAAGGTCCAAAACATAAAATGCAAAAATTCTTATCTTGTAGCAATTTATTCATAAAGTCTCTTAAGCATGCCAAACTCATAAAAATAACTTCCAATAAGCTCAAAATACATTAAAAAGCATAGTTAAAATGAATAAAAATATATGTATATTTTATACTTATCAAATTCCCTCACACTTAACTTTTGCATATCCTTAGGCAAAATTTTAATTTTACTTTTTCAATTTAAAAAATTTAATGCAATCAACGAATAACAATTAAACTCTCAAACCAACATAACATATCATGAATGACATTCCAATCAATTTAAAATTGTTTTTCAAGTGTTTTTATTTTACAATAAAACAACCAAATAGTAGACCTCACATAAATGAACACTTAATTCTCATGTGTTTGAAAAGTTAATATTTCACTCAAATTCAATTCAATAAAAATGATCTACCATAAGCTTGTGAATCATCTCACTCTCCACCATTTAGATTACATGCATTTCACAAATCATAAGATCTTTCCAAGGGTTATAATGTGGCTTGGTTTAAGGTAGGAAATCTTTAGTAAAGTAACTTAAAAGTCGTTGAAACCAATGAAACAAAATATCCTAAAACAAGATATAGAATGTTAAGCACTCCTTCTTGCCATTTTAAACTTGGCAAATATTAAAGCAACATTATCCTAATTTATTGGAAAATTGATCATTCAACAGAACAAAATTTTTGTTCAAACTAAAGGATGATCTTTTACCCTTATAAAACTTCAAACCTTCATTATAATTTTTTTTTAAGAATCAAAGATATAAAAGATAAAACAAATTCCTCAATCTGCCATCATAATATCATGTGGCTTGCATTTTTTTTCAAAGTAAAAGCTTGTTCCCTCGCACCTGATATCATAACCCAATTCTGGGTTATTCCCCAAAAATAACCATTTTTTTCAAAATAAAAATCAAAAAAATAAAATAAAGGTTGGCAATGTGGAGAAAGCAAGTCGGGGAATCAAGCTGAAATTTCGGAGGAAATTCAAGGTCTATTTGTACCTTATTATGCCAAAAAAAATGCAAATTGAAGGTCAAATTAAATGATTATTGGTCGAATTTGTATAAAATTAAATCCAATGACATAATTAAATTTTTAATAGGCCAATTTGATTTAATTATGGGCCAATTTGAATTAATTTGAGTCCAAATGAACGATTTAATTAAGTGCAAGGACTTAATTATACTTTAAATGGGTCAAATTAATTTTATTTGGGGCTTAATTGGTGAAAACTTAAGTTTGGAAGCTTAATTTGGGTTTAATTCAGAAGATTGGAAATTTTAAGATACCAAATTTAATTTTTACCAAGTTAATTGATTGAAATTAGGGGCCAAATTGCAAGAAAATTAAAGTTTTTAGGTTAATTAGGGGTTAAATTGATAAAATTCGCAGTCAAGAGCCAAACTACAAAAGGCACCAAACTATAGGGGCTTAACTGACCAAAACCAGGGGTGAAATTGAAGAAATTGAAAGTTTAATGGTTAATTAGGGGTTAAATTGCATAAAACCGAGACCATGGACCACAATGCAAAAGGCTCGTAAATTCAGGGTTCTAATTCAAGTTCAGCAGGGGTTAAATTGCACTAAATCAAAAGTATAGGTTCAATTATGGGTGCAATTAAATCAAATTTAAAGAGGGAGGACTGAAATGAACTTTGGCCAAAAACAGAACTCTAATATTGTTCATCTTCTTCTTTAATTTTATCTGAAATGACAACTCAATGAGGCTACTTTGCAGATGCATTTAATACATCTAACGTCCATCAAAATTGACAAATCTTGCACGCAAATGATCCTCTGCAATTTCTCTACAACCCCATATGGCCCGTTCAGGTTGAATGACAACCCATCAGCGTCGGTGCCAGTCTAAAAAGACCAACTCAGTCAGCCTTTTTCCTGTAGATTTGACAACTAAGAATGTCTACTTTGAACCAATGGTTGGGATCCTTCCCAACTGAATCAAGGGCTGCAATTTTTCCCTAGTGTATACAAGATTGCCCACTTTTACCGCTTATAAATAAAAGTGAATTTCATGCCCTGAGGGAGGAGAAAATCAGCCAAAAACCACCAACCGACCACCAGCCCTTAAGCCACCAAATACATCGCAAGAAGCTAACACAACCACCAACCGACCACCAAGCAGCCAAAACGGCTCTATCTCTTCTCCTTCCAACCTTTCTCTCTCCTCTGCAACTTTTTCTTCTTCCTCTCACAGCCGACTCCGGCCACTAGCACCTCCGCTCACTTCGCTCCAGGCCAATAACAGCAATTCCATCCCCTCCGCCAGGTCGCCTCCCATTTTTCTCTCCCATCGTCTGTAACTGTGAAGTTGCATGCAGAATGTGAACTATTGTTTACGTTCTTCAAATTAATTAACATCTCTTTTGGGCCAGGCCAGTTCAGGCCCAACCTACATGGTTGGGCCAAGTCCGGTCCCAAAAAAAAAATTCAAGAACCCTTTTAAAAAAAATTGTGATTTTCTCGCATATTTTTCTATCTATTTTACACGATATCGGGTCATAGATTTACACTGTAAAATACAAATTCGGTATTAAAATACTCGGTCTTCTCCGATATATTTCAATAAACATTCAAAACATTTTCAAAAAAAATATCAAAAACTTTAAAATTAATTTCCCTTTTCAAAAGCAAAAAAAAAATTTATCTTTTGTTTTCATATATGCGCCAAATCCTAAAAATTTTCAATGTATATTTTCATTAAAAAATTGTATCTTTCTCATGTTTTGAAAATAAATTAAAAATAGATATCATAACCAGTTTATGATCATCCATTAGGGATTGACCAAAATATCAAAAAACTTTTTCCAATCTTTATTAGGGTCTAGATGTAGACTTTAATATTTGTGGGGTATAAAATTATACGATAAAGTACACTCTCAGGTATTAAAGATACAAGGTGTAAATAAATGTGATGCTAAAATTTAGACTTTAGAATGGTTAGAATTTAACCCAATAAGGTAGAGACTCTCTCATGAAGTGAGATCTACCTTAAACCTTCGAAAAGACTAACGAATAGAAATCCAACCTAAAAAACAATCAAACAACAATGCAGCTTATCTTAGGTATGATGCACTGGAGGTGATGCATCTTCCCCTTGCACAACCAGTCCCTTACCCCAGACTCTCGCAGACAATAGGTTCCTAGTGACCATAATACTAGGTGACGACTCTTGAATATTAATCATAATTTTATAATTAAATCCAAAAACCCTTCCTAACACACTACACCTCATTAGGCAGGCACGACAAAAGCTACACCGTCATCAGACGATGTCGTGACGCTCGCACCCCGCGACACCTGACATAGCCACTTATAAATTTAAGACACTCTCACACTTATTTCATGTATTTCCTATGCTTGTATAATGATGTACAATGCTCCATTAATTCTACGACTTAGGTAATACATTGTTTGGTTTATAGTTTGTAATGCAGGTTTATAATCAAAGAAAAAGTCCATAAATTCAAAAGGGGTCTCAAAGGAAAATTTTATCAAAATATGGGTTAGTAGGCTATATAAGGTATATAACAAAAAAATACATTAATCATGTTTAAGCATGCATGTAAAAATATGGTCTTGATTAGAATCAGAGCAAGTTTTGAAGAAACAATACCAATGGAAAAAAATCACACATGAAAGAAAAATATAAATCAATATAGATGTGTCAATCATAAGACTCAAAGTCTTACAGTGTTGTGTCTACTAAATCCAATTACTTTGGTCTTAAAGAAAATAGCTTGACTAAATAATCTTTTAAAAAAGCCAAATCATCATTCAATCATGTTATGATTTTTTAACAAGCTCAATTAAGAATTCGTTAATGATATTAACAATTAAGATATTGAAATATCACCATCATAAAAAAAATATTTCGGTCCCACAAATATGAAAATTACATTTGCAACAAACAACCTCCAAATCATTGATTTTAAAACATGAAGATTCAAGCATATTAGAATTGTCAAAGCAGAGCATAATGCCATCAATATAGAAAGGTTAAAAACAAAGTATAATTCCACCAACATGGAAAGCCCCTAAATCCCCTCATACTTAATATAGACATCACCCTCAATGACTATACTAAAGAGAGATGAGGAAGTAAAGCAAATTGCTCTGAATGTGTTTCCTTTTAAGCAATGTTGTATAGCTTAATTATTAAGAGCTAATTCGACAACCAAAAAATAGTATGTCATTCAGTGTGCTCTGCAGTTCCAACTAAGGGAATATAGTCTTAGGAGAAAATATGGTGGAGAAAAATCAAATTAAACAATACTAAAAATAAAGAAAGCAATAAAATTTACTAAACAAATAAAAAAAATCTTTGTCGGTCGTGGTGCAACACCACGCTTGGGTTGCCTCCCAAAAGCGCCTTTCTTTACTCTGACAAATTCCACTGATTTCTTTTATGATGGTACCTGCCTTTGAAGCCAGAAAGAACTTTTCCAAAAACTTCCTTTTTTAGATCATTCTATGTGGTAATAGATCCGGATGGAAGGTTATAAAGTCAATCATTTGCCTTATCAGCCAAGAAGAAAAGGAAGCCCTTAGTTTAATTTGTTCCTCTGGAATTCCTTCAAGTGCTTGTGAAGGTCCTCACTTACAAGGTCATATAAAGTAGATAGTAAATGAATCAAACTAGATTTTAACTCAAAAGCTACATCAATATTTAGGAATTCAATGCATAAAGGCTGTTGGTTCACGTTGGGAGTTGATAACTCCCTTAGTGTCCTTTGTTCTTTTTTATTCTTTTTTGCAAAGTTAAGTTATTATAATGCCCATAAATACAAAACAACACTTAATTTGGGTCTAATTTTTTTCCTTGCTTTGTTTAGGGTTATCACGGTCTCAAACAAACGTCTATTTTAGGATTGATTATTAAAATTACGAACAACTAATTTTTATCATATAATTAGATAAAAAATATTTTTAAAAAAGCTATTAAACCTAGCTAAGTTCATGAACTGAGTCACGTGTGACTAAGGTCATCCAATATGTCATCGTCTCAATAATTTAAAAAAAATTCCTTCTTGATTTTTTTATAAGTTGATTCATGCTTTTTCTAATTATCCAATGTAGTGTGTTTGATATTGCGGTAGCTATTGTGATTATGGTTTGATAAAAGTTGTTTTATAAAAAGTATTTTTAGTTGAGATTGGTTTGAAAAAATAGATGTTTGATTAAAACTGTGGTTGAAATTGAGGTTGAACAAAAAGTAGTTTAATGTGTTTGGTTAAGAATGCTTTTGAAATTGAGGTTATAAAATAATTTTAAAAAATATTTATTAATATTGATGGTTTTTAATTTAAATATTGTAGATTTAAATATTGTTATTATATCATGAAATAAGCAATACTTTATATAAAATATTTTTTATTGTTCTAGTAAAATATCTACAATTCCATCACGTATGAAATACATCCGACAAGGACTACAGTTTTTTTGATTTCTTAAGCGCGCAATAACATCAGGTAAAATATAATCAGGAACAAAATTGGGATTGCGATCAAATTTTGCAAATGCTACGTCGTCAAGCGATCTCTGTCTACTTTATATAGTGTCATTGAATAATGTTAAACACTAATTTTTTGAATAAAACACAATTAAAAAATAAAAAATAAAAAATAATTTTTATTTTAATGGGTCGGAGCTGGTTTAATACATTTTAAACTTTGAATTGAAACCGGTGTGGCCAGAACCAATTCGACTGGAACAGTATAGCTGGCTACACTATTCACGTGAACAGTGTAGCCAAAGTTGCACCATTCATGCTAATTAATTAGCATGAACAGTGCATAAAAACCATTGTTTGTTGTTGAAACAAAAGCAGCTAGGAGCTACTTCGTGAGAGCTGTGGTTGGAACGCTGAAAAATGTGGAACCCATGAATAGTAAAATCCATTTTTTTGTGTAACCAAACATCTGGTAGCTGCGTTTGTATAAAACGCAGCCGCAGCTGCGTTAACAAACGCATTCTAAACCCATTAAATCAACCAATTCACATTGAGTTAGCTCTTAAATGGTTTAATTGGAAACTCACACTAAGCAATGAGCTAGGTCAAGTGATTTCAAGATTTACCTACTTGTTTCAATACTTTTAAAAAAAATCTTTCTTGATTTTTTTATTGATCCATGCTTTTTCTAATTATCCAGGTTTTCTTTAAACCCATTAAATCAACCAATTCACATTGGATTAGCTCTTAAATGGTTTAATTGGAAACTCACACTAAGCAATGAGCTAGGTTAAGAGATTTCAAGATTTAACTAGTTGCTCGGGTTTAATAGCATTGCTAAAAAAATCCTCACGCTCTTAGTATTCTTTTTTATGTTTTAAAAAAATTTAGTCTAACCCGCAGTAAAACGCAGGTCAATGGACTAGTTCATATATATAATTCTATTAATAATTAATGATTTTACTATTTAACATAGATATCTTATATGATTTGTGAGTCCTCAAATCTAAAGGGATAACCTTTTGAGAAGTTTACAAAAATCTAGGTCAGCCGGTGATGAGGTTGAAAACCTCTATTGAGAACGGTGTCTTAAGGTTATTGAAAGTTGAAATGCAAACAATATTAAGCTTTGACATCTACATGACTTATAAAATAAGTTCCTTTATAGGTTTGAGGACCTTCGATGCTTAAGTTAGTTTAGATAGGAGATGAAAATCTTATGAAGTTGTGTGAACATGTATATGTGTGTTTAGTTGCAGAGCAATATTTTTGTAGAATTAAAGACTATGATCTTACCCTAGGGTTGGAGGTTATTTAATTAACCATTACAAAAGTTGCCTCAATTCTGAGTTATATAAACCATGTACAATTAATGAAAAACAATGTTGTTAGGTTTTCTAAAACATATAAACGCAATGAAAACAATAATTTAAATTTTTTTAGGAGTCCTAAGGACCCGTTAAATAATCTAAGGTTGTTTAAGATTTGAGCGAAGATTACTTGAAGATTAGATGTTTTTTATGTTTGATTAACTTCTTCAAAATCGGGTTATCACAAACAGCAAGTCATCTAAGTGTTCAATCTTTAATAATAATCTACATGAAACACCAATAAAATATCTCTTAAAACCTTTTTAGAAGAGAGGTTCACTATCACTTTGAGTGCTAACTCCTTTTTTTTTTAATGTTTTTAGGTGTTTCTCTATCATATGTTTTGTAACATAGCTTCAAGAAAATATAAAGGTATAACATTATATTTATTGGGAAAATCTAATTACCATATAAATGGTAAAATATCACTTATCCCCTAAAAATATCACATATATTATTTTAAAATAATTTTAGAAGTTTATTTAATAAAGTCCCTACTTGATTTTTCTAGGTCTAGAATTGTAATCTCTTGTATTAATTATATTATAGTTCTTAATTTCTAAAACTTATTTACAATCAAATCACAATCGATCAATCATCTAAATTTAGTTTTTGACCAATGATTCTTAATATGTGTGACTCGTTAAGTTCCTTAATATTTTGATTTATAAATCACAATTCTAATAAAATAAGATTAAATAAATTAAACAATTTAACTCATTATATGTTCAACAAATTAATTGATTTATATATGAAGATCAAGTATAATGTTTAACATCTTGTTATTATCCCTTAAATATTAGAAAAATTATATGTGATTTGACTTAACATTTCAATGATCAATGGTAATTATTATTCTTTCATTAATAATATTATGATTTAGATATTATAGCATTGGATGTGTTTGTTATGTCAAATTATGTTTGTTTTCAGCATCTTAGTCATTGACTGTTTAAATAAGATTGATTTTTTTTTTTCAAATCTTGTTTCACCTTACGCTAAGATCTCATAATTAATGTTATTCGAGAATAGGAATAACTTTTTTTCTAATTCACTTCGGATAATAAATCATCTCTTGATCATTTAAATACCATAATATAGTTCATTTTATACTCAATATCTACCTGTTTGTTACCTTTAATTAAGACAACATATAGTTAGGATCAAAACATATCATTCCCTATATAAGATAATTGTAAACCCCGACCTAAATTACAAATATTATGAAATGAGGTACAAATCAAGTAAATTGGACATTTAAAATAAGGAGATGATATTTGATTTTCATATCAGAAATAAATTGGTTGTGTATTAATTTTTTAAAAATAGAATACAAAAAATGTCCAAAAAATATATAAATGCAAATAAAATTTAAATAAAAGTAAGGTAGGCGGAAAGAAAGGTATTAAGATGTAAATTGATGTGGTCAACTAAAAAGCAATATTAAAATGCGTTCCAACTAAGAGGAAAATATTATTGGCAATTAAAATGTGCAAAGTGGGGACATGGTGGGAATAAATGAAATTGTTTATATATATATTGATGGATTTATTGTAAACAAACAAAACTCTCCCTTCTCTTTTTTTTTGTGGCCGGCTCGTTAGGGAAAAAAAAAGAAAGGGGAGTTTTGTGATTTTATGATAAATCCATCAATTTTTTTTGGAAAATTCATGTGATAGGCTAATCTGAATGAGGATTTAGAGAAGTAAACACCATAATAAAAGAGATTTGGGAGAGAAATTTTGTGAGAAGCAAGGGAGTTTATGAGGAGAGGGTCACGACTTAGGGAGGAAGAAAAAAATGCTTGGACATTCATGATTGGTTATCGTTTAAAACTTGGATTATTACCTGGTAAAGTGTTCTAATGCTATTTAAACATGTTATTTTAGGGTTAATTGATTTTGATTAAAAATCTTGTATTTGGAGAATTAGGTTTCTTGATAACGTTTGGGGATATTGAGGAATTACTATACTATACTATGATGTAATTAGGTTAAAATAATGATATAATAGCTTAAAATATTGAATAACAAAAAAAAAATCTAGGTGTTTTGGCTATAAGTACAACTAACCAAAAAAGTAACTTACTCAAAAGTTAATATGATTATTATAATGCTTGTGAAATGTATTGAATATGTTTATATGATTATACAAATGATAATTTAAAGGAGTTAAATTATTTTATTTGATAATGATGAGCTTTTATTTACTTGTGAAAATTGGATAATTTCATCACCTACTTTCTAAAGGAGATTAGAACTTGAAAATGATAAAATTTGAAATAAGTCTCTTCATAAAAATTGTAATTAGAGATGTTAACTTTAAAACAAAATTGATCTTGCTTAATTTAGAGTTATCAAACTCTAGTTATGGATTAAAAAATGAGGAGAGGTCGAATTAAATCATGCTAGACAAACTAAATAGGTGGCCATTATTTGTAGTTTTAGGTGTGTTAATAGCGAAACTGGATTTTCTTCTTTTTGGTAAACCTGTAGTTTTGTACCTTAGTTTTTAGAAGAGATAAGCCAAGCATAAAACTAAACATAATAACTTTGGTTATGATTAAAATGAGAAACAATGATCTTGAAGTAAAACTTAAATGATAGAAGTTTTAAGAACAAAACTCGAGTATACTAAAATGTATGTGTTTATGAATTATAAGAAGTCTCTCTAGTTAATTAGATCGACAATGTAGATTAAATGAGAAGTTGAAATGAAATTTCAATACAAGATAAATTGTAAATGATGATTAAGTCGAAAGGAATCAACTTAGATTATATTATATGGAATGAGCATTGAATGAAAAATAATATACATGTTGATACATGATAGGTCCTAGAAGTTGTACAATAACAAGCAGGTGTATACCACCACAGTACTCTAGTATTAAGACAAGTAATTACAATTTCACTAAGGGTCTCTTTGGGATTGTGGTAGCGATTGTGATTCAAAGTACTTTTCGCTTAGAAATGCATCAAAATAAAGTGTTTTCATTTTTAAAAAATTATTTTTGACATCAACACATCAAAATGATCTGAAAACATAAAAAAATTAATTTTAAGCAAAAAAAATCAAAATTTAAGGGAACGTCGTTTGCACCGCGTTCCCAAACACGACCTAAATATACCTTGTTTTTAATTTAGTTTTGATGTGATTGGAACTAGTTTCCCGGTAATGGGTAGAGAAATTAGCTTCCTAGTAATGAGACTAGTGCTCGGTAATAGACGGAGGAACTAGCTTCCAGGTAATTGGTGAAGAAACTAGTTTTCTGGTAATAGAATTAGTGCCCGGTAATGGACGGAGGAACTAGCTTCTTATTGATGGGGCTAAAGCTTGGTAATGGGTAGTGAGCTAAACACTCAATAAGGGGGAGATAATGCCTAATAGTGAGCTAGTGGCATTAGGTCGACAATAACTAGTACATATGATTTATCATGATGGTTTGATAAAACCATAAAGAGAAAATTGATCGAAAATAATCTATTAAGACTAAAATGTATCATTAAAGTTGTTTTATTGATTTGATGATTCATGATATAGTTATATTTATAATATGTGATAAATTAATTTCAGGTGCTTTACAACCTCGTATAGAATGAGTAGATGATTAGAAGTTTCTTTTTGTTAAGTAATGAAGATGTAATTTTGTTATATGTTAATCCTTTTATAATGTAAAGTATGGTATGTAATTAATGTCAAGATTGTGATCCTAGTATGATTTTGCTAAGAATTTCTCAATAAATTTTTACGATGTTATATTTCATTTAGTGCTTTAGAATTTAAATCATATAAAATCTACCTTATAATGTTTTCCTATAATTTTTGCATCGTGTCTTATAATTATCTATTAATTATGGAAAATGAATTATAAGATATGAGATAAGTCTATGATATTTGGACTATAATCATGATAAAAAAAATATGATGTGATGAAAGTTAAGTATAACTTGATAAATCCAAGGGTAAAGGAAAATCTGCCTTGGATTTGGATAGTAATACTACCAAGTCAAGAAATTAAGTGTGATGTTGAAAGCTAATAGTTGAACATAGGTTTAATAACAAAAAGGTATGATTCTGACTAAATTGGTTGACCGATTGAATTTACTGAATGAATTGGTTGACTGTTTGGTAAATTGAACAATTAATTTTGCTATTGTTTTAATCGATCAATGGAACTGGTCGACTAATTGATCAACCAATAAGAAAAATGTTATACTATGAAATAAACTAGTTGACCGAAATTTTAGATAAAATTGAACTGGTCACCCATTACTATTTATATTTGTCTATTAAAAAAATCACCTTGTTTTCTTGATTTAAAAAATGAAGGATGTTACAATAACTTAGTGATCAAAAGTCTAATGATCACTTACACTTCTATCATGTAAGCCTTTTCATATTCACATGTAATCTCTCTATATAGAATTCTTGTGCGGGTTAATTTAGTTTAAATGTCAATTGACAAACACCTACATATTAGTTATACGTGTCCTTCATACCCCACCTTATAAGAATAATCGCTTCCTTTCATAAAAAAAAGAAGAAGAACATAATGTGCATCAATCTCAACGACTGCAATTAATATCCAATATTAATAGAGCATCAACTAAGAATATTTATAAATAATGCTTTGATGCAATAAAAATCTCATAATTATAACAATTTTATAATTTCATTAGCTAAGCATTTTTGTCTCAAAAACTTATCTTTATGCTTGACTCATTAATCAAACATCAATGAATATTAAAGATAAAGAATGTCTTTATTAATAATAAATGTGCTTTTACATGAATAAAATTAGTCTCATATGCAACCGACTAATTGATTAAATGACATATACATTTATAAAATGAGTCTTTAGAAACTAGTGATTGGTGAGTTTCCTTAGAAACTTGCAAGACTCATAAAAACAAGATGATATAAGATGATATGTCACATGCGTCTTAAAGGATTTAAACATGACATATGTCCCAACTCAGGTGTGCCTACACTTGACTCCAAGCCCATTCATACTTGGTCTTGGTTCTAGGTCAAAGTCTCAATCTTATTATCTTTTTTTCGTTCATTTCTAATTATATTTTAAATATAGTTTTTTAAAATATTGGTTACATATACAATTATATTTAGTTTATATATATATATATTAACAAATGAATATTGAAGAAAATCAAATAAGAAAAGTAGATTATAATTTATTATTATTATTATTATTATTATTATTATTATTTATAATTTACATTAATAAAAAATAATGAACCAACGTAAATTATAATTTATTCAAGAATGATTCTACTAAAATTTATATAAAATAAAAATAAAAAATTTTCATGCTAAATTAACAATTTATTTAAATATTACTATTGAAAAGTTATTGAATAAGTGAAACATGCATCATATGGTTATTTTATACTAATACAAGATAATATAAAGATATAAAAGGTTTTACTATGTAAGATATTGATGTACTTACTTTATCTTATACGTCATTATCAAACATAACTTTATCTCCTTTCTCTGTTTTAATTTGTCTTTTTTGTATTCTTTCATTCTATTAACACAAATAAAAACAAGCATAATAAAAAAACAAACATAATAAAAAAACAAGCACAAGCAACACAAGATGCTGAATAAGATTACCATATAAAAATTTTAATTCAAAATTTTATTATTAAATACTTCTCTTCAAGTAATATACTGAAATATAAGATAATCAACCAAAATTTGTTTTCATAAACTACATAGAAAAAAAATAAAAACACCGTAAAAATCTAAATTAAATAGGAATAAAAATAGCTAAGATAACAAATAATTTGCTCTAAAAACTCTTCTGCATCTCCTATCCTAGAACAACTTTCAAATGCCATCTAAGGAGTAGGTTGAACAGTAAAGAAGATTTGTTTCCTTGCTTAACTTCTCGAGTTTGAAACTTAGAGCCAATATGTAGGAAAGATTATTCCTCTAAGGAATAGTTTGCTTGATGGAAAAAAGTTTTTAAGAAATCATTTTCCAAACTTTTTTGTGTTTGTTTATTATTAGAAAAGTTGATTAACGGAAAACATTTTCCAGTCAAAGAAAAATTTGGTTTGATTTTCAAGAAAGTGTTTTCCTTTTATTTTGGACGGAAAACACTTTTTGAAAGTTGTGAAAAAATTAGAAATGTTATATTATTTACTAATTATATCAAATTTGGTCCTCAAACTTTTGATTGCTATATATATATTTTTTTGAATATTTTTTTTTCAATTTCATCCCTTAGAATTTAATTTTTATATTAACTTTGGTCCTCATTTTTATAATTGTTATTTGCTTTTCCTTATCATTTTTTAATTGAAATTTTTTATCTATCAAATTTGGTACTCATTCTTTTGATTATTACTTATTTTATTTGAAATAATTTATGAAATGGTAATTATTATTATTTTAATTTCTTCATCTTTTAAGTTTATTTATTTATTAGATTTGATTTCTATTATTTTAATTATTATTTATTTTATTTGAGATAATTTATGAAATTATTTTTTTTTTCAATTTCATTCTCATTCAACTTTTTAATTTGTAAGATTTGTTCCTTATTATTTTAATAAACTTGAAAAAAAATAAAACATTAATAAGTTATTTTGCAGCTCATTTTCCATGACATAACCAAACACTTGAAAATGTTTTTCAATTTATGAAATGGTAATTATTATTATTTTAATTTCTTCATCTTTTAAATATTTTTATTTGTTATATTTGATCTCTATTACTTTGATTATTATTTATTTTATTTGAGATAATTTATGAAATTATATTTTTTTTTCAATTTCATTCTCATTCAACTTTTTAATTTGTAAGATTTGTTCCTTATTATTTTAATAAACTTGAAAAAAATAAAACATTAATAAGTTATTTTCCAGCTCATTTTCCATGACATAACCAAACATTGGAAAATGTTTTTCAATTTATTTTTCATTACACTACTAAATATCAGAAAATAATTTATTTTTCCAGAATTCACTTTCCAAAAGGAAATTACTTTCCAGCAAACAAACAGGGCCTAAATATTAACTATAATTAAAAGGCATCAGCCTTTTACTGTGGATTGCACAATGCAATCCACTATGAAAAGGCTAATGCCTTTAGTTTTTTTTTGTTTGCTTTTATCTTTTTTTCTTTTAAATTATTTTTTTTGTTTAATTTATTTTGTTAATATTAAATTTTTTTCTATTTAGTTATCAAATTTTCATGATACGAATCTCAGATTTGACGGGTTAACCTGATTTGATGAGTTAACCGAGTTAATTCAGATTCTTTTTGTTTTTCTTTATTAGTTTTTTTCTTCCTATAGGTTTTTTCCTTTGTTTTTTATTTTTAATTAATATTTTATTTTGTTTAATTTAGTTCATTAATATTAATTTTTTTATTTAGTTATCATACTCTCATGACACGAATCCCATGTTTGACAGGTTAACCTGATTTGACGGGTTAACCCGGTTGATTCTGTTTATTTTTCTTTTTCTTCATTAGTTTTTTCTTCTAATTTCATCTTTTAATATTATAACTATAATGAAAAGAGATCAACCTTTCACTATGGATTGCACTATGCAAATCCACAGTGAAAGCCAGGTGCCTTTTATTTATAAGTTGTTTTTTGACGGGTTAACCCAGTTGATTCAGTTTTTTTTTCTTAATTAGTTTTTTTCTTCTAATTTCATCTTTTAATATCAATTTGATTGAGAATTAAACTTAATGATTTGTTTTGTTTGTTTTTCATTAGATTATCATAATCTCATGAGGGGATTTTATTGTACCCCTCCTCGTAAAACAATATTCATTGGAATACTGCTTTGCTTTGTTTTTTTCCTTTTCAATGAATCTTTTTTTTTGTTTAATTTTATTCTTTAATGTTAATTTTTTTTCTATTTAGTTGTCACACTTTCATGACATGACCTTGCAGCCAGACTCATATCCAAGGCTCTTGAGTCTAGTGTTGCAGCTAGACCACTTAAACTTTGGTAATGCAAGTTTAATATTATTATTAATATAAAAAATAATATTATTTGTATTATAAATATCATTATTTTTATTATAATGAATATTGCTAATATAATAATTAATATATTTGAAAAAAATATTAGTAGTTGTAGGTTTTTTTTTGCTTTTTTCTTTTTAATTAATTTTTTTTGTTTAATTTAGTTTGTTAATATGATTTTTTTCTATTTAGTTATCACACTCTCATGACATGGATCCCAGATTTGGCGAGTTAATTTGGTTTGGCGGGTGAAACCAGTTGATTAAGATTTTTTTTCTTTTTCTTAAGTAGTTTTTTTTTTCAATTTCATCTTTTAATATCGATTTGATTAAAAATTAAACTTTATGATTTGTTTTATTTACTTTTCATTAGATTATTGTAATCTCATGAGGGGATTTTACTGTACCCCTCATCGCAAAGTACTATTCATTGGAATAGTGCTCTGCTTTGTTGTTTTTTCTTTGTTTTTTTATTTTGAATTAATTTTTTTTTGTTTAATTTTTTTTTGTAATATTGATTTTTTTTCTATTTAGTTATCATATTTTTATGGCATGACCTTGCAGCCAGACCAACATCCAAGGCTCTTAGGTCTTGTGTTATAGTCAGATTCACTTAAACTTAGATCATGCAAGTTTAATATTATTATTATAAATATTACTCTTGGGTTAGGCGTTGTAGTCAGACCTAAGGCTCTTGGGTATAGTTTTATAGAAAAACCTAACACTTTTAGATCTTAATGTTTTTTGATATTTTTTATAAAACAATAAATTTGACGACATAGCATAGGTGACGTAAGTAGTATATGGCTAATATGAAAGGTTCAAAATTAAGATAATTTCATAAAGGTATTTTGTTTTGATTGATGAAAAAGTAAGTCGAAAAAAAAAGGGAAAAAAAATACAACAACCTGCAACTAAGGTAATCGATCAACTTTTAATGGATATTGTACAACTCACCGGGAAAAAAAAACTTATAGCACAAACACTAGAATTAGAAGCATAATAATCTTAAATATAAAAAAAACATTGAATTATAAAAAAATAATATTCTAGTTGGGGGAAGTCTTTTGGTATTGTTATAATACTTGGTTGGTTGGTGACTCTACTTGTTGTCTATCCTAAATTTTAAATTAAATAGTATTGGAGTTATTTTGATATAACCTCAACAATTTAAGAGTACAAATAACAAAATCAAATAACAAAAAACATGATTTGATTTTCCAAAAAATTCATTTTAAGAGATTTTTTTTAATATTCAATTTAAATAATTTCATGTTAACTCGTCTAACTTATTGCTCGGGTCATTGACTCTACTGAGTTTCATAACATTGTTGTAATTCATAGTTATTAAAAAAACATTTCATAAACAAAAACTTTTATTCTCTCTGTAAAATATGGAGGCATCATTCTATTATTAAAAGAAAATTGTATTTTAATTTATTAAAAGTCTAGTTGAGTCTTGAGATACATAATAGAGTAGCTCTTTTCATTACATAATAACTGAATAAACTGAATTCATTAAAACTTGAATTTACTTCACTGGATAAAAAGGTATTAAATACATAACCATTGGCGTTCTTAATTCCACCTTTGTTCATTAACCAACTTATGATCCCATATGATCCCTTACCCTACAAATGTCTTGGCAAGTGTTTAGAGTGAGATGTTTGATTATAATTTTTCTGGGAACTTGTTTGAGAGTGTAATTATAGTTGCTTTTCAAAATATTTTTTATTTGGAAATACATCAAAATAATATATTTTTTTATTTTTTAAAAATTATTTTTGATATTAGTACATCAAAATGATTTGAAAACATCAAGAAAATATTAATTTGAAGTAAAGAAAAAAAATAAAAAATTTTCAAATTTTTTCAAAAGCGTTTTTGAAACGCAAAAATAAACAGAGCCTATCCAACAAATAGTATCCTAGCCTACCACAAGATAAATAATCAATTAAAAAGAAAATCTACATGTTTGGTTTTTTTTAATAAAAAAGGAAAAAGGATTATCAAAACCAGTTTCTATCACATGTTTATAGATATTAGATGATTTTACAGTCGAGTTTGAAAATCAATTAATCTCTAGATATCACCATAAAATGAAGGAACAAGAATTTTTAAAATTAAAACATGAAGACATTCGAGTGCTTGAGTATAAAAAGAGATTTCATGATTTATTTATGTTTATCTCATATATCATGTGTCTATATAGCAGCACATGAAAAAAACATTTCATGATCTATTTATATATTTTTTTCATCGAAATATTGAGAATGTTGATGGGAATAGAAAAAGTTTCAGATAATATTAGACATGATACAAGCTAAATCAAATTTCAAATGAAATATGACTGCGAATAAATAAATAATATATATTTATGGGTAGTGTGAGAAAAAGGGAAAAATTAGTGATAAATTAGAAACAAAAAAAGGGAGAATGGAAAACCCCACTTGAAAAGAACCCCTCCTCTGAAACACCAAAAATAGTATATATTTGTTAGTGCGATATAAATTAACATTTTAGTCCTTTTTCTTCATAATAAATACTCCCTTAACATTTTATATTTAATTTCTTTTTCACTAATATCAAACATGATTTAAAAAACCAAAAGTAGTATATATTTGTTGGTGCTATATAAATTATAGGGTTAATTACATTAAGTCTATTGTATTTTGATTATTTTTTCACTTTAACTCTATTACTTTAACTCGAGTTAAAATTAATTTTTTTATTTAGATAAAAAAACTAAACTATCTTCATATATAATATCCATAAACAACAAATTAGAATTTTTCTTGCTTCAGATATAATTTCTCTCTCTTCAATCTCAATTCCTCTCTCTTCTTGTTAAAATCTAAACCCGAATTAAGTTGTTAATATAATGTTTTTAATTGATTTCTCTCTATTTTCTCATTTGAAACCAACCAAATACCTGTATTTTCAGTTACAAGAATTCATATTTTATATTACTCTCCTAATATGTTATAAACTGCACTCATATCTCCAATTTTTAAATCCTAACACTAACCCTAAATTCCTAAAATCATTGGTCACCCCATGTAAAATTGATTGTCTAAACTTAATTTAATCTAAGTTCTTTTTGTTGGAGATATGGGTTTTGGTTAAGATGGGGGTGCCTAAATGTTTTTTTTTTAAATTCAATGATAAAGTTGTAATATTTAATATAATGACTCTTTAGTTATTTATTAAATATAATGATAATTATATAAAGAAATCAATGTTTTTAAAATAAAGTTTTTCTTTGTCTCTATTGGGCTAAAGCTCAACCGAGCCCTCCTATAAGGGTGGTTAGAATTTTGTAATTTATTTTACGTTAATCATATGTGTACTTGGACTAGTCATATTGTGACTTAAAAAATCCATTTAATTTTCTTTGAGACAATCATTTATAGAAGAAACCGCATGCAATCTTATTCAAAGTCCAAATAAAAACCAATAGGCAGTCTTTTGATTCATCCGGCGTCTCTTCCTTTTGAATTGGGCAAATAAATCAACATTGCTACACCACTTGATTATTATTTAATGAGTTTATATATTTAACTGACAAAATAAATTATACATTTGATTATTATTCTTTGAGTTTTCATGTATATTGTTAGTGGAGTATTTGGTTCACCAGTAATATTCTTTAAAAATATAGTAGTGGTTGTTTTTTAAAGTATTTTTTTATTTGAAATGTATTAAAATAATATATTTTTTATTTTAAAAAAATATTTTAATATCAGCACATTAAAAAGATTCAAAAATATAAAAAATAATTTTAATTTTTTTTTAATTTAGTAAAATGCCATTTGGAATGCAGCTCAAAATGGCCTCTAGGACCAAAAATAAAATGTATCCCAATTCCACTTTTATGGTTCATCCTAAAGAAAATGGGGTTTTGCACGGAGGTTAATGCTATTTGAATTTAATATAATTTTTATTAATGAGTTTTTAGTTTATTAGGAATATATCATCGCTGCACCATGCCGTCTATTAGATTAAATTTTTTAAGGTCTTGTTTATTCGGTGGGAGGGAAGTGGTTTTTTAAAAATTATTTTTTAATTATTTTTTATATTTATTTATTATTAAAAAAATTAATTAATAAAAAATATTTTTCAGTCAAATAAAAATTTGATTTAATTTTCAGAAAAGTATTTTTTTTTATTTTGGGTGGAAAATACTTTTCAGAAATTATAAAAAATTAAGAAATATCATATTATTTACTGATTATAACAAATTTGGTTCTCAAACTTCTAATTGCTATATATTTTGTTTTGATTTTTTTTTAATTTCATCCCTTAAAATTTGAATTAATTTGATTTTTATATTAAATTTGGTCCTCATTTTTATGATTCTTATTTGCTTTTCTTTTATTATTTTTTTAATTAAAATTTTTTATCTATCAAATTTGGTTCTCATTTTTTGATTGTTACTATTTTATTTGAAATAATTTATGAAATTATAATTATAATTATTTTAATTTCATCATCTTTTAATTTTTTTATCTTTAGATTCGATCTCCATTATTATGATTGTTATTTATTTTATTTTAGATAATTTATAAAATTAGATTGTTTTTCAATTTTATTTTCATTCAACTTTTTAATTTGTAAAATTTATTTCTCATTATTTTAATAAACTTGAAAAAAATAATTAAAAAGTTATTTTTTAATTTATTTTTCATGCTATAACCAAACACTAAAAAATATTTTTCAATTTATTTTATATAATGCTATTAAATATCAAAAAATATTCACAGGCCTAAATAAATAATTTTATCAATAAAATTACTTGGGAAACCAAGAGAAAGAAATGCAATTTTGAAAACCATTATTACCAAACAAATGAAAAAGTCAATAGATCCTGCCCCATCTCATGCACCTACTTCTTACCGAAAATATAATTTATTTAATGACCCTCACTGCCACCATTAAATTACTGCTCCATTTCTTGACTTCATTCCTCTTAGTGGGTGGTGTGGTACACACGGCCTCCTGTGGTTTTTTGGCCCACAGATTTATCTCTTTTTTCAAGCTATTAATCAAATACACCACCAACCTGCTTTTGAGTTTTGACTCTTGAAGCTGAGCCCCCTGAGCCTGTATCTTTGCCAGTCCTTTCAACTTTGTGGTTCCATCAAGAGAAAGTTGAGAAAAAGGAGATGGGTGGCGATGGCAAAGTTTTCACTTTTGAAGAAGTGACTGTGCACAACAATCATAAAGACTGTTGGCTTATTATCAATGGCAAGGTGAGATCTTTTATTGAGTTTTCTTGTTTTTCTCTTCAAAGATTTGTTCTTTCTTGCTCTTTTGTGGATTTTATGGTTTCATCTCTTGGACCCATGTGAGGAAATTTGAGATCTTTGTATGTGGTTGTCTTTCGGGTACTCTTACACTTAGCTGTTTTTTGATTTGATCTTGTTTTATGGGTGAGACCAAGCTGTTACGTTTCCTGTGATTTTAGTTATTTCCGACTTCCTATCCTAGATTTGTTGAGTTTTCAGGTTTAGACCTGGTTTTGACTCATTCTTCTGATATTCAACTATTCTTCTGGTTCCTGTGCCTTTTCATTGGTTTTACGTGTCTGTCTTTGTGGATCTCATTGCTGTTTATCATGTTTGATTCCTTTGAAGTTCGATGGTGCACCACCAATGGGACTAACTAATATTTAGAATTATGAAATCTTGCATTCGTGTGATTTTTTGATGGTTCGGCTAGAATAGAAGGTTGCCAGTAGTTACTTTATTCTACTACCAGATCATGTGGTTAGGCAGGAAAGTACATGCTTTATCATGGCATTAGTCATTCAGTTATGTGGGGGATTCTATATTAGCTGCCAAATTTCAAAACATTTTTTTATAGTGCTAAATAGTTGTGAAATGCTCCAAATTGCTAAATGTATTCTCTGTTTTTTATTGGTTGTTTTGAAGTAAATCTCATCAGGCATTTGTATTTCTCAGTGTGGAAGTAAATAGGAATTGAATTGTGTCTGAAACTCTTGCAACCATTGCTGCTCCAGCACGATTATTACATCCATCGTCCATGATTTGTAATCTAGGACATAATATAGGGGACATGCCAAGGAAACTATCAAATGAAAAAGAAAAAAGAAAAACAAAATGACCATGCCTTGCATAGTTTTAAACTGTCTTTGCTTTAAGAAGACGTTCAACCGCAGTATCTTTCTCAATTTTTTCTGCTATAATTGCAAGTTATATGTACCAAAAGTTGAATCTTCATAGGAATTTAAATACTTCTGAATCAACACGTGAAGTGAACACCAGGGGGGGGGGGATTGTTAGTGCTGCTCATTTCTCTTTCCCATTCATCCCGATGCCGTACAATGAAGTTTATGGGCCTTCCTTAAAGCACATATTTAAATCCAACACAATCCTTCATCTAGGGCTGATTAAATAATTGAAAACTATGGAATTTGCATATAAAAGCAGAGTAAGACATGCAACTGCGCTCTTTCTGTTTTGTGTTAGCTTTTACCAAATAAAGGTTATGATAGAGATTAGTATATACAGCAAAATAAAGGCTGAAACAAAGGTATTGCTTCTGAGAAGAGGAAGTGGGGTATGGGAGGGGTATTCAGAACCAGCAGTATCATGAGGTAGGTTGATAAACTCGGTGTAGTTTTGATATTTAGTTTTCAGAGCTCTATTTTTTATTCTGTATTGACTGCCTAACAGAAGAAGCCTTTTCTCATGTTGTAATCATTGAGAATCTTTTGATTCTTCCATGGTTTGGTTGGAGGACATTGTTCCATATCCAAAATATGGAAGGAATAGCAAATGGAAGGCTTTTCTCCTAACTTCATGAATCTATTTTGCTGTTCAAATTCAAACGTTTCCCCTTGAGAAAAACAATGCATCCTTCTAACAATGTACTCATATTTGAGCCATCTTTGTTGGTTGGAACAGGTTTATGATGTGACAAAGTTCATGGAAGACCACCCTGGTGGAGATGAGGTTTTGTTGTCATCTACAGGTGTAGCCCTAACTATGGCCATTTGAAGCATATTCTGTAGTTTTTACTTCATTAATTACACCGGTCGGACTCATACTTCTCATCTTTCTTTTGCAGGGCAGGATGCAACTGATGATTTTGAAGATGTGGGTCATAGTGATAGTGCCAGAGAAATGATGGGCGAATACTGCATTGGAGATATCGATGCTTCGACTGTCCCTAAGAAAACAAAGTACAGGACTCCAAAGCAGCCTCACTACAATCAAGATAAGACCTCCGAGTTCATTATCAAGCTCCTCCAGTTCCTAGTTCCTCTTGCCATATTGGGTTTGGCCTTTGGACTCCGCCTTTACACCAAATCAACCTAGGATTCTTGGATCATGTTCCAATCACGAACAACTAGTATTTTATTTAAGCTATTATATTCCATGTTCAGAAACGTAGTGTAGTCCCATTGTGGTGCTTGAGTTTGTTCTGGCCCTGTGCTATGCCATACTACAACTCTCAGTTGCAACTCTGTTATTGAAACATGAAAAATAAAGTAATTGGCAATTTCCAGGCATGCTGTCTCATATTTCATCTGCAATTCAGACTACCACTTCCCTTTGTTGTTTGCTTACTAAACGATTTTTTTTGCATTTCTAGGGGTTCCTTTGATTTTGAACCCACAATTGAAACTGGTTAGAATTCATTTCTTTTGATGATTGGATGCTTCTATTTTACTGTTATCTCCCTTGTGTATGAATAATTTTGAGTTCTTTAGGGCAAAGGAACTTTTGCAAATCCCTAGAACACTAAAAGGGTAAATTGCGTACAACCTTAATGTTAACATTTTGCATCCTCGCTGTGCATAAATTACATATAACATCCTTAACCTGATTGGGGTTTTGTTCATGTAATTGGAAAATTGAAAATGTAGAAACACTCATCTAAAAACCTAACAATGTAGCTTCGAACCCACAAGCATTGTTTATTAGAATAGTGGTATAATATAATGGTATTTTTGTCTTGGCATTCAGGAGCATTTGTTATTTATAATGTAAAGGGGATAAATAAATATTTTTTTATCTTAATTGCATAATAAAATAATTAAAATATTATTTGAAGAAAAAAAATTGGTGTCAAGGGGTATTTTTGTATTTTCACAATGGTTTTTTTGTTATTATAATTTAAGTAGAGAGGCAATTTGATAATTAACCAAATATAAAAAATCATAATCATCTAGGTGTTGACCCAGTAGTAAGAGTTTAGGACCAAGAGGTTTGCTCCCTCTGTGGTCTCATATTCGAACCCTGTGGTTACTCATATGATGGCCACTGGAGGCTTACATGGTCATTAACTTTAGGGCCCGTGAGATTAGTCGAGGTGCACGCAAGCTGGCCCGGACACCCACGTTAAACTAAAAAAAATATATAAAAAATCATAAACAATTAAAATGCATAGTAAAACAATTAAAATAACTTTAAAATAAAAAACATTTAAGCCTAAGATCAAGAAGTGTTTTTGTTTTTTTACAAAGATTTTTTTAATTAGTTTTTTTAATTAGAAAGTTAGCTCAAAGACATTTTAATATTTAGCTAAATAAATAAAAAGGAAAACAAAAAAGACATGCGTGTGTGGCACGCCCAGGAGCGCGTGAGAGACGCCCACACTCTTGGGGTAGCATGTGTGATCTCTCGGTGTTAAAAAAAAAGTCATTTTGTCGTGTTATTAAAAGCGTTACCATGTCCTTTTCATGTTGTTATGATGCGTGTCGCATATGGGCTTTTTCCCCCTTTCTTTCTCTCCTCCCCTGGATATTATAGCTTGGTCTTTTTGGTTGTTAGTATTTTAACTTTAATCCTTATTATTTTGATATCTCATTTTTTGTCTTGATTATTTTGTAGAAGTTTTATTTGTTTTTAATTTCATCTTTGAATCCTAATTTACCAAATACTATATTATCCAATTTGGTTCTTATTTTTTGAATTTTTAATTTTTTTACCTTGGCCATTTTATAAAAGTTTTATTGGTTTTCAATTTCATTATTCAATTCAAATTCTTGGTATTATGTTTTTCAATTTGATCTTCATTGTTTTGATTTTTAATTTTGTTCTTTATCCTTTTGTAAAAATTATTATTCTTTTCAATTTCACTCTTTAATTACAACATAGTTTTTATTTTTTATGTCAAATTTAATCCTCATATTTTTTATTTCTTTTGTCCTTTTACAAATTTATTTTCAATTTCACCCTTCAATTAAGTATAAAATTTATTTTGTATTTTATTTTATACTCTCATTCTTTTAATTATTATTTTTTAAAATCCTTTTGTGTAATTGAGATTTTTTTTTCAATTTCATTATTCAATATATGATTGATTGTGAATTGAACTTCATGGTTTTTCTAGGTTGGATGATTTTAGTCTAATGACTCAGGTCACGAGTTTAAAAAGTTAACATGATTTTTTTTAAAAAAAGAGCTTTATAATTCTTTTTATTTTTTTATCAAGTTATTCCAATCACATGATTTAGGCTGCGAGTTTGGTGAGATAATTTGGATTGACTTAACCCTTATTAGCGTGGTTACAGGTTTGTTATAATCTTTTTTTATGTCTTTTTTTTTCCACATTTAAGAACATGAACATCATTTTTTACACAAAAAATAATCTAGCCCACAGTGAAACACGGTCACAGAGGCTAGTTGAAGCCTAATTGAATCCACCATCTTCTCCACCGAATCTACCATCATCAATCTTCCACCACTTCATTCTTTTCAAATTAAAGTCATTACCACAACCACCTAGCCTTTTAGTCCAACACCTATTAAACCACCATAACTTCCATATTCTTTATCAAAATTCTCTATCAAAATGACCTTCCACTACCATCATACGCTCTAAAAATCTCAGGGAATGTCCAAGACACTATTATTCATGAAAAATTATAAATATTTTTTACATCATGAATAAGTTATTCGATCACAAACCATAGGTTGGTCGCCCAAACAAAGACTATATGTGAAAAAAAATCCTGGATATTTTCACACCACGAGCAGGTTACCTGATCACAGGCTACGAGTTAGTTGCTCAAACAAAGACCATCTAAGAAAAACTCTAGATTTTTTCACACCACTAACAGGTTACCTGATCACAAATGAAGGGCTGGTCGCCCGAACGGAGACCATCCATGAAAAATATTAGACATTTTTCACACCATAAGTAGGTTACTCGATTACGAATCATGAGTTGGTTGTCCAAATATAGACAATTCATGAAAAATCCTAAATATTTTTCACATACGGGCACATTACCTGATCACAAATCACTGGCTGGTCTCCCAATCAGAGACCATTCATGAAAAATCTTGGATATTTTTTACACACGGGCAAGTCGTCTGAATAGAGACCATTCATGAAGAATTCTAAATATTTTTCACGCATAGGTTGGTTAGTCGATCACGAACCACAAGCTAGTCGCTCAAACAGAGGCTCCATACACATTACACGATCACGAACCAAGGGCTAGCACCCAAATACCCAACACCCTTTTTTATATATATATATACTTACTTTCTAAAGTCTTTTAAAAGGCTATACTATAAGTATTGTAAAGAGGAGAGAAATTGTCATAACCCAATTTTGAATTCTCAAAGATTATTTGTATATTTTTCTTTTTTATTTGAAAATAAAAAATAGAAATTTAAAAATCAAAGATATTTTTAGGACACAAGGAGATAAGCTTTTGAGTTGTAAAATAAGAATAACCAAATTGAGGTATGTTGACAAGATGAGCTGAACAAAAACTTAATTGAAAACAAAGTTTAAGGTGGAAATCCGAGACCAAGGACTGCTTTGTAAAAAGTGTTAAAATTCAAGGGTCCAATTCAAAAAGGCTAAGGGTAAAATTATAAGGAATCTAAAAGATTTTGGGCTAATTAGGGTTCAATTGCAAAGTTCCAAGGGACCAAATTAAAAAAAAAACTATAATTTTACTATTCACTATCTTTTTTCCATTAAAACAAAAGAAAATGATGCCCTAGTGCACTTTTTTTAGCCCTAATTTATACTCCACCTCTTTACCACACCACACATACTTCACACCCCTTTATACCCTGTCACTTGTACTTCACTCAAACAAAATTTCAATCCTTAATTGCTCCGAAAACACCTATAAATGTTTTCTCAAAAACACTATCCAAGACTATTCTATCTATCAAAATCAGCCCTGTATTCTTTACTTTCCAGCTCCAGAGCTAGAAAAGCATTTGTCCTTGGCTTCTAAAATGGCTCAAAAAACCCAACTCAAGGGGGCTGAAGGGGAAGCCATTGTTAACACAGCCAAACAAAAACTTAACTTTTAAGCCTTGGTAGCCACCATCTCTGCAACTTTAAGAAGCAACCATTTCGATATAAAGGACCTAGCCATCCTCTCTCCCTCACGGTAGCCACCATTTTCTCTGTTTTTCAGCCCGAAACAGTACCCAACAGCCCATAAAATCAGTCCAGTAATAGCCCCTAAAATAGCTTTTTTTTTTTTTTGAAGGTTTAATCCTCAAACTTTTGAAGCATGAACTCCTAGTTTATTAGATTTCTTCATTTTAAACTTCCAAATGATGAAAGAAGGCACTCAAACTTTGTTTATGGAATGGTCCTTTGTGGTTTTAAAAGGAGTTTGGGCCATTTTGTTTTCTCAGGATCCATTCGGACCAAACTTAAATGTCACAGAGCCCAGCTGGTATGGCTGGGTTGGATCTTTTTCTGTAAAAAAAAAAAAAATTTAATAATTGGTCTGACAGAATTTTACAAAAAAAGGAAAAAATACACTTTTTGATCTGCGTGTTTAGTAAATACGTCTTAATAAAAAATACACTTTGTTTATTATTAATATTTTCTTGGAAAAAAATCTTTATTTTTTAAATTTAATTTCTAAATGTTTTTTTTAAAGATAAGTTTGGAATTGTTTTTTTTCGGCCTCTCACTTTTTTGATAATTTTATATTTAATATTCGAGATTATAATTTACATGTGAGATATTTTTTAAATATTAAATATTTTTTTTGTCAAACAAAGTTTTTTTTAATTTAATTACTGATTGTTTTTAAAGGATAATTTTGCATTTGTCTTTTTTTCCCCTATTTTTTTTACCCTTTTATATTTAATATTCAAGATTATGATACGCGAAGCGTTTTTCACGTACTAAATAAACTATTTTGTTCTTATTATTATTATTATTATTCCAAAAACAATAAATTTTTTTTCCTAAAAATACATTTAAATATATTGATTTGCATATGACTAAATTTCTAAAAAATAAATCATATTTGCATATTCTAGCATACCAAAAAATCACAAAAAAAATCTTTTTTTGCATGATTTAATAACTACTTTATTAAAGTAATAAGAACTTGAACTAGATTAAAAAAATCAAAAAAATTATATTTAATATATAAGATTATGAATTTATGCAAAAAACATATTCTAGATATTAAATAAAAAATAATTTTTTTTCAATTTATATATTTTCACTCTAAAAAGGCTAGACTTGACCATAAAGCTATGGTTCACTCTATTGAAGTAGACATAGACCAACAATTAGAAAACATATCAGTATCATAGTTTATATCAGACAAATAAACAATGCAAGTTAGGTGGGGCATTAATGGTCTGTCCTATATCTATGAGTCAGAGTTTAGATTTGTGAAACACCCAACTCATCTCTGAGTGCCTACTTAATAATGGTGAGCATACATGCCTTAACCATTCCTTGTCATGTTCCTATATTGTGTTTATATATATATATATATATGAATTAATGTAGGATTATTTCAATGTTATGATCCCTACAGTTACTGCTGTGTTCTGCCCCCCCTACACACACACATAAGAAAGGTTAGTTACGACACAACCTAAGCTATTATATTATTCTCAACTTGGTATCATAGCCCTAAATAAACTAAAACTCCTCCTCTCCCCTTTGCAATGGACTCCTTATCCTAGCCTTGGTAGCTCTTCTTTTGTAGCATCGACGGTGTTGGCTCCCCCCCTGTCGTAGCATCACTATCTTCCTCAGCCTCTGTTCTACTGTGGCCACAACCCACAACTGGTGGTCACGCCCTCTTCAACCCCAATAGTACTCCCTTATTGCAACCCTCTTTTAATGCAGTTTGTGCCGCCTTTTCCACTACTATTGTCTCCCTCTCCCACACTCACCAAGTCATCTCCTTCAAGTTAACAAACACCAATTATCTCTAGTGGTGAATGTAGATGAAGTCGTATCTCCTAGGCCAATGAGTTTTCGGCTTTGTTGATGGCTCCAACTCCTGCCCCTCTCCACATGTTCTTGCTACCAATGGTACCTCTCTTCAGGTAAATCAGTTATTTCTTTGTTGGAAACAACCAACTCATTCTGAGTGTTATGCTTTCTTTGCTATCCATGGAAGTTCTACATCTTATTATCGGCTGCTAAACTTCATGCTTTGTTTGGCGCATATTTGAGTAAGCTCTAGCTTCCATGTCAAACTCCCGTATTATGCAACTTCATGGCTCCATTCATGATTTTCGACAAGATGATAAATCGGTAACTTAATTTATACAAAAAGCTAAGGCATTGTTTGATGAGTTAGCCGCTACTGGCCGACTTGTTTCGCTAGAGGATTTCAACTTACATGTGTTTTTTAGCCTTCAGGGAGAGTTTAAGGACTTAGTAATAAGCTTCAAACCTCTCCGGTATGCAAATCTTCATAGTCATCTTCTCACGCATGAATTTATTCACAAATCATCCCATCCATCTATAGGGTCTGCTGCCATCAATGCCCCTTTGCTGCCCACACTGAACACACCTCCTTCTATCTTTATCTCGTAACGTCAGTCTTTTGGAAACTTTTGTCACAATAGGGGCTATTTTCATGGAGGTTGGCATCCTAACCAGTTTAGCAACAGAGGCAACCGATCTGCAGCCTCTACAACTCTTCCACCAGTGACAACATACAAGGTAATTGGTAAGGCACTTGGCAACGCAGCAGGGGCAGAATCCTTGTAGTCAATTGTGCCAAACATTCGGCCATACAGCTCATCACTGCCTTTAACTCCAGCACCGGGGCTATGGACAACAACCTAGTGCAAATCTGGCGCTACGTAATATCTCCTTAACAAGTATTGCTGATTGGTTTCCAGACACCAGTGCAAATCAACAAGTTACATTTGACCTTGCAACCTTGGCTGCTTCAGAACTATATCTCGGTAATGATAATTTACATGTTAATGATGATAAGGGACTTCCCATATCTCATATCGTTCATATAAAAATATATACACCTCATTGTTCTTTCACTTTGTCTAATGTTCCTTATGTTCATACAATCATGAAATGTTTGCTTTCTATTCAGAAATTTTATCTCGATAACAATATTTATTTTGAATTTCACACTTTTGTGTTTTATATCAAGGATCTCAACACCAATGAAGTCATTCTCTCAGGTTAGAGTAAAGATGATCTCTATGCTTTGTCCAAGTATTTCGTTACGTTAGTTCCTCAAGCCTATTGGTCTCCCTGCATCTCTGTTTCTATCGATTTATGGCATCGTCGACTACATCATCCAACCTCTTGTATTTTTCAATTGTTAGTCTAAAAAAATAAGATTATTTGTAACAACAAACATCTTAATTTTCAATGTCAAAATTGTCCACTAGGAAAATCATAGCGTCTGTCTTTAGGATCAACGGGTCACAAAACTTCTGCTCCACTTGAATTAATTTTTAATGATGTATAAGGTCCTGCTCCTTTTTTTTTTCTTCGGATGGCAATCGTTATTTTGTTATCTTTGTTAATGCGTACACAAAATATATATGGTATTATCCTCTTGTTGCCAAGTCTGATGTTTACTCTGTTTTTTATTAGTTTCAGACTCTCGTTGAGTGTTATTTTTCATTAAAAATAAAATCTATTCAAAACTGATTGGGGTGGTGAATACCGCAAACTGTCCAATTTCTTTCAGACCATTGGTATTCATCATTGTCTGATTTGTCCCCACACTCATAAACAAAACGGCACAGTAAAATGTCGTCATAGGCATATTGTGGAAACATGACTCACTCTTCTTTGGCAATGTAAAACACCATTCCAGTTTTAAAATTATGCTTTTGAAACCTTGGTTTATCTTATAAATTGCATGCCTACTCCTGTTCTTGCAGATAGATCTCCATTTGATTGTTTGTTTCATTGGTCTCATGATTATCATTTTTTTGCATACTTTTAGGTGTCTCTGCTTTTCTTTTTTGCGTTCCTATAACTATCATAAATTGGATTTTCATTCCTCTCTATGTGTGTTTTTTGGTTACAGCTCATCACATCTTGGTTATCGATGTTTTGATATTGCATCTCAACACATTTATATCTCTCGTCATATCCATTTTTATAAAGATGTGTTTCCATTTGATAATTCTGAACATATTGCAAAGGTTTCAGCTCCTCCCCCTACCCAACCCACTACCACCTTCTTTCCAAATCTGCTATATTCCTCGTTGTTCCTCAGCCATACAGCTCTACCACCCCAATCATCCCACCCACCACAACCTTCACCCCCCTTGCCCATCATCACATGCATGTTTATCTAATCATTCTGCTACAGGTTCAACTTGCAAACCAATCTCACCTAGCTTACAGCACGCTACCTCTGCTGGTGACAGGATGATCTCTGGTTCCTCCTCTGCTTCTCCTTATTTGGCTAGTGACAATAATATTGTTGATTCTGCCTCTATTGTTAGTCCCATTTCTGTTGCCATCCCTCTGCTTGCGACAGATTGTCCTTCAACCCCTTCGGCTGACCTGAATTTTGTGGTTGATTTCTCCTCTTATCCGTTGTAACAAGACACCTCATTGCCACCATCTTCTCTTGTATCGCCGCCATTAATCAACTGACATCCTATGGTCCTTCAACCACGACAGCTGAAGAAAACAAATCTAGTTGCTTTTGCTGCGGCTATCATTGCCTCCCCCCGGGTATTGCATTCTCCCTCTTCTGAACCCCTTGCATTCTTTTATGTTGACAAGTGTGTCGTTTGGCATGATGCTATGTATATTGAAATCAAGACTTTACGCTTGAATCACACTTGGTTTTTAGTTCCTTTTCATCCTTCTATGAACATTGTTGGCAGTAGATGTGTGTATTAGATCAAATGTCATATTGATGATAACACTGAGCGTTATAAAGCACGCCTCGTTATTAGAGGCCTAACCTGGCAAGAAGGCATTGATTATTTTGAAACTTTCAGTCCAATTATTAAGCAGGCCACCATCTGATTAGCCTTCTCCATTGCGGTTTCGCGTAATTGAAAGATTTATTAACTTGATATTCATAATGTCTTTCTCAATGACGTTCTTACTAAAGAGGTCTACATGAAACAACCTTCAGCTTTTGTTGACTTTACTCTTCATCTCATGTGTGCAGATTGCACAAGTCGTTGTATGGTTTAAAATAACCACTGGGGGCATGGAACACTCGTCTGAGTGATTTTTTACTCTCTAATAGTTTTCTTGCTTCCGAGGTTGACACCTTCCTGGTTATCTTGTTTAATGGAACTAATATCTTTTATCTTATGGTGTATATTGATGATATCCTGCTTACAGGTAATAACTTTGCTATACTCCATCACCTAATACAGTTACTAAGCTTTGAATTCAAGCTTCGTGACTTAGGCGCAATTCACTACTTTCTGGAAATTGAAGTTTAGTCTACATGTATGGGTTTGATGCTGCGTCAGCACAAATATATTCTTGACATCCTCACTTGGGTTGATATGACTTCCTGCAAACCCATTGATACTCCAGTCTCTCCTTCAAAAGTTACTATACTGCCGGATAATTCATTCTCTAATTCTATACAGCGTTGTCAAATCATGAGTGTTCTTCAGTATCTTACCTTCACTCATCCAGATATTTTTTTTGTTGTTAATAGAGTCTGTCAGTTTATGCATGCTTCTACAGATTTTCATTAGGCCACTGTTAAGTGTATTCTATGCTACCTTAAAGGTACGACATCTTATGGTTTCCATATCACTCGAGGTTCCTTCTTTGCTCTACATGGTTTTACAAATGTAGATTGGGCTGATAGTATTAATGATTACAAGTCTATGGGTGGCTACCTTGTCTTCTTTGGTCAGACGTCAATTTCATGGAAATTCAGCAAGTAAAGCATAATTTCTCGCTCCTCTACTGAGACTGAGTATAAATCCTTAGCAGGCGATACTATTGAGGTCATCTTGCTTTAATATTTGTTAACAGATCGGCAAGTTCCCTTCGTCTCTACTCCTACCATTTGGTGTGATAACCTTGGCGCCACTTATCTCTCAGCTAATCCTGTTTTTCATGCTCGTACTAAGCATGTTGAGGTAGATTATCAATTTGTCTGCGACCAGGCTGCAAAGAAAGAGATTCAGATTCATTTTATCCCTTCTCAGGATCAACTTGCAGATGTCTTCACTAACCCGCTTTCTGATGCGTCCTTTATTGCTTTTCGTTACAAGTTTCAGGTCGATCCTCTACCCTCAACTTGAGGGGGCATATTATAAAATGTATAACTATATATATATATATAACTATATATATATATAGGAATTAATGTAGGATTATTCCAATGTTGTGATTCCTATAGTTACTATCGTGTTTTGCCATATATATATAAATATGAAAGGTCGGTTAAGGCACAACCTAAGCGATTCTATTATTCTCAACTACAAAGATCATCACTAGGTTCAGATAGTGCGCTTTATAACCCTATATATTTTCTTATGAGTGCTCTTTTCGACCCTCATCTTTTAGATATTGTGCTTTCTATCAACATCTTTTTTCTTTTGAGTGCGTTTTTCAACCCTTATTTTCTAGATAATGCGCTTTCTCGCCCTATCTATTTTTTTTAGTGCTCTTTCCATATCTCACCTTACAAATAATATGCTTTCAAGCCCTATATCTTTCATTCTGAGTGTGTTTTTAAACCCTCACATATCAAATAATACGTTTTCTAACCTTACTTATTTTCTTTTGAGTGTGCTTTTCAGCTCTTATCTCTTAGATAGTACACTTCTAGCCCTGTCTTTTCTCTTCTCGGTGTGCTTTCCAGCCCTCACATATTAGATAATGCGTTTTTTAGCCTATCTTTTTATTATGATTGCACTTTTTAGTCTTATCTACTTTCTTCTGAGTGTGTTTTCCAACCTTTATCTCTTGGATAATATGCTTTCAAGCCAAATCTCTTTTATTTTGAGCACGCTTTCCAGCTCTCACGTACCAGATAGTGCGCTTTTGAGCCCTCACTTCTGACAATTTCAAAAGGATTGACCTTTTCTTGATATGAAAAATCCACAATCTTTCATATTTTTTTTCTTTACAAGCTTACTATTTAAAGTCTCATACAAGACTTTTTGTCATAAATATTGTAAAGAGATGGGTTATCTCTTACCCCTTGTTTTTCTAAATATTCTTAAAATACAAAAAAATATTATTAATGTATTTGTATAATTTTTAGCGTCTTCTTAAAAGAATTCAAAATTCAAACATTTCTTTTCAACAATTCAACTTTTTACGTATTATTTTTAAAATTATTGATTAATTTTTCTCATTGATTTGATGTTAACATTGTATTTTTTTTAAAAAAATCAAAATACAAAAAAAAGGATTTCTACAGGGGACTAAAAGTCCAAAAAACAAATGAGGGACCAAAGTGAATTTGGATTGCTTGGTCACCAAGTTTGCATGAGGACCAAGCAATTGGAAGGAAAATATAAAATTTTTTACCTATAAATAGTAAGGGAGTCTCCACGTAAAGGTAGGGGGAAGGCAAAGAAAAAAAACTTAAAAGAACATAACAGAAAAAAAAAATTCTTTCCCCCATTTACACGCAAAAAAATACCCTAACATTTTTTTTTTCAAACACAGTCGCCACCTACACTAATGTACCAACTTTCCTTAAACCTTGGACAAGCCTCCTGCACACATCCCACATTGTTTTAAAATATTGAAAACAGTAGCAAAAAAGCAACCAATAGCCTCCATGTTTTCTCTTTTCTTATTGTCACAAGAACTAGCCTTTTCCTTATCTCGACCAAAATATTCATCATTATCACCACAACCATCGGTGCAGCTCTCCCTCACACTTACAGACCCAACCAGATGACCTCCTATGACAACTATCTCTCTCCAACAACGCCACACCTAGCAGCTCCACACTTTGAGCCACTAGAGTCTTAACCTCTTTCATGGTAGCGTCACCTCTTCCACATAGCAATGACGTCCTTCCCAGTCATTGGTCCCTTCAAAACTTATACTAACAACTTTTTTTTATCCAATTCCCCCTTAACATTTTCTCTTTTTCTCCCTTGGTTGCCATAATAGATCTCCCTCAATATTGACAATAACTCCACCCTTCAAGACTGACTAAACCCTTAACAACTCCTTATTGTCGGCCAACCTTGTTGTTTTTCAACCGTTGGCTGACTTCCTCACTAGTAGTAGCTCCCAACAACAAGACATAACCTATCATCCCTTTCACTACCAGCACCGATCGATCAACATCAATAAGACTTCAACCAACACTAGTAGTTTCACCACCGATAATGATAACAATTGAAGATGGCATCCACCACAACGCCACACCACACCACCTTCATAACAAACCCGTAACAACCCATCATAGCCGAGAATATCAAGAAAGAAATCAGCAGTGAAAAAGAATGAAACAGACTTAAAAGGAATAGAAACCCAAATCTTGAGGTGTCCAGATCTCCTTCCTCGAGCAGCAGTGAGCATCACCACCAATATAAGAATGAAGAGGAGACTGAGGTGCTTTATATCCAGTTGCTCACTCTCTTTTAGTAGTAGTAGTGCATGGATACACGCTCTATCGCTGTTTCAGCAGTCCTCTAGCCTCCAGTATATCTGGAACCTTCAAACACCTTGGAAAGTTGATCTATAACTTCAAATCATTTTTTGGACAAATTGTTATGATGATGTGAAATTTGGTACAAAATGCTTATTATTGTTTATAAATTTAAGATTGTTTGGAAACTATTAATTTGGTTTAATGTATTTTTTTAAAATGATTTGATTATCTGTGTTGAATTATGAGTTTTTTAGGTTGTGATTGCTTTTTGGACAATAAATATTGATGCATGAATTATGTTTAGGTTTATGTTGATTTAATTGAATTAATATGCATTTTTAATAATTTATGAAATTAACAAGATTTGATGTCTGCTTGTTGAATTATTACATTGGTGAATGGTGAAAGAATAATTTATTTTGAATTGGTATCTTTCTTGATTTAAAAATTCATAAACCATTTTAAAATTATTTATAGGATCCTTGTGTATTTTTTGTAATAATTTTTCCTGATATCGAGCTACAGACATACACTGTAAGATATTAACTCAATAGTAAAAATACATGGTTTTTCTCTAAACTTTGAAAAAATTCAAAAGGATTCAAAAAAACATTTCTATTCCAATATATATATATATATATATATATATATATATATATATATCTGTGTGTGTGTGTGTGTGTTTTGTTTTTCGTGCATATGAACAAATTTTAAATATCTTTCATGTATATTTTAAAAAATAAAAATTGCATTTGCATCATATTTTAAAAAATGCAAAATAGATCCATTAGGATTATATCAAAGTTTTAAAAATACCAAAAAAATAATTTTTTAATTAATATCCAGGGTATGAATTTTTAACATAATGCATATTCTTAGTATTAAATTAAATAAATTAATAAAAATAAACCTTAGGAATTAGTTGTGGATGTTATTATTTGAGGTTATGATATTACACTGTAAAGTATATCCTCGGGTATTAAACATACAAAATAGAAAATGAATGTGATGCAAAATTTTGGTTTTAGAATGGTTAGGATTTAACTCAATAAGGTAGAGATCTTCCTTGAATCTTAGATGAGACCAACACATAGAAATATTACTTAGAACAACAATCAATCAACAATGTACCGTACTATAGGTAGAGTGCACTAAGGGCAATTCGTTCTCCCTTTACACAATTAATCTCCTTACCCATACTCCCATAGACTATAGGTTTTATAATGACCATGATACTAGGTGGTGACTCAAATCATAACTCTATGATTAAATTTAAAACTCTTTTCGATCTAGGATGCAACTCCACCATTCGACATCGTGCACACCACGACAATGATGATGATGAGAAATGAACAGTAATGAATAAATTCCTTCAAACAACACTTGAAAGCAATGATAAATAGAGTTAATATGGGTCATCTTAAGATGATGTACTAACTATGCAGATTCAAAGTGGAAGACATAGGAAGATAAACTGAGCCTAGAAAACATTTGTGTCACTTAAACAATTTATACAGGCCAATACCTAGTTCTTAACACATTTGAAGCCAAAGGTCTTTAAAGATATGAATGGCATAAAAGGAAGATTAAACTTTCAAGATGTACAATTTGTGTTTTCCTTTTATTCCTTTAGGAAATCAACCCTGTTATCAAGAGATCAAGCCCTTCAATTATGAAGTTTAGCTTTGTCATCAAGAAGTTAACCTTGGAATTAAGAAAGTTAGCCTTATAACTAGGAAATTCATCCTTGCCATTTGAAAGCTCACCTTAGCCTCTAGAAAGTTAGCCCTACAATCAGGAGATTAAGTAATGCAATTAAAAAGTTCACCCTTGCCATAAAAAAATCAGTTTTGCAATAAAAAATCAATTATTGTCATAAAAACGTTAGCCTTACCATTAGGAAGTCAACCCTCAAATCATGAAGTTCAAGTCCTACTAGTAGGAAGTTCAACCTTGACGTCATGAGAAGTTAGCCCTACAATAAGAAATTTCAAGCTCTATCATCAAGAAATCAAGTCCTGCAATAAAAAGATCCAACCATGTCATCATGAAGCTAGGCCTGCTATTAGGCAGTCTGAGCTTTGCCATTAGGATGTTTCAACCTTCCAAATAAGAAGGTTTATGGTATAATCCTATAACCAGGTATATCAAACTAAACTCTATAATCAATTTTTTTTTATGTTGAGGTTGGTCACCTAACAAATTGACCCATTTAAATTCTATGTTGAAGGTGGTTGTTGTTGATTTTTTAGAGTAGTTACTTCTCTATGTGATTGTGTTTTTTTCCTGATGAGGATGGTTACTTTTTGCTGAGACGATTTCATTTTATTTTTAAAGGTAGTCGCCTTTCAACAAGACTATTCTTGTGTTATTTCCTGATGAGGGTGGTTGCCTCTTGATGATACCATTTTATTTTATTTAGAGGGTAGTTTTCTATTAATGAAACTACGTTTATTTCTTAATAAGGGTGATCGTCTTTTAATGAAACCATTTAATTTTTTTTAAGAGTAGTCGCCTCTCGATAAGACTATTTCTTTTTAGTTGAGGTTGGTCACCTTTCAATAAGACCATTTTCCTTTACGTTATGGTAGATTTACATGTTTAATGGTTTTAAGGTTGTTATTGTTTGATTTGATGATTTTATTTGGCATTTAAAAAAACCCTTTTTTTTCTACTTTATCTTTCTTTTCTTTACAAACTTACTATACAAAGTCAAACAAAAATTATTTTTCCTTATCTTTATATCGTAACTCTTGCAAAGAGAGGGAAACTATCGTAACTTGACTCTAACCCCCTGTTTCGATTAAGATTTCAAAGAAAATTTTAAAAAATATGTTTTTGATGTAATTTGATTGATTTCAATCTTTTTAGTACTTTTAACATGTTAGCTTATCATTGTAAGTTGATTAATTTTTTAAATAAAAAAAGAATAAAAGAAGTTTAGCGCGCATCGTAATAATTAAAAAAAGGATGAAGGACTAATATGAACATTTCTAACCCCTTACCAAACAACTTAAAGGTAAAGAGATAATGATAAAAAATAATAATAGAAGTAAAAAAAACAAGAGAGTAGAAAGGTATGAAAGGTTAGAGAAGGTGAAAGGATAAGAAGGAATCGAACCATAAAGAGGGGTATAAATAAAAAGGACCCATAATAAGAAGAGAAAAAAAAAAGACAAATGATATTTGCAAGAAAAAAGTGAGAGCAAAATTTGAGTGAAGAAACAAAATAGGGAGAATAAAAAATGTTAAAGTGAGAGAACATATGAAAAGAAAGAAAAGGATAAAAAAGAACCATAATTGTAAATAATGAAGAAGAGAGAAAAGAAAGTCTCTACCCTTGTGATCCGACCAACCATCATAGCGCCTCCACCATCTTTTTCTATCCAATATCTCACTGATCAACCTCATAACAATGCCACCTTTACCAACCAAATAGCCTAACCAGACTAATCCAAGACCCACTACCCCTACATCTTCTTCTCTAATTTGCCTAACAACTCTCTATGAAAACCATACATATAATTGTAAATAATTTTGATTATTAGAAGTGTTGGGGTTCACATCGATTTGTGGTAGACTTAGGGGTATGATTTTGTTGGGGTTTTATTTTTATGGTGGAATAAGGTCGAAATCAATATCACATGATAGAATTCGGAGGATAATTGAAAATAATTTGGATTATTAGAAGTGTTAGGGTCCACATCTATACATGTGTAGTAACATTGGGGTGTGATTCTATTTGTGATTTATTTTTTTAGTTGAATAAGGTCGAAATCAATATCACGTGATAGAATTCGGAGGATAATTGTAAATAATTTGGATTATTAGAAGTGTTGGGGTCCACACCTATATGTGTGTAATAACCTTGGGGTGTGCTTCTATTTGTGATTTATTTTTATGGTGGAATACGGTGAAAATCAATATCATGTGATGAAGTTCGAAAGATTAGGTTGTAACAGGTTTATCCATAGTATAATGGTTTGATCTTAGTGTAAAGATTTTTTGGGTGTGTATAATTATTGGTTTGTCATGATGTTTATTTTAATATAATAATATTTTTTTATCAAACTCATCTATAAAAATTTTATGTGTTTTTGTTCAATGTAAATATGTCTTAACTAAATTTTATTCAACAAATCAACCCATGATCGAGTGATCCGTTATTGGTTTTTATCCTTAGATGTTGAATATCAAGTAACAGAATCAGTGAATGCATATTTATGTCTTTTATGTAGTCATTTTATGTTTGCTTTTACTTGATGTAAATGTGTCTTAATTGTCTTTTATTCTAGAAATAAACCTAGGATTATGTGACCTTTTATCATCTATTATCCTTGAATGTTGACCATCGAATAATAGAATCAATGGATGCATGTTTATGTCTTTTTTATTATAGTTTTATGTGTGTTTTTATTTGATGTTGATGTAAATCATGTGTCTTTTATTTGAGAAATCAACCGTCTTTTATTTGAGAAATTAACTCAGGATCAAATGACCTGATATCGGTCATATTTTTGGATGTTGGCTATCGGGTAATAGAATTAGTGAATGTATGTTTATGTCTTTTATGTTGTCATTTCATACTAATTTTTGTTTGATATAAACATGTATCAACAATTTTTTATTTGATAACTCAACCAAATATCAGATGACCTATAATTGGTTTTTATCTTTAGATGTTGACTATCAGGTAATAGAATCAATGGATACATGTTTCTGTCTCTTGCATTATCATTTTATGTTTGTTTGTCTTAATGTATAAGCTGTCATATACTTCAAGAACTTAACTCAAGATTATATGATCTATTATCGACTTCTAGTCTTGGATATTGACTACTGGGTATTTGAATTAATGAGTACATATTTTATCATTTTCATATAAGTTTGTGTTAGTTGTTGTGCACTTGCTATCATTTATCTCAAGAATTCAATTTATGGTTAGATGACTCATTCTCAACTCCTATCCTTAGATGTTGATTATCAAGCATTTGAATTAATAAATACACATTTATGTTAGATTGATGTGTGTTATTTGTTTCTAGTGTTTGGAATATTTTCCTTGATGTTGTGAGCGAGTTTAGGCTTGGTCGACATGATCTCACATAGACTCATTGAGTGTAAGTGTTAGTCTTTGAACCTGTTTTAATTAATTTAATGTGAAGGAGTCTCATTCCAATTAATATAATCTAGAAATGAGCTTATGCTTATCGATTACTCACAATCCTTGCAGGACCAATTCCTCTCTTTTGTAAAACTGATGGTCAGACTGTTTTTAAGTCTAAATCCAAAATCAATATTTTAGTTTTAATTTAAAATAGAAGCATGTTAGTATAGGCAATCCCCAAGCATAACAAATACCTTTTTTCAATGCAACTTATTTTAGGTAGGATATAGAAGATGATTGTTATTTTTCTTATTACATGACAAATCCTTTACATAAAACCTCTAAAATACCAATTAGGGTTTTCTAATTTTTATAAAACTAGGTCGTGACTCTTTTTTTTTCTTCTTCAAATTTTATCCTTTTTTACTTATAATTCACTCGATATCCCTTCCGATAAAAGATAAAAATATTATTTATTTCTTGACTTCTTAAAATAAAATAAAACATCTTTACTTGTGCGAATAAGATTTTTTTAACAGTAAACAAATAAAAAAATTATATATATATATATATATATATATATATATTGTAAATTTATAAACGGCAGCAAATGCTATTTAAGAATGGAAACTATAAGGATACTTTTATTTTATTTTTTAGTTTAATGATAAGGGGTATTTTTAGATTCGTTTAAATGTCATTTAATACTAAATTCCTTTCTCAAACGATATTAAAAAGACACCCAGCATTGTTTTGTTGCATTTAAAAAAATTTAATAAATTCCACTTGATATTCCAAGGTTTGAACCTATAAAATCAAACAATGAACATATATATTTAACCATTAGGTCAAAATGTTGATATTTAAACCCATATCTTTTTATTACAAAATTAGAAAAATTGATACTACATGACATAGTTATTAAATCCAGCCTAAGCTCTGGGTTTCTGGTCGGTTGGATCAACTCGGATCAACCCCAAAATGATATCTTTTTAATTAAAACAATGTCATTAAAAAAAAATTGTAAAATGTTCTTTGGAGTTAACTTGTAAGTCGTATCAGAGTTTGATCGAGTCAACCATGTCAGTTAGGTTTGACAAGATCAAATTCCAAGTTGGTTCGAAATAAAACTCAATAGAGACTCGATTTTAGATAAGCAAGTTATTGAATCAAACCGACAGCCTTTGAAAAGGTTTAATAACTATGTTATATAATGCTAAATTATCATTAAGCCCTTAAATAAATCTATGTCCAAATAATAATAATAAAAAAAAATCCTAGTTTTAAACTCAAAAGAAACCCTAAATAGTGTTGGTGATAATAGCACATTACACTCTGGAGACAATCAAGGCAGCAATCAACTAGAAAATCACTCATAGCATCAAGGATCAATCCATGAAAATTAAGACGTTATGAGGAGCTTATTAGTTGTGTATGTAGAATCTTAAATATCTTTCCTTATAGAGTTGATACTGTTATTATTATCATATTGTATTTGATATTGTTATTATTATTAGACTGTAATATTTTTCTATATAATGCAACATTCTACACCATAAGCATCACGCTGTGGTTTTCATTATTGTTTCTAAAACTCTTCATGGTATCAGAACCTCTATAGGATTAATCTCCACTTGATCTATGGCCTCAGAAAATTCTTTCATACTCCTTCAATACTATGGTTCACATGGTAACAATCAAGCTATCATCAACAAATTTTCTCCTTTGACGCAGTCAGGTAGTTCCCCTGCTGTAATGTCAAAAATACTATGAATATATTAATGGCTCAACCCTTATGCCTTCCGCTACCACTAATTCCACAGCCTATAATCTTTGGAAACAAAATGATTAGCTAGTCATGAGTCTTCTTCTTTCTTCTCTTACAAAAGAAGCATTTTCTATTACCATTGGATTTACAACATCAAGAGACATCTAGAACGCTCTTGAGACTGCCTTTAGTCACAAATCTAAGGCTCGTGAACTTCAAATAAAAGATGAGCTTCATCTTATGAAGCGTGGCTCTTGCAATATCTCTGAGTACTCTAAAGTATTCAAGGCTCATTGTGATCAATTATCAGCAATGGAATGTCCAATTGAAGACACTAACAAAGTGCATTGGTATTTACGTGGTCTAGGCCATGAGTTCTCAAGTTTCTCCACCACTTAACTCTCTTTAACTCCCATTCCAAGTTTCAAAGATATTGTTCCTAAAGCAAAAGGCTTTGATCTTTTCTCCAAGTCTATTGATTATACTACAAGTGGCCCCTCTGCTTATATGGTTCAATCCTCTACGTCTTCTAACCGACATGCAAAGCCATATAATAATCAGAACAGGTATGAAGGAGGCACTTAAAGGGAGGAAATCGTGGGAAGCAGTAGTACAAGAGACCTCCTCGATATCCAATATATCGAGAAGAAGGTCATTATGCCACAAACTATAAGATCAGATACATAAAATCTGATGCAAACATTGTTGAAGCACTTGCAACCTGCACTATCAGCAACGACACAGCAGATTGGTATACTGATACATGAGCATCTACACACATGACTCCTAATGTGTCTTATCTTGATAAAATGGAACCTTACATTGGTAAGGATAGAGTTATTGTTGGTAATGGATCTTCTCTACCCATTACACATATGGGTTCCTGCTCTCCCACTCCATCTCTTAAATTAAAAGTTGTCCTCGTTGTGCCAAACTTAACCAAGAATTTCCTTTCTATCAGTAAATTAACCAATGATTTTCCTTTTGTTGTTCTTTTTACTGACAATAAATTTATCATACATAATCTTCAAACTCAAAAGGTGGTGGCAAACGATGATCATGTGGATGGACTTTATGTACTAAAGCGTGGACACCATGTTTTCTCTGCTATCATTAACAAGCATAATTTTTGCAATTCCTTTGACATTTGGCATACCCGTTTAGGCCATGTATCCTCTCAAATAATTTCCAAGCTTAATAAGAAAGGTTTTTTTTTTTATCTCTTACCTCTATATTACTAAATCCATCCTTGTGTTTTAGTTGCCAAAAAGGTAAAAGCCATAAACTATCTTTTCCCCTAAGTGATAGTCGTTCTTAAATACTTTTAGGATTAATACATTGCGACTTATGGTGACCAGCACCAATAAACTCAATCTCTGGCTATCGATATTATATTATTTTTATCAATGATAACTCTCGCTTCACTTGGTTCTATCCATTAAAGCACAAAGTTGATTTTTATCAAACCTTCATCAAATTTCAAAAACTTGTTGAAAATCAATTCTCAACAAAGATAAAAACATTCCAGAGTGATGGGGGAGGAGAATTCACAAGTACTATTTTTCAGTCTCACTTAGACAAGTGTGGTATTTACCATCAACATTCTTGTCCCTATACACCCTTTCAAAATGGTAGAGCCGAGACAAAACATCAACATATCACTGAGACAGGCCTAACAATGCTCTTTCATGCAAATGTTCCTCTTAATCTTTGGCTTGAAGCCTTCAGTACAATAGTTTTTACAATTAATCGTTTGCCCACACCTGTCTTAAATGGAGTTTCTCCATTTGAAATTCTGTATGGTAAGTCTCCTACCTATGAATTATTTTGTATTTTTGGCTACTTATGTTTTCCATACTTAAGAGATTATACTAAACATAAATTTGAACCTAGAAGTCTTCCATGTATTTTTCTTGGTTACAATTCATCTTATAAAGGATTTCGATGCTTAGATCCTAAATAACATCGAGTATTTATCACTCGACATGCTCGGTTTGATGAAACAGTCTTTCCATCATCTTCATCTCATATGTAGCCTTTTCTTGCACTGTCAGATTATATTTCTTTTCATGATCCCAGTTCCTCAACTTCTCCTTTGTCTAGCACTCATTCTTCTACAGGTTCTCGGTCCTTACCATCAATCACCCCATCTATACCATGTAAATCATGTGCCTTGGAGTTGCCTCAGAGTCCACCAATTTCGCTGCCTCCTGTGTCTTCTACAATAGCTGAGAGAGTTTCACAATTGCCTGTTGTGTCTACTTCCAAAATTGAGCCACTTTCAGATATACCGATTGCATCAGCTTAACATTCTTCTTCAAATCAAAACTCTCATCCCATGTTAACCCGTGGAAAAGTCGGTATCTCCAAATCCAAACATTATAATTATGTTTGTCAAATTCCTGCCTCTCCTTTATTATCATCACTATTAGCTATGAAGGAACCATAAGGATTCAAAAGTGCTGCTAAATCACCCGAATGGCTAGTTGCCATGGACGATGAAGATTAAATATCATTCTGATGGCTCCATTGATAGGTTCAAAGCACGCCTAGTTGCTCAAGGCTATACTCAACTTTATGGACTTGATTTTCACGACATATTTAGTCCAGTTGTTAGAGCTTCTACAGTCCGCATTGTCCTCTCTATTGCAGTAACTCGTGGCTGGAACATACGTCAACTTGACGTTAAAAATGCCTTCCTTCATGGTCTTTTTCAGGAAGAGGTTTTTATGGAACAACCACCTGGTTATATTGACACTTCTCATCCACACCATGTTTGTCATCTAAAAAAAGCCATCTATGGTTTGAAACAGGCACCAAGAGCTTGGTTTCATCACTTTAGCAATTTTTTACTCACAATTGGTTTCACTTGCAGCAAAGCATATTACAGTTTATTTGTTCATTCCTCAGATAATGTTATCATTTATTTACTGTTATACATGGATGATATTGTCATCACTAGAAGCAATGTATCTCTCATTGACACTTTCATTCACAACCTCCAATAGGAGTTTTCTATGAAGGACCTTAGTAATCTACATTGTTTTTTGGGTTTAGAAGTCACTCAATCTCCACAGGGACTGTTCCTAAGCCAAGTGAAGTATGCAAGAGATATTCTCATCAGGGCTAAACTTCATGATTCGAAGCCAATAGCAATGTCGCACGTCGGAAATCCACGCGGCGTCCGCTGGCGATTTTTTTTATTATTATTGTTGGTTTGGTTCTTTGGAGTCGCCACCTAGTATTATGGTCACTAGGAACCTATGGTCTGCGAGAGTCTGAGTAAGGGGCTGGTTGTGCAAGGGGAAGACGCATCACCCCCAGTGCACCCTACCTAAGGTAAGCTGCATTGTTGTTTGATTATTTTTTTTTCTAGGTCGAGTTTCTATTCGTTGGTCTTTTATAAGGTTCAAGATAGATCTCCCTTCGTGAGGGAGTCTCTATCTTATTGGGTTAAATCCTAACCATTCTAAAATCTAAATTTTAGGATTGCATTTATTTACACCTTGTATCTTTAATACCCGAGGGTGTACTTTATCGTGTAATTTTACACCCCACAAATATTAAAGCCTACATCTGGATCCTAAAAAAAAAAGGTTGGAAAAAGGTTTTTGATATTTTGGCCAAACCCTAATGGATGATCATAACTAGTTATGATATCCATTTTTTTTGGATTTTTAAAATGTGAGAAAGATAGAATTTCTTTTGAAAACATGCTTGGAAAATTCTTTAGGACTTGGCCGTATGCTATAAAATATTTTTTTTTTTTGAAATTTTGTTTTTTAAAAAAATATTTCGGAGAAAACCGGGTATTTTAATACCGGACTTGTATCTTACAATGTAAGTATACAATCCAATATTAAGCAAACTTGGCAGAAAAATATTTAAAAGAGTCACAAGTTTTTTTAAAATGATTTTTGAATTTTTTTGGATTTTTTTTTAATTTTTGAAATTGTTTTTTTTTTAAAAAAAAAAAGATATAATACACTGCATGAACAGTAGACATGAATTATAATTCACGTCTACTGTTCATGCGTGAACAGTAGGACGTGAATTATAATTCACGTCCACTGTTCACTCAGTGAACAAAGAACTGAGACGACGAAGAAGAAGGGGAAGGGGAGGAGAGAATTACCTGGCGTGGAGGGAGTTGGCGGCCTGGCTGGTGGAGCGCGGTGCAACTGGAGGTGGTGAGGCCGGCGGCGTGCACTGGTCACGGCTGGAAGAAGAAGGAAACGAGTCCTGCAGAGGAGAAGGAAAGCTCACGGCTGGAGCTGTTGGTGTGGCTGAGGAGAGAACTGCTACCCCGGCTGCCTTTGGGAAGGAAGAGAGCTTCTGGGCAAGGTGGTGGATGCTACCTCTGCTGTCGCCGCCGCTGCTGGAGTCACGGTGGCAGAGGAGAAGATTTTTACAGAGGAGAGAGGGAGAGAAGTGGTGCAACTGTCACGTGAGATGGTTTTATGGCTACTGGAGGTGGGGATGATGGTGAGAAGTCAGGTGATGAAGGTGGTGGTGGCTGAAGGCCACGGTGGAAAGAGGAAGCAGAAAAAGGATTGTTTGCAGGAAAAATGAATACAGAAGGCTGGTTTTCGGCCAACTTTGAGCTCGATTTCCTCCGTCCTCTGAGCATGAAAATTGCTCCTATTTATAGGGCTGGAAAGAGGGTAATCTTGTCTTCAATGTGGAAAAAGTCTCAGCCCTTGATTCGACTCGAGTAATCCAAGCCGTTGGTTCAAAGTGTGCACCTCGAGCTGCCAAATTTTGGCAATCCAAGGCTGCAGACTGAACGAGGTGGCCACTTTGGGCCAATAAACGAAGCCGTTTCAAAGTTTTTCGACCCGACCGGACCATTCTCGAGGATAAAGGGGTTTCCTGTGGACATTTTGGTGCACGGGTTGTCGGATTTGGAGGAAGAAACGAGGCCGAAAATGCTCCTTGAAGTCTGCCACTCGGGCAGTTTCGCGGGGAAGATGATGAACAGTGACCCGGTTTTTTTTTTTTTTTTTTTTTTTTTTTTTTTTTTTTTGCAAAAACTTGGTAAAAATTAAATTAGGTCTTTCAAAATTCCAATCTTTCAATTAAGTTCAAATTAGGCCCCCAAACTTAATTTTTCACCGATTAAGACCTCAAATTAATTTTGACCCGCTTAAAGTGTAATTAAGTCCTTGCACTTAATTAAATCCTTCAATTGGACCCAAATTAATTCTTAAACATAATTAACATTCAATTTGGCCTATGATTAAATCAAATTGGCCCATTAAAAATTTAATTATGTCATTAGACTTAATTTTTATGCAAATTCGTCCAATACTCATTTAATTTGACCTTTGAATTTGCATTTTTCTATTTTTGCGCATAACAGCGTACACTTGGCCCTTGAAATTCTTCCGAAAATTGCAGCTTGATTTTCGCCTATTTTTGCAGCCTTTATTTTATTTTTTTATTATGATTTTTTTGGAAAAAAAACGAATTTTGGGGAATCACCCAAAAATTGGGTGATGACAGTTGCCCCCCTCTTTACAATGCTTATGGTAGAAAGTCTCGTAAGAGACTTTAGATAGTAAGCATTGTAAAGAAGAAAAACAAGGATGAGATTTGATTGACTCATCTTGTTGAGTCATGATGAATCCTCTTGAGGGTTAGAAAAACACATTACCTAAAAGGTTAGGACTCGAAGGAGCTCTTAAAAAGAGGCAGGGTTGGACAACGCACTACCTAAAGTGGTTGGTGGCTCGAAGGCACACTAAAAAGAGGAGGCAGGGTTAGAAAACACACTACCTAAGAGGTAAGGGCTCTAAGGCGCACTAAAAAGGAGGTATGGTTAGAAAACACACTACCTAAGGTGGTTGAAGGCTCTAAGGCGCATTAAAAAGGAGGCAGGGTTGGAAAACACACTACCTAAGATGTGAGGGCTCGAAAGCACATTAAAAAGGAGGTATGGTTGGAAAACACGCTACCTAGGATGTGAGGGCTCGAAAGCCCACTAAAAAGAAGGTACGGTTGGAAGACACGCTACCTAAGGTGTGATGGCTCGAAGGCACATTAAAAAGGAGGTATGGTTGGAAAACACACTACCTAAGGTGTGATGGCTCGAAGGCACATTAAAAAGGAGGTATGGTTGGAAAACACACTACCTAAGGTGTGATGGCTCGAAGGCACATTTAAAAAGGAGGTACGGTTGGAAAGCACACTACCTAAGATGTGAGGGCTCGAAGGCACATTAAAAAGGAGACAGGGTTAGGAAAACACGCTACCTAAGGTGTGATGGCTCGAAGGCACATTAAAAAGGAGGCAGGGTTGGAAAGCACCCTACCTAAGGTGGTTGGTGGCTCGAATGCACATTAAAAGGAGGTATGGTTGGAAAACACACTACCTAAGATGTGAGGGCTCGAAAGCACATTAATAAAGGAGGCAGGGTTGGAAAACACGCTACCTAAGGTGGTTGATGGCTCTAAGGCACATTAAAAAGGAGGCAGGGTTGGAAAACACACTACCTAAGATGTGAAGGCTTGAAAGCTCACTAAAAAGGAGGCAGGTTTGGAAAACACGCTACCTAAGGTGTTTGTTGGCTCTAAGGCGCACTAAAAAGGAGGTATGGTTAGAGGACACGCTACCTAAGATGTGAAGGCACGAAGACCCACTTAAAAATGGAGGCAAAGTTAGAAAACACACTACCTAAGGTGTGAGGGCTCGAAGGCCCACTTAAAAATGGAGGCAAGGTTAGAAAACACACTACCTAAATGATGAGGGCTTAACAACCTGCTCAAAAGAGGTGATGATGAGACAATAATATGTCAAGGTTGAAAGTAATGCATCATGATCAATATGCATGTATACTTACCTGAGAAATGTAGGTCCCCCTTTTCTTCATGGAGTTCTCCTTTCCTCAAAAGTTTGAGTCTCTGATAATAAGCTTCGATGGCTCTTTTCGCTCTTGCTTACTCGAGTCATATCTTGTGATTTTGACCTCTAGGAAGGACTTGATATCATCATACTTCTTTGTCCTCCGCCCTTTTAACTCAAGGGTTGCCAATTTTACCCGACGATTTTCTTAGAAAGGGAATCATGGAGCCAGCTCTACCAGATGTTTTTGATTGCCCTCCAGCTTGATCATGCCCCCCAGTATTCAATTCGGGTTTGGGGATGAGGATATATGAAGGAAGATTTGATTTTTGACAAGGAATTGTTTTCATGATGAATTTTTGGAATTTCAAAGCTATTCCAAATACAGAAATCATTTTGACATCGATTCAAAGCAGAACTCATTATGATAAAATTCAAATGATTCCTATGGAGAGGTTTTCAGAAATGATGGAAACTTTTTGTTTTGATTTTGGTGAAAATGTGAAGTGACATCTGGTTGGTCACAAAAGGTTGAAATTTCAATTTGAGGGTTATTGAGAACTGTTTTTAAAGCATTCATTTTGTTTGCATGAATAATGATTTTGCTTCGCATGAGAAAGCACTGCCTACCAATCCAGATTGCTTGCCTTTGATCAGAAAGGGCTTGATTAAGCACGTAATGTAGGCTTGGGCTATTGGCTATGAAGAAAAGGATATTTGTAGGCTCAAAAGGTGTTTAAGGGACTTTAAGACTAAGGATCACTAGTGCTTATATCCCAAACTCTTTTGTTCATAGATTTCTGGACCTTGGAATTGATTTGTAAAATGGTCCACGGTGCCCCCCAATGTTGGGCTTGGGCTCTTTCTCTTTGTTTTTTTCTTCATTTGATTTTGAGCATCATTGCATTGGCCCTTTTTTATGCTCAAAATCTTGGATCCTTTGGATATTTCTTATGCCCCCAGCTTTGCATGGGCACCTTCGATTGATTGAGAATTTGCTTTTATGCCCCCCAGTATTGTTTGGGCACTTTCATCGTTGAAGACTTTTTCGTGCCCCCCAAGAGTTATTTGGGCATTTTTAGTCATTGAGGACTTTTTACACTTGCCCCCCAGTGTGGGGTGTGATCCTAGCCAAGGTTATTTTTCAAGAAAAATTTATTAGGCTCAAAAGGGGACTGCAAAGGGTATATTTTAGCCTTGTGAAAGGATTATCAAATGTGGCCTTTCTTCATCTCAAATGCATGCATTTAGGATCGGTAAGCCTTGCTTTCATGCGAGTATGCAGAGTGATTTCTCATTATTCATGCAAATAAAACTCAGCTTTAGAGTCACTTCATTGTGTTTTTTTTTTGGTTTTCTTGGTGTATGGTTACCTCTCTAAGGAATCACCCGAATTTTCAAAACTTGTTTGTTTAAACAAACATCAACATGATTTCTGTTTTTTGTACTAAACTTTGATTTCCCAAAAATCCTTGTGAAAACATGCATAGTTTTGGAAGAAAGGGGAAACACGCCCAAAGATTCTTGGCACAATGGTTTCATGTTTAAAGGTTATGTTCAATGTGTTATTTACATGAAACAACAAAACAAATGAAGGTATGTCATGAACACAGGAAAACACATGATTTTATTAACAGGAAAGGCTCATTTGACAGAGAAAGTCTTGTGGCATTATGAGCTAAATTGCTAACAAGACTAAAACAGGTTGAAACAGACATGATCAAACAAAAGGAAATAATTTGGTAGGCTCCATCTTCCCATTCTATAGTAGAACTTTGTTCTCTATCCTTGAGAGTGCACATTTCCTTTTTCACACCTTGCTCTTGCCATCAGTGCTTTGAGGTTTTCAAAACATTCCACCTCTAGTGCATTCACCGATCCAGTACCTGAAGCATGATTGGGTAAACGGTTCGAACCCACGTTTGGAGTTCCTTCGAAGGTTATCCATCCAGCTTTAATCAAATGCATAAGCCTCTTCTTGAAGGCACTGCAAGTATGAATGTTGTGTCCCGCAGCACCAGCATGGTACTCGCAAGTAAGGTCAGGCTTGTACCAGTTAGGGTAAGGTGGTTGCAGAGGTGTTAAGGGTTCTGGAGCTATATGCCCGATGCTTAGTAGCTTTTGGTACATCTCATTTAAGGGTATCGGTAATGGAGGTAGTTGTTCTTGGACTCTTTGGTGTGTGGTTTGAGGCTCAGGTTTTCTTGTGGGAAATATAGGGTTGAGATTGATGTTAGAAATTTGGGGCGAAGGGGATGGAGTGTGATAGTTCTGGAATGGGTTCTTCCTACCCTTATATCCACTTTCAACATAGTCAACCTCTTTCTTTTTACCTTCAAAGCCCCTTTTCTCCACAGATACAGAGATTCTACCACTCTTTACTCCTTGCTCTATGCGTTCAGCTACTACCACAGCGTCAATAAATTGTTGGGCCGAACTACCCATCACATGCTCGTAGTATGGGTCCTTGAGCGTGTTGGCAAATAGAGTGACCATCTCTTTATCCAGGAGTGGAGGATGTACTTGAGCAGCTAGGTCTCTCCACCTTTGAGCATATTCCCTTATGCTTTCCTTGTCCCTTTTCTCTAGGTTGGACAAACTGGTTCTGTCAGGAGTGATGTCCATATTATACTTGTATTGCTTGACAAAAGCATCCACCAAGTCTTTCCATCTTTGGATCTTGGTATTGTCCAATCTCATGTACCAGTTTAATGCCGCCCCACTTAAGCTATCTTGGAAAAAATGCATTAGTAGTTTTTCATCATGTACTACTTCTGCCATTTTGTTACAGTAGGATTTGAGATGAGTTATGGGGCATTGTGTTCCAGTATATTTGATAAATTCAGGAACACGAAACTTCTTCGGGACAACCACATTTGGGACCAAACACATATCTACTGCTCGTACTGGATTGTACAAGTCTACCCTCTCAATGGCTTTGATTCGAGCTTCTAGCGCTGCCATCTTATCAATGTCATCAGATGACTTGGTCTTGTGGGACTCATTGGCAAATGCATCTATGATTGCGGGGGTTGGTGCTGGTGGCATTGAGTGCACAAAAGTTGGATTGTGTGGAGGTTCATGACCATGTTCACTCATTGTTTCTTCGGGTTGAGCTGTTGCTGGAGGTTGAACAAAAATAGCAGGCCGGTTGGAAGGATCTTCACCAGAGGCATTTCTAAGTGTTTGCTCGAGTAAGCTAGTGAGGCGAGCCACGCTTGCTTTCAGAGATTCTAACTCTTCTTGGAAATGGGCGTCACGGTGAGCACGCTCTTCACCTTCCATGTTTTGTGTTCAGAGTCGGGTGTTATAGGCTATTTGGGGACCTATATTTCAACCTGTTGCATGTATGTATGTTATTTACAATGGATGGATGTATGTGTGTGGATGCAAATGTAGGTACATTGGGTATGACTGACAAAAACCCATGCAAAATGAATATGTAAGGGGTTCATGCTCTAAAGGAAGGTTTTAGGTCATTACATGATGGGTAGGCTTTCTACCTAGTCTTAAAAGGGTCTATGAACTGCCCAGTGACCACCTCACGTGAAGGCAGTATAGGGGTTTACAAGGAATGGTTGGGACACATTGTGACCGCCATTACCGAGTAAACACTCAGTTTATAGTTGGATGTTTCACGAATCTGAACCCCGACTGAAAGTCATGAGGCAGACCGCTACTCCCCACCTAATCCTAGAATTGGGTTTATTCGCAAAATTAAAATGCATGCTAAAGCGGTAAAAATGCGAGCTAAAATTAAAGACCAACAAAAGAAAAACAATCAAACAATCAATGCTTAGTCCGACCAGACATGACTGTCCCCAGTGGAGTCGCCATTCTGTCGCACGTCGGAAATCCACGCGGCGTCCGCTGGCGATTTTTTTTATTATTATTGTTGGTTTGGTTCTTTGGAGTCGCCACCTAGTATTATGGTCACTAGGAACCTATGGTCTGCGAGAGTCTGAGTAAGGGGCTGGTTGTGCAAGGGGAAGACGCATCACCCCCAGTGCACCCTACCTAAGGTAAGCTGCATTGTTGTTTGATTATTTTTTTTTCTAGGTCGAGTTTCTATTCGTTGGTCTTTTATAAGGTTCAAGATAGATCTCCCTTCATGAGGGAGTCTCTATCTTATTGGGTTAAATCCTAACCATTCTAAAATCTAAATTTTAGGATTGCATTTATTTACACCTTGTATCTTTAATACCCGAGGGTGTACTTTATCTTGTAATTTTACACCCCACAAATATTAAAGCCTACATCTGGATCCTAAAAAAAAAAGGTTGGAAAAAGGTTTTTGATATTTTGGCCAAACCCTAATGGATGATCATAACTAGTTATGATATCCATTTTTTTTGGATTTTTAAAATGTGAGAAAGATAGAATTTCTTTTGAAAACATGCTTGGAAAATTCTTTAGGACTTGGCCGTATGCTATAAAATATTTTTTTTTTTTGAAATTTTGTTTTTTTAAAAAATATTTCGGAGAAAACCGGGTATTTTAATACCGGACTTGTATCTTACAATGTAAGTATACAATCCAATATTAAGCAAACTTGGCAGAAAAATATTTAAAAGAGTCACAAGTTTTTTTAAAATGATTTTTGAATTTTTTTGGATTTTTTTTTTAATTTTTGAAATTGTTTTTTTTTTAAAAAAAAAAGATATAATACACTGCATGAACAGTAGACATGAATTATAATTCACGTCTACTGTTCATGCGTGAACAGTAGGACGTGAATTATAATTCACGTCCACTGTTCACTCAGTGAACAAAGAACTGAGACGACGAAGAAGAAGGGGAAGGGGAGGAGAGAATTACCTGGCGTGGAGGGAGTTGGCGGCCTGGCTGGTGGAGCGCGGTGCAACTGGAGGTGGTGAGGCCGGCGGCGTGCACTGGTCACGGCTGGAAGAAGAAGGAAACGAGTCCTGCAGAGGAGAAGGAAAGCTCACGGCTGGAGCTGTTGGTGTGGCTGAGGAGAGAACTGCTACCCCGGCTGCCTTTGGGAAGGAAGAGAGCTTCTGGGCAAGGTGGTGGATGCTACCTCTGCTGTCGCCGCCGCTGCTGGAGTCACGGTGGCAGAGGAGAAGATTTTTACAGAGGAGAGAGGGAGAGAAGTGGTGCAACTGTCACGTGAGATGGTTTTATGGCTACTGGAGGTGGGGATGATGGTGAGAAGTCAGGTGATGAAGGTGGTGGTGGCTGAAGGCCACGGTGGAAAGAGGAAGCAGAAAAAGGATTGTTTGCAGGAAAAATGAATACAGAAGGCTGGTTTTCGGCCAACTTTGAGCTCGATTTCCTCCGTCCTCTGAGCATGAAAATTGCTCCTATTTATAGGGCTGGAAAGAGGGTAATCTTGTCTTCAATGTGGAAAAAGTCTCAGCCCTTGATTCGACTCGAGTAATCCAAGCCGTTGGTTCAAAGTGTGCACCTCGAGCTGCCAAATTTTGGCAATCCAAGGCTGCAGACTGAACGAGGTGGCCACTTTGGGCCAATAAACGAAGCCGTTTCAAAGTTTTTCGACCCGACCGGACCATTCTCGAGGATAAAGGGGTTTCCTGTGGACATTTTGGTGCACGGGTTGTCGGATTTGGAGGAAGAAACGAGGCCGAAAATGCTCCTTGAAGTCTGCCACTCGGGCAGTTTCGCGGGGAAGATGATGAACAGTGACCCGGTTTTTTTTTTTTTTTTTTTTTTTTTTTTTTTTTTTTTGCAAAAACTTGGTAAAAATTAAATTAGGTCTTTCAAAATTCCAATCTTTCAATTAAGTTCAAATTAGGCCCCCAAACTTAATTTTTCACCGATTAAGACCTCAAATTAATTTTGACCCGCTTAAAGTGTAATTAAGTCCTTGCACTTAATTAAATCCTTCAATTGGACCCAAATTAATTCTTAAACATAATTAACATTCAATTTGGCCTATGATTAAATCAAATTGGCCCATTAAAAATTTAATTATGTCATTAGACTTAATTTTTATGCAAATTCGTCCAATACTCATTTAATTTGACCTTTGAATTTGCATTTTTCTATTTTTGCGCATAACAGCGTACACTTGGCCCTTGAAATTCTTCCGAAAATTGCAGCTTGATTTTCGCCTATTTTTGCAGCCTTTATTTTATTTTTTTATTATGATTTTTTTGGAAAAAAAACGAATTTTGGGGAATCACCCAAAAATTGGGTGATGACAAGCAACATCGATGATTGTTTCTCATCATTTAACTTCTGATGGTCCTCTATTTCATTCACCTACAATCTATCGCTCTCTTGTTGGTTCGCTACAATATCTCACCATCACCAGACCGGATATTACACATGCAATAAATTCAGTAAGCCAATTCATGCATACACCAAGAGAATCACATTTTCAGACCGTCAAATGAATTCTCAGATATGTTAAAGGCACTCTCCATTTCAGCCTCAGCATCAGTTCATCAAGTCATCTCAATATCTCAGCTTTTTCAAATGCTGATTGGGCTGGTTATCCAGAAATCAGTCACTCAATATCAGGGTATGCAATTTTTATGGGTGATAATTTGATTTCATGGACCTCCAAAAAGCAAACCACAGTTTCTAGATTTTCAGCAGAATCAGAATATAGAGCATTAGCACTCACTGCAGCTGAGGTTAAATGGTTGCTAAACATTTCATGATTTACGTATTCAACTACCACCACAGCCAACTTTACTCTATGACAACACCAGTGCCATTTTCATGACTAGGAATCCAGTAGCTCAACGAAGGTCTAGACACATTGATATTGATGTTCATTTTGTTAGAGAATTAGTCTGCAATGGTATATTAACAGTTAAACATGTGTCATCCACTTTGCAAATAGCAGACATCGTCACCAAAAGTCCATCCAAATCTCTGTTTCTGTTGTTTCGATCCAAGCTTCGCGTGTTGCCAACTACGCTTGACTTGAGGAGGGATGTTGGTGATAATAGCACATTACACTCTAGAGACAATCAAGGCAGCAATCAACTAGAAAATCACTCCTAGCATCAAGGAACAATCCATGGAAATCAAGACGTTATGAGGAGCTGATTAGTTGTGTATATAGAATCTTAAATATCTTTCCTTATAGAGCTGATACTGTTATTATTATCATATTGTATTTGATATTGTTATTATTATTAGACTGTAATAGTTTTCTATATAATGCAGCATTCTACACCATAAGCATCATGCTATGGTTTTCATTATTGTCTCTAAAACTCTTCAAATAGAACCTACAACAATAATTTACACAGTATACACACATAACAAAAGAAGATTAGCTATTTGACTTGCACTTCGCTGCAAGCCAGATAACTTTTTTAGCAAAAACAAATTAATATGCAAGCTCTTCCAATGTGTTTTTTTTATAGTAAATATAAAAAAAATTAAAGGATGAAATTAGAAATAAAAATATTCAATTAAAAGAATTTGAGTTAACCAATGTTAACTTATTAAACTCGTAATTCAGGTCATGCATCTCATTGAATGTAACATATTTTTATTTCTAAAATTATTTTTTATTTAATTTACACTAACCAAGTGCATGAGAATTAAAAAAAAAGTAGGTTACATGGGATTTTTAACAAATAACCCTAATGTTTCTTAAAGTTTTATTAAAAATAATTGAGTTTTTTTTCAATTCAAGTAAAAAAAATATTTTAAAAAACAAACAAACGATAAAATGAAATATTTTTATTTAATTTTAAGTCAAACAACCTTTTTTTAAAAAAAAAAGATTGTGTGGACTTTTAAAAAATAACCCTAATTTTTCTTAAAGTTTTATTAAAAAAGAGTTTTTTTTCAATTTAAATTAAAAAATATTTAAAAAACAAACAAATCATAAAATGGAGTATTTTTGTTTAATTTTAAGCGGTTAAAAATATATTGAATTAAAAAAAATGGCCAAGTGAACAGGCCTACCCACGCCCTTCTGTTTCATACATTACAGTGGTGAAAAATATATGATGTCTGTGATCTTCAAAATATTGAGATCATGATTCATTTTTCCATTTTATTGAGTGTTTGTCATAAACGCAAAATCATATATCCTAATTTATATTAATGTTTCCGAGCTTGTCCAAGAGTCTTTATCTGACGTGTGTGAGGCCATTTACAGAGCAGTAAATAATGTTTGGTCTAAATCAAACTGTCTTTCTGAGCAACTCTTACTTTTAGAAATGAAATTCAGTGTGAGCTATGTTCAGATCCGTGAAGCTTTTATATATATAGTTTTTGTAATTATAATTTAAAAAAAATATTTAAAACGACATGGTTAGCTGTTGTTAGTTGAATTTAAATACGTGTTTGGTAAAAATTATAGTTGAAGTTTATGTATAGTAAAAAACACATATAAATTATAAAGTGTTTGGTAAAAATATGATTATAGTTGTTTTTTAAAGTGTTTTTTACTTGAAAAAACTTCAAAATAATATTTTTGATATCAGTGTATCAAAATGATCTAGAAACACCAAAAATATATCAATTTGAAGCAAAGAAAAAATAAAAAAGTTCAATTTCTTTTAAAAACGTTTTTGAAATATAAAAACAAACAAAATTTTATAAAATTTAATTAAAAAAATACCACATAAAAATTATATTTCAAATTCATTTTTTTAATAAATCATAATTTAATTTATTATCAAACACTTTAATACCCAAAAGGGCACGGTGTTAGTGGTTTGGCACTCTCATCCCTTAAGCAAGGTCAGGGGTTCAACCCCTCCTTGTGTATGGAGAAACTTTCTTTGGGAGTACTTTACCCCTATATGAGCTGATCCGGTACAAGCGTGGATTAATCTGGACCAGTTTCAGGATACCGCGTGATTTATACCAAAAAAAAAAAAAAAGTCGAAGAAAGGAATCCACCCTCAAATGCAATGGTGACAAAAAGTTTTATTTTTAAGATACGAAGAGCAGTGACTATAGGCCATGGTGGCTCGCGACAATTTAATAGAATTGACCGTAACTAGTTTGCGATAAAGACTTTACTTTTAAACTCAAAAACTTTACTGTGTTCTCTCAGTGCAATAATTGTGCTTGTACAAAAGATTCCTATGAAACTGCCCAATTGAAATTATTGCAAGGAGCTTTTCCCTGTTGTTCAGTTTGGTAAATGTATTGCCTTCTCCATATTTAAGTTTTGATTCATGATTTGAAATAGAAAAAATTACTTTCATTTCTTATTTTATTTCATTTTATTAATATAAATATCCAGAAAAATTTATGTACATCTTAATTAATTTTATAATTTTAAAATTAGTAATCAATAAGATTTTGATAATCTTGAAGTTCATGGAATTCAAACTGGTGATTTCTAAAAAACAAATCTAAAAATCTACATGTTGTGTAATACTTTGTTTGTCGAGAAAGAATATCAACAAAACAATTTAAAATTGTTATTGTATTTTAATTAAGGACTTTTATTGTTTTAAAATAGAGAAATTGCCGTCAAGTTATAAAAAGAAAAAAGAAAAAAAATGTATATCTTACTCTCTCTTCCTGTTCTGAAACTTCAGCCAACCACAACCCATTGATCATCCCCAAGCCAAACCACCACTACTATAATACTATCAAACAGTTATCTTCATCTTAAAACAGTGTTTAGTAACGTAATGCAAATCATATTTTTAAAAATTTTAAATTTTTTTTAAATAAAAATTTTTTATATTTTCATATCATTTTAATATACTGATATAAAAAATTAATTTTTTTTTATTTTAATATATTTTTAAATAAAAAATATTTTAAACTGCCACCACTACGATACTTCCAAAGAAGTTATAATATCTTGACCATCACAAATCAAAACACCACTTGAAACCCACCTTTTTTACAATCTTCCCCTTCCTAGTAATCACAGAGCCGGTTTAAAGTGAACGTGGGTTTTGAATAAAATGAGATTTTTTAATATATATATATTTGACAAGTAAAACTTGGGATAATTTTAATTTTATTCTGCTCAAATCAGCTTAGAATAATCATTTAACCTCACCCACCACCAAAACAACACCCAAATCACCGTAAAATAACCTTCCAAGTACCACCAGAGGCCTTGAACTATTATTGCACATTTATTTTCCCTCACTAATCAACCACATGCCACCACCAGAAACAACTTCCTTTTTATTGACCAATCTTCCTGTTACGATTCAGGATGGCAGAATAATGGTGGGAAACATCAACAAGAAGAAGGCTGCTATGAGAAGGCAAACGTCAAGGACACGCAACCTGCTATTAGTTGTAGAATTCCGTTACTTAGTTAGAGTTAGTTGGATTAATCTGTTAGTAGTTAATATTGATTACTATAAAAGCGAAGTGTATGGATCACATTGGATATGAATAGATTGCAGTCCAATTTCGATCTCATTTCTCTCTTCTCTTGACTCTTCTCTGACTCTTATCTGCTAATATCATTTCTCTCTTCTCTTGACTCTTCTCTGCTAATATCATTCTGCTTCTTAGCCTCATCTTCTTCTTGATTTGTTAAGTGATCTTAACACTTCCCAATCTTAGCCTCATCTTCTTGAAGAATTGCTCGAAGATGGTGATGTTAATTTAATATGTTATCAACTAGTATTATTATATTTATATAAATATATGTTTATTATTAATAAAAATTTAGTTTATTTTTAATATTTATATAATATTAAATTAAAGAATTTCAAGTAAAAATAAAGTCCATGAGATAAAAATATTTTACAAAGAAAATTATAAAATTGTTATAATTATAGAATTTCTATTGCATAAAAGCATTGTTCTTAAAATGTTCTTAGTCTATACTATCTTAAATACCAGACATTCATTAGAGCCATAGAGACTGATACATATTATATTTTTTCCCTTCATGAAAGGAAGCAGTTATTCTCATAAACTAAGGTATAAGACTATAAGAGATACCTAGAACTAATATATAAGTGCTTGTTATAAAACATGTACACTGAACTGACCCGTATGAAAATTCCTTATGAAAAGATCATTTATGTCTTTGAAAAGGCTTATGACACGGTTGTATAAGTGATTCTTAAAATTAAAATCATTAATTTATCTTATATAGAGAATATTATGCTTTGATCCTATTACATGTTATCTTAATTGAGGTAACGAAAGGGAAGACATTAGATGTAACATGAATTATATAAAAGTACTTGAGTGATTAAGAGATGATTCATCACCCTAGATGAATTATATAAAAAATTCCATCTATTCTCAAATAGCATTGACTGAGAAGTCCTTAACCAAGATGAAATGAGATTTGAAAAGAATTTCAAATATTATTCAAACAATCAATGGTTATTATGCAAAGAGCAAACATGATTTAACATAGCAGATATACTTCATGTTTTAATATCAAATCAGAATATTATTGATGAAATGATATTAATTATACTGAGAAACCAGTCCCTAAAAGATTCAGTCAAACCACTAATGATTTTTTTAAATATTTTGAGGATTAGAACATGTTACTAGACAATGCACCTAATTTTTAAATATAAATTAATCAATTGATGAATTAATAATAAATTAAATTATTTAATTTATTTAATTCTATTTAATTAGAATTATATTTTATATTTGGGCCAATATATTAAGAATCTAATAGGTCACACATATTAAGAACCACTAGTCAAAAATTAAATTGGAATGATGTAATTAGATATAACTTGATTAAAATATATTTTAGAAATTAAAAACTAAAATATAATTAACATATAGATTATATTTTATATTGTCGTGAGTGGCAACATCAAGTGCGTTGGACGTTGTCACTGCTAGCAACACCCTGGCACAACGCTGTTGCTGGTTACGCTGGGTGCTGCCGCTGCTACAGATGTAGCACACAAGGGCTACACCGTGCATGGTTTCAGGCAGTTGTAGCCTTAGCTACCGCTAGAAAGCACATCGGTTGTAAGGGCAAGGTGCCCTGTCAGCGGCACATAGTAAAAGAAAGGGAAAAGGAGATGGTTTTAATATCCCATTTTATTTCATGACCATATGGTTTATTTTAATATAAAATAACATTTTACCCCTTTATTTATGCCTTTTTAACCCCACAAATAAATTTTTGATTTTATTTTAATTGAAACTCAAATTAAATTAATTATAGAATTAATTTTCCTAATATAATTAGGATTTAATTAAAAACTATTTTTCATTAAATAAAATTTGGATTTTATACCTTAAATTATTTTAATTAAAAAATTTATTTTTTTAATAGGATTAGGAATGAATTAAATTGTTTAGTTCAATTTTTTTAAGTTTTATGATATCCTAATGGGATTAAGATTTAGTTAATTAAATTGTTTAATTAAATAATATTTAGAAAAATATTTTTTTTCTAAAATAATGAGAGTATTTTAATCCAGAAAATTTTATTTAATTAATCCTAAAATATTTTAGGATATTAATAATAATTTTAATGTGATTAATTTTCTTATTAAATTTTGAAAAATGTTTTTTATGGAATTTTTGTTTGGGAAATTATCAAATTAGATTTGATTGAATATTTCTAAGTGTTAAAAATATTATTTTATAGTAGCACATAAAACTAATAATTAGAATTGAAGCATGCAATATATTTATCATGATATTAAAATATTTTTATTCATGATGGATGATTATTCACATTTAAAACCAATATGATTGTGCTTTTATTTGATGGTTGAATGGTTGTAATTTTATTAAATAGGGTCTGCAAGTCTTGCTTTATCTCTATTTTTTATTCTGGGTTGTAATTTTTTTTCATCTAATTCCTCTCAAATGTAACTCGAGGTTTCTTAATTAATTATGTAAATGTTATTTAATTTAGAAATATAGAAATTTAGATAGGAAATTATTATGTAATCTAAGACGAAAAAAAAAAAAGAAATGGTGACGAAGGTTACAACTAAAGTGCTTGCAATGGACTTGCTACAACTACCTAGGGTTTGACCAGCTAATTCTTTTCAATGGCTCGAAGGAGCTAGCTTAAATATGTCCAATTTTATATGTATAAAACTAGAGTTTTATTCATGGATAATTTGTCAAGTCACTCAAAGTTACCATTAATTGATATGTTTAATACTATAAAATTAGGTTCTACTTAACTAACCTATATATATGTTTAATGCTATATAATTAGGTTCATCTAAGTGGTTCTACTTAATCATATGAGATTAGAGGCATTAGTTAAGAAAAACATATATGATATATTTAGATAAAGAGTTGTCATCTAACTAATCTAGGAGTAACATAGAGATGTTATTGATAAATAATGTTATCTATCTAATTTAATTTATTTTGATTTGTTAAGTCACTCAAGTTAGATAAATTAAATGGAATCCTAACCCATTAGATAAATCAAATTAAGATTAAAGACCTTATCTAAATTTGGAATTTAAATATTTGTGCGTGAAACTAATACTATTTATCTTTATATAAATAGTTTTGTAGATCAAAATGAGTAGTAACATATCCCTACAAAGCATACTTGATACTAATAAATTAATTGGACCAAATTTCTTGAATTTGAACTGAAATGTGAGAATTGTTTTCAAGCAAGAAAAAAAGGTTGCATGTTCTTGAAAATCCAATTCCAAATACTCCTATTGAGGATGCTGAAGAAGAAGTTAGGAATGAACATCAGCGTCATGCTGATAATGATAAATAGGCTGCAAGTTTAATGTTAGTCAGTTTGTCACCTAAACTTCAAAAACAACATGAGAATATGGATGTCCATACTATACTATGATTATGCGTCTCAAAACATTATTTGATGAGGCTAGTAGGAAATAGAGGTATGAGACCTCTAAGGAGTTATTCCATTACAAGATAACAAAGGGTTATTCAGTGAACACCCATGTTTTGAAAATGATTAGTTATATTGAGAAATTGAACCAACTGGGTTTTGTCATGGACCATGAGTTAAGTATTGAGTTGATCTTGCAGTCATTACCCCAAAGCTTTTCGCAATTTATTATGAACTATCAAATGAACAAGTTGGATAGTACATTGCCAGAATTGTTTAATATGCTTAAGGCCATGTTTGTTTCCCGGAAAGTGATTTATGGGAAACCACTTTCTAAACTTTCCTGTGTTTGTTTGCCATTAGAAAAGTTGGTTAACGGAAAACACTTTCCAGTCAAAGGAAAATTTAGCTTGGTTTCCAGGAAAGTGTTTTCCTGGAAAATTTGAGCAAAAAACACTTTCCGGAAGTTGTGAAAAATTTAGAAATGTCATATTATTTGCTGATTATATCAAACTCGGTCCTCAAACTTTTGATTGCTATATATATTTTGTTTTGAATATTTATTTTTCAATTTCATGTCTTAAAATTTAATTTTTATATTAACTTTGGTCCTCATTTTTATAATTGTTATTTGCTTTTTCCTTATTATTTTTTTATTGAAATTTTTTTTCTATCAAATTTGATCCTTATTCTTTTAATTGTTACTTATTTTATTTGAAATAATTTATGAAATAATTATTATTATTATTTTAATTTCTTCATCTTTTATTTTTTTATTTTTTAGATTTGATCTCTATTATTTTGATTATTATTTATTTTATTTGAGATAATTTATGAAGTTATTTTTTTTTTAATTTTATTCTCATTCAACTTTTTAATTTTTAAGATTTGTTCCTCATTATTTTAATAAATTTGAGAAAAATAAAACATTAATAAGTTATTTTCCAGCTTATTTTCCATGACACTACCAAACACTGGAAAATATTTTCCAACTTATTTTTCATTACACTACCAAACATCAAAAAATAATTCACTTTTCCAGAATTCACTTTACAAAAGAAAATTATTTTTCAGCAAACAAACGGGGCATAAGACTGCTGAAAAGGCCCTTAAGAAGGAAAAATACCTCTTTCTTCTAGTTTAGTCTTCTAGAATGTCTGAGAAGAAAGATAACAAGAATAAAGGTGGTGTCTTTAAATTAAATAAACCTACTAGGGGCATCAAGAAAGACAAAGGCATTTGTTATCGTTATGGCAAGAAGGATATTGGAGGAGGAATTACCACCTTGCAACCGTGAAGGCAAATAAGCTTAATAAAGCTTCTACTTCAAATATGTTTATAATTGAAAATTATCTTACTACTTTACATTGTAATTATTGGGTATTGGATATTGAATGTGGTTTTTACATTTATAATTGCATGTAGAAACCAAAGGAAAGTAGAAGATTATTTAAAAGCAAAATGGACTTACGACTCGGTAATAAAGCAATGGTTGCTGCATTAGTTGTAAGAACTAGTTATTTTATTTTATCTAATAGGTTGATACTAGAACTTTATAAGTGTTATTTTATTTCAGTATTTTAAAATATTATTTCCATTTTATTTAATATTAAATGAATTTAAATATATTATTGAGGACAAATGTTGTTCTTTTATAATAATAATGTTTTTATAGATCTAGTAATTATGCGAATGATTTGTATATACCTAAATTTAAAGTTCTCAGGATCAATATAAACTGTAATAAAATTGAAATACATATTGGAATAAGTATTAAGAAACTTCGATTGAATCTAAGTGGTTAATATTTCTAGGATCATCTAAAAGAGAATGAAATTCTCTACTCCTCTTACTCCTCTTAGAACACTACATCCAAATGAAATACATTCCCAAGGTTAAAATATTGAATGTTTAGTTTAAACCTTAAGAAACACAAAATCTCTATAAATTTTATATGATATATCATACATTAATGAGATAAGAACCTCTCATGAAATTATGAATGACATGTTACTCATAATTGATGAGCCTACCAATTACATGTAAAATATATGATATTTATTTCAAGAAATGATTTGAAGCTATGAACTTCATGTAAGTTTGAAACTTGGTTGATCCACCTGAATGGATAAAACCCAATAGATCTAAGTGAGTCTTTAAAAGAAAGACTAACATGAAATGCAATGTATAAATGTATTATACAAGCTTTAAGGATAAGGAATATTTAATTTTGATGGTATAATCAAACAGATTTGATTTCATTAAAAATATAGATAAACCTTATGTTTACAAAAGGTCAGTAGGGATGGTGTCGTTCTCCTAATGTTATATATAGATAACATATTTAGAAATGAGATATATTTACTTTAATCATTAAAGTTTTGATTGTCCAAGAATTTCTCTACAAAAAAATTAGGAGAAGCAACTTATATATCGGATATAAATATCTATAAAAATAGATCTAGAAAGTTGTGTTTCAATCTATACATATAGATTAGATGTTAAAATAGCTTTAGTATGGAAGAATCTAATATTATATTTTTATCTATTTTATATGGAACACCTCCCTCCAAAGATGTGTTCTAAGACACAAATTAAGAGAGATATGGTGTAGATAGTATCTTATACTTGGCTATAAGATCCATTAATGAAGAAGATAAGTTAGAAGTTCAAGATTGTTTAAATTAAGATTTTTTTAATGAAATGTTGAAAAAATAATAAATACCAATTAATATATATTTTATTCTAAACGATAGTGTTCTAAGTTCGAAGAATTCTTAAGAAGAGAACACAACTTATTCTTCAACTGAATAAAAATATATCTTTACATTTAAAAAAACAAAGAAATTATTTGTATATGAAATTTATTAATATAGTAGCTAGGTTGTGGAGTTATTGCATAAGTAAAGAAATTAATATCTCATTAATTATTCAAATAAGTATTTAAAAATATTATTTAATTCGATAAATCACAGTGGTGCCCATCTAGGTTGCTGATTCCACACCTGATGTGACAACGCGTTCCTCCTGAGACAACAATTCCACACCTAGGTAATTTTCCCCTATGAATGGAATGCTAGCACATTGTGATTCATTTATCAAGGAATTGGTATCTCAAGAAAACCATTTTAAAAAATCTGCCGTCTGGTTAGAGATTATTCTCCGGCAGGTACCAATCGGAGTCATGCAGCCTGTCATCACTAACTCATGTAGCTCATCTGTGCGCTTCACGTGCCAATAGAGATGCTACTGCATGCCGGCCATTGATGGCCTCAAAAAGAGGCAGTCGCCGGTGACATGCATGGCAACCCCTAGCAGCAGCCTTGTTTCCATAATGAACATCTTATACACTACTGGTCAAATAAACTGAATCGTCAATCGCCATACTTTATGAGTGAAAATCATCGGAGCTCTCAAGTGATTTCATTAACTCAATGGGGCGGTTGTTTCTTTGCGATTCAAGCAGCCGTTGGCCAAGGGAACACACATGATTCAAATGAGATATTCTTTTGCTGATGCAATGAGATTTTCTGCTGTTCAAAAGTTCCATATTAATCATGAATAGTCTTTACAGAAATGCAGTCCCCACTAGTTGAAGAAGAAGGGTTGTTGGGGTGGTAAATATTGCAGATCTCCCGAGCTACCCTTTTTTTTTCCTTGAAAAGCTTCAGATGGGGTCATTATCAATCTAGCAGAAAGTCTTCTAGGACCACTTTTTCTGTAGACTCGGCAGCTTGTAAACACATGTGTAACATATTTCTGCTTCTAGGCAACATTTGGTACAAAATGTCTGGCAATTTCTGCAAATTGGCAGCCCTCGCCTCGAGAATGCTACCCTGAGTATCTTCAAAAGCCCACAAAGAGACAGTCCGTGCGTGGGAAATTTTACAGCTTCATTCAACCTTGGATCCAAAACCATGCACACAATGGGTCACCCTGTCTAAACCAGTCTACCATAGTACCATCACCCCTACCCACCACCTCTAGGTTTTTAGTATTAAAAAAAATTTTCAGTAATGGGGTCCACCCATTTCTGAAAAACGATGACACCGTATCTGCACAGATATTGTCATTTGTTTTTACTGTGTAAAAATGTTTTTGAAAAAAGAATATTTATATATAAAAAAAACAGCTTCCATAATAACAATATGTACTAAAATGATTCTATAATGTGTGCAATTGCTCTTCTTTATAAAAAAAAATAAAAAATAAAAAAGCTAGCATTATGAAGTGCTTGATTTGCCAAAACATTAAATATGTAATATTGCATATGGAATTTACAAACAAGAGGAGAGGAGTTGGTTTGGTATTGTTTTAAAATGATTTGAAAATATAAAAAAAATAATTTAAAAATAAAAAAAATTAAGTATTTTCAAAACAACGCGAAAAGAAACATTTAGAGAACAACTGCAGTTAAGTTTAAGATAGTTTCCTTGCAATTGCCGTCCCTCTTTGTAAATCAACAAAGAAATTAAGTGCCCATTTGAAGATTTGATCCAAAGATTTGAAATCAAATAAAGGCTTATTGGGAATTGAAGATTCCTTGGTTTCAAACTTTCAACCATTTAAAGGCACATCCACCACCACTATAACCACCGATATGTGTTTTCTAATCACAGCAACCTATCATTACAGGTGTGACCAAACTGCCTTATATTCCATAAGAAAAGGGCATCTCTATTTGACTATCTCCATTTAGGATTAGGCAAATCATTCACTTTCTTGCTACCCACGCATGCTCAATTGCTAGGATTCCATGGCTCCCTCTCAACAAGATGGATTTTCGACTTTTCTGGCCACCACCATTGACAAGAACAACAACACTAGAGATTTCATATTTTGTTACCTGTTCACGCCCGTGTTTTGAGAAATTTAATAATTCTTTTCAACCTCCATTTTAGCAGCCTCGAAGGAAAATACAATCAAGACTTCCTTATTGTCAAGTGTTGACACCAAATCTTCCCGTTCAGACGGATGACAAGATAAAAAAGCAACACAGTAGAAACAAGCTTATTTCTCCATGTCCAGTCCCCTTCCACAAAAGCACCTTGCAAAGTTCTTACATAACTCCATTCACCTACCTCAGGATGCACAAATTTGAACAGGAGATTACAATTTTGAAGTGAAAAGTGGAACTTGATGACATGACAAGATTCTTTCAAAACATCTAAAGACTCCAAATGAGCTACCCTACCACAACCACCACCCATCCATTCCAGCAAAAAAGTTAAAATAACTGGTCGGTTATGATCAATATTTAGCCTCTTACCAAAAGCCGAAGTTCGATGCACCGTCTCACATGGATACAAACCAGCCAAAATTCAACTGTGCAGAGACCAGTAGATGACAGAGATATAGACAAAAAAAAATAAAGAGGGGAAAAGGGTCATGCTTATTCCACGTAGTTTTTAGAAGTTGCATCAGTACAAGTATAGACAAATAAGGGGAGGAAAATACAGTACTAAGTGAAAAAGAAAATCTAGTAAATTTCTGTACCAGAGAGACTGACCTAATTGCCTGAAGCCTAAATCTACATCTTCTTCACTTCCCCTCTCAGAAGATCTGTTAGACATAGGACCTTGGTTTGTATTTTGTTGTGTAACTCATAACCCCCTGTTATGTTACAGACCATTAGTCTACACATGTTTGACAAACCTACTTTCTTTACAACTAAAAGAAGAGGTGATGGAAAATGGAAACAACACCACCACCGATAGAACTACTACTAATTCCTGCTACTTCTAAAATTCTAAGCACAAGATCAATCATCAGTCTGCAGGAAATGTCCAGATGGAATGCTAATGTCTTCTAGGGATCCATTTTCTCCCATTCATAACGTCCAGGGAGCGGCTTGTCACTAACAGGGTCAAAGTTATACCTGCCAAAAATCAGCGTTTCTATCAGCTAAGAGGATGTAAACTTCGCAGCAGAAACATTACAAGATAGTCCAAAGATCCTAAGCAATCATTCAAATGAGATAAGCAAATAGATGGGAGGCACATACTTCTCAGTAAATTGCCTTAGCTGCTCTTCTTCAGCTGGGCCAAAGAACTCATCCATTTCACGGGTTGTTGGGATGCGTCTTTGCATTGAGTTCTGTAATCTCCGGCTACTTTCAGTTGGGCTAGCAGGCTTAGTAGTAGAACCAGGGGTTCTTGTGTCTTCTGTGCCTCTTGTTAAATTGCAAGGAGTGGATTCCCTAGTGCTCCTGTGACAGAAGATAAATATGACATGGGCACAGTGAATATGTATCCTAAGGGAAAATAACATATAGCATAATGAAATGAGGAGAAACAACTGCTGCGCATGATGATGTAAGTCGCGTGTCATAAAGCTATCAGAACTGATAATAAATACAAAGCTTGTGCAAATAACATTAAAAGGAGACATAAATCGTGTCGGCATGTGAACAATTGAAAACTTAAGATTTTCCAAGCCATTAACACATTGCAGGCCACGTACATTCTGCAAAGGGTGCCAGGAACCTCCCAATCATAAAAATAACCAATCGCTTAAAACGCTAGAAATATTCGAACCACCACATAAAGCAACAAACCATTTTTTACTATGATGTACCTCAAGCAACAAAAAACTAAGAAATAAACTTCACAAATTTCGGGAATTACAACAGAAAATACGCAAAATGAGGTCTTTGTATTTCCCATATTCAATTTTCGTATATAGAGAGGATAGTTACAAGCACCAAAGGATCAAGGAAGGAGTAGAAAACCACTTTAGATATCCCATCCTCATTACATGAAGCAAATAAGAAAAAGAAACATTCTTTAGGCTTTGAATCAAATCAGAGTTTCTGTTAGAGCATCCTGTGTCCAAACATAGATAAAAACCAAGTCTTATAACAAGGAAAACACACACTAAACATATTTATGTTCAAAATAAAAACACCAAACAATAATAATATTGCTTAAAAAATACAGAGGTATTTGTTGTTGGAAGAACCAATGGAACAGCTTTGTTTGTTTTGATTAAAATAATGCAATGGCATCCATGTCTGAGAGCACTACAAGAAGAGGACACAAGTTAAACTATTTTGTTTTGATACACATATAATAAGGGCCCGCATAGTAACAACCAAATTGAAGTAACAGCAATCTAGCAAGAACTGTAAAGCATGTTCAGTGTAAAGTGCAGTAAACCACGAAATCATGGAATTTTTAATCAGAGACCTGCAAAATGCAATGAAGTCATACGAATCCTGTTATCCATGAAGATGGTTAATAATTCATTAAAACCACGAAACAAAGTTAGGGCATTAATTCCCCTAGATGCAAATCACACTTCAGTGAAGAAAAAAAACTATACATGACGGAAGATGTTTAAAGCACTTGAAAGAGAATTAGAGAAATTGGTAGCGTGGTTTTAGTTTCATGGGTCTAGAGTACTAAGAGTCTTGAGGTTAGATCCAACATCTTAAATTTCTTCTCAACACCGCATTTTCTCAGAAACCAAACAAAAAGGGAAGCAAAATTCTTATAAAGAAAATCACTTTAAAATATAAAAGGTAAGGCTTCAGAAAAAGATTCCACCACAATTTGTTCTTATTTTAAAAAGGAAAAAACTCCAACTATCTATATGTAAAGCAGAAAATCTCTCATTTATGTCAAGCAATTATTGGGGATGGAATGAAATAAATTTTAATTCTCTTCTTTATAGCTACGAGTTTTGTTTTAACAGAAATGAAGCTTAAGATACAGCTTAACCACCCAAAAGGCTGCCACAATTCCTCTTTAAACGCAAATTATAGTCTTCTCAAGCCCCCAATATTACAACTAAAGCTTTAAACTAAACCAAATAGATGAAAGAAAACCCTGAAAAAGTTCACACAGCCAGAAAAGAAGGAGAAAACCCCAAATCAGGAACGAAGTTAAATTGAGGCTTTAACATGTCAAGATTCTTCTCTTTCACTCTCAGCAATTAACAAAGCACGGGCATGGAAAAACCCATTCAAACCCCCAAGAAACACACGACTTTTCTATTTTTCATCTCTTTCTCTCATTTTCTCAGCAATCAAACACTAATACACAAATTTCCCCAACCCCAAACTATACCCGATTTTTTAAAAAGAAAATTGAAAACCCACCTCGATTACCCCTCTTTCCTTCCATTAACTTATCAACCAGACAGGAAAGCCCTAAAATTAAACACCAAAAAGAAAAAAGAAAAGCCTCCAATTTTTCCAAAAGCAATTTTTTAAAAAAAAAGAAAAGGCAGACGCATACACTTCTTCAACGTCCCCCCATTTTACCATTACTCAGAATTTCAACAAAAAAAACCCTAGAATAAAGAAAAAAGAAAGCATTTCAAACTTCTCAAGAAATTAAAGAAAAGTAAGAAAACCCACCTATCTCTACTTTCAATGTCCAAAACATTATCTCCAAAAGAACCCAAGTCTTTACTATTGCTGTTATTATTCTCTTCAACCTCTTTACTCTCCCCCCCTTCTCTCTCTTGACTCGACCCGGAATCTTTATCCACCCGCGAACTCGGTTTCAAAATAGGGCTAGGGCTTTCTTTCTGCCCCAATTTGTTATTGTTCTGACCACCCAGTCTCTGCTGCTGCCTTCGCGGGGAGCCATGATGCAATGATGGAACTGGAGGTGGTTTCTTCTCAAGACGGCGGCTGCGAAGCTGGAGGTAGCCGGCGGGAGACGAGGGGGGAGGAGGAGAGGCAGAGGAGGCATGCAATCTGAGGGCTTGTTGTTTCTTGAGAGCTAGGGTTTTGGCTCGGGTACGGACACCACAACTCAAGTCGACCACGGCTAAATCATTTGTCGTTTTAGCCTTCCTCATATACTTGCCCATCTCTTGAAAACTATACCCGTCTCTACCTCTCTCTCATGTAGGGAGATAGAAAGGGAGAGGGAGATGAAAAGGGGAAGCGGGTGGGGTTGATTACTAGAGAAAGACAGAACGGGAGGGGGAGTTGGGTCGTATTTGTAATGGCTGTGGAGGGAGAAGGGAAAAGGTAGGGGTTAGGGTGTGGGTGTCAGTGTGGCGTATAGTCTCAGTCTATTTTATTAGTCTCCTGCTCTTTCTTCTCTCGACTGGGGGTGGGCTGTAGTGGTGTCATGTCTACTTTCAATTTCTCTTCTCATTTCTTGATATTTTGAATTGCCGGTCAATTTTTTAAAAATTAAATAATATTTTTTATTTTTTAAAATTTATTTTTAATATTAAAACAATCCAAATACATTAAAATATATATATAATTTTAAAAAAAATCATAATTTTATAAAACACAATTTATGTCCTGAAACTAACCTTTCTAATTAATATTTTTTAAATGAATTGTTTGTATGTGTGACTGTTGCATTTATTTATTTATTGTTTTGTTTTAATTGTGGATATCCGGGATATCCGGGTTTGTATTTTTTAAAATTCTAAACTGAAAAAATAAAAAATTGATGGATAGGACGAAGAAAATTAAAAAATTAAAAACAAGAAATATTAATTTTGATCCACTGAAAGTTCTTATAATAAGCCAACTGTTAATACCAAAATCAAAGAATTTTATCTATTTTATCTGACTATAAATAGGTCTAGAGCTGAATTATTGGAACTCCTTGAGTATTTAAAAAAATTCCAAGTATTCTCATACAAATTTCACATGAAAAAACTAATATCTTTCTCTAATTAGATTTCAAACATATTTTTTATATCTCATTTTTTATAAGAGAAGTAAACTCACTCATCATTTCATTATGTGATGAATAATTATAAAGAATTATGTTTAAATAATGAATAATTATATGTTCATATTAATTTTTTATTTTTCATAACTCAGAGTGCAGAGGACTAGTGACAAAGGTTTGGACATACCCTTTGATAATTAATTTAATGAATTTTTATAAAAAATTATAATAAATAAATATTAAATTCTAAGAATAAGAATTTTTTTTAATTCATGTATGATAAATATTGAGAACATGTTTACAAGAGATTGGAGATTGGGAATCATTTACCTTGATTGTTTATAGAGTATTTATAATCTTTTTATAATATTTTTACCTTGAATTTTCTTCCTCTTATTTGAGAGGTCGTAATTCTTTTTTCTCTTCACATCCAGGTAGGGAGGGAAACCATTACATCAACATTAATATTGATAGGAGTACCATGTGTTTATAGAAGGTGGTCCTGTATCATTCTGTATACAATATTAATGTAGATGAGATCAACCCTTATAATCAACATTAAAATTGATTGATGTATAAACGACTCTTAAAGGATTTTTTGCACAGTTAGGATGTAGGGATATGATAATCTTAGATTCTCATCTTGGATGCTTGGATCCGAAGTAATCCTAGGCCCAAAGATGTTCAAACCTAGTATTTTACTAGACCTATGAGCGTTTGAGTTTGATGCATAGCCGAGTCCAATAAGATTAGATCTTATATCTTCTCAGACCCTCTTTTCACATGTTTTAACTTTTGTTAAGCTTTTATATTGGGTCTTTTTTCTTTTGATCTTTTTAGTCATGCGTCTTAAAAGGAAATGGATTTCAGTATGGAATGCATTGATTCATCATCATGCAATCTAAATAGTAAATGTATATGGCGGTAAGAAATAAGAGGATTGTTTTTAAGAAAATAAGGAATTAACTTTTATTTAAGCTATTTTCTTTACCGGGAACATTTTAGATAGATAAACTTTGTATTTATCAAATTTAATGAATCATAGTTTTTGTTTGATATCGTTATGCTTTTAAAACCCAATCATTTTTACTTGTTTTTTTTTTTTTGGCAAAACACAGCAAACATATGAAAATATAAAAGGAAACTTCTTTATTTTTAAAACAAAACAAAACAATGTAGGGCTTAATTTTAACAACAACAACAAAAACTGAGCAATTTACACTAAGATCAATCATTTTCTCAAGTAAGATGCAATTCTTTAAAAATATAACAATCAATTATTAAATATTGTTGATACTTGTTGCGCCTAATATGAATATAATACATCCAAAAATTAAAAAGAAAATACGTGGAAAATAAAGTCATCATCTAGTTCTTTAAAGAAACTAATCCTAAAATATGTATTAATTTCAAAGATTAAAGTAAATGACTGACTATGCTTAAGGGAAGATAGAAATCACTACTATTGTATTCTTTCAAACAAAAAATTATTTTTGCTATATGTTTTTTTAAAATTTATTCGACGCATATCATTTACTTGTCTAAATTATTTTCCAAGATTATTCACAAGTTATTTATTGTGATGATTTTTTAAGTTTTTATTTATTTATAAATCTATTTAAAAATATTTCTCTACCTTTTAAACATTAGTATATTTTTTAACAAAAATTAAACAGAATACTTCAGCTTCAATTTTGGTCCCCAAAGTTCTAATTATATTTGATTAAAAAAATAATTTTATCAAATTAAGCATTAATTTAATGTTAGAATCTATTTTGAACATTGCAAAAAAATATCCTTACAAAGTTAACCAAAACAAAATATTAAGTCTAATTCTAAATAAACTAAAATGGTGTTTGGCATTGCGGTCCAACTATATTTTTGAAAAAAATTATTTTTTTAAGATTCAAATTAAATCTTTTTATATTTTTCAAGTTGTTTTAATATATTAGTGTAAAAAATAAAAAAAAATTAATATATATCTAAAAAAAATTATACAATGCAATATGTCTTTGTGTTTTTCTAATGCCTTCCAGTTTTTTCAATAATAATTATAGTTGTAGGTAAACAATGAAGGATATCTTTATTAAAAATTGATACGGCTTGAATATTGTCATTAAACCCTAAAACTAACACTAGGATACCACCTATTATTATTATTATTTAACAGACAAATTATTATTCCATCATAACCATAATTTTAAAACTTGACTTGGCCCGGCGAGTCGATTCCAGACTCGACCGATCCAGGGCTAGAACATGACCGAATTAAAGAAAAAATAGGAAAAGTTATGACCCGGTATGACCCGATCGACCCGGCGGGTTGACCTGATAAAACCTGATTGCAACCTATTAATTTTTTTTTATTAAAACGATATTGTTTTAAATTTTTTTAAAATAGAAATTGACCCGACCGATCCAGTAACCTGATCAAAATTTGATAACCCAGTTAAAATCTGATAATCCAGTTAAAATTTGAAATTCAGACCTTAAACCATACGGGTTATCAAACCGGGTTTAAGAACTAGAATTCCATCAATTTCTAAATTGTAATTAATCCACGAAAATGTGTTGTCTCCATATATTTATGATATCGCGAAACGAGTAAAAGTCGATATTATTAGGGACTGTGAGGGACGGCAGTCCTTGGATTCCCTTTTAGGTGGCAAAGGGCATTTTGATTTTCTTTTTATTGGTTTATTTATATATTTCTCGTCGTCAAAGATAGGACTTGAATAATCCCACCCTCCCTCACAAGAAGTGTAATCCACGCTCCTTCACTCGTTGCATGATCTCTTTCCATGACATCATCAAAAAGCTGATGCTTTGGAATATAACTTGCTTGTTTTACTAGATATTACACTTCTTATATTCAAATTAGAGTAATTTGATTTTTTTTATTTTGTCATGAAGCTTGTTTTACTAGATATAAATATATTGATGGGTCATTTCTGAAATTAAATTAGAGTAATTCTAAAATTAATTTTAATATATTAAAAAAAAAACTATTTTAAAAAACATTTTATACCACAATTCCAAACATATACAAAACACCATCAATGGGAAAAAAAATTAAAAATTCAGTGCTTAATTATTACAAATTTTTGAATATATTTACTTATTTTGTTGAGAAAATTAGCTTAATTACTTAATAATTGTGCAATTAAAGATAATTCATCAAGTACATGTCCTAATCTAACCACAAACTTTATATATTTACTTTCTAGAGCATGAAGGGACTACAATTAAAGTAACAATAGTGTTGTGGGATTTTAGCTTGTTTGATTTCATTTATCAGAAAAGGTAAATTATTAAAGGAGTATTTTTTTTTTTGAAAAGTAAAGTTTAATCTTCACGCAATATGTTTTTTACATTTTATCTATTTTTTTTGGTCTCAAAACACATAACAAATAGTTTTTATTTCGTTTCATAAATTATTGTTAATAAATTAATTATTATTTCTCTTGTACAATTCATCTCTATTTTTTAACTTTTTATATATTACTAGGAGTAAGCAAAAATATCAAAAAATCAATTAAACCAAGAAAACCAGAAAAAAAATAACTGAAAAAACCGAATCGTGAAAAAAACCGATTAGAATTTTTAAAAAACCGATCGGTTTGGTTTAGTTTTAGTTTTATAAGTCTGAAACTAAAAAAACCAAACCGAACCCAAACCGGAAAAAAACAGGTCAAACCGGAAAAATCAAACCAAACCGGTTTGAACCAGTTTTTATTCTAAAAAACCGAACCAAACCAAAACTGGTTGGTTTAAACCGGTTTTAATTCAGTTTTATATTTTTAATAACTAATAGCTTTTTCCCTGTTTATTGTTCAAAAAGCACATAAATCTATACTTTATTCCCTTAATTTTAATTTTTTTTATTTTAATACATTTTATTTTTGAATTTTTCTTCTTAATTCCAAACTTTATTTATTTTACAGTTCAATTGCTAAATCTTGAGAGATGAGAGAAAGTTGTCAAAAACTTTTGAGGAGAGAGGAAGCTTTTGGGTGGCCAGATTTAAATCACCTAAAATTGGTATATATGGATTTGTTCTTTAAAAAAAGAATTGTTTCTGGTATTTTTTTTTCATGTTTTTAGATGAAAATCAGTACCTGGATTTTTAAAGTTTAAAAACTTAAATCTTAATTTTTTAATCATCACATACATCTTTAGTGATCGAAAAAGATAACAAATAATGATAAATCATCTACCTAGACAACCTTGTCCACCACATTAAAAAAAAAAAAATCGAGCACTCGAGCCTGGTTTTCCAAGGCCATGTGGGTTTTATTTATGCTATTCACGCATGTCTAGCACATGAATGTATGACCCTTCATTTTTTTATTTCATTTTATTTTATATGTTTTAATTGAATTATTTTTAAATGAATTTATTTAAATGATGTTTAGATAAATATCTAATTATATCATTTTTCTAAAATGATATAAGTGTTATTCATGATAATATTATCTTATAAATAATTATGTATGAACCTAAATGAATAATTTTCTATATGCGGATAAAATATATATTTTTAAAATTTTTATTGTAAGATTCTATATAATTTATCTCAACATTACTGCTGTTATGTTTTTTAATATATTCATGTCAAAATTATAAATTTATTATTTTATTGTTTTTTTTAATAATACTTTCTTTTAAGATTATAATAAACTTTTATTTGGAAAATAAAGCTTATAATAAAAAAATATCTTGTAAAAAAAAAAGAACGCAATTATGAAGTGAAAGAAGTTTTGATTAAAGAAATACATTTTGTAGACTTATTTCATATTGTTATAAATTATTTTTGGATCTTGATTTTAATTGCTTATAATTTCTATACAATAAACAAAATAACTATAGAAAGATATTATTACCAGAAAATTAATAAATAACAACAAAAATGCTAATAAAAAATATTTAGTTGATAATTTTCAATAAAAATAGCAATGGATTAAAAAAGATTCTATTAGCATTTCTGTTTGCATTAATGACATGTTATATTACCAATAAAATTGCCAATAAAAATTCCATAAATTATTTTAAAATGAAATAACACGTATCCTCCCACTTTTTTTCTTCTTCTTCTTTAGATTGAAATCCCTAATTTTCCCATGTCCCCTATATTTTCCGCCCTAATAGACAAAGCACTCGGTCTCTCCCCTACTCTCTAACATTTTCGTGTCATGATTTAGGTAATGGTTTTGTTTGTTTATCTTCTTCTTCTTTTTTTTTTTGAATATTTTCCTGTTTGGTTACCGAGAAAATTTGACAATTATTTCAGGACCTTGCATTGTTGTTGCTTTATCTTGTTTATCCCATGCAAACTATTTTTTTAGTAATTAACTTGTGTTGATGGTTTGAATTAACATTTGCGGTGGTGGAGTAGGATTGTTTCATGTCCTTTTAGACTATTTTAGGATCTATACGGCTTTGTCCATAAGGAAAAAGTTGTGGTGGGTGGGGTGAGTTTGATTCTATCATTGTTGGTGTTCTTGATCTATTCGCATTCTTTAGCTAAAAGTTTGTCACCATGTTAGAATAATATTTCATTGATATTTTTGTCTGAATTGAAACTTGTCGATGAAAGGTAAATCCTCGATAAGATACTTGTCGATGAAACATTTTTACTGGAAATATTTCATTGATAATTCCAATAATATTTATACCTAAATGTTAAAGGAATATTCTGTCGGTGTTTTTTAAATTTTAATAGTGTATATTTTTTGTTAAGAAATATAAATTAATAAAAAAAAGAAATTTTACTGATAATTATTTCTTTTACAAAATATAAATTATTATATTTGTGATGAAAATATATTTTTTTATTATTATATAATTAAATAAAAAAAATTTTAAAGAGTGTGCACCACATCATGGAACAAATATTATCGGATACATTTATCTTTCAGCTTCCCACAATTTGTTTAATGATTTATTAGTTTATATAATTTTTATTTTATTTCATTAAGCACGCACACATCAGCTTTCTAATTTTGAATGAAAATTTTACATGATGTAAAAAAACATATTCATAATATTAGAATACTTTTCTATCTCGTTAAAAAAATAACTTCAAATCTCACCCGTAGCATAATGATGGTAATTGGCTAAATAACAAAAAACTAAAGGAGATGTTTTTACCTCTCCTTACGTAATTCTATTTATTAAAATAATGTGTTTTTTTTATTTATATTTTTTAAATATTAATTTATTGAGGGTTAGACTTCAGAATTTATTTTTTATGAGGCTATCTTAAATTCGGACTATGGATATGACAGATTAACTCGAGTTTTTTTTTCTAATTATTTTTTTTAATTTTATTCTTCAACATTGGATTGATTGAGAATTAAGCTACATAATTTATTTTGATATGCTTTCTATGAGGTTATCATCATCTCATGACTTTGATCATAAGTTTAGCGGGTTAACTTTGGTTGACTCAAGTCGCTTTTTTATCCTTTTATTTTATTTTATTAAAATTTATCTCTCAACACTGAGTTGATTAAAAATTGAGTTTTATAATTTATTTTTATTTATTTTTTATTGGGTTATCATGGTCTCATGATTTAGGTCACATGTTTGATAGGTTAATACATATTGACTCGGGTTATTTTTTTGTATTTTTTAATTGATTTTTTTTTCAATTTCTTCATTCAAAATTAAGTTTATTGGAAAATTAAGTTTCGTAATTTATTTTAATTTGTTTTTTATGAGGTTATCATGATTTCATAACTTAGTATGCGAACTAGCAGGTTAACTTAGGTTGATCCGAATCAATCCAACATGTTGTCGTTCTAATGTTTATTAAAAAAATCTCATCTTAAATATTTACTTCGAGTCAAAGTTTATTTTTAGCTATCATTTAGGTTGTATTTGAACTCGCCAAGGTGACCGAGTCACATCGAATAAATCCCCACATAGTTTACATTTTTTAAAATTAGAAAAAAACATTAGCAACATCTTGATATTTTCTTTACATTAATATTTTTATCCGACCTACAGCGTAGCGCAGGTTAATAATCCATCATCTAATTCCCATGCTATGAAACAGGCCGAGAGAATACACACACACACTTAAATATTTATTTCGAGTCAAATTATATTTTTACCTGTCATTCAGGTTGCATTTGGCTTCGTCAAGACAACCAAGTCACATCAAATAAATCCCTATATAGTTTACATTTTAAATTTTTTTTTTAAAAAAAGCATTAGCAACATCTAAATATTTTCTTTACATTGATATTTTTATCTTTGCTACAACATAGTGCAAGTCAATAATCTAGTATTATTTAATTCCCATGCTATGAAACAATAATATATAAGAAAGAACTACTCTTCCAAGTGATCAATCTTCCATCTAAGAAAGGTTAAGACTACTCTTCAAGCAATTGCCTTATTCGATAAGGTTAATTCTCATCATTTTATGTATTTGTCACCACGAAAAAACTGATGCAACTGATCAATCTTCCATCTAAGAAAGGATCTCATTCTTAGAAAGAAAGAGTTACATTAGCTACTCATGGCTGAGATGGGATTATTCACTTGTGAAACCGCTTTCCTCTGCAATGCAATGTTTCTCTGAAGCTGCTGGGTTGAATCCGTGACATACCTTTAATGGGGTCTTGAGGTTCTTCTTTATCTTCTGTCATCAGATGAAAAGACCTGAGTGTGAGAGAAGTCACTTGGCAGCTGTATTTTTCCAATATAGAACAAGCATCACAAGCAGGTTCCTTCGGTGGAGAAGAATCTTCTCCCACACTGGCAAGTGCCAGTTTTCATGGTGCTTGGAATATTTTTCTTTTTTTTCACCTTTTTTCTTTTACGACAGAGGATATCTCTCGTCTCCTCTCTTATTATGCTTACCTCGCATGAATAATTGTTACCTTCTTCCTGTTTTCTCTCTATTGATTCATTCGGGACCAGTTAACATTAATTTTATACCATGCTACGAGACAGTCCGGGAAATGATAATGAGTTTATCATACTTTCTCAGAAGTTACAGATTCAAACCACTTTTCACGTTTTGACATATAATATTAATATTATAAAGAAACTGAAAAGCTTGGTGCTTTCACTAAAGCACCATTTACCATGACGCCAGTCTCAAAACACTACCCCCTGTCTTTCTCTCTCTCTCTTCAATTTTACTTTTAATATTAAGTTAACATATAAAATTAAACGTAATAGTTTTTTTCTATTTTTATTAATATAGGTATTCGGACCAGCTTGCGCGTATCTGAACTAATTTTACGGATTTTGAAGTTAACGACTATGTAAGCTTTCAGTGACTCTGGGAGAATTTGAATTTGTAATCACTGGGGAGCAGGTCTAAAATCTGACCAGTTGAACTACCTCTCAGGGTTCATGATGGTTTATTTTGGCTAGTTTGGTGTTGAGTTCTCGCTATGTTGGGGAAATAAATTTGAAGATCTACTGGTGCTTAGTTTAATAAAACAAAATGTAATTTTATTACATCAACGTCAAGCAGAGCCAATTTAGGAAACACGCACAAACCAACATATAAAACATGAACTGCACAGAAATAAAATTACAATGGTCTTGTTGTGCGGGGCAGGATTACAAGCTCTAAGCAGATGATCAAGTAACAAGCCATAATAGAATATATTTAATTGCTCATAAAAACTCTGCTAGGACTTGGGCTCTCTTCGGGGATAATACTGTGATGTAGATATGGGTGTTATCTACAAAATAACACTAAATAGCTAAGTTAGTGTTGTGTTTGAACGGTGTATTTTGTTTTTTAAAGAAAAATATAAAAAGAGTAATTGCATATATATAGTTGTGAATAAAAATATCAATCTCTTTCTTCTTCATTTTGCTTTGTTTGTGTAGCTTACCCCAGGAAAAAAATATTAGGACCATCTCATTATGAATTATAGATAACTGAGACAAGCGTAGCTCTTTACATATATGATTTACGATGTAATAGTTAAATGATACTGGTAAAGCGTAGATAAAGGTATAATCTACACAACATGATATCATCTTGGACATATGATGAGTAGTCGACATGAATAATAATAAATTAGAGAAAAATAGGAAAGAGAGAGGGAGGAAAGACAAGGAGAAGATTGAGTTGTTCGATTGAACCAAGTCTTTACATATATGATTGACTTTTTTTTTTAGCTAAGGACTAGAGTGGAGGTTGGATAGCAAGAGTGAAGGATGTTGACGGGATGTGATGGTGCGTGTGGCTTCCTTTAGGATCCAACGGTAGCCTTCCTTGTTGTCTTTGAAATTGTCTCGAAGGTGGCTTCCTCATGAGACGGCGTGTGGCGGTGATGATAGTTTAGTGTAGCTCTGACGCCCATTCTTTTTTTATTTCTCCTCCCTTCTTTTCCCGGTTTACATGCCTAGTGGTATGTAAGATTTTTTTTAATGTCAAATTTGGTCTCTATTCTTTTTATTGCTATTTTTTGTTTTTTAATATTTTTTTCAATTTCATATTGGGTCAGGTGAGAATTAGGCTTCATAAATTTTTTTAATTTTTTTTTTATGTCGGTGATCTCAATCTTATAACAGGTTTGACAAGTTAACCCGGGTTGGCATAAGTTGGGTTTGGCTTGGGTTTTTTTATTCTTTGTTTAATTGAATTTTTTATTTTATTTTATCTTTCAATATTGGGTTGGTTAGAAGTTGACCTTCGTAATTTGTTTTTCTTTCCATGAGGTTATCTCATTATCAGGACTTAGATTGTTGGTTTCACAAATTTACCTAGGTGACTCGAGATGTTTTTTTTTATCTTTTTTTTTTAAATTTAACTTCTCCCTTTAACATTAGGTTGATTGATAATTGAGTTTTGTGATTTATTTTGGTTTACTTTTCATAGGGTTATTAGGGTTTCATCCTCATGTAATTAATTTTATGAGTTAACTAGGGTTGGCTAAAGTCGATTTAACATATCGTTTTCTCAAAAACAATTTCAAAAAAATATTGTCCAATATGTAACAATCTCAGTATTTCAAAAAGTGTCATTTACTATGCATTGAATTTTGAGTTCATGATTAACTGTTTTAATTAGAAAACATATTAGCAATGCCTTTACCTTTTCTTGAAAAAAAAAACATTTGATTCGACCTACAACATAGTGTGGGACAAAGATCTAGTACTACACTATAAAAGAATCAAAATAGTCTTACATCTTTATATAAAGATCAATTCAATATATATAATAATAAAATAACTTTCTTAACCTATTTATTATTAATTATTAACACTAATATCTTGATTTTTTAATCATTGATCATGAATTACATAGTACATCTTAAATATTAAACACTTTACAAAAGGACTAAAATTTGCTAGTTTTTCTAGCTAATTCTGAGATGTTTTTTTTTCTTGAAATTTTTTTAAGTTGGCTTTGTGAATTGATCATTGAAAAACATGTGGTATATTTTTAGAGTGTCATAGGGGATATCTTGACGAGTTGATGAGGACTTATAGAGATAAAATTAGAAGAAAAAAACCGCCTAATTTATGGCAACCAAAAACCCTAATTGATCTTAAGAGAATCTAGATAAAGGGTTAATTATGCTAAAAATAATCTGAAAACCACCTCAAAGAATCTTATCTAAAGTAAGATGTTGTGTTTATTTTTAATTATAAAAGTACCCATTGTGCATAGGTACTAAAAGCTTGCCTAAGTTGTAGATGCTCTTGTTGTTTAAAGGTATACGACTACTAAAATCTAAGGTAGTTATTTTGGACCTAGTCCCTATAACAAGGCCTAATCTTATTTTCTGATATATAAGAATTGAACCCGAGAGGATAATAATGGATTATTGGGTTGTGGCTCGTTCTAATTGTTCATATCCAACAATGGATTCAAGGTCTCTACTCACTTTCTATAAGTCTGTGTGGGATCGTGTCGATCCAACCTAAATTCATTGATTATATCAGGAAGAGGATCAAAAACACAAAACAAATTCTGACACAATAATCATGGATATAAACTCGTTTACCCTTAACGTGTCATCTAAGGAAACACCTAATTGAAATTTACAATTCCTGGGCTGATTTTGAGTGATTATAAAAGTATAATTATTGAAAAAAGAAAAAAATACAAAAACATATATAAACAGTGATATTTACATACACATTCGTATTTATCCTTAATGTGACATTGAAGGAAAAACTTGAAAGTCTAGGTGAACCGTGAAGGAGGTGAATTAGGTTGCCAAATAAAAAGTCTTTTCTTAATTTAAAACAATATATATAACACAACCTAATGATTAATACAAATAAGCTGAAATAATAATAAAAATAAAATTAAATATGCACCAAAATAATCAACATAATAAGTAAGGAGATGAAATTAAGAGATTGTGTACTGAGATTTTTACAGAGGTTCGAATAATCATCTACTCCTTTCCTTGAATCACCATTCAAGAGTTTACTATCACACATAATCTTCTTAACGGGTGAGACCAAACCTTTACACAATATTTTTCACATGTGAAAAATTGAACACCTTCTCGAATCTTTTTTTGGGTTTAGGGTTTAACCTAATCGTTCTGCGAACTCAAGATCAAACTCAATCCTTTTACAAGCTTAAGATCAAACCTATCACAATAGTTTTACAGGGTCAAGATTAAAACCTTTCTCAATTCTTTTATGGGTTCAAGATCTAACCCAATTTGTTTTATAGGCTCAAGATCAAACTTAGTCCTTTTACAAAGGCTAAGGATTAAATATTTACACAATCTTTTTCAAATGTCAAAGATTGAAACCTTTCTCAATAACATTTGTAGATGGACAAGTATTAAACCACTCAAATAGCCTTTTAAAGGCTTTCTCAAGTGTTTTGAATTAAAAAAAAGGTTGTAAGAGGTTGTATATGAGTAAAGATATGATTCGAATTTTTTCTTTGATGTTTTTGATAATTTTGTTAAAGAAAAGTGTATTTATAGGGCTTAAAGATCAAACTAATTATTAGGAATAACTTTCAAAATATTATGCCCATTGAAGAATTAGTTAGACCATTATCAAAATTGGTTGGATCATTTTAAAGAACTTGAACAAAATTTGAAATTTTCATAAACCAGTTGATTTTTTTTAGAAACAACAAGTTGTTTCTCCAAATTAGTCAGACTGATATAGCTACTAGAACTTTTCTCTTATTTTGTGTGTTTCAGTCTTTTCTTTGTTCTTGTTTCCTTTTTAGTTTATTTAGGTTTTTTGGATATGAAAATTGATTCCTAAACAAATTGAAAGTTATTTGAAAAACTCTTTTTATAAGATCTTGATTTTTAAAGTTGAAAGTCGTTATTACATCAAGATTCTAATTTGAGTTTAATTAGGTTTTTTTTGGTATGAAAGTCACTTTATGCATCTATACTTTGCTTCTTTGATAATTTCCTTGAATGATTTCATTCTTTTGAAATATGTCTAAATCATCACAAATCTTATGCAACGCAACATATAATACAAGTAGAGCTATTTATCCTAACTCTTATACATGCCTAGACATTGTATTTAATCATCATTTTACTCAAGCACTAATGCATGTTTCATATAGACATCAATGTAAAACATATATATTAAACAATATTAGTCACATATTATATTATCATCAAAATTTGATACCATACATAAACATATATTAAATCAATCATATATCAAGATCATACAACATTAATAATATTTTTTTTTATCATCAAAACTTTAGATGATTGATTGCATGCATACTAACAAAATCTAATTAGGATTTATAATTTCTATGTCAATATTCTTGAGTTACGAGAGAAAAAACAAATAATTAAGAAAAGCAAGAAACATAAAAATATATATGGTGGTATCAATATTTATACACAAGAGTTTATTTATCCTTAGTACGACATTCGAGAAAAAGTCTAATTAGGATATACGAATCACACCAAATCATAGAAATAATAAATTATTCACACACACACATATTTTATAATATTACTAATTTTTTTAATAATTTATATATTATTTTTTTACGATACCCCCTATAAGTCACCATCCATAAATTTTTCGAGAAATGTTATCTTAAACACCATATTTGTGGATCTGGCCTTCCAAAAAAGTATAATTATTTTCTTTATAACCAATTCTGACATTTTTTTCAAAATCTACAGGGGCTTTTGTTTTGCTAGCGATGGATGCATCATCAATAAAACATTAAATTATTAATATAGAAATTTTAAAGGAAAGTTTTTGACACTTCAAAGACAGCAACATTTGTTTTTCCATGAATATTCTTTGGCCCCTGAGAGAGATTACAGGACAAGTTAAGATTTTTTAATACTACGGTAACAGTTTTTTTTAAAAAAAGATATTTTTTATTTTAAAATATATTAAAATAATATTTTAAAATTTATTTTTAATAAGAAACAAATTAAAAAACCAAAAATTACTTTTAAAATACAAAAATAAATAAACTATAAACCTTATCATTTCACATACTCCACATACAAGAAACGGCTGCACCATTCCCCAAACCAGGTTTAAAGAGGCGAGGCTATTTCTATTCATTATATGAATGGTGAGTTTAATAAATTAACTTGATTAATTTTAAATTTTTAATTAATTTTTTTTTAATTTTATCTTTTAATATTTAATTAATAAATAATTAAACTTTATAATTTTTATTTATTTATTTTTTATTAGATTATTTTAGCTTCATAACTCGAAAATTATGTTTAACAAGTTAACCTGAGTTGACTCGGGTGTTTTTTTATTTTTTATTTTTAAAATTGATTTTTTTTAGTTTCATCATTCAACATTAAATCAATTAAAAATTGAATTTCATAATTTATTTGATTTATTTTCTATAAGGATATTTTGGTTTTATGATTAGGGTCACGAGTTTTGACATTTTAACACTGATTAAATTGAATCATTTTTTATTTTCTTTCTAAAAAGTTTTTTCAGTTTCATGACCCAGGTCATGGGTCCTTCAACATTAGATTTGATCTTTATTGGGTTGTTCCTATCTCATGACCCGAGTGACAGGTTTGATAGGTTAACCTAGTTGAGTTAGTTTTTCTTTTTAAATTGATTCCTTTTCAATTTCATTATTTAATATTGTGTTTTATTGGAAATTAGGCTTCATTATTTGTTTCAGTTTGTTTTTTATTAGATTGTCTCGACCTCATAACCCGAGAATAGTGCTTAACGAGTTAACTCAGGTTAACTTGACTTATTTTTGTGTCATTTTTTTAATTAAAAATCTTACAAATTTTATCGTTCAACATTAAATCTGACAATATTGATTGGAAATTGAGTTTCATTTTGATTTGCTCTCTATTAAATTATTTTAGTCTTATGATTAGAGTCACAAATTAACAAGTTAACCTGAGTTAAATCAAGTCATTTTTTATTTATTCTTATATGAGGTCATCCAAGTTTTATAACCTGAGTCATGAGTTTAACGAATTAACTCGAGTCATTTTTTATACTCTTCTTTTAATTTATTTCCTTTTAAATCATATCCTTCAACATGAACTGATTAAGAATTGCATTTTGTAATTTGTTTTGATTTACTTTCTATGGAGTTATCTCGGTTTTATGACCTGGGTAGTGAGTTTCACAGGTTAACTCAAGTTGCTTTTTGAGATTATTTTTTAATTGATTTTTTTAATTTAATCCTTCAACATTAAATTGATTGAGAATTAAATTTAATAATTTGTTTTGATTTGCTTTTTATGAGTTTATCATAGTCTTGTAACCCAGATAATGGATTTAACATATTAACCCGGGTTGATCTAAATCAATTCAATATATTGTTATTTTAATATTAAAAAAAGATGTCATTTTGATTGTTTTTAGTTAAATTATGTTTTTATGGGTCGTTCGAGTTGTTTTAGACTTGTAAAGTTAACCAAGTTATACTAGATCAATCCCCACATAGTTTTAAATTTGTTTCCACTAGTAAAAAAACATTAGCAACATCTAAATATTTTTTATATTTAAAAAAAAATAACTCGATTTGCAAAGTTTCACAGGTTAATAATCTAGTCAAATCTAAACCCACTCTAATCCTTTCTTCTAGTTGAAAAGAAGGATATTAGAATGTGTTTAAGAATATAATAATAGTTGTTTTTCAAAGTAATTTTTACTTATAAATATATTAAAATAATATTTTAAAAATTTATTTTTAAATTTATCACATCAAATCAATTAAAAAAATAAATTTTAAATTTTAAAAAACATTATTTTAAAAACATTTTAAAGAATACTTGGCTCCATAGTCTAACTCGACGCGATCAGAACACACCCAGATATTATATGATGCCAATGTCCAGTGACTTCTCTTGTTTCTGTGCAAGTAAAATTTATACATCAAGGTTTTTTTTTAATCATGCAGAGAATTATTAGATTTATTAGTAAAAAATTGGGATATTCGGATAATTCATGTCTACATAGAAGCAAATTTAGTGGTAGATTGATTAGCTAATTATGGTTTAATTAGAAGTTATTTTGATAGAATTTTTTTTTTAATGACCCTTCTGTGGGTCTTTACTATATTTGTATTATGATCTGATTGGATCAACTCTACCGTGTTTAATTTAATTAGATATTTAGCTCTGATTTCAACAACAACAAAAATCAAGGTTTTTTTTTTACATCTTTTCTCTTACAAGAAAAAGATAAATCTATTCGAGACTATTATATATCTAGACCTTATTAATTATCATCTTGATATATATATATATATTTTTTTTACTAAGATATAGAATAAGTTGCCGTTTGCAAGATAATTAACTTTAGGGTTTGACCTTTGAAAATTAAGGAAAATAGCATACCTCATTATCACTAAATTAATCCTTTAAGTTTTTTTTTTAAGTTGTACAATATCCATTGATATTTATTCTCCAAATGCTCTTTTTTCCTATCAAATTTCTAAAAATAAGTTTATAATAGTTATATTAATATTCTCTACGGATGATTTTCCATAAATAAAAAAAGAAAATTTCATGATTACAACTATTTTTTAAATAAATAAAAATAAAAATTTATAATAGTTATATTAATATTTTGTATTTGTGATAATCTAATTATAAAATATTAATTTCATTTCATTCAAATTAAAAATCATCATAAAAAATTTAAACATATGAACTAAAAAAATAAATCTTTTGGGTTAAATTTTTAATTAAAAAAAAAGAAAATTTTAAAATTTATACTACTAACTGAAAATATTTTACTGTTCATATTTTGTTTTTCATTTTTAAACTATATTTAAATTCTTGTTTCAAATCCAGCATATATTTAACAAAATAAAAAACTAGTTTTTAAATTTTTGAAATGAAAAAATATTATATTTAAACAAACACTCATTTTCCTTTTTTTAACTCTATTCTTTCAGAAAAGTAGATCATTGTTCTGATTTAAAAACCTCATGTCCTCCACGACAGCAAAGTGATGAAGGCAAAAAAGTAAGAACAGGTAAATGCCGATCAGCTCATGATGTCCGGTCAGCATTTCACGCGCCGTTGGTGGAGGGTGACGACACTTTAATTTGACTTCTTCTCTTTTCTTTGAGCCCAAATGGTCAACAAAAAAATTGTTTGAATGGCCCAAGACGACTTTTGGGCTTCATTGCAGATTTAAGGACACAGAATACCTAATTATTTTCGGAGTAATTTATGTCTAATACGTGACCATTTAGAATTAGTTTTTTTATTTAATTAAACTATTGAATAAAAAAAAACATTATGTTAGGTTGTACAAATAAAAAAATAAAATATTATCATTACATGTGAAGACCAACTAAAAACTAAATAATATTTAATAAAAAGTTAAATTGAAAAAACAAGAGATAAATGTTGATATAGATATCTGATTTTAAAATACGAGTCATAAACTTGATTATATTTAATAATTTTATGTATTGAAACTTATTTTTTATTTAATAAAATAATAATAAAAATAAACGCATAGAAAAGCAATTTAATGAAATTAAAGAACACAAATTAAGTAGAAGAATACTTCTAACATAAAAAAATATTTTGAAATCTTATTAGTAAACTAAGTAAAAACTAAATCATATTTTATTTAAAAAATCATAAAATATTGTTAAAATTGGAAAAATAAAAAGCCTATAATTGTTTTTTATTAAAATCCAATATTAAAGGATGAAATTAAAAGAAAAAAATAAAAGAACAAAAAAAACCCAATGGACCAAAACCAAAAGGCTTAGGCCCGTGAGCTTCGACTAATTTTTATTTTTTTTACGGGGCAGACGACATGTTGTTTGGTCTAAATATTTTTGAAAAAGAATAAGCAATCGACATTTCACGTGTTATAGTAGACCATGCATCAACTGTTGGCCTAATTTTAGGCGACCCGAGGGTCTTCAAAAAGTTAGGCAGTGGATTTTCTTTTTAAATTTTATTTTTCAACCTATTTTAAACCAACATGTATAGAAAACACTACCATACACCTTTGCAAACCCATCTATTATCTAAAAAAAAAAAAGGTTCAAAAACCCTAAATCAACACGAAATCAAAAAAATATTTTCAAGCTCAAGTCTATGTTTTTAAGCTATAGAAAGCATAAAGAACACATATGTAAAACTCCTCTTATCGAATGAAACTTATTGATACCAAAATTAATCTTTTTCTTAGCCAGAAACGATGTCAACTAGACTTTCTTTCTTCCACTAAAATTCACCTACTCTCTTCACCCCTCTCAAATCAAAGATTAAAAAATAAAGAAAATAGATTTTCAAACAATAATTGAATTTTAAAAATCTTGAGGGACCATAAGTTCATCATTGAAAAAGTAGGAATACCAAAGTGAACTTTTCGGCCTAATTCCAAAATTGCCAACTATTTTCTTTGTTTTACCCACTTTGGTGTCCTTTCTTTCAATCTTGTTCTTTCTTAATAAATTTAAAACAATTAGCCTTAAATTTGGCCATAAAAGGATGCAATTGTCCGGATAAAAAGTTTGATTATCAAAATGAAAAAAATACTATTAAAAGGATGCATTTTTCCAGATAAAAAGTTTGATTATCAAAATGAAAAACAAAATTCACAATGTAAGAGGAGTTACAATGTTCGGGGCTACAATATTTTACGTGACGTGTTTTAATGTTTTCTATAATTCTTATGCCTTCATTTTGGGATCTAATGTATTTTCTTTTTAGATATGCTTTTCAATATACTTAAGAATATGAATTTGTGCGTGAACACAAGAAACCCTAACAAATTTTATTTTTTTTCACCATGACAATAAGTATGATACCGAGAATTGCTATTTCCTAAAAAAAATAGAAAGATTGGTCGCTAGTTGTTATCTTTGACACTTTATAAACAAAGAAATGTAACCTAAATAAAAGAAAAAGAGATATGTGTATCCCAAGATATATTATTTGAGATCAAATAAGTTCCAAGGATTATATCTTCACTTGCGTAAAATAATGTTTTTAGCTTTTCAATAAACAAAACAATATTACTCTTCAAGTAGTCTCCATATATTTTTTTTTCCATAGTGTTGTTTATCTTTATATCTTTTAAAAAATCAACATACCTCTAAATAAAATTTTCACATCTCCAAATGTGATCTCCAACCTCCATGCATTTAATAAAATCTTGATATCTTTAAATAATGAGCTCTTTAAACCTTCATCATTTCAATATCATCATGTCATAATTCTTTAAACACTTCTCACCATGGATATTGCTCGGAATTATTAATTGGATTGTTTAATTGTAAATTTGAAATAATTAGTTGTATTTAATCAATGGTTAATTATTAACACATCTAGACAATGAAGAAGAAGGTGATCTGAAGTCTCATGTTCGCTATCACAAAAAGGACATCAAGCTTCGACCTTAAGAATTAATCTGCGGCAAAAAAGTAAGGATCTAGTAGAAATACAGATTTGAATAGCAAGCCAAATAAAGGAAGGAACCTTTGGTAAAGTAAGGATCCATTTAATCTAGTAGAAATAAAGTAAGGATCGTCAATAGAAAGAAAAATAAAGTAAGCATCCATTTAATTACTTTCTTAAATATTAGTAATTAATTATAAATTTGAAATAATTAGTTGTATTATAAATTATAAATTATTAATCTATTAAATTAACAAAGTTTTACTTGATAACTATGCTTAAAGATACTTGCATGGGTTAAAATATTGAAAAATAAATAATACTACAATGAGGAGATAACTTTTTTTTGTATGTAACTAGGATAAAGTGTAATTGCGGTTATTTTTCAAAGTACGTTTCATGCTAAAATATATTAAAATGATATTTTTTTTAATTTTTAAAAATTATTTTTAAAATCAGCGTATTAAAATGATTCAAAACATTAAAAACATTAAAAATATTTAAATTTTTTAGAAATATAGGTTAGTTCTATAGACAAGAAATGCCACATCAAGCTTGAATAGAAAATACCCACTTCCAGCTCAACCCTAACAGTATAAAATGAAAAAAAAAAATGTTGAGGTCTCTCTGTAACGATAGATCTCTTCGGAATTTTTTAAGCTTGCTTTATCACTAGAGAACACTGAATCTGGAAGTTCCACAGGCATCATTGACCATTGCTCTCCTCTACAATAAATAATTTGTTCATAAGAACCTCTTGATGTGGAGGTCCTTATCTAACAACATAGTCAACACAGCAGCTGGTGAACGTACTATCATCGAGGGAGGGTCAAAGATTGCAAAGAAAACACGACCACAACCTGACCGAACAAGAGATGGAGTAACTTAATCATCTAGGTGGTGGTCTAGTAGTAAAAGTTTGGGACTAAAGGGTTTGCTCCCTCTTAGGTCTCAGGTTCAAACCCTATGGCTGCTCATATGATGGCCACTGGAGGCTTACATGGTCGTTAACTTCAGGGCCCGTGGGATTAGTCGAGGTGCGCGCAAGCTGGCCCGGACACCCACAATAATAATAATAAAAAAAAAGAGATGGAGTAACTTTGCACTTGAGGTTGTGGCCCGTGATAGAAGAAACTTGTTTCTTTTCTTTGTATCAGAGTTCAAGTTTTATTGTATATGTATATCATTCTCGCGGTGCCTTACATGTTCACTGGGCATACAGGATGTTTAGTGGGCCTGAAGATTAGTTGTGGTGCGCGTAAACTGACCCGAACACCTCTGGTTACCAAAAAAAAAGATGGAGTAACTTTGCACTTGAGATTGTGAACCAGTAGTGGAAGGGACTTGTTCCCTTTCTCTACACCAGGATTCAAGCTCCACTGTGCACGTCTGTCACCCCTGCGGTCCCTTATATGCTCACTGGGCTTGCAGGATATTTAGTGGGCCCAGAGATTAGTTGTGGTGCGCGTAAGCTGGCCCGGACACTCCAAGTTACAAAAAAAAAAGATGGAGTAACTTTGTAGGTGGTCAATGATAAAAATCTAGGACTAAAAAGTTTATTCATTCTTTAATCTCAAGTTTGAGCCCTAAGGTTGCTAATATGACAGTCACTAGAGGTTTACATGGTCGTTAATTTCAGGGTCCGTGAAATTAGTCGAGGTGTACACAAGCTGACCCGAATACCTACATTAATTAAAAAAAAGATCGAGTAACTTAATTTTGAGTGATATAACTCAATTAGTTAAATTTTAGGTTTATAAACTTTAAGGTTACTGAAAATGTTATAAACTTTAAGGTTACCGGAAACTTACTTAATCGAGGTGAGGTATGTGTAAACTGATATTAACATTCATAATTATTATAAAAAAAACATCAAGTAACCTGCCCATTTGCCGAAACAAAGAATTTTGACAAAAATCACTACTCCAAAACACCATCACCATAATGATCCACCCCATCAATGATGGCTGTTATTTAAAGTTCAAGGATAGGGAGTTTCAATGGTTTAACAAGTATTTAACTAAAGCCTAGTCTATGATGTGCACAACACTTACGGCTAGGCCAACAAATTTGCTTTTTTAATTTTTTTTCTTTTTTATTTAAATAAGTATTTTTAAAAAACAATAATATTCTAAAAAAATATGCTCTAAAAGTATATATGTAATAGAAAATAAAGATTATAAATATCGCATGGTGTATTTATAACTCATGAATCTTGTTCTTTTATAGAAAAAAAAAATTAAAGTGTAATTTTATCTTTGTGATATTATGAGTTATATTCCATTCATTTTATCTAGCGACATGGTGACATTGCTGGCCATGAAAGACTTTAATAAATTTAATGATCTTTGTGGAGTATAGATTTATTTAATTAAGTTTATTTGTTAAGAAATAATTCCTCTATGATTTTATATAAAAACATATAGAATTGATCGTGTTAGATTCAATCATCTCTTAGATTTGACCAATACCTAGGCTAGATACACTATTAAATCCATTTGTGGTTGGGTCTGGCGTTATTGTCGAGCCCAGCCATGACTAGATCTGGTTAGCACTAAACCTATCACGCCCGAGGCTTGACATACTACCACGCTCAATTGTGGCCGGGTCTGACTAGCAGTAGACCCAACACATTTTTATTAAGGTGTGTTCATGTTTGAAAAAATTTATATTCGTATTTTTTTTTTAATCTGGTATTTTTTAATAAATATATACCTATAAAATCTTGATTTATTATGTATGTATGTTAGGCGTTTTCATTTTATGATGGACGTGTTGCAAATGCATGATTAGAAAATTCAACGACGAGTGCGGTTGAAAAAAGGTCTTGTACAAAGCCGCATGATAATATTGGTTATAAGGGCACCAATTGGTTAGGTCAAATGTTTCATACTTTTCCCTTCTCGAAGGGTTTTGAGTTTCAACCTTCTTCTAAATTGAAAAAAGAAGTAAATAAGGAATTATTTTTTCTTTCAAAAAGGGTGTTTTCCTATTATTATTTTATGGATTTTTCTAACATTAATACTAAAATAAGTCTTCAATTGATCAAGAAAAACTATTCATGCTAAATTTTTTGTAATATAAAAATAATAATATTTAAGCTCTTTTAATGTAATTTAAAGAAGAGAAAAAAAATTCATGACTTAGACATTAGAGGAGCTAAATTTTTGCAATGTAAAAAAACAATGTTCAAGCGCTCTTATTGTATTTTGAAAGAAGAGAAAAAATTCATGAATTAGACACTATAAAAAAAAGGTGAGAAAATTACCAATCCTCAAGAATCCAAACATATAAGGATAAAATTGAAAAGATATAGTTAACAAAAAAAATTTAAAAATAAAGCACCAACAAATCCAGGTAAGATCACCAAAACTCACGAGAGAGGTCATGTGAATAGTATAACCCAATAGATAGCGAAACAATGGGTTGATCCGTGACTCGGGTGACTCGAGGTTTAGGGTGGGTCGAGTTTCAAAAGAAATTTAGGGAGAATTGATCCATTGTAAAACAGTAAAAAACACAAGTTGACTTGTAACTTGGTTAACCTGTGGCAAACCTAGTCAAGATCGGGTGAAAAATTATTGACTAGTTTCCTTTATTTTTTTTCAAAATGATGTCATCCTTACTTTATTTATAAAATAAAAAAAACTATTTGACTTGGACCGATACTTGCCTTGATTCGACTCCTAAAAAATAAGAGCATGGCCTAAAAATTTGAATTAAACAGAAAAATCAAAAAGAAAAAAGAAATTCACAAGAGAATCCAAATTAAAAATAAAGATCAAGAGAATGAAGACCAAGCTTGAAAAAATAAAAAATTAAAATTATGAATCCAATGATGAAATTGAAAACAAATTAAAATTTGATTAAAGGGCTAAGAATTAAAATTTGAAATCAAAACATTGAGGGCCTAAACTTAAATGTCATCAAATTTTAAATTGAAGGGTAAAATTGAAAAGAAAAATGAAATTAACAAAAGAATCCAGAACAAAAGGTAAAAAATCAATGATGAAATTAAAAATAAGTTAAAATATAATAAAAGAGCAAAGAATTAAACTTAAAAATTAAAATATTAAGTGACAAATATGAAATGTTATAAAATAAGTGGACAAAGTTAATTTTTTTAATGTCCATCACTAAATTCAATTTGAAGGAGAGAGAGAGAATAAGAGAAAAAAAAAGGCAACCTCACATGAAGAGGGCCCTATGTAGTTTTAAATACCGTGGTGGAAGTTGATGTTCTTTTGTCGGACGACGGTTCAAGTGCCGTTCAAAGAGAGCAGAACTGTTCCACACACTAGCAGCTGTGTAGCATGCATTATCAAAAAAAATTTTGATATTTTTTTTAAATAGAAAAAGACTGAATCGCCTTTAACTCAACTAATAATAACAGAAAAACATATAGGAAATGGAAAAAAAAACACCTCCAAATGCAAAGCTTAGAAAATATGATTTTAGGGTTAATTTATCAATTCTACTATATAAGAAAAATATAAAAAACCAAGAATACCCCTTTAAAATAATTAAATGAAAATAACTTTCAAGAGCAATTGAGTAATTTAACTATATTGTTTAAATATGAGATTACTATAATCACTTTCATGAACTTGACGATAAAAAAGCTAAGAATTAAACTTAAAAATCAAAATATTAAGTGACAAATATGAAATGTTATAAAATAAGTGGACAAAGTTGATTTTTTTAATGTCCATCACTAAATTTAATTTGGAGGAGAGAGAGAGAATAGGAAAAAAAAAGGCAACCCCACATGAAGAGGGCCCTATGTAGTTTTAAATATCGTGGTGGAAGTTGATGTTCTTTTGTCGGATGACGGTTCAAGTGCCGTTCAAAGAGAGCAGAGCTGTTCCACATACTAGCAGCTGTGTAGCATGCATTATCAACTTTTTTTTGATATTTTTTTTAAATAGAAAAAGACTTAATCGTCTTTAACTCAACTAATAATAACAGAAAAACCTATAGGAAATGAAAAAAAAAACACATCTAAATGCAAAGCTTAGAAAATATGATTTTAGGGTTAATTTATCAATTCTAGTATATAAGAAAAATATAAAAAACCAAGAATACCCCTTTAAAATAATTAAATGAAAATAACTTTCAAGAGCAATTGAGTAATTTAACTATATTGTTTAAATATGAGATTACTATAATCACTTTCATGAACTTGACGATAAAAAAGCTAAGAATTAAACTTAAAAATCAAAATATTAAGTGACAAATATGAAATGTTATAAAATAAGTGGACAAAGTTGATTTTTTTAATGTCCATCACTAAATTTAATTTGGAGGAGAGAGAGAGAATAGGAAAAAAAAAAAGCAACCCCACATGAAGAGGGCCCTATGTAGTTTTAAATACCGTGGTGGAAGTTGATGTTCTTTTGTCGGACGACTGTTTAAGTGCCGTTCAAAGAGAGCAGAGCTGTTCCACACACTAGCAGCTGTGTAGCATGCATTATCAACTTTTTTTTTGATAACTTTTTAAATAGAAAAAGACTTAATCGCCTTTAACTCAATTAATAATAACAGAAAAACCTATAGGAAATGAAAAAAAAAAAACACATGATGCAAAGCTTAGAAAATATGATTTTAGGGTTAATTTATCAATTCTAATATATAAGAAAAATATAAAAAACCAAGAATACCCCTTTAAAATAATTAAATGAAAATAACTTTCAAGAGCAATTAAGTAATTTAACTATATTGTTTAAATATGAGATTACTATAATCACTTTCATGAACTTAACAATAACATTTGAATCTTATAAAATTATCAAATTATTCTCTTAGCAGCTATGTTGTTCAGGGATAAAATAGTAACTTTATTGTGTAAAATACATAATGAAATATTAAGATTGTTTAGCTTTATATATAATAAAGGATTTTACTTCTAAGGTTTTCCCTCTAATTCCATTATTATTATTATTATTATTATTATTATTTGCTATTGTAAACGACATCCCACAATTTTGAATATTATTATTGTTAAAAGAAAGACGAGACTTTCTGTTATTTAATTCATCATGCTTTGTCAAGTTTTCATCATTGTAAAATAAAAATCATATGCAAGTCGTAATTCATTATTATAGATTACAATGGAAGGTATTTTTTGAAATAATTTTTTATTTGAAAATATATTATAATATTTTATTTTATTTTTGATATTAACACATTAAAACTATAAAAATATTAAAATAATATTAATTTAATATTTTTTCAAATCAAAATCATTTTAAAAAAAAATCCAAAAACAAAAACACTTTTATAGCTTTAAAGCTTTCAATCTTCTCTCTCTAGAATTGATTATTGTTTTATTCATAGTTTTGAAACCCGGCCCGGTCCGACAGGTCGACCCGGGATTGAAACTGGACAGGGTTGAAGAAATAATAGGGAAGGAAAAACCCAGTGTGACCTGGCGGGTTGACCCAGCAAGACCCGGTTGCAACCTGTTGACTTTTGTTTTTGTTTTTTTACTAAAACAATATCATTTTGATTTTAAAAAAGAATTGACCTGAACAACCCGGTGACCCAATCAAAATCCAGAACCCGAGCCTTGAACCAGGCCGGATCTGAATATTATGATTTTATCATCTTTGTAAAGTGTTGCACTTGTAGTTACATAGACATAACAAAAACCCTACTATTTCAATAAAAATAAGTGTATGAGAGTATGATAATTTTTATTTTAAAATGTTTTTTAAAATTATTTTTTAGTTGAAAAAACATTATAATAATTATTTTGATATATTTTCATGAAAAAAATATTTTTTAAAAATATATTGCAATACAATACTAAATATAGTCAAAATCTTGTCTTTTTCAATAGCTTTAAATTTTACAATTTTATAAATTAAAAATTAAAAAAAAAAGATAAAGACTCATTAATAGGTTAACATAAAAAGGAGTTAGATTTTTTTTTTAATAACGGTAGAATTTTCATTGATATACACAAAAAGATCTTCTTACATTATGATGAATTTAAAGCAATACTTTCAATAAGGTTCCATAAACAAAAAAAAAACATCCATTCTCCTCCAATCTCAGATCTTAGTTACAAGAACTAAGCCAATTCAATTAATTAACTTGTAACTTGATCTAGACAATATTATTGAAAAATCCTAATTCTTTTTATCAAAACAGTATTATCTTAAAAATTTATAAAAATTTCAAAATTTAAACTAACTTTAGCCAATCTAAATGAGCTCTAATATAAAACTTTAGATCACATTGACCCATATCAATTCTTATAATAATAACCCGAAGCTAGTGGTTATTATTTTAGATTACGTTCGGTTTTTATTTAAAAAAAATAATTAAACTGAATTTTGTTTAAAAAAATCGAAATCGAACAGAAATCAGTTCAAACTGACCGGTTTCGGTTCTGTTAAGTTTTTTTAGGACAAAAACCGGCTCAAACCGGTTTAACTTGGTTTTTCAGTTTGGCTCGATTTTTTTTGGTTTTTTTCGGTTTGGGTTCAATTTGGTTTTTCGGTTTTAGATGTATAAAACTAAAACCGAACCGAACCAATTGATTTTTTTAAAATTTTAATCATTTTAATCGGTTTTTTTTACGGTTTGACTTTTTTGATTATTTTTTTCTGGTTTTCTCGGTTTAATCGGTTTTTCAGTTTTTTTCTCACCCACCAAACCATAATCGAGTAAGATTTAAGTCATGAAAGAGTTATTCTTTAATTTTATTTTTAAAAAATTTAAACAATATCGAGTTTAGAGCTAAATTTTGGCTGGACCATCAAATTAACTTGAATTTTTAACGGGTCAATTGATATTTTCTTTTTTCCCCCCTTATTTCTTCATCGAATCCGGACCGGTACAGAACCAAAACCCTAACCAGTTCTTCCACGTTTGCTTCATCTGCACCCTTACTGGGCCCACTTAAAAAAAAAACAAAAACAAACGATCCATCCATCCTTCTATCAAACACTTACTCACACAAATAAATAAAATAAAAACAAACAATAAATGCAAATAATCCACAAAAACAAAAATATAGAAAGTGCTGCTAACCACCTTATTATTGTCAACAGACACCACTTGCAACCTCCATTTTCTTCACACACGAAGATCCCGCCTCTCTCTCTCTAAAATCCTCCCTTTCTCTCTCTAAAACCACAGAAGATAAAGGGGGAGCAGAGAAGACACTAACACCGAAGCAATATGACCGTAGAAGACGAGTGGGTTCAAGTAGCTATGACCGATGACAGTTTGGTGGTGGAGCTACTTTTAAAGCTGAACCAGCCAGAGCCACTCCCTGCACCACGTCGACGACGTCATTTTCCGCCGGATTTGGTTAAGGAAGGAGCCGTTCTGGCTTTGAGTGTGGACTGGAGCGTTAGACAACGACGCTCTTCTTCTAAGCATGTATTGATGACCAGGAGGAAAAAGGGTTCTGATTCCTCTGCTCATGCTAGTCCTACCACTCCGCTTTCTTTTAGCTGTGCCACCTCCGTCAGCGGTGGTGGCGACGGTTTTGATGAAGCTACAACTAGTCTTCCCTCTAAGTTGTTTGCCACCTCGAGATCTAAGGTTTGTTTGGCTTTCTTTCTTTCTTTCTGACACGGTGAGTTGGTCTCGGTGGTTTCCTGGTGGCATTCTTTTGTTTCTTTTTCAGTGGGACGAGATTGCCCTTTGAAAACGTGATATTTATTTTTCTTTCAGTTACGGTTTAGGAATTCTTTTTTATTTTATTTTAAATACTGATTTTGCCCATGGGATCCTTCATGAATATGAACACCAGGGTCTGTAAATTCTCCGGCTAACAATCTCACCGTTTCAAGTCATTTTGACTGAGATGCCCTTCTTTCACTTTTATATTCTTGTGTTTAGAAGGAGAGAGTGCGACTTCCATTCGGGTGCCTTTTAAAGGTACGAAAATACCCTTTTTTTGAAGGGCATTTTTGTCAACGAGTTTTCTTCCAGAATCTAAGATAGTTGTCGGGTTAGTAACCATAGACGTAGAGGGATGGATATGCACATGGATTGGATACGGATATGTAAAATGACGAAACTGACATTACTCATAGTCAAACTCAGTGTGCTTTATGTGACATGGCGATGAAGGGCAGTTTAGTCATCATGGAAAGTGGAGGCGGCAGCGGCAGCGGCAGCAGCAGGCGCAGCTGTTTTTATGGGTGGCGTGTTTTCGTGGCGAAATAGGTGTGATAGTGTTAGTGGTTGTGCGCACTTTGTTGGAGATATGATTTGGTGTGTGTAGCCGCAGTTTCCCACTTCCTGCGGGCGCTAAAACAAAAATCTTGTTCTTTTCTCACGTGACAGACATGCATCTAGCTGGGCTTAAAACTTGTGACAGAGTTGAAATTGTTGATTGGGTTGTGGGTTTTGTAGCAAGTGACAGGCTGTTTTGATAGCTTTTCTCTTTGTTTTTTTTGTCATCTTAGGGTTCGGTGGGGGTCTAAAAAGGGTAAGAATTTCTTGGTCAAATAAATGTCTTTTTCAAAATGAAAATCCTTCGGCTGAAATGAAGAGGAAAGTGTGATGCTTTTAGGTGGCAAATTGGTTGGTCTTGAAGTGGGGACCACATTGAACCAAGTTTATGGTATATATAAGCTGACCTGTTGGGTTATGCTTGGTATTTGGTATATTGATATTCCTAGCTCAAAAACCTTATAGTATAACTAGCATACCCTTATAGCAAACAGAGAAATAAAAACTGTATATTATTTTTATCATCCTCCTTTTGTGTTGCATTTTAGACGCTAGGAGAAATTTGTTTCTTACCGAAAAGCATGGAGTGGGTCAATGAATTGAATGTGAATGGTCATGGTTGCTGTGCGTGCATGTCTGTGTTTTACATGACACTCACAGTAGCTGGCATTCGGATAGAATAGAATGTAGCGCTTCCATGCCCCCCTTCAAAGGGAACCGAGCAAAGAGTGTTTCTTACATGATCATGAATGATATTCTTGAAACGCGGAAAGTAACTTGATTTGACTCATGCATGCATGCATGTTTGTATGCATACATAGTACATGCTTGTGTACAGATAACTGTAATCTTTTACGTATTCTCCTTTTTATTTATTATGTGGCTGGCAGCAAAATATTAAGTCTGTTAACTAAGGCTGTCTCATTTTGGTTCATGTATCAGGTTGCCGTTACAAGTGAAACGCCAACCACCAAGAGGTCAAGAAAGAAGAAGGTAATACAAGTTTCTTATATTGCATGTAAAGTGATGCATGCATTGGTTTTGATCAATTTCTTTATGGGTGTTTTAGAATCTTTTTAGTTGGTTCTAGAAACTATCTGAGTCTGGCAAATGGTTTTAGTGGTTGAGTTAGCTTTAAACCAGCTTTTCTGTCCATCTATTGTTGTTTTGCTATCACCCTTAAAAAACTAAAGGCAAGCATTCAACTGATGTAGGTGGTTCTGTATGTGACAATATTACTTATGCTGTCAAGTAATATCCAATCTGGATGTATGATGACATTAAAAAAATAATTATCCTTTGCATTGCCTTGTCTAATACGCGTATAATATTTTGGAATTCTATCTCATGGTGTTTTAAATTGTTTGGTTGCTGGCAGAATTTAGTTGAGCTTAGAGAGGAGGAGGGTTTGCTATTGAAGGAAAGAAGACGTTTGAAAAACGTATGTTCCATTAGTTTACTAGTTTTGAAACCTGGCTTTGTTCTCCTGCATCTTTGCTTTGTGAGGCACTTATTTGGTGTTAATTTTAATATTTATTGTGTGCTTCATTCATGATCAGAAATTGGCAACCTTATGTGTGACTGTAGAGACAGAGAGAGCCACAAATGAAAGATTGAAGAGAATGAAGGTGAACCTATTGTTCTTTCAAACTCATTCTCATTTCTTGTTTTTTTCTTCCCTTTAAAAAGTTTACTTTTGTTTCAGAAATTTCGTTCTTGGCTCTGTAGCAATTTGAAGTATATTGCTATCCCTAAATTAACACACACTCTGTTCTTCTGTATATGTTTTTGTACTTGACTGGCTTAATAAGTTGTGTGACCGTTCATAACTGATTGAAATGCTCGTGTGACATGTTACATCCTTCCCTCTTTCCTGAAACTCTACTGATTTCTTTTTGACAATCCTAATAATTGTTTCTCATTTTTTCTTGATTCTGGTATTGTAGTTCTTATAGAGATTAAATATTAGAATGATCAAACAGTTTGTATGTAAATAAATTAGACAGTGAACCTTGCATATAAAATTTACACAAATTATCTATCCTACAATATAAACTCTACATGTGTTTCTGTGTTTATTAATATTAATTTAATCATTTATGCATTCCTTGGTTATCCATGTTTGATGGTTGGCTGGTTGTTCCCTGTCTAAGGCATCTGGTAGGGCTTAAAGGTTATCATATTTGGGTATATCCTATATGTTGTTCTTTAATTTCCACATCACAACCTGTTTGTTGAATTTTTTAGTCGTGAGGTGGATAAATGGAGACAATAGTCAAAAGAAGTAGTGAATTTAGCCTGTAATAATTGTTTGCTTTGCATGCAATCATGCAAGTGCATTTTATTATTAACTTTGAGCTAGAAATAAAAGATCTGTCATATGTTACAACTCTTACATATTTTAGAGAAGCTTGATGCACAATTATACCTATGTCACATCACATAGACAGGGCCTTGAGATTGCACAACTGCTTTGCTATGTTTAGTTTTGTTTGCTTCTTTCCTGTTTTCTTTTCCTTTTTCCCTTTTCTTGACAAGTTGGCAGCATGAACTAAGGTTATATTTTCTGCCTATTTTATTCCTCTATTTAATGCTCCTCCATGAATGGCTATGGATGTAGATTGGTAATACACCAACAATAAGATGACGGTCATTCTGTTTTTTCCTTGCAGCTTGATTTTCTATCACAGCAAAGACCAGAGGTACTTCCAGCTGCTGTTAAATCAGAAGATGATATTTCAATCCAGCCTCAGGAAACAAAAGTAGCCCGTGATTCCACATATTCAATGTTGCCACACAATGTTTCTTTCCCATTACAGGAGGATGAAGGCACGAAGCCTTCCTTTCTGCTACCTGACCTGAATCTCCCTGTTGAAGGCGATTCAGGCTCTGGTGTTTTGAGCTGAGAAGACTCAGTTCTATACAGGTAGGTTTTTTTTTCTTTTTTTTTTCAATTCAACCAGCCTTTGTGCGTAATAATACATCATGATTCGGCAGATCTTGACGTCATCACATGATAAAGCTGATGCAAGTACTAAACCATTACCTTCACCGCTTCTTGACCTGTTTGCGGATATTTGTTTTTATACATGAAGGTACGGAGGGTAGTGTAGAGATCCTAATCTTTAGCTTCAGTTTACCTTCTTTCTTTGAGCAGATTTCTACGTTCATCCAAATTCTTTGGGGCAACCTTCATTCCTTCCATTATAGGAAATACCAACAGATAAGATGTAATTATACCATAGATAGTCACTTGTTTGTCAACTTGGAATCGAACTGATCTAATTAGATTTCCCCCCCTTTATTGTTGATTTTATAACATCGGTATCTCATTATTTGAGGAGCTTTCGCATTGCTTTTGAATCAGTTCCATGCATTTGTTGCCATGGATTTGGCATCAACTCAAAACACTGTTTGCTCTAGAGAAAGTTGTAGTAAGTTCAGGGTGAATACTTAAATGGTTGTATAAATTACAGTGCAACGAGGTAAAACATGTTGACAAAGTTGAAATAATTCAGGGAATGCAATCTCTTAATTGTTTTCAAGCATTGGTGGGTAAAAGACCTGTGAATTGTGATGAGAAAAACATTATTCAATCCAAACAGTAAAGTGATTTCAGTCAGCTACTTGGGCTACCGGAGCACCATGGCACTATTCGATATGGCATGCCGTGAAGTCACTAAATGGCCAAGGATCTATAATTATTGCTGTTCGGGAGGGCAAGCCTTGAGACTTGCATCTCTCTTCTCTCCTGTCCACTACCTATCGATGCCTTCAAAAATATAAAGAAATCCCGGCATCGGAATCGGAGGATTCCCCCGTGCTTACACCCTCGAGTCGTCCTAGCGTATCTAATCATTCGAAGTTTCGTTTTGGGCCCTCGCAGGATTTCAAAATCTTGGCCATCAACATTAACCAAATATCTCTCATTCTGAAGTAGTAAATTTTTGTAGCTTTTCCTGGTTGTTCTGGGCTTGTGGAGTGATGGTCTGGGTTGTCTCTATCTTGGTCTGGAAAATTGGAAGGACTAGCTTGGCCTGACTCTCTGGCTTTATATGGTCGTGAAAAAAATAATATATGCATATTCTAATATTAACATAATAAACATATATATACAACACATTTATAATTTTTACATTATATATATATATATGTTATTATTTTATTTTATATTAACTAATAAATAATTCTTGGATAATGAATGATATTTTATATTAACATTTTAAATATATGTTGTTATTATATATATATATATATATATATATTCTAATATTAACTAATAAATAATAAATAATACTTTTAATTTAGACCCTCCATCAATTCCACATTCCTTTTCAATTCATTTTGCTTTTAATGAAAAACGGAATAATAATAATAAAAAAAGATGTAGGGAAGATGGTGAGGTTTGATTAGAGAAGAATGAAAGAGGATGATGGTGAACATGAGATAAGAAACCATGTAACTATTTATGATACTATATGGTCTAGTAAAATAATTTTGATAAACTTTAGGGACTAAGTTTATAATTAACCTATTTAAATTCCGCAGTAAGTCCCAAAACTTCACACGTATATGCTTGTTAGATTTCTTGGGTCTCGCAGGTGGCAGATTACTTATTCCAGTTTATAGTGTTTTTTTTTATAAAAAATATATTAATATTAAAAATAATTTTTTTAAATTTTAAAAAACATAATTTCAATCACGTTTTCAAACACATTCTTAAACCACGTAGATCTACCAAACAACTACTAAAAAGCTGTAAAAACAAGAAAATAATACAATAATGCTATTGTCATTCCAGTTTCCACTGTCTCCACACTACCCTCCATGCTTTTGCATCTGCTACTCTGCTCACAAGAGGGTCTCTAAAGTATATAAATTAGCAGGTGTCATTTTTTTTACCAAACATGTTCATGTGAAAGAGAGTTTCATTTTCTACTCATAAGACCCTATCAACTTTCTCATGAAGAGGAGGCTAATTCACATTTAATGCTATAAAAGAAAGTTCATGTTTTCCTGCTATACATGATGATATTTACCCTTGAGGTACTGCATGTTCTTATCAAACCAAACATGTTCGCCAAGTAGATGTTATATCTTCATGCCAATGCAACTAAAAAGAAAGATAACTTCTTACATCATGACGAACTCCCTTCTGGCTTTGTCTTCGTTTCTTTTGTTTATCTGAGAAAGAGCTGTGTAGAAGTCGTTGAAATGTTTTCCTTAGCCTTTTTCGCTACACTTGAAAATTGGTAACGTGTTTCCTTTATCTGCATGTTAGGGTGTAGGATTGAAATTAGATGATGCTCTTGCATTCTGGAAAGCAGAGTTCTCCCAAAAGGTTAGTAGCTCAGTATAATCTACACGAATATGTGCAAGATTGTGGTGTCAATTTAACTACCAATTTCTTATAGATGTTGCTGTTTGTATATTTCACTGTGCATGTTAGGAAGTTGCGTTTTATGATGAATTAGCAGAAGGAGGGCAGATGTCTAGTAATCTCTCTCCATAACTAGCATTTTACATGAACATGCAATTTCAAAGGTGCCATACGAAAAATATGATCTCTTGGTGCATGGAAATCAAATGCTAATCAATAATGTTCCTCATCTTTATATCTTTTTCCCCTTTCTGTAGGTCGGAGCTGAGAGGTTTGACAAAGAATATGCAGACAGCATTCGCCACAATTATGGAAGAGAAGGAAAGAGAACAGTAAGATGTCTAGCCCATCACCATCATCTAGATGCGTCGTCATTGTCGTGCTAGACTGGTTAGATTGAGACTATGCACCAGAATACAATGAAGAAGAATTATGAAATGATTGTGATTCGGAAATTTAGTAGCTTAAGAATTTCAATTCCGTGATTGATATAATTCTTGGTGAATTGACTTTTTGTGTCTTTAGTTCTTTTATGTTCATTTGTTGGTGCATCATGACTGTCTAAAAAAGTGCACTCTTTTTGTTTATGCAGGATTACACTCCTTATTCTTGTCAAGAAGTATTCTCATCAACTCCTGGTGTCGGAGATCATCATGGTTGTCCCTATCGGCATCCATGATTTTCAAATCCAAGGTACTTGCTGGTATGATTAATTAACTTTTTTCCCATTTGGCTCTCAGAATTTGAAGTTTGATACATGTGTAGAGATTTTTTTGGCGAGGATACGATGTTGAAATTCCACCCCAAAGGAACTAGGATGCAGCCAATAATGGGTCCAGGCAATATGTCGTCATGAATATGATGATGCTGGCAATTGAGCATCAAGTAATCTTGTAATCTGATACCTTTACTTTAAGCTTATCGTATTACACAAACACATTCAGAGATTCACAAAATGATGAGTTTAACTTTTATGGTAGCCATTAATCAAAGGAAGGGAGAAAAGTAGTCTTCGTAACAAATAATCATTTAAGAGGGGAACGAAGTGGACAAAAGAGAAGAAGATTTAGATGTAGCAACAATCGTTGCTTGTTTTTGCTGCACAAGTGGAAGGAAGGAAGTAATGTTTAAGACTATCTTTGTTTTTTGAAAAGTAATTTTTAAGAAAATATTTTTCAAATTTTTTTGTGTTTATTTATTGTTAAGAAATTTGATCAATGAAAAACACTTTTTAATCAACGAAAAACATTTTCTGGTCAAAGAAAAAATTGGTTTGGTTTCCAGAAAAGTGTTTTTTTTTTATTTTGAGCGGAAAACACTTTCTAAAAGTTGTGAAAATTTAGAAATATCATATTATTTGTTGATTATATCAAATTTCGTTCTCAAACTTTTGATTGCTATATATATTTTGTTTTGAATATTTTTTTTTCAATTTCATCCCTTAGAATTTAATTTTTATATCAACTTTGGTTTTTATTTTTATAATTGTTATTTGCTTTTTCCTTATTATTTTTTAATTGGAATTTTTTATCTATCAAATTTGATCCTCATTCTTTTGATTGTTACTTATTTTATTTGAAATAATTTATGAAATGTTAATTATTATTATTTTAATTTCTTCATCTTTCAATTTTTTTATTTTTTAGATTTGATCTCTATTATTTTGATTATTATTTATTTTATTTGAGATAATATATGAAATTATATTTTTTTTTCAATTTCATTATCATTCAACTTTTTAATTTGTAAGATTTGTTCATCATTATTTTAATAAACTTAAAAAAATAAAACATTAATAAGTTATTTTCCAGCTCATTTTTCATGACATAACCAAACACTGGAAAATGTTTTCCAACTTATTTTTCATTACACTACCAAACATCGAAAAATAATTCACTTTTCCGGAATTTATTTTCTAAAAGGAAACTACTTTCCAGCAAACAAACAGAGCTATAATACTAGTATGTTTCAACTCCATCTCTGCAAGATCCGAACCTCCTTTCCCCAAACTGGGTTTTCCAAATAAGATTTGTTTACTGAATCTGTTATCATGAGATTCTATAACCGTTTCAACATCATTTACTTCCGGTATGCTTTGATTCTTCTTTATTGATGATGTTTTAAAGTCTAAATTGATTAGGAATAGGTATTTTAGCGGCTGGATTATGTGCTAATTATATTTATTGTTTATTTTTTATTGTTTATGGAACTTGTAGCTTGTTGTAGAAAACTTATATCCTGCAAAAAAAATTCTTTTTTGTTAGTTTAATATGCCATATAACCAATCATTTGGTTACACTGACATTATTAAATTAATGAAAATATATATTTATTATTAATAAAAGCTTAATTTATCTTTAATATTCATATAAAATTAGATTAATGAATCTAATATTTGATATATGAATCTAGAGTAAAGATAGAGTCTATGAGATAAGAATAATTTGCAAAGGAAATTATAAAGTTGTTATAATTCTTTGATTCATATTGCATCAAAGTATTGTTTCTAAAATGTTCATGGTCGATGTTCTCTTAAATATTAGATATTTATTAGAGTCGTAGAGACTAATGCATATTATGTTCTTTTCTTTATGAAATGAAGCAATTGTTCTCATAAGCTGAGATATAAGGGATACATATAATTAATATGTAAGTGCTTATCATAAGACATGTATATTGAATTGACTTGCATGAAAATTCCATATAGAGATATCACATATGTTTATGGAAAGGCTCACATGACAATTGTGCAAATGATCCTTAGACTTGAGATCACTAAGTTATCTTATATATAGAGAGTGTTATGTTTTGGTCTTGTTACATATTATTTTGGTAAAGGTAGCAAATGGGCAAACATTGAATATAACATAAATTATATGAAGGTATTTGAGTGATCAAGATATGATTTATCACCCTAAGTGAATTAGAGAAAATGTTCCATATATTCTCAAGTAGAATTGATTGTTAAATCCTTGTGCAAGGTGGAATGAGATTTGAAAAGAGTTTCGAATCTTATTCAAAGGATCAATGACTATAATGTTGCAAACAAATATGATTTGACATGGCAGACAAACTCCATGCTAAAATATCTAAATCAAAATATTATTGATGAAGAGATAATAATTACACTGAGAAATCGGTCACTAAAATTTTAAATCAAATCACTTATGACATTCCTAATATTTGATGGATCATGACATGTTGCTAGAAAGTGTACTTGATCTTCAAATATAAATTAATCAATTATTGAATTGATAATAAATTAAATTATTTGATTTATTTAATTTTATTTATTTAGAATTGTAATTTATATTTGGGCCAACATATTAGGAACCTAATGAGCTATATACATTAAAAACCATTAGTAAAAAATTAAACTGGGATAATTAATTATTTGTAACTTGATTGAAAATAATTTTAGAAATTAAGCACTAGAATATATTTAATTCAGGGATTATAATTCTAGTCCTAGAATAATCAAGTAAGGATTTGATTGATTAAATTTTTAAAATTATCCTTAAATAATATATGAATATCATTTAAGGGGCAAATGAATATTTTGCCATTTATAGAGTTTTTAGGATTCCCTATAAATATAAAGTTATGCCTCTTATTTTTTATAAATTTTTATGTAAGATCAAAAACTATGTAAGTCACAGGATAAAGAGTTAACACTTTAGGCATAACAATTCTTGTGTGCTAAATAGGAATTTAGGAGATTTTTCACTGGTAGTTCGTGTGGATTTTCGTTGGAGGTTAAACAATTGAACGACTTGTAGTGTGCGACAACCCAACCTTGAATGAATTATTCAAAGCCTAAGAAGATCATATTTTTAGATAATAAATCCCTAAATAACTCTAGATTTGTCTAACAGGATCATAGAGACTCTTAGATAATTTTGTTTTATTATTTCTATTGTGTGTGATATTCGGGAACCCAACACCTTTGGTGGGATTTGGAAACCCCAAAATGACAAAGTCGGTGACCTTTAAGCAAATAGTTACAATAAATGAAAGAATGAGCAGTTATTCTTAAAAACAAAAAGTGTTTGTTCTTAGTTTTGATACGTTAAAATGTTCTAACATTGAGAAGGTTTTTTTGTTGAGAATAGAGACTATGAACCTCTTCTCTAGATAATTCATAAGGTATTTACAGCCCATAAATCTTATTTTTTTGTTTGAGTGGAGGGATTGAAGTGTAATTTTGCTCTAATGGCATTAATGAGAAATAAATATCTATTGCACAAGCATTAATGAGAGACAAAGATATCTTACACATGTATTGATGAGAGATAAATATCCTTGATATAACCATTAATGGGGGACGGGGAAAAAATATTTGAGACATTAGCATTTTACGTTAAAAGTCATAGAAATAAATCAATGGAGCCTTATAGCCTAACATGAGGCCTATAATGATCTCTAGGCTTTTAGCCCTTTGTACTTGGCACATTACCAAACCCATAGTCAATGGGTATGACAGTAGACCAAACCTAAGCCCATTTATGGAAATAAACCAAAACCAAACCCAAACCCAAACCCATTTAGGCTTCGCACGTGGCCGAGCTCAATGGTGTCAAGTCTGACACCACGTCATACCCATGCTTAATTAGACCTAGGATGTAGCCAAGCTCAATGTTGATGGATCAGAAAGGTAGCTAGACTCATGCTCAATTGGACTTGGTTGCGGGCCAAACTTAAGGGCGATGGGTCTGGCAATTCGTGAGACCCATGTTTAATGGGGCTAGACGCACACCTAAGTTCAAGCGCGTTGGATGTGGCAACTCGACAGGCTCATATCTACTTAGGCTCAACACAATGCCAAGTCCAAGGACGATGGATCTAGAAGCTTGCCAGACCCATGTTTGCTTGGATTCGACATATAGCTAAGCCCAAAGGAGTTGGGTCTGACAGCTCACCCAACTTGCACTCCATTGAGCTTGATACGTAATCAAGTCTAAAGACGTTGGTTCTAGAAGCTTGCTAGATTTATTCTTGTTTGGGCTCGGCTTATAGCTATGTCTAAAGATGTTAGACCTAGAAACAAGTTAAACCCATATCATTTGGGTTTGACATTCTACCAAGCATTGTGATGTTAGGTATGGACTCAAGCCCCACTTATCTATCGATGAGTTATTGTCTTGTCTTTAAACCTTCTAAACAAGGGCTTAGATTCAAAATTTATTTTTTATAAAAGTGCAAAAACTATCGATCCATCAATTGTCTTCTTATTACATTTCCTTTTATTACTTTCTGGTTTTCATGCTTCAGTTTGTCTCCTCCACGCATATCAGTGATGCTAAATTCTATGAGAAATCGTTTATTATATTTGATTTTGTGAAAAATAAAAGATATTGGTGATATCCATTTTTACCAAACTATATAATAGAGATCTTGAATTTTACATTGAGATGTAGAAATGAGTTTTGTCATTTTAAATCTAGATCTGGATAAAACTTGTGTGAGAGAGATTCGAGAAGAGATAACTACACTAAATCATAAAACCAGTGTGAGAAATTAATTTTAGTAACGAGTTTTTTTGTTTGATTTGATATATTTTTTTATTGACATAAGATACAAACTATAAATTTTTAAAACTCGAAAAACAAATACAATTTTGATAATACTATAAAATGTAAAATGTTAGAAGTAATTTTTCATCAATTTAATAATTTAATAAAAATATCTATTTTGAATTAAACAAGACACAAGTGATGCAAGGATGGGAGGCTTATGACGTCTCATAGCCAATATGAGAGAGTTGGATTTTTAGTTCATGCTTTTGATATTTTAGTGTTCTAAGCATCGAGGAACCCACACAAATCGTTTCTAGATTTGATGGTTAAATTGTTCTCCTTCAAAATGATAGAGAGCTTAACTCTAATTTTTTTTTATTTAAAAAAAAACCAAATGAAAGTGAAAAACTGTCGGCATAAAAAAAGTGATTGAATTGTAAATGTCTTGTCTAATTAATTAATTCCTCCCTCTTTTTCGAGAGGTGTTTTGTAGGGTCGTAGCGCAATGATGTCTCGTTCTATATACCTCTAACCAAGTCTTTTTTTTTTTTCAATATCAGGGTTCCGCGGCTGGGAGGCAATAGCCACATGTGATTCACTACAGGGTCAGATAATTGTTTTACATAAAAATAATGGTTAGATAATATAAACTTGTTTTAGAGAAAACAAATTCATGATTTTGACTCGAACCTAAGAATTTTTTTTTAAAAAACAAATAATATAATTTAATTCACAACTTATTAAATATAAAATAATAAAATTAAGTAAAAATAACCTAAAAATATATTACAAGTTAACTTGAGTTAGCATAAAAAATCTATAACCCTGACAATTAAAACTAAATCAACCCGAATTTATTTTTCCAAACCTGCTATTCAAGTCATAATATTGGATTGAAAAAAAAATCACAAAATCTATTTTTTTTTAAAAGAACTAATATCAAATGATGACAGGAGAAAAAAATAATTAAATAAATAACATAAACACAAATTAATTAAATAAATATTATAAATTAAATAAGTCAACCCCAGTTTAAATATAAAATGATAAAATTAAATATAAAATGATAAAATTAAATAAAAATAACCTAAAAATATATTATAAATCAACTCGAGTTAACATAAAAAAACATATAATCCTGACAATTAGAATTAAGTCAACCCCAGTTTACCCTTCTAAACCTACTATCTAAGTCATGATATTGGATGATTGGATTGAAAAAGAAAAAAAATTCATAATTTTTTTTTAAAAGAATCAATATCAAATGATGACAGTAAATAAATAAATAAATAACATAATTACAAGTTAATTTTTTAAATTTATAACTTGAATTATCAGATTAAAAGCGCTAAAGATTAATATGTTCATTATCACTTCAACTTCTTAATTTAATGGTATCAAGATTATAGCTGAATAGTTAAAGCTTGAGTTTCAGCTTGGAGTTCTTGTATTATAAAAGGATTTGAAATTAAACTGGGGGGGATGGGATTTAATTAGTTGGTGTCCATTTTGGACTGGTCTTTCCATGGTTACGGGCTAGGCTAAAGTATCTAGACTTGAATGTATTTATTTTCCCTAGGCTTTATATTTTCTACAAAAACTAGTTCTGTATCGGAATGAATTACCCTTTAATGTTTTAATTAGTAAATTGTATGATAGATTACCTTTTTTTTTTTTATAACCCGGGATGATCGGATCAATTTACACGCAGTACGATTAATTTATGGAACCATTGAATACCATACAAGTCCAGTGAACAGGTAAGACACCATGAAAATAACAAACATATACAAAAAGGAATGAGTCTGAATTTAGAGGAAGGAAATTCCCTGCCAGGACCGCTACACCATGACCTCAAGTGCATATTACCCTTTTCTTGCATGGACATGTGGTTATATAATCTTTTTGAAGAAATTTTATGTTTATTTGGTAATATAAAGTGTATCCCACGATCACATGATCTTATCTTGTGAAGAATGAAATAATAATTAAAAACAATTGATTTTCTTTATATATAACCCGAAAACATGAGTTGTTAAGTGTTTTATCCTTTTTTTGAGAAGACAAGTTGGTGAAAGATAAGTGTTGGTGAAAAGTAAGCGTCTTCTAAGAAAAAAAGGTTAGAGAAGATGGCCATTAACAAGAAAATAGATGACCTATAAGGAGATGTGTTAAAAAATAGCTATTAATAAAAAAAAATAACATCACATTAATAACTCGTGCGTAAGTATAGAAGAGTGCAACTTCATACTAATTTTATTGGAGATAGTATCTGTACTTTATGGTGTGTACTAATCGCTAGACTTCTTGAGAATTTACACGAGATTGGACGAGGCCTGGTTTGTTGTTTAGGGCCTCGAAGAACACTAAGAGTAGGAACGATACAGCATGGCTCAAATGGTAGGAATGCCATTCTTTGTTGTTTGGGCATGGCACAAATGGCAGTCCATCCCCCCCCCCCCCCCCTGTTTTCCTATTTGTTTTATCACCAGGGACGACGAGATTCCAAGATTAAAAGAAAACTATTCCTTATATATTTTAAAATTAATTGAAACTTTCAATGAAAGGATAATAAAATTAAAAATACAATAAAATAAACACACTAGCATGACCCGTGAGACTGCAATGGAAGTGAGTAGTAGAAGCCCCACGTATCCTAGCGTGCCCGAAATCGCTGCCATTTTTCATCTTCTTCATACGGTGTTGAAGGTTACAAGAGAAAAGAATTTAATGTAATTTCTTTTTGTAACCACTTTGCTATACATAATAATAATTATTATTTTGATTAACGTGGGTATGCGGAACAGTTTGCGCGTATCACGACTAATTTTATGGATTCTGAAATTAACGACCATGTAAATCTTCAATGATCATTATATTAGTAACCACAGGACTCTCGAATCACAAGGAGAGCAAACCCTTTAATTTTAAATTCTTATCATTAGGCTATCTATTAAATAGTTAATTTTTTATTTCTATAAATATTTAATTAATTGAACCCATAACTCCGCGATGAGCAGTGTAGAATTAAATGCAACCATAGTTTTAAAAACTTTACTAGTGAGCAAATACACAGCAAATCATTAATTGCACACTAAAATGGTGTATGGACTAAAAGCTTTTGTATTAAATTGATGTTATTCAGCACAATTATTAAATTTGCCTATCTTATTTGATAAATCCATGATATAAAGTATGACTCAAGTCGGTCTTATATAAATTAACTTTGGTATTGACCAATTAAAATAACTTTAATAGATTGACCCTCAACTTAGTTGACCAAACTATATTCAGCCAAATCAGGACTAAGAATTATTTTAAAAAATTAAAATATCATTATTTTAAATAAAATAATAAATTTAAGTTTACTCCATAAACCACAAATCAATCCAACAATAAAGATTTTTTTTTTCAATTAAAATCCTAAATCAGGACTAAGAAATGTGTAATAACAATTGCTATTGAAAGTTGAGTCTAGTTAATTAGCCGAGCCCTTGTGTTTTAAAGAAGAGAGATGCGGGTAACATCTAAGTGATAACCTAGCGAGAATCCATGTCAACATTCTGGCCAATGAAGTTTGAAATTATTGATTTTTTAATCATAGTTGTAAAACTATGATTGATCTAAATTTAAAATCTAGTTAACTCAGGATTTAAATTAGTTTAACAGAAAAAACAATAGAAAAGAAAAAATATTTGGTTTATTGATCTGCTAAAAAAGCCCCACCGACTTAGTTTTTGTTAAAACTTTTTAAAATATTTAATTAAAATAATATTATTTTAAATTATTTTAACTTTTTTTTTTAGAATTCCAATCGAGCATGGCCAAGGTCGGTTCCATGACTATGTTTTTAACAACACAATTCCAATCTCCTTAATTATCATCTTTTTAATTTAATTTTTAGAGATATAGTTTAACTAGTTAGATTTTAGATATGTTTTTTAAAGATTATCAATTTGAATTTTATAAATTTCAGGAACATTAAAGATTTATATGATTGTTAACTTAAAAATTCATGGTATGAATCAAGATAGACGTAAACTAACCCAGATACTTATAATAATAATAATAATAATAAAATAAAATAAAATAAAAATAAAACCAGGTTAGATTACATAGCAGTAGTAAATTTAAGGCTTTCACAACTGGAGGGGATAAAAACAAGATTCAACACGTCCGATTTGAAAACAAATCAGAAGATGAGTTCTTTTCTTTCCTTTCTTCCTTCCTTTCAATCTTTCAAGACATGCACTCACTGCGTATCTGCATTACTGTGAAGTGAAGTAATGCCAGAGAGAGAGAGAGAGAGAGAGAGAGAGAGATGTGTTCATGACTCTCTGTCTAATCCTAATCAATTGCCATTATTACTTACCATGTCGGTACCAAACTGCATTTTTTTTTTGGTTATGATTTTAAGAAATGTGTTTAATTTGATATATTTTTATATAAAAAATAGAAAACGGTAATAATAAAAAACTTAGTTGTTTAAAAATATATTAAAATAATTTATTTTTTTATTTTTTAAAATTTAATTTTATCATTAACATATTAAAACAATAAAAAATATAAAAAACAATTTTTTTTTTTAAATCAAAATCCAATTGCACCGCTGCCCTAGCTGTTCCGTATTCACCACTTTTTGGTACTCCAAAAACTTGCAAGCAAACCTCTACTCTACAAGACTACTACCAAGCGCAAAAAATGCTAGACATGAAAAATACTATTCTCTAATACTATTTCAGATTTGCATGGATTGCCTTGAGGCGTAACAATTTGGACTTGAAAAGAGAGACTAGTAGTCCTAGATGGAAGGTCTATCTCTACGATGATCAATGGCCTATGTATATGTCCTCCTCTTTTTCCAAGTAATTAATGATTCTTTCTTGCCTGCAAATAATGATCTCTTGCGCTTTTTTATTTTTTATTTTTTAATGGAGAAATTATTCCCTGCACTTCAATGCAAGCCATGGAAATTTTTGTGGATTAATTTGTACCCAACAGTACATCTTGCACCAGTGAATCTTATAGTATAAATCCACGTCTACAAGCAAAAAATTTCAAGCTTTGCACAGTACTCCACCATGCAAGCCATTGAAAGACTCGAAGGATAAAACCATTTTTGTTAAAACCCAAAACACACACACAGAGAGACAGTGTCACAAACACAGAGAAAGAGGGGGAGGGAGAGGGAGAGGGAGAGGGAGGGGGAAGTAGTAGTAAATACTGTCAGTTTCTATATTCATCATCATCATCTTCTTGAGAGTACTCATCGGCAAAAATCATCTTCTAAGAATGTGCCTTGATTAACTAGCCAGTCATAGCTGCCATTCTTGCACATGCATTAAGATTCGCCCATTAACAAGAAACTACTAGATACAACTGTAGAAACCCAAGATGAGAAGAAAAAGCACTACCACATATAATATATAGCAAAATACCTTACTACTTACTGAACAGCACTAAACCACCATAGATGGAGGAGAACTAGCAGCACTCTTGTTGCCACCGCGATGACCATCAGACCCCATTCCCAATTTCAAGTCGAGCTCCACATTGCCACCGGCACTAGTTCCTTTCCCTTCAAAATCACTGAACAAATGTGCCACAGAAGTGACAACTGCACACTTCCTACCACCATTACCAACCATTTTGCTGCTGTGGTTATTAACGTTAGTCCTCTTCCTCGCTTCTGCGTTATTAGAGATTGAACCTGAGCATGCACTTGGTGGAGAAGAGGAAGAAGAAGATACAGGAGGCAAAACAGGAGGGATTTCAAAGTTAGTTCTTGCTTTTGCACCTCTAAGTCTTCTAGCAGCTGAGTCATATGCACGCGCTGCCTCCTCTGCGGTGTCGAATGTTCCAAGCCAGTGGCGGCACCTTCCTATCCGATCTCTTATCTCAGCTGACCACCTCCCCCATGGCCTCTTTCTCACCCCTCTGTAGGTCTTTCGTATTGGAACCCCATCACTGACACTGCTTCTCACAGCGCCACTTTCTTGCTTACTTGTTTTTGACCCGGTACGTTGAGAAATTGAAGAAAGACCCGATACTTCTGAATTCCTGGAGTCATTCGTACCAAAAAGGACTTGTTGACCAACAATAGCACCGATTCCATCAAGGACCGGTGGCGTGTCTGGTGATTTCTTGAAACTATCGGAGAGTGAAACAGAAGCCGAGATATCGGGTGAAACAGGAGGGTAACTTGTGGGGTTGTAGTGGTTAAAGGTAAAAGGTGAAGAAAATGAATTTTGGGGTTCTAACAAAGAGCCACGAAACGATGGATTTTCAGTTAGGAGCCGAAACATTTGATATGTTTCGGGCTGAGGGAAGAACGGAACGGGGAGCAATTTCTGGTGGTTCATCGTGGGGTTTAGCTGATTTGATGAAGCATAACATGTCATTTGTTAGTGTGAAAGGAACCTCCTAGGGGATTATATACACGAGGTAAAATAATTATTTATTGAAGAAATTGCATATTTAAATAAAATCGCTAATATTATTTATTTATTTAATAAATTTTTTTAAATAGACATGGCTGTCAAATTTGATGAGACAGTAACCCCTCAAATTGACATGCTTGTCTTTCCTTGGCAGCGGGGATATCCTCATTTAAATCAATTCTAATGTCAGAAATAACCCTACAGTTTGTAGAAGGTATCTACAAATTATAGGTACATTTTTTAGGAAATAAAATACCATTTATTTATTTATTTTTTAAACTCTCACAAAGTGAATGCATGGTTATTGAGCGCGGCCCCTACGGATCTGACTTAAATCCCGGCCGATTCATCTCTGCCCGTGTCAAGTGTTAAAAAAAAATGACTTTGTTTCAACCGGTCAACTCTATAAAAATCTAAATTGATTTTTTTAAAATAATATTGCTTTGGTTTTTTTCTCTCTTCATTAATCTAAATAAATCCAGATTAATTTATTTGATCTGTTTGTTGTATCAAGTCAATTTTAAATTGAGTTTAATATCTATAAATAAATACTATAATTTGATATGTTTTAAAGGTACTTTATAATTTAATATCGTTCATTCGAGCTATAACGAACAACATTATCATGACATGTATGATGTTAGATAGCGGGTACTAATATTATTTGATAGAGAGGGCCAAAACTAATATAAAAAAAATATATTTTTTAATTTACTATACATAAATTGTAAAAATAAAAGAAATTGCACGATTTAGTTTTATTCAAAGAACTTACTACAAACATATGATGATTTTTGTATAAGGTAAGAGGTTTAAAGGAATACTAAATTGAGTCAAAGCTATGAAGTTAATTTCATCTTTATAATATATTCATCACTTTAATTTTGTTAGTCTTTATACCTATCAAATATAAATATACAAAATATATAAGAAACATTAGCTAAAGCAATGCATTATTTATGTTTGATAAAACTTCGAAATAAAGTAAAAAATAATAAAGAATGATTCTTACATATTTATTTTAATTGTACTCGTCGTTCTTTCATAGAATAGAAATCATTGATTATCATATCAATTGTAAATCTTTCAACAATTTTTTTTTCGATATAGACAACCAAATAATTTGCAAGAAAATCATCCTCCATCTAATTGTGAAATCTTGTTTTAACAACTTTCATCGCAGAAAAAGCTCGCTCGGTAATTGTTGTTGAAACAGGAAGAGTCAAAATAAGTCGAATCAACCTGTCAATGACCGGATAAATTGTTGATTTTTCTATTTCTACCAATCCTTGACATAAATTAGCAATCAATGACGTATTCTTTAACTTTGGATGATTGGGTACATTAAGCTTATAATGTTGCAATTGAAATCTTAAATGAGTTTTTTTTTTAAAAAAAAAGTCTTCAGGATAGAACTTGTCAACAAGTAAGCATATATCTTTAACATTGAATAATTTATAGTTATTTTTAGGATATAAAGTTGTGCTCAACTTAAGAAGCTCGATTGTCTGCTTATTGAATCTATTATTTAGCTCTTGGAATTGTTGATCAATGATAGCTGTAAATATATCAACTTGATAGTGATGCTCAACTGTTATTGATTTTGTTTTACGACGAGATCGTTCTATACTAGAAAAACAAGCATCCATATTAAGAACTTCAATGTCTTGATGCTTACAAAATGATGTCACTTCTTCTGAAAGAGTTTCCCAACTATCATCTCTTAACTTCTGAATTAAAGTCTTTATGGTAGTCACCGAACGCATAGCATTTAAAATGTCTTGAGATTTCTGTTGCAAAACTTGACAAACCATATCAGTAATTCCCATAACATTCTTCATTATATGCAAGATAAATGCAAAATCAAATGACATTAGCAACTTAAATGAAAAGACTGCATCACCACATTGAGAATAAATAGATCCATCTAAAGCGATGTTTTCAAGAATCGAACAAGTTGCCCCATATATTTTTATCAAACTGCAAATTGATTTGAAGTGCGAGCTGCATCTGCTATCTCCAGGTCGTTGCAAACCACATACTTGATTAACTTCTTTACCCATTTCAATCTTACAAATATCAACTAAATGTTCAATTGTATCTGCTTGAAAAGCTCCTAATTCATCATTACACTTACAAGAAGCACTAACAATGTTAACAATAAAAATCAAATTCTAAAAGAAAGTGTGAACATCAGATATTTCTCTAGCTGCAGCAATAAAAGTCAATTGTAATTAATGAGCTAAGCAGTGTACATAATATGCATAAGGACAATCATTAATGAATAAAGTTTGCAATCCATTCTACTCTCCACGCATATTACTAGCACTAGCATACCCTTGGCCCTTAATATTTTGAACATCAATATTATGATAAGACAAAACAAAGAAAATCTCTTTCTTAAGAGTTGGAGCAGTTGTATCTTTGACATGAATTATATCCAAAAATTGTTCTCGTATAAATATACTTTTATCAACAAACCTAATTATAAGGGTCATTTGCTCTCTTCTAGATTCATCTTGAGTTTCATCAACAATTAAACAAAATCTTGCATCACCAATCTCATGACGAATTGAAGACTGAACATTTCTAGTAAAGACATGCAAAATTTCTTTTTGAATTTGATGTAAGGTGTATTTAGTATGTTATAGAGCATTATCCAAAACAAGAGCACTTACTTGTTCATTGTATGATGCTAAAAGTTCCAACATTTCAAGAAAATTACCTCGATTTATTGATACTGGACGTTCATCATGCCCTTTAAAAGTATATGCTTGAAATGTAAGCCAACAAACAATATTTATTGAAGCTTTAATACGCAATTGATTATTTATAATTTCTTGAGTAATTTGCCTCTTAACTACCTTTTCAATATGACATGATTGATTTTTCAAATTTTCCAAGCACCTGGTAGCAAATCTATGAGCTGAATTCGGACCTTTTTCCATATAAGTCAAATAAGCACATCGTTCCCCATTATTAACTTTCTTCCAACAATTGAATCCTTTAACAATAAATGTGTTTGATCTTGGTTTTCTAGATGACTTACCTGAAAATAGATAGCAAGGAAAACAAAATGCAATATTTTTCTTTGAATAGTCAAGCCATGGATAACTTTTGAACCAATAAGACTGAAATCGATGAGGATATTTTTCATCTGTTAGCGGATATTTAGACATCAAAGGTTGATATGGCCCCAAATTAATGTATACCCTTCAAATTTCATCTTGTTGATTAACCGAGTATTCCCAAATTTGAGGACGATTGCTTGGATCTCTAATTAAATGAGCAATATCGATTCTAGTAGGAGGCTGCTCACTAATCAATGCAGGTTCTTCGTAAACTGAAGCACATTGGGGCTGCTCAACCATAACTTCAACATTACACATTGGAGTTGGTTCACTAGATTGTGAGTTATCAATAATTTTTCTCTTTTTCTTAAAAAGAAATCAATTCTTCTTATTTTGTTCATCATTCAATCTCAAATCAAAACATCATAAATTTTTATTCAAAACATCATAAATTTTTATTGTTTTCTATTTTAAAAATAAATACAAATAACGATGTGTTGAAGCAATAATAATAACCAAAAATAAATTTTTACATGTAAACCACACTGACATATAAAAGCAAAATTAACTTATTAAAAAAAGAAATTGATATATAAAAGCAAATCTAACATAAAAAAAATGGGATTATTGGTTCCTAAATAAGAAAACTTACACTAAATCAAAGATGGGTATATGTTCTTCAAAGAACTCAATTTGGCTAGAAAGATTGTGTCTAATTGGACCTGGTGATAGTAAGGCACACATGAGAAAAAATGGATAATTTTTGTGGCTTTGCTAAAAATAAAACATAAAAAAATCCAAGCGTAATCAAAACAAACCCATAAAATATATCCAATTAATTAAAAAAAGACAGTCACTATAACAAGAATTTAAAAAATAGTAAAACTAGCAGATCTGGAAAAAAAAAGTAAATATAACATAATTATATAAAATAAACCTCATCATTTTCTTAACAAATATATAAAGAAAAGATTTTAAATTTGGGTCACTATTGACTAATTACCTGGTAGCTTTTCTTTAGCCTTCTGCGGCGCTTTATATTCTTATACTTTTGGGTTAGGGCTGCAGAGGGCTTCGAAGAAAGAAACAGAAAAATAATTAAATTGAAAAATTTATTTGCCTTTTCTTTTCCACTTCCACGTAAGTAAGTAGAGCATAAAATAGAGACTTTTAAAGTGGAGAGTTTAATAGGTAAGGAAATAATAATTTATTATTAGAAGGGCCCATCCCTTTAAAAGATTACACTATCTATGCATTTACACACTAAATAAAAAAATGTTTTGTAGGGGCCACCCCCCTTTAATTCCGTCCTTGGCGGGTAGGATTCTTGGATTAAAAAGGTTTTAAATGTGTTGGGATTAATCATAGAAATATGATTAATAGGGTTCAAGAGTCGTTAATATGGAATCTAATTATATGGTTACTACAATAAATACAATGACATGTATAACAAACATGTAGGACTTAAACTATACCAAAATTTAAATAACATACACATTTACATCACCATAATTAGTTATTGATAATAGTTACATAACAAAATAGAGTGTCTGAAATTACAATCCATAAAATTGATATTACAATATATTAGTTCATATTTTCCTATATATACATAAAGGTAATAAACTATTTATCAACCATGGTGAGTCCGTGAGGTACCTTTAAAGAAAATCGATAATATTCATTAAGTTTCAAGATAAATAGTTTGTTTGAAACTTTAAGAAAATATCCAAAATTTTCATCTAGACAATATTTAAAACCATTTCATATAATAATTCCAAATTTTTTTTTACATAAATTTATTCAGCCTAAAACAAATCTTACAATATTCATAATGTAATCTTGGTTGCCAATCAATCTAGCATTCTTATATGAAAGGCAATCATTCGATATTCCTTTATGAATACCAGTCAATTCGACAAATCCATTGTGGTATTTTCACATGGGAGCCAATGATCTGATATTCTTTTGTGAATATCAATCAATCATCTCAACTTACATGATTCTCTCTCTCTCTCTCTCTCTCTCTCTCTATAGTGTGTGTGTGCGTGTGTATTTATGGATTAACTAATTCACAAGTAAAATTTACAGGAAATTATTACAGAAAATTACTACAAAGTACAGAGTACCCACCTGTAGTCTAACTATGAGCAACTCCACCAACTCTCTCAATCACTACAACAGTCTCTCCTGCATCGATATGTTTTTCAATTAAGTATTATTATCATATAATAAAATACTCCTTATTCATCATAATATTTCTTATTATTATATTCAAGTTTTTTTTTATCAATACATTCTAATCATTAATTACACAAGAAAATCAACTTAGTTACAAATAAATTCATGATTCCTTCAACTCTTATCGATTTTACACAATTCCATACAATTTATAATTTCTCTAACATTTTACAAATTTCCTCCTTTTAGGCCCAACCAATCAATTATTCAATATTTCATCATTTCATTAATTCAACTCAATGAAAAAACATTATTCACATGATCATACACATATTTATAACAAAATTAATAGACAATATTATAAATGTGAAACCTCCCCCTTTTGTTCTTTTTATAGCCAACACCTAGGGCTTCCCTACATATCAAAATTTCTTTGTTATTTCAACATGATATCACTCTGATTACACCTTACAAGGATAATAGAAACTCAATCTATATGAAAACCATTCTTCCTCTAATTTCATTTTAAGAATCCTAATTTAATTTTGATCAATTTTGCTCAAAATCATTTAACTCTTATTCAAATTGGTATAAAGGGGTTTCAAACATCTTACCTGGTTAAAAGATTTATTTTGAAAATCAACCAGTTGAAATTTTTCAAGGCTTCTTATTTTTTCCTTTTCTTTCTTCACTTTTTCTCTAACTCAATTTTTTTTTCTCTTTAATTTTTCTTAATTTCTAGTATGAATGTGTTTTTTTTCTTTCAAAACCCTCTCTTTTCACTCTTAGACCTTTCTATCTAGTCCTTCAAGGTGAAAGGAAGGAAGAAGAATTGAAAATGTATTTTCTCTCTTCTTGGACACCATTATGTTAGAAGAGGAACAATAGTCTTTTTTTAAAATAGTTAGAGACAATTTCTGAAACTGGAGAAATACAATTTTTGCATATAAACTTATCTTTTTACCTTTTTAACTCTCTTTCCCTAATTTATTCTATTCATTTACTTATTTCATTTAATTACACCATAATTTCTATTATATTATTACTTTTAATCTATCTTGGGGTTTACAAAAGGACCAAAATTAACTAAATTAGGAGTCAAATTGAGAAAAATTAAGAGTTTGATGGTCAATGGAGGATCAAATTGGATAATCTAGAAATCAAGGATCCATTTATAAAAGGCATGTGAATAAAATGATTCCAATCAACATTTTCAGAGATGTAATTGCATAAACGAAAAAGTTTTCATGTTAATAAACGATGCATGTGCCAAAATTCAAAGTACAAAGACTATAATGGAAATTTTTGAAGCCTAAATTTAAACTCTAATTTTTAGGATTTAGGCTAGGCGACATGTCATTTGAGTTTTAATAAAAAAGAGGATGACACTTTATTTAGTCATTGTTTTTCTTTTTCAGCATAAAAGATTAATTGAGAGCCACTTTCAAGTGAATAAATGTGACGTCTTTGAACATTTTAAAAGCTCTAATTAGAACCGAACATCCAAGAAACACTTTATCTATAAGGATTAGTCATCCTCATAAAAACTTTATACCATAGTTTTCAAACCCGGCCCAGTGGTCAGCTCGGTCCAAGACCCGGGTTCCGGGTGTTGACTAGGTCACCAGGTCGTCGGGTCAATTTTTTTTTTAAAAATCAAAATGATATCATTTTAGTAAAAAATAAATAAATAAAAGTCAACAGGTTGCAATCGAGATTTTGACCGGGTCTTGTCGGGTCACCCTAGGTTTTGCCTTTTCCTATTTTTTCTTAAACTCGAATCAGTTCCAGCCCCGGGTCCCGAGTTAACTCGCCGGGCCGAGTTTAAAACTATGCTTTATGCAGTATTTATCTAAAAATTTTTTCTAACATCTTATCCTTAGTCAACCTCCCTTTCCTTGAAAAATTCAAGTTGATCAAAAGCTAATCTTCCAATTAATAAATATTATGTTATGGACCTCCAAATTGAGTGCGACTTGTTCCCGATGATAGATGTCTCAGGTCCTTTATTCGAACGTTTACATAATTTCCATGATTAATTCATCAAAGCACCCTACCCAAATAATCTTGACTGAAAAATAAAGTCACCCATAGAAGAGTAAGCTTTGAGGCTGCATTCTTTTGATAAGGTTTATTGTATAAAGAACAAAAGGAAACCATACACCGTAACTTTTTAGGAAGCTTATAAAAAACAGGGGTGAAATCTTTCATTACCACCTATATTTGGAAAGCAACCAAGAAAATGATGAGTAGTTTTGTAACTTCTTAGTTTTGTTATAGCCTATAAAAGAGTGTTTTTCTAGAGAAAAAAGGGAAAGAGAACAAGAGAGAGATTCCAAAAAAAGAAAAAGAGGAAAATAGTAAGCATAAGTGAGGAAAAAAAAAGATAGGAAAAGGAGTAGAGCAACAAAGGGTTGAGAGGGAGAAAGAAACAAGAAGAAAAAGAGTAAGAATATACTATTGGCCCTTTATGAGAGGATGTAGCTTAATGAGCACACCCCTTTCAATGCCTTTTAAATCATTACTTGAATGTTTATTGTTCATCTATTGTAATTAGTTGTTGTTTAATGGAAAATATATGTGTTTTCATGTATTTAATAATGTCATGAAGTAATATGCATGTTTTGACATGTATGTTCAAAATGGTATTGGATGCATAACTTGAATTTTGAGGACTATTATTGTAATGATATTAGTTTGTTTAAATGATAGCCAAATATGTTTTGATGTTTAGATTGGTCACTGGATTTGTTTTGATTTCATGTGTTAATAAGTGATTTACCAAAATTGTGGTCATAAGTTATTTTTGGTGAGAAGTTGAGTTTAATCAAGCTATGTTTATGATAATGTTGGTTAAAAACAAATGTTAGAATCTATATAATAGTGTTTAGAGTCGAAGAAATACACTTTTAAAGTTCGTGGTTAATTTGCTTTAACTATTGCATTGTTTTTTTTCTCGAGTTTTTTTATGGTTCAAGCAAGTCATTATGATTATGTTTGAATTAAAGTTGTCGGGTTTAGGCTTTTATTTTAGGATATTGGTCATTTTATGGGTTTTAAGTTGTTTTTGGGTTTTTTCTAAGTTTCTAGGTTAGTGTTTATAGGTTGTCATTTTGATTATCTTGCAAATTGATGTTTTTGGCTTATCTTGTGTGATTTGATCTAAACCTATACCCATACACAAGTGTTCTTTGCCCACAATTAGTCTTTTTAGCGACTGGTTTGGATCAATCGATCATTTAAATCTAATTAAAACTTTAGTTTAGGTTTAAGTTGTTTTGCTTGATTCAAGGAATATTTGACCTTTTTTATTCTCACTCGATGCGTCTTTTTGCTATAGTTTTACATGCTCTCTTTTTTGTGCCTTTAGTTTGATATGATTTGGTCTTTATTTTTAATTTGGTTTCTAGGATCATATGATGTTTTTCGTGTTTTTAAGTTATTCAACCAAAAGTCCACATTTTGATCTTCAAGAAATTTATTCTGATTATGGGTCTTGTTTTTAGGATTTGGGCCAGGTAGGGAAGCTTAGTTCATGTGACTGGGCTGAGCTTTTTTGGTAGTTTAAAGCTTTTTTTAGCAAAGCAAAAATCCACCAAAGAAAAAAATATATATTTGGGTCTTTAAGGTGGGTTTGGAAAACATGCCCAATGTTATTTTCACAACCTTTTTATTTTGGTGTTTTGCCGAACATGCCCTAGTTTAATTTTAATTGATTTTAAGATTTTTAAAGGACTATTTTATAATTAATATTCGGTCTTTTATGCTATTTTAATATTTTTTTATTTAACATCTAAGATTGTGAACTTATATGTAAAACACTTTTTCAATATTAAATAAACCATTTTTTAAAATAAAAAATAAAATTATTTGTTCAAAAACAAATAACATATTTATGTTTTAAACTTCATCGACCAAGTTTTTTTAAAGAAATCATGTTTTCTTTAATAAAAAATAAAAAAAATGTGAAAAGAAATAGAAAGCAAAAAAAACATATTACATGATTTAACATTTCCTGAAAATACCAAAAATTCAAAAAAATATAGTTTTTTATATTTTACATGCATCTTGGATTTAATAAAAAACTTATCAAGCCAAAGGAGGACTTGATCCAAATTTTAAAAATACAAAAAAAAAACCAATTTTGCTTATTGAAGTACATAATAGATGAATCTCTTTATCTCTCTCCTCTTTTTGTTTATGTTTAATATTCATGAAGTACAAACTTATACAGAAGATCAATTCCTGGTATTAAATGAGACAAAAATAAAAATATAATGAAATTTTATTTGATTTTTAATGGCTAAACTTGTCATATAAAACCACAATTCACCTTATTAAGGTGGATCCAGTTTGACCAATAGATAAAGAAATGAATAGTAAAACACAATGAGACTTAAAAAATAATTAAACAAATAAACAATACAATTTACTTTATGTAAGATGTATTAGAGATGATATTGTCTTTTCTATATACAATCAATCCATTACTTAAACTCTAAAGATCAATTGAGATTTTTAATAATCAAAATATTAGATGATAACTTCAAATTTTTTAAATCATAAAAGTAATAACAATTCCTTGTTATTTTCACACATAAAAAATCCCAATACAAAAGAACAATCATTATAACGCTGCACATTAGCTGTACAAGGAATTAGTGTTTATAATCATTATATGTTTCATGATACTATCAACATTTATTTGTTTTAAACACATTAAGTAGATTAATTAATTGTGAAAAAAATATAATTAATTCCATTGTAATGTAAGTTAATATCATATTTTCGTTAATAACATAAATTATTAGAGGCTGCATTCTGAGTCAATGTAAAAAATAGTCGGGTTCAAAACCAAAGCTGCGTATCTACTGCTAATTGTAGCTGTAAACTGGGACTGGATTGATTTGTAAAACTCAATTATAGCTGGCAATGAATTCTACCACCAGTTTTATATATATATATATATATATATATATATATATATATATATATATATATATATAAAGAAACAGAGAAAAGGATGGGGAAGAGGACAGAAGCTTCAGCAGGAACAGATCAGTAGCGTTTTGCACAAAACCTCATGATTTGATGGGGGGATTAAGGGACGTCGATGTATAATATCGAGGAAGCAAGCTAGGGTGTTTTCTTTGATAACCGTTGGATTACGTAAATCCTTTTTAGCGTCATGTTGTCGCCAAAGACTAGATTGTTTGACTGCAATTCGTGCTTACCTTCAGAGACAGTAATGGTGAGTTTGTCAGCGTGGTCAAATTGTTTTTTTTTTTAATTTTAATTTAATTTAATTTATATATTTTTAGATTGTTTTATATGTTGATATTAAAAATAAATTTTAAAAAAATAAAATAAATTAAAAAAATAAGATTCTATAATACATATAAGATTTGACACTATGTTCACAAACAAATACCGTTTTTTATATAAATTTCCAATTACTAACACAAAGTCCACCAAAGTAGCTAAGCAGAGCTTGTTGAAAACCAGGAATAAAGTGGGATTTGTGTACGATTCAGTCTTGGAAATTTACGTTCGAGTGAGAGTCGTTGGCGTATGATGACATACAAATGGTCTTTCATCATGTCAATCACTTCTGGGTAGATCACATAAGAGGTTTTGAATTATTATTTTTTTTTTGAATTTTTGTTACTGACTATAAAAAATTTATATTATTTTTATACAAATATCATTGGTTATTTTATGAATATATTTTGAAGAAAAATATACAAGATAAAACCACATTTAATCATGTTTAAAATATAAGAATATCTCCATCCAAGCTATAATCTTTTTATTCTCTCATTATAATATATCCCTTTATAAAATAACAGCTACCAATGATTTTTAAAATAGTATAAAATAGTTTTAAGAGCATAAACGTGAATTATCGAACATTATCCATACTAGTTTTATGCCGTTAGCTCATGCAATACAACAAAATAGATTGTTTTCTTGAAGTTTCTGTAGTAAAAACTTTAAAAGAGGTTTGCTAGGGAAATGCCTGATAGACGAGGACCCAAATTCTTTTGGTTGGGGATCTAATTGCAAAGTAGATGATAATTGGAGGATAAATATGTCCTTTGCTCTAAACTGTTTCATTTAATTACTATTAAAAATTAGTAAAACATAATGTTAAGAGCGCAGGGTGGTTGTGCATTGCATGTGTCTCGAATCCGACGAATGCTTGACAAATATGTTAATGTCATTAAATTCCTAGAAGTGCCGAGAAAATACATGTTACAAATTGGCTTTTAATCCAAGGGGATGGGAAAGTGAAGAATCAAGATTTTATATATATATATATATATATATATATATATATATATATATATATATATATAATGATGGATAAAAAAAAATACATGGATATAATTTTTCTGAATTATCAGGTGTGTTGGACTGACACGTGCCAGCACCGAACACATCCTAGTAGAGATGTGCTGGGTTTGGCCAACGCCTAACCTAAACCTTGTTATGTCTAGTGCTAGCTAGACCCAATAGATAATTGGGTATGACCAACTCTAGACCCAAATCTTACTGGGTTTGACAATCATTCCTAGCTTAGTAGCTGCTGCTGCTAGATTTAACAACTTGGCTTCAAGTTGCCAGACTAATGATTGAGATGGGCTTGGCGCACGAATTCCAAGGATATCTAACCATTTTTATCATTGCACCTTAGGCATGGCCAGATTCGTTACACTCATGGATTCAAACATAATGCCTGAATCTAATTTCATCAATTTTATAAATTTTTATATAAAATTATAGATTAATTATTTCTCAACAAATAGGCTTAATTAAACAAGTCTATGCTCCACCAACATCATTAGGTGTATTAAAGTCTTTCATGACCTGTTATGTCTTTATCTTTTAATTAGATAAAATAAATGGAATACAACTTACAATACAACTTAAAATATTACAAAAATAAAATTATACACCAACTCTTCCTCTTAACAAAAGAACAAGACTCATAAACTATAACTATGAATCCTTCGAAACAAAGGTTCACAATTTTCATTCTTTACTACATACATATTTAAGATCATCTATCTTTATATTATTATTGTATTTTCTCTTTCTAAAAAGATATTTATTTAAGCATATGAGAATCTCCACATCCACCAAAAAGGATTTTTTACAGGTACTAGTCACAAGCCACATTGACCTACTAAATACCAAGTACAAGCTATCAATTACCTTGGCTATAAAAAATAGATAAAATTGTTAGAACCAATTGATTGACCAATTATTTAACCTGAAAGCCCTATTCCTAAATATCTTAAATTTTTGAGACCTGGTCCGAAAATAAATGGTAAAATTAATTTTAATCAATATTGCATCAAATCAGAAAGAAAAAAAACTAAGATATTCTCCATTCATGAAAAGGTATACAATAAAAAGAAAATGAATACTTTTTTTAATTATATTTCTTAGATTAAAGGCCAATATGTATAACAAGTTTGGTGATTATAACGTTTTATTGGCTTTTATGACACAAAATACCTGCTTGTCTCTAAGTGATGGAGACACTAGTGTATTTCATGTACACTAGTTATATGCTCCACATCATGAGGATATTATAATTTTAGTTATTTGATTATTAAATTGTTTAGTAGTTTAATTATATTATCATAAAAAAAATTTATGTGTTATTATAATTTTTATAATTATGTGTATCTGACAAATCTTTTACCCAAAAAAATGTTTAACCTAAATTTTGTATAATTTCATAGCGTTTCATTTTTTTTCCAACCTGATATCAGTTTTTATATATTTTTACTAATTAAAACAGAATTTAAAGAATTTATATCTTGAAACTAGTTAATAATATTTTTAAAAAATATATAACACATTTTGTTTTTTCAATATATATGGGATTTTTTTATTATTCTTGATTTGTAAAGAAATACTATTGTATTATTTGATTTTAAAATTTTATTAAGAAAATGGTTAAATTAAAAATAATATGAAATCCAATAATATATAAGAGAAATCTTGTTCTATTATAAACTTTTGAACATAAGAAAGATCTTGATATGAGTTGATCTAGCATAAGAAATTGATTTCTTGATTTTTTTTCCTTTACATCTTACTAGAAAATGAAGTATGGATCTTAAATTAAAGCATGATCTTTCTATTTTTTAAGAAAAAAAGTTTACAATAAACCTATGTAAAAAAATCATGATTCAAAGTATTTACGTGAAAATCTTTTTTCAACTTGGAATAAATATTTTGATTTTTCTATTTTTATCTACATAAATGGCAAGATAAACTTTTATGATGCCCTAAAAAATTCAAGAAGCTCAAGAACAAGGCTTATATGTTGAATAATTGATTAATCACTTATTTCTAACAATCTGATCCATTTTTCCTGATCTATATGGCTGGTAGCATGACATGGGAAATCAAAGTAGCTGATAGCTAGTGTGTGGTAAATGTGGTAAACTAATATGGTTGATAAGTCAAGGTGGCTGATTCTTGGTAAACTGAAGTGATTGATTCATTGTACTTACAAAAGATCTCCTATGACGGATATGAGATTTTCATATGTTTAAGTAAGTATATTTGTAGTAAGAGAGAGAGAGAGAGAGAAAAAGAGTGCAGTAATATTTTAGAGAGAGATGCTTTGAAAATATATATGCAATAGAGAATGAAGATTGTAAGCTCTTTATCTTGGTAGTTTAGGGGGTATTTATAACCTTTGAACCTTGCCTTTTTATGAAATAAAAGGGCTAGAGAGTCATTTCACCATATTAAATTAATCTTAACTCATGAACAATATTTCACTTAGCCTACCCAAGACACCACAACCACACATGTCTTCCATTAAAATTATCCAGCTAAGAGATGGAGATATGATAGGCCATAAAAGACTTTTGTATATCTAGGGGTGTAAATAGAGTAGGATCTAAACTAAAATGGCTTGGGTTAGTGAAAAAATACACTTGACACAAGAGGTGAAGGTGGCACACGACATGAGGAGCATCAAACGCGGAGCATCGACTCAGTAAAATAAAAAAAAGGTTATGTGTTGGGCCTAAGCTATAAGTCCAAGTCCAAACAATACCTGAGTTTGGGTTTAATAGAGCATCGGGCCAAAGATGGGTAGGGCTGGTGGTGCACGAGGCAAGGCCTATGGAAGGTTGTGCTTGGTAGGGTGTCATGCCCATGAGGGTCATGCTAATAAAGTGTCATGCCTGTGATATTTGGGTCTGGTAGGGGTGTAGGGCCCACGAGAATTGAGCCTGGTATGGGTGTCGAGCCAATTGTGTTTGAGTCTAGTTAATGTGTTAATAAGGTATTTGTCTCATAATGCTTAGGTCTGGTTAGGGTGCTTGGCCCATGAGGATTAGGCCTGGTAAGGTGGCAGATCCATGATGTTTTGACTTAGTAAGGTAGTAGACTAATGAGGATTATGTTTGATAAGGTGTCAAACACATGGTGTTTAGGTTTGGTAGGGTGTCAAACCCATGAGTATTAAGACTGGTTAAGGTAGCAGGTTCATGTTGAACATTTGATCTGGTAGGGTGCCATGCCAATATGATATTGCGAGATCTAATTTGATAAATCCTAGTCTGTCAAACCTGAAATACATGTTTAATTTCTTTTAGTAGATGTCAAATTTTATTAGTTAAAACTTAAATATATTAACACATAAGCAATCCATATATCAATAATCATAACACCATTTTGAATTGCATCATTCTTTAGAATCTTATATAAGAAAACGAAGGAGGATTAAAAACTAAACATTTAAAATTAAAAAAAAATAGATCAGATGCCCATTTTTTATACATTCAAGGAAAATGTTATAGTTTTACTATATTGAACATATATCTTACATTTTCATGCTACACATGTTCAAGGTCTGTTAGATGGAAGGTCTTGATTACTGATTTTAATTATTAATGTTAGGGATTCAATGATCTCTTCTTCTTCTTCTTCTTCTTTCCAAGGACCCCATCTGTGACCAAGGCCAAGTTTATGCTTGTCCCAAAAAATATCAAATCTGGGCACTAGTTTGGACACGAGCTTGTAGAATGAACAGATTAAACTTTACTCTCAAGTTATTGCTAACATGATGTATAATATTGATAAAATCCAAACCAATGCTAGTTAATATTTTACTCTTAAAATAAGTAGACGGTTAGAATATATTTTTTTTAAATTGATAATTAATTTTTCTTTACAAAGAAATCCAATCTATTGGCTTCAAAATTCTTATATAGTTCAAATTTCACAAATATAATACATACATTACCTCTTAACTTTCTTAAAAAAAAAAAAAAACTAATCCGATCTGAATGAATACAATGTCATGCATGTACCCAAGCGAACATGTAAATATTGATTTATATTCATAAACAAGGAGTTCATGATTTTTCGGTACTCTCATATTCATGCATATATAAAGCTAGACACAAAATGAGTCGGAACGGCCGCAAACACAACATCGGATGAATACAGAAAATAATGAGTGGTCCAAATCAAATAGATCTGTCCAAATCTTGAAGTCAATCTTCTATTCTTGTGCTTTGCTTACTACTCCCACGCAAAAACCCTCAAGCAGAACCCCCTCTTGCACACAATCACGAGTATATATATATTGCTGCATTGACTGGTATTGCTTGGCTTTATATAGGGCATATTTCAATGTGCTAGAGGAAATTAATTAATATCACCTCCTCCTTGCATGTTACCATGACATTTGAAGAAACATTCACTAGGAACAAAAAAGAATGTCGGTCTAGATGACTCAAAGCAGACTGCATGAGAGATAGATAGAAAGAGAGGGATTGTGCTCCCAAGAATGCTTAGTGAAGCACGCGAATGTTCGTGTTTTTAACTCTCGGGACTCGCATTTTCCACTTTGCAAGGAGTGAAATTGACCATTTACCTTGGCGTTTTGAGAGGGCAGGGAAGAGAGAGTTGAGTGTGACAAAATCCCAAGAAGAAACCAGACAAAGAAGGTGTGCCATGATGATATCTTTATGATTTTTGTACTTTGATCGATGGTGTTTATATTCGAGTAAGTGATCTCTATTTAAATTGCTAGTTTCATGACTTGTCGAAAAGTGTAATGTGCATAAACACCACTGCATATTTTTATACGTGTTTCTCTTTCGAGTCAATTGATGGAGCCTCTCTTGAATATACTTCCATGGTTTTGCTCCCTCTGCGCAAGGTTAGTATTGAAGGAAAGATGAAAGCTGGTGAATAGCACCAAGTGCTGTCGTTGTAAAGATGAATTTGACTTGAAGGTGTTACCTTAATTAATATGATATTATGTTTGTTTTCGGAAATTCAAAATATAATTTAAGACGGAGTTCCACTGATCTTACATAAAATTGGAGAAAGTAAGGCGTGGAGAAGATTAATATGTTACTGACGAAAGGCTTGCTTCTTCTTTTTTCTTTTCTTTTTTGTGTTAGAAAAGAGAGTTTGTGTTCTAAGATTTACAAGAGGTAGAACGCTAAAATGAATTGAGCTAGATAAAGAAGCCGTGATAGGTGGTCAGCTACAGGCAAATATTCATATTTTAAATAGATATATAAAATATTATTTTAATATATTTTTAAATAAAAATTATTTTAAAAAATAACCACTTAAACTTCCAAACGCGCCGATTATAATTTTAATGTTTGGTCTCCACGCAGTTCTGGCCTTATCTACCTCCATCCCATTCCTGAAGCAGTTGGGTTTCGGGTCGGATACTTAAAAAAGTCTTGATGTGTTTTAGCTTTAGGCCACGTCAGGTTGGAATTGTTAATAGCCTTTTTTTCCCCTGTATTGTGCAGCATGGACCCACATAGCTGACGTGGCTGATGATGTGTACACTGCTGATAGTATGGCAACGTTGCTGATGACTGGACCGGTTTTGTGCATACGGAAGTGGTGCTTACGTGTTTGGTGATGAGATCTGAGTTTCGGGTTGACCCGGCTAATATCGTGGGTTGACTGGTAAAGAAGGCGATCTAGACTCTAGAGTATGTAGCGTGTGTAGAGACCAAGTCAGAGACGTTGAGGACTATTTTGATCTCTTTTTTGACATATTTTTCACTATTGTGTTTGTATTGACGTGTTCTTCGTATATTCAAAACATATTTTTGAACGTTTTGAATTATGAACAAAGATTAAACACGCATTTTTTCCTAACAATGCTATAATGCCACGCTTTTTCTAGTTTAATATTTTTTTTACGAGAAGAACAAAACCGTCGTTAAGTGTCCAATGAACAAAGTTTTTACAAGGAGTATTAGTTTTTGTTAATAAGATCGCCTATGGCTTATTCATCTTTGCCGACACACTGGTAAATGGACATATTTTCTACTGGTTTTGTGCTACCATATCTCTGAAGGATGTTTTTCTAACGTTATAAAGAAGTACAAGTAGAAAACAAGAAGTCTCCCAAGGTTATTGTGTTCTGTCATATTCCTTCGCCATCTGCACATAAATTTCTGTAATTTTCAGAAATTTAAATTTTCTGCAACCTTTTTTGCCTACGTTTTTGTTAGTTAATGTAGGGGTTGTGTTTTGTGCTCTCTTTTTCCTCTATAGTAGTTGATATTCTCAGGGTAGCTTTAACGTACGGAGTTTTCCACCTTTATTCTGTCCAATAAAATCATAGGACTTGGAAAGAATCAGAGATAATAAAAGATTAGGAAAATCTGCTTGATGTGGTTCAATTAGAGCTGCATAAAACATGAACTCCAATTATGATCATACTAATCGATGAAAAAACCTTGCCCTCACCATTTTCTTGTCTAAAAACAGGTCTGGTTTATTACATTTTGGATAATTTCATCTCCTGAAGTTGTAAATGTTTTTGGCAGAATCATCACTCATCCAGCATTTCTTTTGTTGAAAAAGAAAAGTAGCTATCGAAATGGTTCGGGGGCTCGTACACGAAACAAGAGATCACATCTCTGAGCGTAATCACGCCCACAACTTCTTCAGATTGGTTAACCACATGAATCCTGTGACCCGACCTGGAAGAAAGAGCATGGATCAAGCTACCAAGAGTTGCATCAGGCTTGCAGGTAATTGGTGGGATGACGCTTCCTGTTCCTTTGGTTGTTGAGACGATGATGTTCATGAAATCCATAACGGTATGCTGCCTGAAAAGAGAGAAAAATTGGAAGAAGTGAACTTGGATAAAGCAGACTTCACCAGTAACATGCTTAATATCCTCTACACTACCTGAAATTGGAGAAAAGCTCAGGCTTGAGCAGCAAGTGTCTGATGTCCCGTATGCTGAGATTTCCAATAATCTTCTTATTTGGTCCCTCTACTACAGGAAGACCACCAATTTTGTTATCTTTCATTTTCTTGAAAGCTTCCAAGATCAGTTCACCACTCTGGACACTAACAACCTGGCCAGGAAGCAGAATATCAAAGAAGTCCAAATTGAGAAGTCAGCCACGAGAAAACTAATCAGGAGAACATGTACCTCGTTAGCAGACACAAAAGGAAGGCCTACATTTGAAATAGGTTGTGCAGCAATGCAATCAAACCAGTCTCTTCCCTTGCATCCCTCCAGACCTTGAACAATTGCAGATTGAGTTATGAAGTTCTGAATATCAGGTTTCCCTGGCTCGATCACAGGTACATTTCGCAGCCGATATTTTGAAAGTAGAAGTAAGATGCTCAACATTGAACTGTTTGTTGTGACTGGAAGAAAAGGAGACCAGCGGTATGACTTAATAATCGATCCCACCTTTAGCCAACCAGAAAAAATAAAACATAAAATACAGTTAGCCTTTCCCAGATGGCTAGAAAAAGACTGGAGCTTCTTTCTATTCCCTGTCAAGGTAGTCCTCAAAATGTATATGTAAGTTATGAAAAGGTATCTTGAACACAGCATTCTGAAATTGAACTTACAGTGGTTGACTTGAAGGGTTCTTCTTGAAGAAGAACTTTGTAGAAATCCTGCCCCAAGTTGTCAGCAGCTGTCGAGGCGTCTTTTCCAGCTCCTTTTTCTGCAGCAACACCACCAACTACAGCAGCACCTACTGCAGCAGCAGTTAGCCCAGCAACCGCAACAGGACCTGTTAAACCCAATGCTACTGCTCCAAGAGCACCGACAGCTCCAGTACCTATGCCAGCAGCTGCTGCAGAAGTGGCTGCTAAAGCAACAGCCGCGAGCTCAGCACTCTCTAATACCCAGAGGACGATTGCTGAGTAATCTATGATTCCTAGGTACCTATCTCTCCAATCCAAACTGTCTCCAGCATCTACTTTTTTTACAGGAGCAGCCATAATGTTGCATTCAGATAAAATTCTAACAGCATCAGCAACCGACGAATCCGCTAAAATTTCAATGACTGCAAAGATTGAGTTGTGAAACACCTTTTAATTAATTAAGAAATATTGTTTGTCAGACTAACTGTAAAGGCAAGAAAATTTTGCAATCACCTTTGCCACCTGGAACTGGTGGGAATGATGAAGCTGGAATCTCTGCAAATGCAGCAGTTAAGGTCTCCTGTAATGAAAATGGCAACTTCTTTCTGGACTGTATGTTCTCAAAATATGAATCACAGATTGAAAGTTCTGAACTTTTTGTAACCTGTTGTTTTCCTGCCATATCCACACCCTGCGCATAGAACAACTTGGGCAATGAAAGGGATGGTAGGCCTAATAGGTGGTTTAAGTTCCTAGCCCATAAGAAATCATGGGTTAAAACAATTCAATCACCCCATTGAACATTGCACCCACTGAATTGTCTTCACAAAACTGAAGACCCAGATCTCATAACCTTTAATCTGCTTGGATTCTGACATATTACAACAATTTTCCAATGTTATACCTGAAAAGGCTACAATTTTGTTTCCTCCTATAATTAAGTTGGACAATTTAGTAGAAAAGATGTCAAGACTTATTCAGTCATAAATGCTCAGCATGGAAATTAAGCTCTCCTCGTTTAGATTCAGAAACAAAAACCAAAAACAAAAACCTAGTATCATATCATTAAAAGAAAAGGATCATTCAGTGGTCGATGCAACCATGATCATAAAAAATATATATACTAAAGATGGATCTTGTATAAAAAGATCAATTCCACAGAAACATACCTGCAAGCTTTTAAAAAAATTCTGTGTTAAGAAGTTGGATTGGGGTCCATTCTTTGGCAAAAGCTTATGCCTATCCATTCCTCAATTCACTGATTGTACGTGGCACTGCCATGTGTTGGCATTACGAAGCTGGAAGAGTTAGAGCTGAGCACGTGTAATTTGTTTTTTGCTTAAACACCTTTTTGGAACTGGAATGCATATTCACTAGCCCGACTTAGGCAACTTAGTTGCATATTAGTGTAGCGGCCCACTCGTTTGATAGCGGGTTAATAATAATATTTTATAAATATAAAAAAATTTATTTTATATTTTAAAAAAGTTTTGGACCAGTTAGTAATATCAGGCCTAAAAGCTTTGGATCTAACAGTTAAGATAGATCCAAGAGCCTTGGATGATCCCAAATACTTATGTCTAACAGTCATGCCAAATCCAAAATACTCAAATCAAAATGCTTCAATCGGTGTAGAACAACTTGAATACAACATAAATTGTGTTATTTTCTTGATTTTGTTAATTATGATAGTTTATAAATTATAGATTTATAAGAAAAAACATTATTATTATAGCATGTTTGTTATTGTATTTCAAAAATATTTTGAAAAACAATAATTTTTATTTTATTTTTTCTTTGTTTTAAATAATTTTTTTATATTTTCAAATTATTTTAATGTATTAATATTAAAAATAAATTTTAAAATAAAAAAATATTATTTTAATATATTTTTAAATAAAAATACTTTTGAACAAAAACTATATTGGTAACAACCATAAAATAGAATTTCTATTGAAGGAATAATAAATTTATAAACATAAAAAATAAACTATTTTAATAGGAAGATATGATTTGAATTTTTAGATTTAAAACATTAAATTAGATTTTTGTGATGATTTGTTGTTTATAAATAACTTTTTAACCCACATTACTTAGATTTAACAAACATGTTTGGTCCAAGTTTACTTGAATAATCATAACAACAGCAACAACAGCAACAATAACAACAATAATAACCATATTAATAATAAAAAATAGAATTTTTATTGAAAGAATAACAAATTCATAAATATAATACATGAACTATTTTATTGATATAATGTGAACTTTTAGATTTAAAATGTTAAATTAGATTTTTGTGATGATTTGTTTATAATAATAAAGATATGTTTGTTTAGGTTTGACAACCATATGTGTTGCTAGACCGAAGTGAGCGAGTCTGCAGATCTGAGCATCTAGGACTTGGGTCTAGCTCTCCTAATAATAATAGAAATAATTATATTAAACTTATCTTGTTCAAGTTCTTATAGTTTTTAATCAATTCAAATTAAATTTATGGTTTTTCTTTAATAGTAATAATATTTTTTTAACAATAATAATAATAATAATAATTTTTAATTTTACTCTTTAAATTAAATATATAATTTTTTTAATAACAACAACAATAATAATAATAAAAAAAAAGCTTGGAAAACTGGTATCATCTCTTTATGCAAAAGATAATCTGTAAAAAAAAAAAAAAACCTTAAAAGAGAGGCATGAAAGAAAACCAATAAAAAATATAAATGAACCTATCCACACCCTTTAATCCAAAGAAATGACGTGGAAGAATGACAATATTACCAAACTCGAGAATAACAGTAGCATGCCTGATTAAAAAAAAACAAACAATAAAATAGAACATAAAAATGATATTACTGTGACTTAACTGTTACAATCCAGATTGGATTGTCTTTGCCCGCATAGTAATATCAATAAGAGTTTTAGTTTTCTTTTAATATATATATATGGGTTTTTTTAGGTGCTAATATTATAAATAATTTTTTTAAAATAAAAAAATTATTTTAATATATTTATAAATAAAAAATAATTATTATCCTATTTTTAAATGCTTTTTATAATTTAAATATATAAATAGATTTTAAATTGAGGATGAAAATATCCATATTCACCTTAACTATAATTTGGATTGACATCCTCCGGCAGCTATTAAGATAATATGTTTGGTAGTGTAATAATAGTTGTTTTTTAAATAATTTTTCATGTTAAAATAGATGTTAATGATGTTTTTTTATTTTTTAAAAATTATTTTTTACATTAGTACTACATCAAAACGATTTAAAATTATATTAAATTTTAAAAAAAAGAAAAAGAAAAAAACGTGATTTGCTACATTTTGTAGATGGCTAGTTGGCTTGTGAAGAGCACGAAGGAAATTAGTGCTGCAGGTGACAATCTCAGTCTGGCTGATGTCCATGTTCTGCTCTTGTTTTGGGCTTTTTCGGCTTTTTCATACCATTTTGATTCCTTAGTTGCTACAAGTAAGGTTTTAGTTTCATCCTTTGTCATAGAATCAAGGTTGTTAAAATTATAATTTTAACACAGCACGAAGAACTGCACGTAAACTCGAATGGTAAAAACAGATTATAAAATCATAAAAAAATTATAAAGAATTTTAAAATACATTAAAAAAAATTTATATTTTAAATAAAAATTCATACATAATTCAAGCACTTTAAAAATAATGCTTCAAATAAAAATTCATACATGATTCAAAATTAGAAACCATCAAATCTCTCCTTTTGTCGTGACTTGTTTTCCACAAGTCAATAAGATTTTTTTAGATAATTAAGAAAAAAAATAAAAATTAGATAAAAAATTTCAATTAAAAAAATAATAATAAAAAAAATAAATAATAATCATAAAAATAAAAACCAAAATTAATATAAAAATCAAATTATAAGGAATAAAATTAAAAAAAAATTCAAATCAAAATTGATATAATCAACTAATAACATGATAGTTTTAATTTTTTTATAACTTCTAAAAAGTATTTTTTTTGTCCAAGATAAAAGAAAAATACTTTTTTAAAAACCAAAATAAATTTATTTTTTATTGAAAAATATTTTTCGTTGCTGAACTTTTCTAATGATAAACAAACACAGAAAAATATAAAAGTAATCTTCCAATAAAACCCAAAGAACCTAGCCTAAATTCTCCAAGCTAATGGCAGACAAATCTGAGAGTAAAATAAACTAACCGAGCTCACAGCTCTGCTCAACCACATATGCATATTGTTTTAAATCATTAGTACTTTCATGTAATTCGAGGGCTACTATGCATGCCATGAGTGCAAGATATAGAGAAAACTTGGGACAGGCTGATAACAGGATTTGATAATGAATACATATATCCTGAATTTCTGATAAAATTACATGCTACCAAACCTTGCTTCAATTAGTCTTGTCAAGTGCTGGAAGACATTCAAGTATAATCTCAGCAGCACGCTCCAGTTCTTGTTCTGAGATGATCAACGGGGGCACCAGCCTGACAACATTTCCTTTTCCAGCAGTTAATATTAGAAGACTGGAATCTCGGCAGGCATCTACGAGGGGTGAAGCGGATACATCCAGCTCTATCCCAATTATAAGTCCCAAACCTCGTACTTCTCTCACATGTGAATTTCCTCCTAGTTTGTGAATTAAAAGTTCTTTGAAGTATTGACCTTTCTCAGAGACACTGGCCAAGAAACCTGGCTTTGATATTTTATCTAAAACAGCAATGGCAGCGTTACAGACAAGAGGTCCACCAGCAAAAGTGCTCCCGTGGTCTCCATATTTTATGGCAGCTGCAACTTTTTCACTCACCAATGCAGCTCCTATAGGTAGACCTCCTGCGAGAGGCTTGGCAAGTGTCATTATATCTGGGACCACACCATATGCCTCGTGTGCCCAAAGATAACCAGTTCGGCCTAAGCCACATTGGACCTGAGAACAGAATGTTTCAAAAAATACTTCTCAGTTGAACTGTGATCATTGTAGCATACATCAGAACACCTTCCAGTGCTAAACATGATATGAAGTAATTACACAACAAAACTATTGCAATTAGGAATGAAGAATAGTATCCCATTTTCTGCCCTTTCCCTTTTAAAAGGTTGCCTGACCCTGACCCTGACCCTGAATCTGAAAAATGTTATCTTCCAAATAAAAAGAGAAGGAATTTTCATTGAAATTGCACTTTTGGAGCTATGGTGCTCTATCCAGGGTGATGCTAATTTGTGAAGAGACTAAAAACATGTCTACAACTTGCTATTCGGATACTTTTCTATGATTAGAAAAAAACATTTTTGGTTCAGGTGGTGTGTCATGGGTGGAAATGAGGGAGAGAATAACATGCATTTAAGAGGTACCTATAACCTTAGAATCCACAATTTATATGAGAAAACACGATTTCAAAATGAAAAGCAGTTCACCTCGTCAAAAACCAGGAGAGACCCAGCATCATCACAAGCACTACGTAAGGACTGTAAGAATTCCTTTGTTGCACTATAAATACCACCTTCACCCTGTATAGGTTCTACAAATACAGCAGCAATCCTGCCAGACTTAATCAGTTCTGTTGCAGCCTGTACGTCACCATATTCCAGGAAATTAACTCCAGGCATGACAGGCTCAAAAGGAAATCGATACTGCTCCTTGCTTGTCAATGCCAGAGCCCCCATTGTCCTCCCATGGAAGCTATTACTAAATGAAATAAACTCTGTCACTTGCTGCTTCTCATCAGGATTTGTAAATCGTTGATACTTCCGTGCAAACTTTATAGCAGCTTCATTTGCTTCCGTACCAGAGTTCGTGAAAAATACACGATCGGCAAATGAACAAGCCACAAGACGTCTAGCAAGCTCTACCTACAAGAGATGCATGCTTTCATTTTAACGAACTTGCTCTAAAATTACGAGAGAAATAAAACTATGAAGGAAAAACTTACCATATACCAGCATCAAAATCACCATATACATGTTCCCAGTTCATATCAATCACAAAGCAGACAAAATCATAATATTCTTGCAATTCACTTCATTATTATATGCAAAATTGGTCTATTAAAACTTGCAAAATGAACAGATAATAATTCCCCTGTCCATGGCATTTCACAGTTAATTCTTTTTCCTATAGCCAGTCTAAATAATAATAATAATAATTTCAAATCGAAAAATCTAAAAATTCACGTTTCAGATTGTAAACAAATGAAGACAACACAAAAATATATGAATTAAATAAAAAAAATTTCTAATACAATCAAAATTAAATTAATATGTGAATAAACCCTCATTATATATATATATATATATATATATATATATATATATATATATATATATAAAATGACAGTAAAAAAACCCATTACCTGAGGAACTGAATAGAAAACATTGCTGACATGAGTGAGCAAATTAGCTTGCTCAACAACAGCTTTGACCCAATCAGGATCCCCATGACCAAGAGCATTAACAGCAATACCAGAAGTACAATCCAAGTACTCTCGCCCTTCGGGATCATACAATTTACAACCTTTTCCACTCGAAATCACAACTGGGTTTCTTGCATATGTCCCAACTAACACCTTCCCTTCCATCTCCATAACCTCTCGACTTTTCAAATGGGTTTTGGGTTTCACTGATTCCGGTGCATGCACGTCCAGGTTAAGGCATGCTCGTAAGAAAAAAGAACGGCGATGATTGAGATTTGGAGAAAAGGGGAACGAGATCGGACTGTTGAGGAAGTGCTGGAGAGAACCCATTTTTTTCCTCTTTGGTTCTGCTTAATTTGAATCAAATTAACTGCTTATAGGGTTTAAATAGGAGGGTTTTGAATTATTTTTTTTATTATTTTTTTTAGTTTAATGTGGCTACTGTCGGTGTGAGTTTATGTATATTTTAATTAATTTTATATATTTTAAAATTAATAATTATATAACCTTTAATAATCATTATATAAAAAACTAAAATGTTCAAATCTTAAAAAAACAAAAAAAACCTCTTACTACTAGTTAATTATCTAAATGATTTATTCTCTTGTATTTTTAGAGGTGGTGGTGGTGGAATGATTTGATTTGATTTCTGCGTGATAACTGTGGGAGAAAAATGAAATGATGGAGTATAGAATTTTTATTTATTTATTGAGATTTGAGGGGAGGGTGTTTTTTTTATATATATAAAGGGAGGCTAGGGTTTAAGGTTCTGTTCTTGAGAAGAAGTTGATGATGGAGTTTAACTACAGTACAGCTTAGTACCTATAAGGTATCTAAATTAATTAATTAGTCCCTTTATTATATAAATTTATTAAATGACCCCTTGATTATGCTCAATTAGTAGTTTATTTCTTTTCAAATATGCCCTTATTTCCTAATCGAGTCTCCCTAATCCCTATCTTGCATGCTTCTGTTTTCTTCATTCTACTTTGAAAGAAAGAAAAGGACAACACAAATTAAAATTAGAAAATAGCAAAAAAAATGACAAAATGGGTGAATTATATACAATTTTTTGGTTAATTTTACATTTGTTTTTAATTTATAAATTATAAGAAAATTGGAACACGTTTCTCCTCTGACCCAAACATTGAATATGTTGTAGTTGAGCCGTTTGACCGGGAAAAAAACTCTCACAAGATAGAATTCTTGTTCTTGAAATCCTAGCTAGCTGATGGCAACGAAGGAAAAAAAAAAACAGAAACTTTAGATACACGTTCCTTCTGTTCTTCAAAGAATGTGCTTGAACGATTGAATTGTATTATAAAATAATTTTAAATTTTTATTGTAAAATAAATTTTTAATAATTTTATATCATTTTAATATACTAATATCAAAAATAAATTTTAAAAAATATAAAAATATTACTTTAATATATTTTTTAACATTGTAGATAGCTGTCGGTGCGGAGCTTCTGCATCCTATATTGACAATGAAATAACTACTTGTTATTTATTGATAATCAATTAAAATAATATTTGAGAGTGTAGTAGCTGTTATAGTTTAAAATATTTTTTACTCAAAAATATATTAAAATAATATATTTTGTTATTTTTTAAAAATTAATTTTGATATTAATATATTAAAATAATCTAAAAACATAAAAAAGTAAATTCTTATATCTGTTTTTTAATTAAAAAATACATCTTCAAAGTACAAGCAAAAACTTATAGAAAAATGATGGTGTATTTTATTTTATAGAAAACATTCAGCAATAGTAAGAAAAAAAACAAAAAAATATTGAATTATTTATATTTTTATTATTGATTTCAATTTAATAAATAAAAGCTCTTATTGCTTTAAAATAATAAAATTGCAACTAAAAAACCTCTTTCTTTGCCAAACATGAAAATGTAGCCACCTCCTTAATTTAGAGGGTGTTTGAAAGTGTGGTAACAATTAATTTTTAAAGTATATTTTTACTCGAAAATACATTAAAATATATTTTTTATTTTTAAATTTATTTTTGACATCAACACATTAAAAAAATTCAAAAACACTAAAAAATTAATTTGAACAAAAAACATTTCAAGTTTTTATGAAAAGTAGGCTGAATCGCAATCTCAAACGGGTACTTAGACCTTGATTGTTTGTTAGAAAATAGTTTTTTTAAAAAAATATTTTTCGTAGAAAGTGAATTTCTGAAAATTGAATTATTTTCTGATGTTTAGTAGTGTAATAAAAAATGAGTTAGAAAAAACTTTAAATTTTTGAATAAGTCATGAAAAATAAGCTAAAAAATAACTTTTTAATTTTTTAATTTTTTTTATGTTTATTGAAAGAATGAGGACCAAAACTTATAGATAAAAAAAAGTTTGAGAAAGAAATTAAAAAATATATATAATTTTATAAATTATTTTAAATAAAATAATAAATAACAATTAAAATAATAAAAACCAAATCTGATAGATAAAAAAGTTCAAAAATAATGAAATTAAAAAAATATAATTTATAAATTATTTTATATAAAAATAAATAGCAATAAAAAAATTAGAACAAAATATAATAGATAAAAAATTTTAATTAAGAAAAAAAATAAAAATAAAAAGAATGATGACTAAAGTTTATATAAAAATCAAATTTTAAAAAAATAAAAATTAAATAAAAATTAAAATAAAATATATAGTAATAAAAAGATGATTAACAAATAATAAAATATTTATGTTATATTATAAAAGAAATTAATTGAAAGAAATGAATGGTAGGAAAAGAAGATTAAGAGTGAAGTTGTACAGAAGAAATAAATTAGATTTGATTGATTGATTTTTTTAAGTGAATAGTAAATCTTGATTGTTTATGTTATATTATATACCAGGAGAGATTCATTTTACCGTTTAAATTTAAAAATTGGGTTGATTTGGAATGTAAATTATAATTTTTTTTAAATAAAGATAATATAAAAAAATAACTAAATTATAGTATTCTAAAGTAATTTTACCTTATTAATATTTATAATATTAAACGAAGATAAATATAATGAAAATAATGCGGTTGATTGTGGTTCACACACACACACACTAATTAACAAGTTCCTCGGATCAGAAGAGATTAGCGATGAGGCTTCCTTGGTAACGTTTGGCTCTCGACTTTGAGTGAGATTCTCTCCTTCCTTTCTTCAGCACCATAACGTCCATCTTTGAAGTTTGATTCTTCGTTCAACGAGGTCTCTGTAGCTACAGGAGGACTTGAAAAGGACGTCTGTGTGTTGTCTGCGTTGTTCTATTAATATCATCAGACAGACAAAACAATATTCAATTAGCCATTGATGATGGAGAAAAACAGGACAAAAACAGAGTAAAAACAGGGGACTAAACTAGATCAGTGGGTGGTTTGAAACTTGTAAATAACCAGTGCTTCAAACCCTCCTCAATTGACCAGCAGGCAAGTTGTTTTGAGGTAAGATTACGCCTTGACTTTGATAATTTGGAGACTCTAAGAGACTATCAAAGCGAGGTTGAAAGAGAAAGCCAGGCTTGCCTTCAAAAGGAATGCTGCTGTAGCTTCCTTTGCCACATTATCTAAGCCACTCTAACTTTGAGGCATAAAAGAGTGTTGATCGTATGAGGACTCGAAACTCCATTGACATTCCTCGGCCTTCACCTCCAGAGGATCCAAGTCAGGGAAATTACAATACCCATTGGCAAGATTCAAAACCAAAAGCCAAGTAGCAAAATGCACGTACATTTAGGGACCTAAATTGATTGAATGAGAGGTCAAATTAAATTAAATTAAAAGTTTAATAGTTAATTGGGAATCAAATTACATAATCTGAAAACCAAGAACCAATATATAAAAGGCGCATAAATCAGAGGATTCCAATAGACATTGTTAGAGATGTGATTGCATGAAAGTTCACAAAAAAAACCTAATTGAAACCCTTTTTTTAGGAATTTAAAATAGGTGACATGTTGTTTGAGCTTCAATGAAAGGAAAGGATAACATGTCATTCGACCATTGTTTTTCTTCTTCTTTAACCAAAAAGGTTGATAAAAAAGCCACCTTTAGGTGAATGAATGTGGTGTCTCTAACCACCCCATAAGCTCTAATTGACACCAAACATCTATGAAACACTTTTTCTATAAGGATCAGCCATCCTCATACAACATTTATACATTATTTGTCTCAAAGGACTCGACAACATCTTGTCTCTAGTCATTCTCTCATGCCTTGACAGATTCAAGCTGTTTGAAAGTCAATTTTTCAATAAATAAATATGGAGTTCTAAACCTAAAAATAAAGCGTGGTCTATTCCCAATGATAGATCTGCATCTCCTCTGAATGTTTCAGGTCATTTGATGGCACGTTTACATTCCAATCTTCACGATTAATTTATCAAAGTACCCTACTGGTTAGCCTGGACTAAAAAAAAGGGTCACCTATAAAAGAACCAACTTTGAGGTTGTTTTCTCATGGTAAGGTTCATTGCACAAAGACAAAAGAAAACCATGCACCATAACTTACAAGGAAGGTTATAGAAGATACAGATGAAGGTAGAATCTTCCATAACAACCTATCTTTGAAAAACCATCATAGAAATTTTAGGTGGTTTTATAACTTCTTGGTTTTGTTTCAGCTTATAAAAGGAGTGACTTTTCAAAAAAAAAAAAAAGGAATCAAGAAGGGAAAAAATTCCAGAGAAGAAAAAAAGAAAAAGAAGTAAGAAAAAGTGAAAGGAAATAAGAGTAAAGAAGAAGAGCAGAGGAACAAAGGTTGATAAGAGATAGAAATAAGAAGAAAATGAGAAATAACATCTAGAAGAGAAGGCTGCGTTTTGACCGGAAAATATACCATTTATCCTTTATAAGATGATATAGATCAATGAGCACACCCTCTTTCATTTCTTTTAAGTCTTTACTTGAATGCTCAAAGTTCATCCACCATTATTAGTTAGTTTGATGAATGATGTGTGTGTTTTGATGTGTTTAATCATGTTTTGAAGTAATATGCATGTTTTGATGAATATATGCTCAATGTAGTAATGAATGCATTGCTTGTGATTTCAAGATATGATAGACTATTAATGTAAAGTTAATAGTTTGTTTAAATAACAACCAAGTCACTTTTGATGATTGGGTTAGTCATTGAAACGTGGTTAGATTGAAAATATGTGTTGATAAACATGATTTGTCAAAGTTATAGCCATTGATTGTTATAGATTGAATGGTGTGTTTACTCAAGCGATATTCATGATACTTTTGAATTAAAACAAGTGTTAAAATTAATGTAACAGTGTAATGTGTCAAGAAATCCATTTTAAAGTTTTGTGGTATTTATTAGTTTAACTATTGCATTATATGTTTTATTTGTTTTCTTGAGGTCTTAGTAGTTCAAGCAAATAAGTTTGAGTATGCTTGAGCTAAAATTGTTGAGTTTAGGCTATTTGTTTTGAGAGTTTTGGCTATTTTCTAGGTTTAAGAGATTTTCTAAGTTTCTATTTTCTCCTTCCAATTAATTGATTTGAGTACTGGTTTAGAACAATTGATATTTAATTTTTTTGAAGACCTAGGTTTTTTTTTAAAAAAGTTACCAGATCGATTCTTGGAATATTTAGCATATTATTCTCTTTGAATAAGTTTTTAAACTTTTATTTTACATAGTCTAGCTTTCTATATGTGTGATTTGATGCAACTTGATCTTTAGATTAGATTTGCTTTATGAGTTTTTATAATGTTATTTGTGTTTTTAAAAATGTTCAACCAAAAACCACCATTTAATCTTTAAAAATTCTATTTTGATCTTTAAAAATTCTATTTTAATCGTGAGTTGTGTTTATGGGTCTTGGCTGTGTTTATGGGTCTTGGCTAGGTTGGGAAGCCTAGTCCACATGATGGAGATGAACCTTTAAGGCTTAAGATCTTGTTTGGTAAAGTCAAAATTTATCAAAGAAAAAAATATATTTTTGAGTTTTTTTTTTTTTTTTTTTAAAGCACATAGGAGTTTTAATCAGGCATTTCATTAGTTTAGGAATTCTCAGGTGACCAGTTCCGCAAACATGTTCTATCAATTCAAAACGTAAATCCTTACAAGAATGTTTCTAAAACTTTCGAGTGATAAAAATGGCAAAATTGAAGTTTCAAAATGCTATTTCATAATAAATCCACAATGACCATGGTATTATTTAACAAATTTATGGTTAATTACAGCATTACATATTTTGCAATCACAGCCAAATAATCTGACTGCTATAAGTAACAATCATACAACAAGCAACGGATCCAGAAGACAGGATTTTGATCAAATCGCAAATAATGATCACTTACTTACAGAAATCCATTGAAGACTGCACAAATTAAATTCGTAGACGCCCTTTTTTAGTCCAATACAAGTTCAATACATCCATGATAAGTCTTGCCGGAATGACACGGATCTTGCAGCTCCTTGAACGCCCCTTTCAGAAATTTGAGGGCAATCTTCAACAGCTAAGAAATCCAATTTGTCTGTTCCAGCAAGAGGGTACAATCCATCATCAGTAACCCCTAAACATTTTTTTAATCGTAAAATGCACAGACGAGGAAACTGCCCCACAAGCTGTAGCCCCTCGTCACTGATTTCTTGGCATCTGACAAGCTCTAAGGTTTCAAGATAGTGAGCTGAACAAAGAGCTTCCATACCATCGTCATTGAAGGAATACACATGGTCAAGAGCAAGTTCCCGAATTGGGCACATCTGAATCAAATTAAGGATTCCGTTTTGTGTAAATGAAGAAAAGGAAGGAAATTCCCCATCAGAAAAAGATATCCGGACAGATTCAAGCATTGAACAGTTCTGAGCTAGGGCTTTAAGACTCTCATCTGTTAATCTCAGCGGATTGTTCATCAGAAGTGGCAGAGAGAAATCAGAAGGAACTCGGAGTGAAATTGAGCGAAGGTTACTTGATTTTTTAGCTAAGCCTATGATGTCACAATCTCTGACTCCAACACACATGTCCAAATGAATCTTCTCCAGGTTCTTGCACTTCCCCAACATACAAGCAAGCCCTCTCCCAGGACTGATGATACAATTCACCAGGCTAAGCTCCAGCATGGACTCACACGGGATCCACTGTTTTTGCCATCGATCAACAGCTAGCCTATCATAAACCTTCATATATCTGTAATTAGCATCCACCTCAAACTGCAACCTTTTTAGTTTTCGCCAGCTAGATCCTAGCTTAATCAAATCACCCTCACCAAGTGCTCTGCAATTCTTAATTGAAAGGTCTTCCAGTGTTTCAAGCTTTCCAATGTATTCAAGCCATTCAACGCTGGTAACATTAAGACATCGAATAAGGTGAAGAATTGTAAGATTCTTGCAGCCCACAACAAGAGATAAAATGCCACAACCAGTGATTCTTGGAGTGAAATTCAACTTCAAGGCAGAAAGCTTGGAACAAGAAGCCAAGTGCCGAAGACCTACATCAGTTATGAATGTACAGTAGCTCAGTGTCAGATCAGTCAGAGAAGGACAATTATTGGCAAGAATGACAAGCCCTTGGTCATCTAATTGCTTTCCCAACTTAGACATCCAACCAGCATATGTTATTTCTACTTTTGCCAAGTTAGGAAACCTATTGCAGAGCGATGTCAGGGCTTGATTTGCAGGGTCTAGTCCACAACCAACCCTCATAGATTGTCTTTGTTCATTATCCAGTTCGTAGATACGTTTACATGCTAGTGAAGCAGAGTTCTTATCCACAGTTTTCTTAACCCTGCTCAAGATATCCCACACCAATTGGTCTGGCAAATCGTCCATCGAAACTAGTTTTTTCTTCTTCCGTCAAAAAATGAACATTAGCAACAACCTGAAATTTATAACAGAACCAGCATGAAACGTTAATATATAGTAGAGGAAGATTCAAACGAAAATCATTGTGTGCTATTTGCATGAATGTTTGGAAAAATCCACGTACAAGCTCTCATAAGCCACAACACACGGACAAACTCACATCATGAATCCAAAATTGAATAATTGAAGCTAAGAAGCAGCATTGGAGGGGGAAAAAATGATAGAAGCAACCACAAAGGGAAAAAAAGGTTACTTTGACATTGATTTGTTTGCACCAAACGAAAGAACCTATTGATAAAATAATCCAAAATTTTAATATTTCGTGAAACAAAGAAAGAAAAACTTACCCAAACCCAGATGATATCTATCCTCTAAGACTATAAATCCAATCATTTCAGAACATTATTAACCCAAAAAAAATCCAACCCACAAACAAACACATAAAACCCAGATGCAGAATCCCCTGAAATAATTGATAGAGAAAAACGAGAGAATATCTAGTCAAACCAAGTGAAATTCATTAAAAAAGATTTGATTGAAAATTGGAATAAAAAGCACATGTTATACATGAATGCTATAATTATGTAGTGGTGACCACAAAGAATGAAACTTTATTACCTCACAAGGGGAAGACTGTGGAGAGATTTTGATGATGACGGTAAATTTTTCTTAGATAATCTGCGGGTGCTTGTTGGAGCAGTTGTTTCATCTGCATCTGTACGATTCAAGTTTTCTTGTATTTTTGTTTTATTTTGTTCTTTTCTTTATAGAGAAGTATCCATGTCTTTATTACTCCAATCATGATTTTCATAACATTGTCTTGCCGTAAGGATATTTGCCGTCCTCGTTGGATCTGACTTAAAACATTACCTTTCATTATTGAATTGGTGGATTAACGTAAAATATTTTTTTATTAAAATAATATTATTTTACTTTTTATTTTTTTATTAGATTTAATTATGTCAAATAAGTTATTGATTAAATTGTTAAATCAACTGAATTTAAAAGCAAAGATGTTCTTTTACTAAATTATCCATTTAGTTATTTATCTCTTTATTATTATTTTGATTTTTTCATTAAATATTTGTTCTATTCTTTTTGTTTTCAATATGATTTATGAATAGATTCATTCAGAAGATATTATAATAAAAGAAAAAAAATAACATAGTAAAACTCAAATATATTTTGATTTTTTTATTAGTATTATATAAAAAGAGTATTATAAATTAAGGAAAAGGACAATATGGTTTGTAATTTCTGCTTTAGCAAGGGTATTATAAATTAAGGACAAATATGGTTGATTTAATTATACATTACAAAAAAAAAAACTAAGTCTCATAGTGAAGTTATTATGAGACAAATTATTGTGAATTATAATAATAATTCATGGTAATATGATTTTTTTTTTAAAAAAATTGATCCTTTAATTTTTTTTTTTTGCTTTGACATTGCAATATTTTAGTTTTGGACTTCACTAGTTGTTTTAACCACCTATGAATATAGAATTGAAGGTGTCGATGAAATTTTCCTTCCTCATCTTCAATCTATTTTTTAGATAATATTTAGGTTTGAAATAACCATCATTCAACTCTTTTCATGAAATAAAATTCATAGACGCCAATAACAACTAATTTGGTGGCTGAAATATGCAAAAATAACAATTTTCTCTCTCCCTAAAACCTATCTCTCCTTAAAAAACCAGGAACTTAAAAATAATAAAATTGAAGTTGTGTATCAAAATTAGATTTATAAAAATATAAGGGACTGAAAAGGTCTAATTTTATAAATTGAGGGATTAAAGTGTATTTTTTACGTCAATTTTAAACAAACCACTCATTTTCAGCGCTTTTATTATGTTGGTCCTCTCTTTCTTTCAATTTTGTCCATAATCGATAAATTTGAAGCAGCAGGGTGCTAACCTTGCAATTAAAGAACATTTTAAAAAAAAAAATAAGGGATCAAAGCAAAAAAAATACAAATAACACAATGTATTGTAAGTGTGTGAACAATATTTTTTAATATTCAAACATACCCTTCCACTTCAGTTTTTTTTTTTTACTTATTAATAGGTGTTCATGTTGATTAGGTGGCTCTAGAAATCAGATCATATATCTCGTTTAGGAAATTCGACAATTTTTTTTTTGAGAAAGGGGGGAATTGGATAACTATAGTTGGGTGTCTCTATTTTTGTTTTGTTTTGTTTGTGTTTTTATGAAGATTCATCTAGCTTTTGTTTAAATTTTATTATGTTTAATGTTTCTTTTGCCCAACTTAACATATTAATTCGGGAGGATATAATATTTTTAAGGAGAATGAGGATTTAGTTTAAATTAAATTTTAAAGATTTAATTAATGTTTGTTTCTTTCTAATACAAATTATAGAAGTGGTGTGATTACGCTATTTATTTAAGTCAATTAACTGCTTTTAATCAAACCCACAAAGATGAGATGACGGTTTAAAATAGTCCAAAGGGGAAGAGTAAATGAAAGCCATTTTCATGTATAAAATTACAATTATGTAAAGATGAACTGTGGTTTTAAGCTATTATTATTATTATTATTATTTATATAAAAAACTAAAACATTCGAGGTTTCTTAAAGGTATTTCACTTATGATATGAACTAAAAAGATCAGAGAATAAAAAATAACCAAGAGAAACAAATAAAAAAAAATTCAAATAAATTTTTTTATAAAAAAGATGAAGAACAAGTCAATTTCAAACAAAAACAAGGAATGATTCAGGCAGGGGCGGAACAGGTAGCATTTGATAAAGAGATCAAAATTAATATAACAAAATATATTATTAAAAAATTTATTTATTTAAAATAAAAATATCATACTATTTCATATTTAAATACTAAATAAAAAAATTAAAATGTTTTGTAAGAGCTCGGCCCTGCATGCCTCCCCTGATTCGACCCCGGTGTGTTATTGGCAAGAGAGAGCGGATGAATTATCTAAATTTAAAAAAAAATATGAAAAAAACTATTTATGGAGTTAATGAATGAATTATCTATAATTCTTCAGAGCACATTAAAGTTCACAAAATAAAAATGTATTTTCTAGTGGTTTTTCCAACAGAGATAGGCAGGAAGACATTATTGATAAATGCATGAAAAGTTAGCGAATAAACTTATATAAACTGTTGAAGAACTTGATAAAACCAATGTAATGGTGAGATGGAATTTACTAATAACCCAAGGAAAAAAAGAAAAAAGCTCTGAATCTTTCTCAGGGAAGACAGAAAGTCCTTTTATCTATTGTATCTGTGTTTGCGCTCTATGCTGCTACTTTTTTATGCTGTCATTATTCCACATGGCCATTCAAACAAAGTATAGCGGATCTCGATACTGTTTGTGAAATCAAAGGGTAGTTTCTGTAGATTAATCTTGAATTTCCGTAATGATATAGTAACATCTCTGTACATTTCTATAACAAAAGGTCAGGAATTCAAGAAGCATGAATTCTGATTTATGTGTGTATATATCTGAGAATCACTATTTCTCAAGATGGCTAGATGTTTGAGCTTTACTGCATACCGGGATTGGTTCTACCGCTACTCATTGGCCAACGCTGGTCTTCGTTCCCTCTCTTCTAATCTTGGAGATGGCACAATTATTCATTGTTGGGTACCAAGAATCAGCAAACAATCAAAACCCAGTCGATCTGCTTCTCCATGGCTTTGGAGCCAATGCAATGCGGCAATATGGTAAGCATCTCCAGATGTTCACATCACGTTTATGTTCCGGACCTTCTTTTCTTCGGTGAGTCCTACACTTCTAGGCCTGAAAGAACCGGATCTTTCCAGGCTCAATGCGTTATGAGGCTAATGGAGGCACATGGTGTGCATAGAATGAATCTTGTTGGGATCAGCTATGGAAGGTTTGTGGGGTATAGTATGGCTGCGCGATTTCAAGAAAAAATAGAAAGAGTTGTGCTGTGCTGTGCTGGGGTTAGCTTGGAAGAAAAGGATACGAACAATGGTTTGTTTGTGGTTTCGAATTTAGATGAAGCAGCCACCATATTGTTGCCACAGACACCATAAAAATTGAGGGAGTTGATGCGGTTATCGTTTGTCAAACCTGCCAAGGGCGTGCCCTCGTTCTTTCTCACAGATTTCTTCAATGTAAGAGTTAATTTCTAACATTTACTGGAATTCCATATTGTTGACCTTCTGTGGATGATTGAAGTTCATGGAATTTTTCTCAGGCTAGGCTGAATATAGACACAAAAAAAGTCCCAGATATTCTCTCTGTAATGTTTCTGTTCTGACAGGTTATGTGCACGGATTATGTCAAGGAGAAGAGGGAATTGATCCAGGCTATACTTCAAGATCGAAATCTTTCTGATCTACCAAAGATCACACAGGTTCCTTACCGTTCTTGGCACATCTAGTTCAAATCGTTTATTTCGTCCCATTCTTTTACCCTATGAGACTTTGACATCATAGGAGGCATTAGTGCTAAGGAATGTGTAAAATGAATCTTTGAAAAAGCAGTCAGTTCATGATACAGTACTCCTGGTCTTAATGTTTTTTTTTTTTTTTTGAAAAGCAGCCAACATTAACGATATGGGGAGAGCAAGATCAAATTTTCCCACTGTAATTGGGGCACAGATTGAAAAGGTCAACTTGAAATCCTCTGTTGATTTTGGCTTCTGATGCTCTGAAAATTTGAGTGTATTTTGTCTGTAGTAACTATTCCCTGACAGCTTACATTCTTTGTACGCATGTGGGAGAAACTTCTCACTTAGTGATGATTAATCAAGAATGCGGGGCACGCAGTCAATCTAGAAAAGGCCAACGAGTTTGCTAAGCATCATTCCTCACTGACTCAGTTGCTCCTCCATATCCAGAATCTTAGAAAGATTTTTATCCACGAAGGATCAACATTTGATTCAAACAGAATGAAAATAGTTGGCTTGTGTTAGAAATGGAAAGCTCTTATACTTTGAAAAAATGGCCAAGTTTGGTCATAAACTAATATGCCGTTTGGTAACCCCCCAAACGGGCGTTTCACGCAAAGGAATATTTTTTTATTTAAAATTATTTTTTTTATTTTTAAAATTATTTTGATATGTTGATATTAAAAATAAAAATTTTAAAAAAATATTATTTTGACATATTTTTTTATCAAAAAATATTTTAAAAAATAATCATTACTATAATACCAAACACTACTCAAATAGATTTTTAACTAATATGCTGTTTGAAAATGCGCTCTAAACAACGTTTCATAAAAAAATATTTTTTTGTTTAAAATTATTATTTTTTATATAATTTTAGATTGTTTTAATAGATTAATTTTAAAAATAAATTTTAAAAATTTTATTTTAATATATTTTTAAATAAAAAAATTCTTTAAAAATTAATTATTACTACAATCAAATAGTAAAAATAATGCTCTTGGATAGATTGTGCTAGAGGTGATCATTTTCGATTCGGTTCGGTTTTTATAAAAAAAAATAAACAAACAGAATTTTTTTTGAAAAAAACCGAAACCGAACCAAAACCGGGTCAAACCGACCGGTTTCGGTTCGGTTTTTTAGGGCAAAAACCGGTTCAAACTGGATTGGCTTGGTTTTTCCGGTTTTGGCTCGGTTTTTTCGGTTTGCCTCGGTTTTTCTGATTTGGCTCGGTTTTTTTTTGGTTTTTTCGGTTTCAGTTCGGTTCGGTTTTTTGCTTATAAAACCGAAACCGAACTGAATCAGCTGATTTTTTCAAAATTTTAATCAGTTTTTTTTTTATTTGATTTTTTTAGTTATTTTTTTTAATTTTCTTAATTTAATCAGTTTTTTAATTTTTTAAATCACCCCTGGATTGTGCATATCTAATTCTTGCTCTATAAAAAAATAAATATGGTAGATTTCGTGTTCATCGAGTCCTAGTGTGATTTGACATGGCTTGTTTTGAGCATATCCATTGCTTGTAAAAAGAATATACCGTAATAGAGCAGAAATTGTTGATCATCGTTCTTACATTGAATTGTCCTAACTGAGAGTTATTTGTACTTCTCCGATACAGTTTGATGGTTTTGGAAGTTGCCGATCAGCTGGATTGAATTCAATCCCTCGAAAAGAAGAAGAAGAAGAAGAAGAAGAAAATCCCATCAATCTGGCTATCGTTAATAAAATTGGTCAGAGACTATCAACGGTGAGAAATTGGTCTAGAAGGGTCGTCATTCGTCCATATGGTTGGCCGGCCACCACCTCCGTTCATGAATACCATCCTTTCATCACTATTTTTTCTCGCAATTATGTTTACAAAACGGAAAAATAGAGGTAGCAAGCTTGAATATTAAACTTGAGTTTTCATACAACTTCGTAATTTCAAATATAAAACCCTAGTTTTTGTGGTTTAGAATAATATATTAATTTGCATGTTATTATAAGTAATCTTGTTTGATTAATGTTTCAAGATAAAAAAAAAATTGTGACTTGATTTTTTATATTTTTATTTTAAAATTATATAAATTTATTTTAAAATTGTAAAATTAAATTTATTTTATATTTTTATTTCTGGCTTTTTAACTAAATATTTTTTATTTCATGCGACACTAAAAATAATCATAAGTACGATCCTGAAAATATAAAATAAAATATACTGAACAGTAATAATTTTTCTCAAAAATTTGATAATGATACCAAACAGTCTTTTAAATTGACCTACATGGATCAGCCACGTGTTAAAGTGGGTGGACAGAATTTCATGATATAAAGCAAAATACAAGCAGGTATGGTCCAAGCTCTGTCCTTGTTTGGCACAGGCTACGAATTTCGTCCACAGAGCCTAGGCTGATCTGAGACGTGAATTTATCCCTAAGCATGCAGAAAGTCCCGTGTGACACCCCACAAGTGGTTCCCAATCACCGCAGATTCCGATCAGCTGTCCCCATTGTGAGACTTGACCATGTCCTCTAATTCGTTGCTCATAAACCGTACACAACTGTTATCTCTTTATTTCTCACTTTTTTTATTATTTTAGTTTAATATAGGTATTCGGGCCAGTTTATGTGTACCTCAATTAATTCTATGGGTTCTAAAATTAACAACTATATAAGCTTTCAGTGACCATCATATAAGCAATCACAGGGCTCGAACCTGAGACCACATAAAAAACAAATTTTTTGATCCCAAGTTCTTACCACTGCACCACCACCTAAATGGTTTCCAACTTTTTTTAATAGCTTTGTTTATGTGGTTATAATTGTTTTTAATATGTATTTTTATTTAAAAATAATATTTTTTATGTTTTAAATTATTTCATTAAAATTATAAAAAAAAACATAAATAAAAACAAAAATAATTTTTTTTTCACAAAACAGTTTTAAAATACAAAAACAAACGCATACCCTAATTTTTTTTTTCTTCTATCCTTTCCTTCCTGACCATATATAAATATTACACACAAACAATTCGAAGCACAACCACATCCAACCAGAAGATTGAAAACCAAGAAAAACGAAAAACATATACTCCATCAATCGAAACATGGGCATGATGGAAACCTCTCCCATCACCATAGCTCCTTTGCTAATAAGAAACATAGCAACCGCCATATTTATCTTTGCTGATAAATCCCTTGTTGCCTTGGCCCAAAAGCACAAACTTCTTGAACATATTCGTTATCTTCTTGTCACTTCTTTTCTCTTCTTTCTACGTTTACTCCCTTCTCTATTCCCTTCTTTAAACCCTAGTTCTGACCACCAAGATCATGATAATATTCAGTACCATCATCTTAAGCCACACAAGACTGCAAACTACTTGCCTTCATCAGGTTATGGAGATTCAGGTATTGCTCGAGCACTCACACAGCTATTGTCAATCGTTAATGATATTCCGGTTAGCTCAAGAAAGTATGAATTAGTCAGATCATTAGCTGAGAAGGTTGTAGATGATAACCATGGAGAAAATAATGAGGCCTTACGTGAGGTCAACCGTGGGGTTTTATCAGCGGCTTTTTCAAGGACACTTTGCCAGCTTGAAGCTGCCATAATGGAGATAGCGCATGACGGGAGTGAAAATGGCGGCTCAAGGACTGGACCGGTCAAGGGTCGCTTGAACCAGATTTTAAAGGCTGTTAGGGCTGTTGGGGATGGGAGTTGGGCCCGGTCTGGTAGAGGTAGAGAAGGAGTGGACCGGTCCGAGGAGAAGTTGGCGGCTGAGCTGCTTTGGTTGGGTCAGAAATTGTCAGCATGTGGATGTGGGGAGGAAGCTGTTCGGAGGTGGGCTTCGGCTTCAAACTTGGCTAGGCTTGCTCTCTCAGCAGAGGCTCGCCTACAAGGTTCGTTGGTGAAAGTCTCAGGTAAGTTAATTTTTTTCAGGCCGTAGTTGCACAATCATTGTTTTAATTTACTAAACTAATTTATTTATTTAAATATAATAATTCTTGTTTTAAAAATATAATAATCCTTTCTATTAAATACGATTTTTTTTATTAAATATAATAAAATATAACGGTGTGTTGTGTTTCTTAGAAATTGAGTTGCGTACGTAGAATGCTGCAATTCAAGAAAAACATTCTTACGCACGTCTCACTTACAGTTTTAATAATAATTAATTGCAACGGACACGTTTTTTAATCAGTCAACAATTAAATTATAATCAATAATACCAGCGAGTTCAAAATTATTAATCCTTATTTAAGAGTTAACTCAATATAAAACTCGTTTTATGAGTTGGTGAGTTAATTCAAAAGTTTTTAATAATAGTGGTATTTTGAAGATGCGGGTTTGTTTTTATTTGAATTTTCTTGCTTGTTTCTTGTCCAATATTGAATAAAGAAATCTGTCCAGAAAAAACAAGAGATGATGTGAGGGTCATAGATCCCAAAGAATCACCATGATTACTTGCCTTAAATAATTTATCTGGAAGCTGCAAATGATATTCAGGAAAAGAAATTAGCTTGTTAATTCTCATAGTGTTTAATTTGTATAATTCTTTTAATTTTTTTTCTTCCATAAATCAGTAATGTCTTGACTGCTTAAAATTTTGTTCAGCCTTCCTGTTCAAACAAGCCAGAGAATTGGGACTTGATGAAGCCGGAGAAGGCCAGAGGGAGCCACAACGACAAACAAAGATGAAGATGCTAATGTCCTGGCTGCCATTGCTATGCAGAGCGAGCAATGGCACTGATGCACCTGTCCTCAGCATGAGGGAAAGGGCTGAGCTAGAGATAGTATTGGAAGAGATGATAGACATGCTGGAGCACGAAGAAGAGCAGGAGCAGGTCTTGTCTTTGTGGCTGCACCACTTCACATATACCCCATCTTCTGACTGGCCTAACCTCCGTGCCTCTTACGCTAGATGGTGCGCTGCTTCTCGTCAGCTCTTAATTCTCAATTGAAATTGGTAAGCAGGTAATATTATTTAGATTTTCGTCTGTGTAAAATTAATAAATAAATATTGTACAGATGAGTAAAATTATTTGCAGTATTATTTAGTACAAATCTGGTTCCCTGCTAGACCAGCCTCCATCAAAATAGCTGTTAAACAAGCATAAGAAAAAAATAGTCATCTGGGAATAGTCAAATTTGTCTGCCTCCAATACGATCTCAAGAAGGAATTGACCATGAATGATTAATCGATAGTTAAGCATCTATAATGTACTATGGCTCGATCGGCTATCTATTTCTTTCTGAATTGTGGGCTATGAATCTATGATCAGACAGTATCGTCTTTCCACGTGAAAGGGATGTTTGCGGCTTAAAAATAGACGCACGTCTATTATTTGCATGACTTTCCAGTTCCTCAGGAATTTTCTTCTGCATTCCACTATTTGAGGCAAACACAGATATGGCCCATCTTCATCCTTGGAAAGGCACTCTTCAGGTATGCTGCAAATGATTAATTAGTATATTAAACTAGTTTTATTTAAATGTATTAAAATATTTTTTTTAATTTTTAATTTATTTTTATGTTATCACATTAAAACCATTAGAAAACACTGAAAAAATATTAATTTAATATTTTTTTATATAAATATACATAATTAAAATAAACTCAAAGGCAATTACAAATGCAAACATGCAATTTTTTCTTAGGCCACTTGCTTGTGTAAACAATAGGAAAAAAAAAACGATTTTGAACTGAGAAAACATCAAATTTATTGAAATTACAATTACCACAAATTCAAGCCATGTAATTTACAGAGATGAAGAGGATGTTCTCTAATATCTATTGGTCTAAACCATGCTCCTTGAAGCTGTACAAACTGTGAGTATCACAGTATAGTGTTTTTGACAGATTATGATGGATGAATAATCATTCATTTAATATATAACAATTTCCATTGCAAGACTGGATAGCAACTGTGACCCAATTCAATTTACAGTATAAACTGCTTCGCGTAGATGTCAAATGTCTCGGACGAGGAAAGCTGAGGCTCCTGAAATTAATTAACAAGCAAAAGAGTTAAGGATTAGGCTAAGATCGTTCCTATCTTGGATTTACCAATGATTGCAAAAATTCCTGATAGTAAAGCTAGCATATACCTGTGTTATCTCAGTGTTGAACAGAGCTTTATTTACTAGGGATGCGATGGGACCATTTAGGCGTAATCCACCAGTTTTCGCCCCACGAATCACCTGGCGCATAGAATTAAGCAGGCGTCCATATGTTAATCCAGGTTCATTTTGCACTGCTTGGATGAAGCAATACGTCAAGGCACCAGTCGAAGCATTGCCTGCCAATGCCTGCAAATTGAAACTACACTAAAGTGTAAACAAAAAATGGTGTGATATGTTCAAACCTACAGGTTCTTGTCTTGTTCAATTTGCATTGGAGCTTAACCACAATAGGATTAGGAATATTTTCTAAATTATTTCTTCTGACAATCAAGTAATTGGAGGACTAACTCACTGTCGTATCCACACTGGTTTGATTATCATCACAAGCACTGATACAAAGTGCCAGCCCTCCACTCGTGCCTTTATAAGCATATGGTGAAAGAGTTTGGTCCTCCCATGTATAGTATCCTTCCCTGTCAGAAGCAAAATGCAAAATAAAATAAAATGGTTCTTCCACTCATTCTGCAACTATGCTATGCTGTAGGATTGAAACGTGCAAAATTTACTACTTTTAATTACCTATTCATCCTGCACACAAATGGAAGATCAAGCATAGTTTGACTATAGCAGGCATCAATAATGGCATGAAGTGTGACTCCTTGTAGCAATGGCCTAACAATGGTCTCATTGATTTCATCATCAACTATCATCCCTTGAGTTTCATAGTCAAGGGGGCATAAAGTTTCATCAAACCCATCAACCTCATCCATGTCATAATCAAGTTGCTTTGAACCATGGCCAGAGAAGTGAAACACTAACGAGTCCCCTGGCTGGCAGCCTTGAACAAGCCACCTTAAAGCCAGCCTTATGTTCTCTTTTGTTGGTATCTGTAATGGGTTTGTCTCATCTTCTGCAAGTAGATTTACCTTACATGGTTATAGCCCAAAGAAAGAATGTATCGCCAATTTCCAGCCAGTACTGCTAATTAGATATACAGTGACGGGACAAATCTCATTATCAGGTCTCAATTTCCATATCTCTGAGCCAGTTGAATGACTTGATAATTTCATGATCTCAAGAGATTAAGAAGAAATCACAAAGAAAAATAGACATAAAACATGGTTTGGTTATTATCAATGAAAATACAATTACCTGTGAGCATGAGTATGGAGTCATTGGGAAACCCAAACTTCTCGACAAGAAAATATCTCATGCACTTAACATCATTAATACTTCCTTTGATCTTATAACTCTTGCCTCGATAGCTTACTCCACAAAGCAGAGCCCGTTTCCTCCCATGCATTGAAGGAAGAGGCAACTGCAGTACGGGCCTAATTGGTGGCGGAGCATAATAACCACCATAACCCGGCACAGGATAGCTACTGCTACTAACCGAACTAGTCATGGTGGTAATGTTGCCAGAAACCATGCTAATAAGACCAGAAGTAATCCTGCTAGCTGACTCGCGGGCTTGAGCCAGAGGGTAGTAGGAATGAACCCTGGTGACGGCTTGACACACAGCACATCGAATCGCTTGAGCGTCTGGGGGCACAACTAGTTGCACACCACACCGGCTACATTTTTCTATTGCCATTTCCTTTCCCTGAGGCTGAGAGGGTGGGAAATGAAGGCAATAAGAAGAGGATTTTTGCACTTGAACAAAATAGCTAGAGGCTACCATGTCCTAGATATATGGCATTGTTAGTCAAATCTAGCTTTGTTTGATCACATGTGGCAGCCCTCGAGAACCAGATTCGATTAGTACTTGTAGTGGGTGTAGTAGATTCTGTATAGCTAATTGGATGCCAAATCAGCTAGCTAGGCCATAACTCGGACAAAGATCTTGGGGTGCCATTTCATGAGAAGATTTAACTCAAATTTGGATTTGGTGGCATGCTTAATTACAAGCAACCACTGACTGTAGCTATCATATATCTGTCAATTCTACTATTTTTTCTGACAAGTTTTCAAGAGTATTCTGGGAATGGTGGAATTTGAACCTTAGATTCTCCAATCCTGCAATAATGATTTGCAGTCTAATTGCTGGACCATCCAACATCTAAGTGTACATTTTTCTTCTCCTAGTTTATCCTAATCAAGTCTCCAACATGTTAACTTTGGTGACTTACAAAGAATTCATCGAATTTAGAAGTTTTATGTTCGAGTATCGTTATTAGTTAATTTAAAAGATAACGTGTCTCTATCTAATTAATAGATAAAGAAAAGACTTGTCTACCTTGGCAAATTTATATTCCAATGCTGTCATTAATCTTTTTAGTAACATATTTTTATATGATTAATCTTATTTATAAAAAAATATATCCTAATTTTTAATATCATTTATGTGATGGGGGTCTCTAGTATTAAAAAACACGATTTTTTTTACTGTGAAACATATTATATATATTTTTATTTTTAAAATTAAGATTATATGAAAAAACAATAATTTAATAGCTTTTCAAGTATAAATAATTTTAAAAGCAAGTATTATTACAATGACAGACCATGAAAAACAATAAAAAAACCAACCATGTATTTTAAAGATTAAGACAAATAGCAGGCTTGATTGTTTGATAGACCCACCGATTGCAGGTTTTGGGTCATATGATTTTGGTTGGAAATTTAATAAATAAAATAAAATAAAATATATAAGGTTAATTAATAAATATATAATATAATTATAAGAGGTGTAACTCAACTAGTTAGATCTTGAGTTTGCTTTTTATAGGTTACCAGTTCAAATTCCACAAATCTCAGGGCCACTAGAGACTTACATGGTCGTTAATTTCAGGACATGTGAGATTAGTCTAGATGAATACAAGATAACTATGACACCCATATTAATAAATAAATAAATATACGATATACTTCATATCTTTTTTAATTTTTTTAATTATTGTTCTCATTTTAGAACACCGAAGTTTCAATATGATTTATTTTATCTATCTCATTATATTCGTGAACAAATAAAAATATAAAAAGTATTTTTTTAGGTATAATTATAATAGTTCTAGCTTTGCATGACCATAATTATTATTTGTGTTATTACAATATATAGTCAATAAATCCACTTATACATATATAATCTGTACAAATTATTACAGAGTTCTATAATTTTGTTTTCTATTTAAATTTTAATCTTGATACAACAAATTTAGTTATATAAGTAACATGCGTAATTATATTAAGTAAAAGGCCAGTGTATTTTTTTTAAAATGTTATATATATTTTTACTGATTTGAAATTTGATAAACATGATTTAGTTGAATAAATAATTAATTAAATTGGAATAAATAAAAATCAAAGCACCAGGTAATTTACACGTGTGTGTTTATTTGTTAGTTTGACATTTCTTAATTCTGCGATACAACCATCGTATAAAAGTAGGGATCAGAACCAGATGCCTTTTGTATATTTATTTATTTATTTATTTTTCCTCAAAATTGCTTTTGTTTGATTCCAACACTTTTATTAATTTTTCAAAAAGAAGAAGAAGAAGAAGAAGAAGAAGAAGAGATTCCTACTCCACCTTCAGAATTGAGCAGACCACGTTAACAACTGGTTATGAAAGATAAATAATATAAAAAAGAAAGGAATATTAAGAAAATTGCTTTTAGATTTAGGATTTTGAACCACTTCTTCATCAAGAATGGAATATATATGTTATTTATATGTTCGAGCATGGCACAAGTTTTGACAGTTTTGCTTGGAGGACAAAAGTAACATTAAAATAAAAATTAAAATTAAAATAACCTAATAATGTTCATGCCATTTTCATTGCACACTGTGGGTCACAACAATGTTTTATTTTTTGTTTTATTTTTGAATCATTTATTTTTTTTTAAAAAAATTATCCTTCAAACTTTAATTAATTTGAGGTTAGATTCTCATAATATTTTTTTAAAAGAGTTTCTCACAAGATTAAATTATTGCTTAATTTACCAAAATTAATTTCATTAATTAAATATAATTAAAACTGTAAGGACTTAAATGGACATGAGAGCAGATTCCATTCTCTTTTTTCTTGGGGTTACTCTAGCTAGGGCATTTTTAGCATTATTGGTCCCTAGATTCACTTTCTTTCATTTGTTTTCAATATTTTTAAACCCTTTTTATGAGGTTTTTACATGTTGGTCCAAGATTTTATTTTCTTCATGTTTTGGTCCCTAAGCTTAAGAGAGAAGAGAGAGACAGAGTTGGAAAAAAAATAGCAAAAACAAAGGTCTATTAGTCCAATTCCGATTGAGAAAATTAGAAAACTTGGAGTCAAAATGTTTCTCTTGATGAGAAGAGTACTATTAAGGTGTTTATGAGCTTCCATATGACTTGAAAATGTAGATTGCGATGGAGAGAGAGTTTTTCACTGGTTTGAGTTTTTATTTTTAGGTCGTCTTTTTGGATTTCCAAGGTTGATAAATTGTTTTTTATTTTTTGAATTTTTAAAGGTGTTTAATAGGTTTTATAAGTGAAAATAGGTTGAAAATGGATTTCTAGAAAAAAAAAAAACTCGGTTTTTTGGCTACTTTTATAGCAGTCAGATTCTAGATAAGCACGTGACATATTGTCTACCCCTTAAAAAAAATAAAAAAATTTAGCTCAAGTCCTAGCTTGGTCTTTTTTATTTTGAGGTCTCCACACCTCACTATTTATTATTATTATTATTATATGTTCATTTGCTCTTTTTTTTTATAGGTACTTTGTTTTTTTTAAAAATATGATCCTTCCACATTTAGTTGATTTAAGGTTAGGGTTGATGATTTGTCCCCTTTAACTTAGTGAAAGTTTCTTAAAATATTTAAACAAGGTTGTTTTTTTCTTTGTTTTTTAATTTTTTTTTAATTTCATCATTTAATATTGAGTTTTTGTTATTGACTTTTTTGTTCAACTTCATCTTTGAACATTTGGTTGATTGAGAACTGAACTTCATAATTTATTTCGACTTGCTTTCTATAAGGTTGTCATAATCTCATTTATCCTAACAATAGGTTAGTGATTGATTTTATGAACATCTTTTTTTTTTATTATCATATGGTTAAATAAAAATAAGTCTTTAAAAAAGTTGTTAAAAGCCTAGTAGAGTCCATGACCTAGGTTATGTATTTGACAGGTGAACTTAGGTTAACCCTAGTCAATCTCATATGTTGTTTTTTAGATGAGTGCCTTTTAATTTTGGTTTTTATATTCTTTACTACTAGAAAATGCATTAACAACTTTGCATATATTTTCTTATTTGCATTTTCAACAACTAGCTTGATGAAACTTCTCTTGCATGTTAAAAGGTAGTTTGTGATGCAACATGGGTAATCTTGATGAAACTTCTCTTATATGTTAAAAGGTAGTTCGTGATGCAGCATGGGTAATTTTTCTAGTTATAAACTAAGTCTTATTTTTGATATATGATATTAAAAACATTATTAGCACATGAAACATAATTTTATGCTTGGGTTCAAAGTTATTAAACATGGTTTGACTCATGATCAAGCTCAAGCTTTTACTCAGGGACCTTATTCTAAAAAAATGACAAATAACATATAATATTTCATTGCTACTTTTCAATGGAAATAGTGATGGAATATGTTCCATTGGTAATTTCTGAGAGAATTGCTGACGGACTAAAAAAAATTAGTTAGTAATTTCATTGAAATGTTAATATGTCATTATTTATCAACAAAATTATTGATGGAATGATTCAATCAATAAATGTAAATAATTTAAAAACTGAAAATTCCCTCCCTCCATTTTTCTTCTTCTTACAAAAAATAAAATAAAATATACTAGTCAACCCCATTCCATTTTCTCACAAATTCAGCCTCCCCAACTTGCTAGCATAGATCAATATCTATTAGTAGTGTCAGCATCCATCATTGGATTTTTTTTATGATGCTTCAATACATAAAGTAAGCAAACCCATCTATTTTATTTGTAACCCATTTATGTTCTAGGTTAATTTATTGAATATTTTTGTAGTATTTATAGTTTGCTTGGATATTTAAGTGTTTTACAACTTTTCCCTAAATAAATTTGATGTATTAATGTATGACTTGTATGTTAGGGTTTGTTTGAGATTTGAAAGAAAGCGAATTTTGTTGTTATTTGATGAAATCAAGTTTGATTTTGTAACTTAAGTGTGTTATAATTGATTAGTACTTAAAAGTGCATTTTTATCAAGGTTTTATATCATCATTTTGCACTTCAAGTATCAATAACTCCTTAACTAGAGCATGTTTTATAATAATAAGTTTGATAATATAAGAAAACTTTAATTTATGGTAAATGCTCATTTTAAATGCAGACATATCTCACAATTCAAAGGATTGATTGTTGTGATTAACTATTGAAAGTTAAAGGACAAAGAAAAGGCTAAGCTTAGAAAGGAGATGCCAATTCAATTCAAATTCGAATATTATTTAGTCATTGGGTCATATTTGGAGCTATAGATCTTGGATTTCAGTTTGGTTTATATGGCTAGAAAGATAAGAAATAGGCCTACAACGTTCATGAATAGGGAAAGACCCAAATCTACCATTTTCAAATTCAAAGTTTGGCCACAAAAGAGAAGTCAGAATTTATCATGCAATCCAGCCCAAATACTATTCAAACTTTTACCCATATCTGGAGTTATAGAAGGCAAAATGATGTCAAATTTGGTGGGTGGAAGGATAAGACAATTTTCAACAACTTTCATGAAGACAACCTTCTCAAATTTTGATGTTAGAAATGACATTTCATCCAGATAAGAGCTTGAGGGCTATCCACCACATCCACCAGAAACACTACTTAGTATTTTAGACATATCTCTAGCTTTAGTGATCCAAATGCTCTGAAATTTGGTGAGTGGAAAGATAAGATGATTTACAACAACTTTTATGAGGAACACTTTGCCAAAGTCTGATTGAATCAATGTCATTTCATCCACCCAAATGCTTAAATGCTGCCGTCCACCTAGTCCATTAAATCAATAATTGGCCACTACATCAATAATTAATTACCAAATGAATAGTTCCAAATTTTAGCTTATAAAAGAAGATATTTTCCATTCATTTAGGCATCTTGGTTCTTAGATCAAGATCTTGCTCTTGCTCTCTTTGTATTTTGTAATGTTCAAGTTTTATTTCATATTATATTTTTCTTAATCTCTTGTTTATGCTTTTCATTTCCTTTACTATACTTATATAATTATGTTCTTATTTTATTTATTTATGTTCTTCTTCGTCATAATGTCTAGCTAAGTTAATTATGTGAAGGTGAAAAGGTTTCACTAATTGTGTTAGGATAAGTATAATATAAACTCAATATGGACTTTAATGCTTATATCCTAAACAACTTGCTATTAACATGTCCTATCATTTTTATCTTATTAATTCTTAATACCTTGCTTGTTAAATGATTAATCTAGATTTGTGTTGTATAACACTTGGTACATCAAATACTTGATCCTTCATAGTCTTCGGCCGACATCGCTGTTATGAGAGGAACTTGATTTATTGTCAACATAAGTTAGCATCATGAATACTTGATAAAATTTATAAGTATGGTATTACGTAAATAAGATGATTAATATGACCATGTTGATAATTTATGAAGAGTTTATACTTTACTTATCTCTAATACTATTAGTGGATCCTCTAACCTTGACATTTGTTTTTTTTTTTTATCATTGTTTAAACCTCACATTAATCTTACAATCTCAAAGTCCTCTTTAACTTATTATTATTATTGTTGTTGTTGTTGTTGTTGTTATTTATAATTTATATAGTTAACCTTCCTGTGGTTCGACCCTGATCTTGCCAGATTATTTATTACTTTGACACTCCTGCACTTGGGAGAAGACATTAATTTTTTGATCGTGTCAATAATTGAATAAAGATAAGTTATTTTAATATGTACCAATCACTTTTTGTTAAATTTATTGTTAAGTTAAAAACTTAGGGGAAATTGATTTTTTGTAGAATTGATAAAATCAATATTATTCTATATAGGTTTGATAAGTAATGGATGGTTATTCTTGGATGTATCGAGATTCATTTGAAGAGTTGTATACGTAAGATTATCTTCTAGTGGTTGAGGATTATATTAATTTTATACTTTCTATTCCAAAAAATATTAGTTAAGGAAAAATTAGATGTCCATGTGTAAAGTGTAAGAATACAAAGTTTCATCATATATGTAATAGCTTGCCTTTTTTTACTTAACAATTTTTTTTTTGGGTTAGGTTTTTTACTTTCATCATAATATCATTTCGGAATTTGATAAATAGGCCCTACTCATTAACAAGGCACAATCCACATAGAGTAATGTAAATCAACAATTCATATAGAGTAGTTATTACACGTACTCATAACATCATATTTACATATTTACAAGCCTACATTATATTATATGTACATATTCATAAGTTTGCATTCCTATTCTAATAATACTATCATTATGAGTTTAAATAAAAGTGTCGAGCGATAATTTATACATTTAATAAATTTGTTCATACAAAATTCATACAAAATACATCATAATCTAGCATGTGACTACATGGTTCTTTGCAAAAGTATGGTCCCGTGAAATGGGATTCCTAGGCACTACGTTGGTGTGACATCCCTACTGTAGTACAAATATTTACAAGAATTATAAACAATTTATGATAAGAAAATAAATAGTTATAAGGAAACATTATCGTTACTTCTCGTTTATAGTGTAATAATCATAGTTCTTTTATATACTTGATACATACACAACTTGGTATGCATGAACACATCAATTTTTGAAACTAAATTATAACTTTCAAATCTGACCATCCACTACAGATGTCATAAGCCGAAGCTAACCTTCAAATATAACTGGCCATCCATATTAAAGGCCACTAGCCAAAGCTACTCTTCGAACACAACTGACCATCCATTTCGGATGTCATTAGTCGAAGTTAATCATTACACATAACCGGCCATCCATTTAGGATGTCATTAATTAGCAGGAGCTAATCATTAATTCATTTTGGCCATCCACTTAGAACGCTATTAGTCGAAACTAATTATCAAAACATCCCGACCATCCACTTAGGATGCCATTAGCTGGAGCTAATCATCAATCCATCTCGGCCATCCACTTAGGATGCCATTAGTCAAAACTTATCATTAAAGCATCCTAACCATCCATTTAGGATGCCATTAACCGAAGCTAATCATCAAACACAAACAATCAATTCAGATGACTTGGTATTCATTATAACGTAGTATTATATCATTCGTAATGAAAACATTTCAGAATTTAACATTATGTGAGAAGAAGGTGGAACCCACCTATATGTTCCTTTTATGGAGTATCCTCGTTCGATCCCCGTCACACCACCTTATACATCACATGGTCATAAATTAACACATTTACATTCGACAATTACATGACTTACCATCATACGTATTTCAAAAGCACATGTTCACATTCCAGTGTTCCACACAATAAACAACCACATAATGCAATTGTTATAATCATTGAACTAATTCTGATATGTAAGTCTACCGCAAACAATCATTAGCGGAAACTAGTTCGTTTGTGATGCAAACTCATTAGCGAAAACTAATTCACTGGAACACAAAATTGTCCTCGAAACTGATTCACTGGTGACATAAACTCGTCAGTGAAAATTGGTTTGCTAGTGATACAAACTCGTCAGCTAAAATTGGTTCATTGGAACACAGAATCATCAGCAAAACTGATTTGCTGGTGACGCAAACTCATCAGTGAAAATTGTTTCGCTGGAACACAAAATAATCATCAAAATTGGTTCGTTGGTAATGCAAACTCGTTAGCGAAAACTGGTTCATTAGAACACAAAATCGTTAGCGAAACTAGTTCGTTGGTGACGCAAACTTGTCAGCAAAAACTGGTTTGCTAGAACACAATATCGTTAGTGAAACAGGTTCACTGGTGATGCAAACTCATCAGTGCAATTTAGTGCTACGACTGACACATGAAATCGTCAATGCACTTAGTCTACTGTTGACTCATAAATCGTTGACATGGTTTATTACTATGGTTAACATAGAAATCATCAGCGCGTATAATCTATTGTTGGACTTGAAAATAATTGATGAAAACTGAGTTGCTATCGATGCAAAAATCATCAGCACGATCAAGTTCTACGATCGATGCTGAATTTATCAACGTACACATCCTACTGTTGATAACAAAATCATTGATGAAATTGAGTTGCTGTCAACTCAGAAATCATCAGTGCTATCCAGTTCCATGGCTAACATTGAATTTGTCAGCGCACATATCCTATTGTTGATACCAAAAGTGTTAACAAAAACTGAGTCGCTGATGATTTTTGAGTCACTACAGATTTAGAAATCGTCAGCAATAATTCGAGTCAACTCTAGCTTTGCTTTCTCCCTAGACTATGAGTAAGATTTACACTATGTTTTTCTCATTTGTAACATTTTCTAAGCGAGACTTAGACACATATTGACAACAAATATATTCACATTCTATCACAAGGGCATCAATAATGCATAACCAAATCCCAACATGCATATTGTTTCTAGGTTCACCTAACTACTACTCATTATTATACAAATTCATCCATTACATAAACAAAATCAATGCATTATCATGAGATGATTTTCGTTTCAACTTTAACATGTTCCTAAAGGTTTAACAACAATACAATCCTGCACATACAATCAATTTATCTCATTTTCACAAGTATAATCACAACAACATGCCACAACCATATCTTCATTCACTTGATCCATTTTCATATAAATTCATCAATCTCACAACAAAATCAAAGCATTATAATCATTACCAATTTTGTTCCAACCCACATATATTTCTAGGAATCCAACAAGATCACACTTTATGCATTTCATAATTTCATTTCACAATTTCATTTGACATTTCATGTAAGTTCACGAATTATATATGAAATCAAGGCACCAATCATCAACATACATTCTGTTTTAGTTTAAACATGTTCTTAGGAGTTCAACAAGGTCATTGTTATGCATTTCATCACAAAAACACATTATATCTAGCCCTTTAATTTGGCCAGTTCTTCCTCCAAGTTTATGCATTCAAGTTCATTCATTTCTTTTGTTGTTATTTCTGGAAATATACCCCCCCATCTAGCCCCCCATTCTCTTTAGTATTTTTAATTAGTTCTCTTAAGTAATAGGTGTAAGAACCTTAGCCAATCCTTTAAGGTTTTCCTTTTCTTTTCTGTTCCAAAATTCCAAGTAATGAGGTGATGTGCTTTCCATACCTTATGATTTTGAGTAGCTTTAGGAAAGGATTTAACAATTTTTCTCCCCTCTTCTCGCGATTTTATTCTTCTTCTTTTCCCCTCTTGGTTTCTCCTCTTTTTGTCAGCTTTGAATTGGTTCTAGACCCTCATTCTTCCATGTTTTTAGCTGTTCAACCTTCTCTCTAACTCTCCCTTCTTTTTTACGCCTAAGAAGGGCACATGTAGTTGGGGTTTTGTTAAGTTTTCTTTGGAAAAGAGGAAAAGGAGTAAGGACATGCAATTAGGCATATGTAACTGCTATAGCCGGTTTTTTTAGAGGAGAGCAAGAGTCATCTCTTTTCTCCCCCTTGTATTTATACCCCTCATAAAGGTGAAGGGGTGATTAGAAGGCTGGTTACCCATGTTATTATCCTTATTTGGTTCATCCTAAGGTTAGTAAATCCTTCTTAGTTCCTATTTAGGATAGGTCAATTCTGCTCCTTCACATTTCCCCTTAGAGCAGGTCGATTAGCTACCTCTAACTCCCTCCTAGCATAGGCCGGCCAAATTTTAATTTTTGTTGGGTGTTACAATAAAGATGTTGTGATAATACTTCTACTTAAAAAAGGGTTCGTCGAGAAATACATATGTTGATTTGCACATGGAGAACCTTATGTTCCTCATGAAACCATGTTAGAAAGGATGATTGACTTGATTTATAATTCTAGCAACATACATGGTTTTATGGATTATAATATTAATCCTAACAAGAGTATGATGATAGATGTAATGAGAATGAATCATGATTGTTCAAGTAAAAATTCACATAACATCCATTTAGATGAAAAACAAAATGTACATGCAACTAGTTTTTTAAACTTTTTAAGGACTTCAATGGAACATTATAGGATAAATACATAACTCAAAACAAATTATCATCAATTGCACAAATGTTTACCTTCAAGTTAGATTATGAGTATAGTAAAGTTGGTTATGATAACATCATTAAATGAGCTAAAAGCATGTTACTTGAAAGAAATAGGGAGAAAGAAAACTTTTCATACTGCAAAATCCAAGATGAGATGTTTTGACCTAGGATATCAAAAAATTAATATATGTCTAAATTTTTACATGTTGTACTATAGTGAATATAAAATTTTTCCAGAGTGCAAAACCTGTCAGCATGCTCGGTATAAACCTAATAGTGGTAGAGAAAGAACACTTGTTGCATATAAAAAAATAAGACACTTCTCGATCAATTATAGGATGTAGAGGTTATTTATATATTCAAATACTATTGAGCACATAACATGACATCATTTATATGATACGGTGGATAGAGTTATGGTGCACCCTTATGATGGTGAAGCTTGGAAGCAGTTTAATAGTATGTATCCTTAATTTTTAATAAATACACGAAACATACATCTTGACTTGTGTACGTATAGATTTAACTCATTTGGATCCTTTCTTGCACTTTATTCTTATTAACCAATCATACCAATAATTTATAATTTACCCCAGGGATGTGTATGAAGCCAAAATTCATGTTTTCATCTATGGTCATACATGGTCCTTACAGTCCAGATAAAACCCTGGCCTAAAATCTTAACCAATGCTAAATTATGTAAATCTAGGTCTGAAAAATAATACATTCAGAGGAAATGTTTTTTATGATTTAGGGTGAATTCCCCACTAAATTATCATAAAATCCTTAACAAAATAAAAAAGTAATCGACATGCAAAAATAATTGATAGCCAAGTAATCATGTGAAACCTGTGATAATTTTTGTAAATCTTTAACTAGGAAAAGCAAATAAACAAATAAACAAGTTAAAACAAAAATACTTTATTGAGGTAAAATTTCCTAAATTATTAGTGTACAACTTCGAAAGGAATAAAGGAAATAATTGTGCAAGAAAAATATTGGAGATTGGGGAATTAACTAAATTAACCAATATTTATTATAAGGAGTGACAAAACTATAAATAAGAGAAAAGTCTTCACCTCCTTCTCTTTTAAACTCTGGCCGGTTGTTATAGGAAGAGAAATTTGCAAAATTTCTCAAAATTTCCTTACCTCCTTCTTTTCCTTACAAGTGTGAATTAAAAGGTGTTTGATTAGTAAGGTTTACTTAAGATAAGTCTTAGTTAGTAGTTTTAGTGAGACTTTTGGTGGAAAAGATGGAGAGAGAAAGTTGGCTCAATTGAAGAGGAAGGAGTGAAATTTGAAAAAGAAGCTTAAAAGGCTTGGAAGGTTTGATTAAAACTCATTAGTAAGGTGTTTTTAGATGGTTTAATTGTGTTCTTTGTATTATTTGTGCTAGAAATTAAAAAAATCCCCAATTCTAAAAAGTTAGGGTTTATGTCAATTTTGAAGATTTTAGTAATTAATGTAATTGGTTATGAATTGTGGTGTTATAGCATGAATTAAGGATTAATTAGTAGGAAATAGAGGTCAATTAGGCTTTATTTGGATTAATCTCACATAAATTGAAATTTTAAATTCTTGAACTTTGGAGAGGTTATGTTCATTGTATGAAATGTGAAAATTTTATCTCTTAGATGAAATTTGATTATGAAAATAACAATGGAAGGGTTAATTTTGTGATTTACACTTATAATTCAAAAAGGACTATTTTTTTGAATTTTAAGGTTTGTAAGAAATAATTGAAAGAAAAATACCTATTTGTGATTTACTTAAGGGATATGATGATTGCATGAATGATTAGTTGGAGAAAAAAAATGACATAAACATGTAACCTAAATATTAATGCAGACCATTGGAAGACATTTGGAAAAAAAGAGAGGCATACTTACATGATGTTTAATGTTTAATAGTGCTAAAAATGTTAATTTGTGATGTACTTGGATATTTTGATATGTTTTGCTAAATATGTACTTAAATAAATCAGTACTCATGTATGCATGTTGAATGACAAAAAGTCTAGAATCTGATTTATTTTGCATTTAATGGGATAAGTTGCATGTGAAATGAAAGTTATTGAATAAAAGAAATTAAAATGAAAAAGTGTTTCGTATTCCATATTTAAACACCAAAAGTATGGATAAAATTATGTATGGTCATTGATCTAGAGTAGGAGCACATTCATCAGCAGTAGCAGGTAACAGATTCACCCCTTATATTTGTATTTGCATAACTCAATGTATTAAATAAATGCCGCTTATGGTTATACAAATATTTTGAAAAAAAAGATATTATGTTAATATAATGATAATATAAGAGGGTGTGTATTGTGACATGCCATCGAGGAAGGATATAATGAGAATATATATTTTGACATGTCTTCGCGGCTGGATATAATGAGAATATATATATTGTGACATTCCTTCGGAGTAGGATATAATGAGAATATATATATTAGAACTATATATGGGTAGCTAGAGAGAGAGATTCTATATTAGTGTATTAGACCAAAAAAAATATATATATATATGATAGAGATGAGGTGTATTTCTATTTCTAGCATAGAAGATGTTGAGGTTACGAGGAACTGACCCTGTAAGATAGAGGATTCTCTTTTCTAGATTCCAATGCCAGTGGAGGTTAGGGTAAATTGTGTAGCCTAGTTCTTACATGATAGTGCGCAATCATGTTGGATCACAATGAGACAATGATGGAGTGAGGAAATATTATTGAGGGGAGATTTTTAGAAAGACTTTGAGACTCGTTATTACTCCTTATAGCACCAAAGATAAAAAGAAGCAGGAGTTTTTAGCATTATATAGTAGGATAATGTGTCTTAAAAGTTTCAGCTGATAGGTAAGATTTCAAGATATGATTTATAAATTATTCTTTAATATATTTCTTTAAGTGAAAGTCATTTGGGTTTGAAACTTTCACATGCCCATATTACCTTGTGCTTGATTTTTATTAAATAAATGAGGAAGATGAGAATCGAACTTATAACTGCCTGGTCATTAAGGCTCTAATACCATGTTAAATAACCAATTCAATCCAAGAATTTAAGTTGATAGGTAAAGCTTTAAAATATAATTTATATTATTCTCTGACAATATATTAGCAGTTGCGTACGAGAGGTGGTTTCAAAATCATTTTATTTTTGCCCCTACTTTGCTGCCAACAAAAGAACATCGTATTGATAAATTGAGAGATGGATTACATCATGAGATTAGAAAGGGGTTAGTTACCCTTTGACCAACTATAGTTAAAGAGTTAGTAGAGGCAAATCAGTCTTTAGAATCAATGAACAAAACTTATCAGAGCGGTACTCATAATAGTTCAGGAAGAGAAATCGCTAGGATTCTTCCCTAGCAGACCACATATCCTAAAAAAAAAGAGATGGTGGTCAGAAAAGTAGTTTTCCACATAGAGGTGGATGCTAATTTGCCTCTAGAAATGCCCCTTATAGATCATTTCAGCCCACCAGAGAAGGATTTTTGCATGTATAGAAGTGCCCCTCATAAATCATTTCAGTCTAGGACGAGTATGGGTGGGAATCAGTCACGAACATCAGACCCGCTTAATATTAATCATGGGGATGTCAAGACAATAATTTTTAAGGTGCTGGAAATGGTTGAGGTTAAGTTTAGAGGTGAAAGAGAAATTATACTAAATTATGCCATTTCTGTTATAATTGGAAGGAAAATGTTGAGAAAAGGATGTGAAACATACTTAGCTTATCTTATTGACACAGAGAAAGAAGGTACTATGTTGTCAAAAATACCTATTGTCAAGGAATTTCCTAATGTTTTTCCGGAATACTCCCAAGGAGAGAAGTGGAAGTTACCATAGATATATTGTTAAGGAACACATTTATTTCACATGGTCCTTATAGGATGGCCTCAGTAGAGGAATTTTTTTTTGAATATTCAACTACAAGAGTTATTAGATAAAAGGTTTATTCAATCTAGTAACTCCTCTTGGGGAGCCCTAATCTTATTTGTGAGAAACTATGCATTATTATCGATAATTGAATCGAGTGATGATAAAGAATAGATATTCACTTCCATGTATTGATGATTTACTCAATCAATTAAAGGGAGCACATGTGTTTTTAAAGATTGATTTGAGATCTAGATACCATTAATTAAGGATAAAGGAAGTTGATGTTTTTAAAACTACATTTTTAACTTGATATGAACATTTTGTGTTTTTGGTGATGCCTTTTAGCTTGATGAATGCCCCATTGCTGTTTATGGATTTGATGAATTGGTCTTCCATCCATATCTAGATAGCTTTATAGTAGTGTTTATTGATAATATTTTAGTGCATTTAAAGGATCAGATGGAGCATGAACAACATCTGATGATAATGTTACAAATGTTGAGGAAGAGTTAACTGTGTTGCAAAGCTAAATAAATATGAATTATTGCTGGATAAAATGATGTTTTTGGGGTATGTAATATCAACAAAAGACATTAACATAAACCCAAAGGTAGAGGTTGTTTTGAATTAGAATCGACCTTTCAATATGATGAAAATTCATAGTCTTTTAAGTTTGTCTAGGCATTATGATTGGTTCATTGAAGGATTTGCATTAATAACTGCATCGATAAAACACTTAACTTATAACAGAGTAAAATTTGAATGAAATGAGAGATGTGAAAAGCGTTTCTAAGAGTTAAAGAGGAAGTTGATGTCAGTCCTAGTTTTAACCCTTCTAAAAGGGCAAGAAGAAATAGTGGTATACAATGGTACTTCGAGAAAGGTTTTAAGTATATGTTAATGCAAAATGAAAAAGTAATTATTTATGTATCAGGACAACTAAATAAGCATGAAGAGAATTATCCAGTACATGATTCGGAACCAACATTGATTGTTTTAGTAGACATTATTATATGAGGTTCAAGTACATATTTTCATTAAACATAAAAGCTTGAAGTATCTGATACAAAAAAATAAAAATAAATTTGCACTAAGAAAGGTAGTTAGAACTAATTAAAGATTATGATAGTATTATTGACTACCATTACGAGAAATAAAATATGGTAACAAGTGCCTTGAGTTGAAAGTCCAGTGTTGTAGTAAATTGTGTGTAGGGTGGAAGCCATTTGAAAATTACAAATATGAGGAAGATAAAAGTACAATTAACTATGAGTCTTGGGGATATTTATTGGCATCGATGATAATTAAAATAGTATCATGGGACAATGTATTAGAAGCTCAATGAAGAGATGTAGAGATAGAGAGAATAAGACCTACCTTGGGAATTGAGGAAGGGATTCCTTTTTGAATTATGGAAAATGGCCTCCTTATGCTAGGAAACTGAATTTGTATCCCTAAAAATAGCATGTTAAAGAAAGAAATCCTTGAAAGGGCCTATTGATTTTTTCTTATAGCTCACTCAGGAAGTATTAAGATGTATATAGATTTAAAAGAATATTACTGCTGACTGTATATAAAGAGAGAGATGGTAGAATTTGTAGTAAGTTGTGTTGTTTGTCAATAAATAAAGGTAAAACACTATAAGCAAACGAGATGATTGCAACCTTTTTTGATTCTAGAAAGTTGAAAGACATTACAATAGATTTTGTATCAGGACTTCCAAAGGGCAAAAGATGAGTGATGTAATTTGAGTGATTATTGATCGGTTGACCGATTTTGCTTTGTTTTTGTTGATGAAAATGATAGACCTAGTGGATAAATTGACCAAATTATTCATTGATGATGTAGTTAAACTTCATGGAGTCCCAATATCTACTATTCTAACAAAGACTCTTAATTTACTTATTGATTATAGTCGTGTATACAACGAGCTCTAGGAATGAAATTCATATATATAAATGTTAGAAGACTTCTTGGCTCAGTCAGTGATGACTATACAAATATTGGAAGAATTATTGAGATCTTGTGTATTAGTGTTTGGAGGAAGTTGGAAAGACCAAATATTGTTGGTGGAATTCACATATAATAACAATTATCAAGCAACCATAGTTATGACTCCATTTAAAGCTTTAAATGAAAGGAAATATCATACTTCATGGTGTTGGGATGAAGTAGGTGAAATAAAGTTATTAGGACTACTAGTAGTTCAACCAATAGTAGTATTGGTGATGTCAGTGATCGAGCTATTAATTTAGGTGTCGATCATGAAGAGCCACTAATATACATGATACCAACCGACGCTCATCCATTTTGGGTAGCAAAAATGAAATTCCTTCTTCAAGGGAGCCATTTCTCAATAAAATTATGCAAAATAGAAGGGAAATCACTCTATATAAGTTATGTACTGAAGTTATTATTTTGATTAGATTTAAATTAAATGAAAATGACTAACTTTGTATGAATTTGTTTTTAGATTTACAAATGATAAAGTTGTGCCTTTTGTCAAAAATGTGATGAAATAATCGTTCGAGAAACTATCATTTCAATAAAGTTAGCTTTAAGATCATCCTGAATAGATGAATATGATAGATGCTTGGTGAGGAATGTTTAAGGTAAGATAAAATATATATATTTTAAATCTCAAAAAACTAATTTTGGTGAGAAAGGAAAGTGTGGGAAAACCACAATGCAATTAGGTAAGCATCAAGCATTTAATAAATTTTATGTTTAAAATTGTAATTTCAAATTTCCTAATCTTATGTATACTTAACAATTTTCTTTATATCATGTTGTGTGATTTATGGTATGATGCTCATTAGTATGTAAAAAATAAATGATTTTGATGACATCTTGGTATAGAAAAAGTATAGACCAAATCATGTCATAAAGGATAATTAGTAGAAGTTTTAAGAATTTATGGCGTAGGAATATTTTAAAAGATGCCCACAATCTAGGTAATAGAATCAAAACAAAGAAACACATGGTTCGGTAAGTAAGCACATTAGTTGATCACTTTTATTTGTCAACCATGCAAAGCACCTCATAAGAATTTTTAAATTATTTTTTCTTCAATTTTTAATTTACTGTTTATTTTTTAGATCTTTTTACAACTTATTTATTTTTTAGGAACAACAATTTGAGAATAAGCCTATTTTGATGGAATTATATAAAGAAATTCATAAAATAAGAAAGGCGAATAGTGGGAAATGATGATGGAGTTTATATTAGAAGGGAAATATTCGTTGTAAGTTTTTTTTTATTCTTGTAATTTTTTTAATTCTTTTAATTATAAATGACTTTTTTTCTTGTTTTTGTAGAAATCATATAACGTTACAATGGTTGAAAAACATGAACATACTTACACCCATCCTCTTTGCAATTTTCAGTTGTGGTTGGAAGCTAAAGCAACTAATGGATCAAATAGAAATCGGGTTTTTGTGATATCTATTACATTAACTAAAGAAATTAGGTTAAGCCATAGTACTACTTCAACTCTAGGCACATAATAGTCAGGTACAAGCCATTCAATGTCGAAATTTAAAGCGAGGGTCCTAAAATAGGTTGAGAAGCAACTAACCAAATTAGAAGAAGAAATAAAAGCCAGATTAGAAGAAAAAAAATAAATAAAGAATTGGGTGAAAATAATGGAAAATATGGCTTTACATTATCCCGCTCCTCATTCTAGTTCTTTTGGCTTAGGATTTCCCCCCATGGTTGCTATCGAAACAACCACAATTAATTCTATCTTTTCTCTCTTTTTAAAGACTTGATTTTTGTAGCACTGTAGTGAACGCCAGGTCGAACGCAAGAGAAATTGTTCTAATTCTTATTATAAGAAACTGAAATAAAGATTAAGGATTTAATAAAAAATTTAAGGAAAATTCAAATTCTGAGAAAAAAAATGTAAAAGATAATTTAGTGTTATGTGCTCGGTTCAAAAGGGATTTTTCCATTTAATGAATTAAATTAATCATCAAAGTAAAATAAATATTCTTTTAATTAAAAAAATACAAAAATTCCTTTAAGAAAGGAAGATAAAAAATATAAAATTTATTATAAAAAGCTCCTAATTAATTCCTTGATGTCAATCAAATTAAAGATTGAAAAGCAATTTTTATATTCAATGAAGAAAGCTTTAAGTATGAAAAAAAATGATCAAATACTCCAAGCTATCATTAAAAAGCTTAACAATTTTTATTTGTCTTATTCTTTTAACCTGAAAGTTAAATTAGACAGATAAGTTTATTTTGCTTCCTTCTTAATACAAATTAACAATTACAGATTGAAAATTCATAAAAAAAAGCATGCTTACCACAAAAACCATTCAAAAAGCTTGAATGAAAACAATAACTTATGAACCAAATTCAGGCAAAATAAGTGTTATAACCCAATTCTGGGTTATTCCCCAAAAATTTATTTATTTTTTTCAAAATAAAAATCAAAAAATAAAATAAAGGCTGGCAACATGGAGAAAGCAGGCCGAGAAATCAAGCTGCAATTTTTGGAGGAGATTCAAGGATAATTGTACCCCATTATGCCCAAAAATGGAGAAAAAATACAAATTCAAGGTCAAATTAAATGATTATTGGACGAATTTGTATAAAAATTAAGCCCAATGACATAATTATTTTTTAATAGGCCAATTTGATTTAATCATGGGCCAAATTAAATTTTAATTATATTTAAGAATTAATTTGGGTCCAATTGAAGGATTTAATTAAGTGCAAGGACTTGATTATACTTTAAATGAGTCAAATTAATTTTATTTGAGGCTTAATTGGTAATAATTGGTAAAAAATTAAGTTTGGGGACCTAATTTGGGCTTAATTAAGAAGATTGAAATTTTAAGAGACCAAATTTAATTTTTACCAAGTTATTTGCCAAATTGCAAGAAAATTGAAGTTTTGGGGTCAGTTAGGGGTTAAATTGAAGAAATTCACAGCTAGGGACCAATTTGCAAAAGGCGCCGGACTATAGGGGCCTAATTGACAAAAACCGGGGACTAAATTGATGAAATTAAACATTTAATGGTCAATTAGGGTTTAAATTACAAAAATCCGAGACCAGGGACTAATGTGCAAAAGGCGAGTAAATCCAGGGTTCTAATTGAAATTCGGCAAGGGTGTAATTGCATTAAATCAAAAGTTTAGGTCAATTAGGGGTACAATTGAATAAAAGTGAAAATTGGAGGACTGCTTTGAATTTCAGAGAAATCCCTATTTAAAACCTAAAACGGCGCCGTTTTGAGAAAAATTAGGGGACCAGACGACGCGTCGTCTGGTCACTATTCATTATCTTTCTTATTTTTCCTGAAAAACTAGTCTTGTCACCTCCTTTGCAGGTGTATTTAATGCACTTAACGTCTACTAAATTTGCCAAACCGTGCACGAAACTGATCACCAGACATCCCTCTATGTCTGGGTATGGTCATCACCGGCTCACTGGCACATAAACGGACGTGGCACCACTCCAAAGAGGCCACCTTAGGCAGCTTGCAGCTGTAGATTAACAGTGCACCATGCCTACTTTGAGCCAACGGTTGGGATCCTTCCCAATCGAATCCCTTGTGAAGACAAGATTTCCCTCTTCCACCACCTATAAATAGAGGCTCTGTTGATGACTTGAGGGAGAAGAAAATCGAACTCAAAGTTGGCCGAAAACCAGCCTTCCCTGCTCATTTTTCCTGCAACCGATCCTTTCTCTGCCTTCTCTCTCCACCGTGGCTTTCAGCCACCACCATCTTCATCACCTGTCTTCTCTCCATCATCCCCACCTCTAGTAGCCATCAAACCATCTCACGTGGTGGTTGCACCACCTCTCTCTCTCTCTCTCCTCTATAAAAATCTTCTTCTCTACCACTATGACCTCGGCAGCAGCGGCAACAGCAGAAGCAGCGGCCACCACCTGCCCAGAAGCTCTTTTCCTTCCCAAAGGCAGCTAGGGTAGCAGCTCTCTCCTCAGCCACTCCAACAGCTCCAACCGCGAGCTTCCCTTCTCCTTCGCAGGCCTCTGTTTTCTTCCTCTTCCAACGATGACCAGAGCCAGCCACCGGCCTCACCACTGTAGCCACATTGTGCACCAACGGTCAAGCCGTCAGCTCCCTTAACGCCAGGTAAGCCTTCCTCCCTTCTATGTTATCCCTGCACGTGAACAGTGCAACGTGAATTATAATTCACATTGCACTGTTTCATGCAACTTAGTCACTGGGCTGCCAATGACTAAGTTGCTTTGGGCTGGACCTGTTCTAGCCTAGCCCAGTTGGCTGGGCCGGGTCCAGTCCGTCCTCGAAATAAAAAACAATATGTTGGGCCGAGTTCGGCCCAACCTTTTTGGGCCAATGCCAGTCCACCTATTTTTGGGTCTGTGTTTGGCCCAACCCACATGTTTAAATAATATTTAATTAATTAATATATATAATAAAAAAATAAAAAAATTTCAAAAATCTTTTCAAAAAAATTGTGATTTTCTCAATTATTTTTCTACCAATTTTGCATAATATCGGGTTGTATATTTACACTGTAAAATACAAATTCGGTATTAAAATACCTGGTTTTCTCCAAAATTTTTCATAAAAAAAAGCTTTTTTCAAAAAATAAAAAATATATTTTGTTGCATACGACCAAATCCTAAATTTTTCCAAACATATTTTTCATAAAAAAAATGCATCTTTTTTTTCACGTTTAAAAATAAAAAATGGATATCGTAACCAGTTTATGATTATCCTTTAGGATTTGGCCAACATGTCAAAAATATTTTTTCAACCTTTTTTTTAGGGGTCTAAATGTAGACTTTAATATTTATGGGGATTAAAATTACACGATAAAGTACACCCTCAAGTATTAAAGATACAAGGTGTAAATAAATGCAATGCTAAAATTCAGACTTTAGAATGGTTAGGATTTAACCCAATAAGATAGAGACTCCCTCATGAAGGGAGATCTGCCTTGAACCTTAGAAAAGACCAACAAATAGAAACTCGACCTAGAAAAACAATCAAACAACAATGCAGCTTACTTTTGGTAAGGTGCACTAGGGGTGATGCGTCTTCTTCTTGCACAACTAGTCCCTTACTCAGACTCTCGTAGACCATAGGTTCCTAGTGACCATAATATTAGGCGGCGACTCCTAAATATTAATCATAATTTTATGATTAAATCCAAAAACCTTTCCCAATACAAACCCCTCACACAGGAGGCACGACAGAAAGCCTCCGCCGTCGCCAGACGACGTCGCGCCGCCCCGCAACAATAAGTATTTGAATGTCTAAAAATAAAGTTATAAATATCCCTTCTCACAATCTAAAACAATAATGGAACAAAACTCTTCTGAACTGAAAGCTAAAGTTTAGTTGCTGGAAAATTAACAAAATCAGAGAGAAAAGAATGTTGTAAAGAAGAAGAGGAAGAGCCGTTTCTGCTGTAATGTGCTCTGTTTATTCCCTACCTAAGTTGCTGTCTTTCATTAGGATTATTCTCCTGATTAGGAGTCCTTAATGTTACTTAATTCCTTCTTCTTTATTTGGTCATTAAAGTTGGTTAAATCTCTCAGAATTTGTGTTGAAAACTGATTTCGCTGTTATCATAACTTTGTTATAATTTAGACTTTGTTATAACTTAAAATTTGTTTCTGACTTAGTTTCTTGCAACATCTAGCCATTCCAGCTATTTTCTTTCATTCATGCAATGTTAGAGACTTGATTAACACCTTTTTTTGGATCCTAAGACCCACCATTTCTAAGTCAGACTCTCAGCTGTAGTGGAATGCTCGACATATCAGATCAAGAGACTAATCTTGTCTTTAAGCTAGCGTCTAGAGTTTTGCCTTCAAAAATTTTTTATCTGACCTGAAATCCTGAATAAAAATTATAGTCCTGGATGTGTAGATGATGTTTTGCTTTTGAATCGCATGATTTTGATGTCTGAGACTCAAGATACACCTGTTTGAATCTGTAGTGTAAAAGTAGAGAATCCTGCTGCAAGTAGGATTTTAGCTCGATTTTGCAGGTTTGATTAAAGATTCAAACAAACTTGGATTTCTGCCCATAATATCTTCTTGGAAAGCTTGATATGCGTTCTTTAACTGTGATTCAGTCCACGTTCACATTCTGAAATTATAACTCGGTGAAAAACCTATCACATGAAGCAAGGTCCGAAACATAAAATGCAGAAATTCTTATTTTTTTTGCAATTAATTCACAAAGTCTCTTAAGCATGCCAAACTCATAAAAATAATTTCCAATAAGCTCAAAACACATTAAAAGCATAGTGTAAAAGAAATAAAAACATATGTATATTTTGCACTTATCACCCCTCCCCCTCCACCTTTATCCATGTAGTGATCTATTTATTATTGTAAAACCATTTTTTGAATGAATATTGAAATTAATAAAATCTTGATGTTCAATAAAATTAATTGTTTTTGGTTTTATTGTGATTTTTGTTATTTTTTTAATTAACAAAAATCATAACTATAATAATAATAATAATAATAATAAATAAATAAATAAATAAATAACTTAACTTCCATAGAATCACCAATGAAAGTTTTTGGTTTATCAATTATTTTATCAATAATATAGACACTATTTCAAGGATTTTATTTTTGTTTTTTTATAAAAAAAAATTAGACATGGCCTAGCAGGTCGGCTAGGTCCCGCTAGGCCATGCGTAGTTTAATAAGTGTGCAGCCGTTATGATTTTCTCGGGTAAAAGTAATTTTGGGAGTCAAAAAACCAAAAACACAATTAATGCTTTGATACATGATTGGAAATGCGAGTGAATTTTTTTTATTAAAAATTAATTTTTTATATATTTTAAATCGTTTTAATATATTAATTTAAAAAATAATTTTTTTAAAATAAAAAAATTATTTTAATTTATTTCAACATAAAATTTACTTTAAAAAACAACTCTAGCTATACTCATAAACAGCCACTTATTGCAACAATCCTAGCGGTTATCTTATCTATCATTACCGTCTGTAAATTTCATGGGTAAGCAAGGACATTTTCATGGTGACAAAATCTTGTTCAACCGTATATTCAACACTGTTTATATAAAGTCGATTCCTTTTTTTAATGGATGATAAATGTTTTCGGCTGCTTACCATTTCTCATACAGTCCTCATAGATTATAGAATTTGTTTATATATTTAGAGGGTGTTTAAGAATATAATTATGACTGTTTTTTAAAATATTTTTTATTCAAAAAAATATTAAAATTATTTTAAATATTTTTCATATTCATATATATTAAAATAATCTGAAAATATTAAAATAATATTAATTTGAGACAAAAAAAAATTAATTTCTTTTATTTTTTTTAAATATAAAAACAAACAAGATATTAATTATTTGCAGCTTCTTAGGTGTTTCAATTATCTTTAGCTACGCAGCTATCCTGTTTATGCTGTATTAACACCCTTTTTTAATCGAACAGAGTTGAAATCTCACGTTGAAATATTTATCAAACTCCAGGGGCTTGATTGAAAAACCAGGTTAAATACTAAGGGAGACAGTTAAACTTCATCCCATATTATGATTAATCATCAAACCCATTAACACGCCCATGACTCCTTTTCTTTGTCCTCTACTATACTTGATCCGAGGGCGCTTCGTACAAAATGATCTTCAGGCTTCGGCCATAAAATATATACATACATGTATGCGTGTGTGTGTGTGTGTATATATATATCTGTGGCGTATTATTGCAAAATAAGAAATCTGCTGTTAACGTTGAACTCCTTAGAAGCAGAAAGTTGAGGCTTCTGCACAAATATTGAATCACAAAAAAAAAAAGGTTCAAACATGGAACAATACGATAGTGATATCATTTTAAGATAATCTGTTTAATGAGAAATGATAAATTTCAATGTTATACCTGTATGAGAAATTTTTACATGGTAAGCTAAATCAAAAGGTTTATAACTAGTATAATTTTGAGGGTTGGTGGAGAGGTAATTTGTATCCACTTTCTAGATTCATACCTTCTTGAAATGAACATTTAGCATAATTTATTTATTTTTAAATAGCGATGTAAAGAAAATACCTCTTATGATTTAAATAGAAAGAAAAGAGGCTATTATTTGCATGTTGTTTCTCGCTCATGAAAACATTTCTTGAGCAATATGGAGGATAAATATATATAAATAAGACTACTGACCTGTGATAAAAAGTTATTCAGCATTCTTTTTAAGATCCCAGGAAGACATCCTTCTTTGTTAGCCTCTTCAATGTCCTCATGAATGGAGTCTAGCAGTTTACCATATGTTATTGTAGGGTTCTTCTTCACAATTTGTATCAAAACGCTGGTCATGGCACCACCATTTATCGATGACTTTCCAATGCAAGACTGCATATTATTCATAAATGTCAGGATTGAACACTAAACAATTTCGGGAATCTGGACTTCGACTGAAAAATGTTGAATAATCATGTAGATCGTATCTAAGGTATTGAATTATAGAGTAGCTGGGATCAATTCCACCTCAGTATCCGTTAACAAGAAAAGGCACAAGTAACGTAAGGTAAAAGATTCTCTTACAGAAGTATCTGCAGCAACTTGTCTATCTTCACATGCAGCGATTGAAATTGCCAGTCCACGATCTGTATGTTTCTCATCTTCAGATAGACGGTTACTGATTTCCCATTTTTTCCTGTTTCAATCCACATTTTTTCTTTCAAAATTCTATGTCATATTTATGAAGGCACTCATTTGCCTCAGGTATTCTTATGTTACCATTTAAAGTAGTCAAAGATAACGAAGATACTTACGCTTTTCTGTTATACACATATGGCAGATCAAGAACAGTTCCACTATGACAAGCATCCACAACTGCGTTAAGCGTAACACCCTTTTTGAGCGGCCTAACAATGGCAGACTTAATTTCATCATCTGTGATCGTGCCTACTTCCACAAAATCAACAGGGCAGATAGCTTCATCGAACCCATCGCTCTCATCGCTATCAAAATCAAATTGTCTTACGCCGTGTCCTGAGAAGTAGAACACCAAGGAATCACCAGCCATGCAGTCCTCCACGAGCCATTTGAAGGAATTCTGTATGTTCTTCTTTGTTGGGACAAAATCTGGCTCCGGCTCCTCCTCTATTTTAAGTTTGGTTTTCGTTATTGCAGCATATAAATTTCCACAACAAATCATAACCAGAACAAAAAGAAAAGTAAAATAAAAAACTAGAGCAGCTACAATACCTGTGAGAACACGAATGCCCTCTTCCGGGAACGTAAAAGTATCCATCAACAAACCTCTGAAACCCTTCACATCAATGATAGTTCCCTTGAGCTTGTGCTTCGAGTTCTTATAAGTCACTCCGATAAGTAGTGCACGCTGCCTGCATGGTCTTAAGCCAGATAAAGATTCGGAGAAAAGCAAAGTGGAGGGTTTACAATTCAATGACTTGTTAGATTTTGAGCTACCAGTGCCACTGCGAGATAACTTGGTCCTTGCTGTTTTAATGAAACTTCTGAAGGAAATCTGACCTCCATCTTGGCTCTTCAATCGTTCAAATGATTGGGTTTTAGTTTCAAACTTACAACTGGGGCACATAATTGTTGCAGTATTTGGTGGTACTGAGAACCGTTGCCCGCATCTATAGCACTGGCTTCTAGTATCCATCATCTTCTGATAAGTCAGGAGGCTAGCTACGTGTGGATAACCTTAAAAGGAAATTTCATGACATGAAAGCATAAAGAAGTGGAGGCTCTACCTTATCAATATTCTGGATGTTTTTCATCTATATTTAGGTACATTCATTACAAAACTGTCTACTTATATTCAATTTCTGTCAATTAACAGAGACATATTATCCTGATTGGGGTATAATTAAGAACATTATCAACTTATAAAGAATTGGATATAAGAAAGCAGTGGATGTGATATGGCATGTTCAACTGTGTGAGCATAATCATTACTAAGATTTGATACTCCCGAGAAATATAACAGATTGTGAATAGACAAAATCACATAATATGAAAAGCACAGCTTATTAGATTTTCTGAGAGCTCTTAATAGTAGCAGAAACCTGAGAATAATAATAGGTTGCAATAAAATTCATGAAACCCAGTCTTTCTTTCCATTGTTTTTTTAGAAAATTGAATTCCTTTCTGAGAAATTAATGTCTTATAAGTTGGTCCGAAGAGTCCACTCACTTCATGAATTTCTTACATACTAGGCTAAGAATCAAAGACTTTGCTTGTCGAGGATGCCAAGAGTCATGCTGGTTATCCTAAACGTATAAAGATAAATATGCTATTTGTCTATGAACACATTCAAACCCAGAAGTCCAATCCCTACAATTCTTATCAGTATGTCTTCCTGTTACCTGATTCATTTCTTTAACATGCCACCTCATAAAGGAGAAGGAACTAGATGCAGTTAACTTTATTCGAGGCCTATGAAAGGTGACTTGAATATTGCTTTATCATGGTTGATTCCTACTCCACCATAGAAGAAGAGGCAGCCATGTAAACATCTTTTGCCGAAAGATTAATCGTATCAAAAGGGTATTTCTTAACTTATAATCTAAGATCCAAATATATGCTTTCCATGGCGGAAAGTCAACAACTACATACCAACAGTCCTATTCTGAAGTACCTAGCTAGAACAATGATCCGACTTTCAAATTGGTTGAATGTTATGCTTATTTTAATTTGGTAAAGGATTTTTTATTTTTAAAAAATAAAAATCAACGCTGACAGAAGTTAAAGACAATAAAAAATAAAAAATAAAAAATAAAAAATCTTTTATTAGAGAAAAGAGTTACATATATAATCTTTAAATTTGTAGGTTTATTCTCTCTAAATTAATAATAATGAATTCTACCTTTTTATAAGGTTTATACACCCCTAGATAAGCTAGAAACTACCCGAAATCGAAACAAAACATGAAAACAAAAATTCACAAAAACTAATAAAAAAAGGTCTCAAGGTAAGATTTTTGAAATATAAAGATTTGATAGATAGAGTAGCAATTTCATTCTACTTTTAAAAAAATGACCTCTAGAAACTCTTGTTAAAATTTAAAGGCAATCCAACGGACGAATGAAAAATTATGATAATTTTGAGTTGTTATTCTATCTGGTGTAATCAGTTCTTTTTCTCATCTTAAACCTATCCCATTAGTCCATAAATATATTTGTTAGGCCATCTACGTAATACATCTAGGGTAGATCCTTATTTATTTATGGCAGACCTATATTCAATTACTTAAAATCACTCGTTATCGCAAACCCGACTCTTGTAAAAATGATTTGCCTCAGCTTTTTAATTTTCATGTTTGGATGTAAAATTTGCATCAAAAACTAAATTGATAAGTATGAGAAGAACTTCTTTCTACAAATATGTGGAAAGCCTTCCTGTACTATCATTTCCTTATGAAACTTTGATTTCACTGTCTGGTACTCTATTGCTCTATTTCCTCAATTTGTTTTGTAGAGTACTAAGCTGCAGAACAGTTTTTTTTAAAACAACAGGCCATGTTTTATTTTCGAAACCTTAAAGTCTTAATGCTTACCTTCTTCAACTACCCTAGCAAAGAAGGAATCCAGATTTGTTCTAGACAAAAAATTGTACATGTTTATACCTTTTCAAAACTAGGACCATTTCCGCCAATTCGAATGAGAAATAAATGCATCTCTCATGCTTATTCTGTGCAGGATTATTAGGGTGAGAAAAGCTTTCAGGCTCCAATCATATATTAGGTTATCCATAAAAATACACAGATGATAGATTGTTTAATTTCATGCTTTTTCCAATTCAGCCACCTCTACTTTTGAAGCAATGTAGTTGGAAGCTAAAAGAACAACAACAACGTAGAAAATATAAAAAATTTAATAAGCGAAGATTTACATGATGTATAAATAGGTCATAAAAATCTAACTTTACTAGAAAACAACTAAAAATCCAAAAATATCAAGTAAATTAAAACAAAAATCCAAATTAAACAATAAATAAAAAAACATATAAAGAATAAAAAATTTAGCTCAAACAATACCATTTGCTCATAGATCTTAATTTTAAGAGATTCAATGGTTTAACAAGCGACATTATTGTTTCCTATAGGAAAAACCTGGAAATATTTAAGCTCGATCCATTAATTGGATTTGTCGATGTCTTTATTTTAAACTATTAACTTAGTATGACACAACTAGACTTTTTTTTTAGGGTAAATCTATACCACTATTATATAAAATCATATATTAGGTTATCCACATAATCTATATGAATTAGATTCTCATCTAGTTGTATGCTCAGAACCTCTAATAGACCTTCTAGTTATAGAGATCAAGAAATAAAACGATTATGGTAAACATCAAATGTTTCAAAAGCTGAATGTAGTGCTCTTTGATAAAACGATTATGGCCTCCCACAAGTCAAGCAGCACCAGGAGAAACATATCATATGTTGCTTGATAAGCATATTTTCATGCTCTTTTTAGTGCTCTTCTCTTTTGTATCCATGATGATTTAAGATGTAATCAATAAAGATGCATGTTTTGGATCTAAAATTCAATTTATGCTTATTAAAGTTGTTGTGAAGAACATGCAGCAACTATAGATGAATATTGTAATAGGAGAGAAACTAGAAAGAACACAAGATTTAATATAGTTCGATAACATGCTTACAATCCAAGAGTGAAGAGCTTTTATTTTTTTATTATATCAAAATAAAATTATATGATATATATTTATAGGAGATCCTAAATCTCCCAAGGAATCCTAATCGCTTAAGAAATCCTAATCATTCATTTCGGCATCTGCTTATGAGTCACAAACTACAACAATCTTCCCCTCGGTAAATATCTATCCCTTAAGATAAAAAATTGAAAAAACTCCACCTAGGATCATAGGTTGGGACATCTCCTGTCTAGCATTTGAAGGCATTATCAAGCTCAAGCAATGCTTGAACTTATCTATAGTAACAAGCTTTGTCAATAAATATGCTGCATTCTCTAAGTGTGAACTTTCTTAAGCAATAGTTCACACGAAGAAACCAATTACTTGATCTTATGAAACCTTACATCTATGTGTTTGGTTATTAAATGATACACTTGGTTCTTTAATAAGTAAATGACACTTTAACTATCACAATGCAACTTAACTCCACCCACTCAACACCCAACTCTTTGACCAAACCTGTAAGCCATAAAACTTTCTTGACGGCCTTAGCCACTACTATATATTCTGATTCAGTAGTAGATAATGCAATTAAAATTGAACCATAGACTTTCAATAAATAGACCCTCCTATCAAAGTAAATACATAACCTATGGTAGATTTTCTATCATCCAAGTCTCATGTATAGTCTGCATCTACATATCCCACAACTGAAGGATTATCCTTTTGTTTGTTAAATATGATACCATATTTTGTAGTACCCCTACAATATATGAAGATCCACTTGGCTGTATTCCAATGTTATCATCTTGGATTTGAGCTTACCACACTAACTACGTCTGTAAACTATATCTTTGACACATCTTTCACTTTATCATCTATTTTTGAGCATTATGCAATAGATAATTTGAAATGATTTATTAAAAATGTACTCACTAGTTTTGTATTATCCATAAACTCTAATTTTTAAATAAAAAATATGATAAAACTAAATTAGAATTAATCATTTGGTTTAGTCTTCAACCATATGTTCTAAACATGCATCTCAAGCATTTATTCTTTTATTTTGTATAAATTCACATAAAATTAATTAAGACATTATTTTTTATTTTTTTTTATTTAAGACTTCTTTACGTATCATCAAAGGTTTTTATATAAAGAACCCGCCATAAACTTTCCCCCCTTCATTCAGTTAAGTTGTTAATTTTGTAAAAAGGGCAGAACATTTGTTTTAATTTGAAATTTAGTCCCTAAAATTTTAATTTCTTTAAAATATTAAAATTAAATTTTATTTTATCAAATCAACCATAAACTAAGTGTTAGATTTTTTCTCTCAATATCCTGATAGCCCTTTATCAAGAAAGTCGAAGTAAATCATCAAAAACAATCACAAGTAAATTATGTCTTGCTAGACCAATTTAACATGAAATTAATGATTAAATTAAAAAAAAAATTGAGTGAATAAAAAATCAAGGTACCAAAAGTTTAGCACTATTACAACCCAAAGTAAATTATGTCTTGCTACACTGTAAAATCAATAACTCTTTTAGTCTTTTTTAACATATGTTTTTAAACTTTCCAATACTCTTCACTTTATGCTCTTATATTTATAATTCTAATGATAGCAATGTTATCTAAACAGAAAGGTTCTCCAGTTTCTCAACAGAAAAGTAAAAGAGTATAAACTTTAAATAGAGTTTAAAATAAAATCCTGATAAGCATACCAAGTGTATAATTTAATATGTAAAATAACACTTGAATCCTAGCATGCAAACTATCAAAGATAAAAACCATTATTATACTTAATCTAAAAACAATATAGATGTAAGGTACTAAAATTAATATAAAAGCACTTAGAATTAGGTTTATATAAAACGTGTAATTGAAATGATTGTAATCAATATCTCAAGATTCCAAGAATACTATATTATTTAGTTACACTACTAAATAAGATTTACAAACTCTAATAAAACATAACTCACTCTTTACAGTAACAAAAATTAAGCTCTAAAATACAAAAAAAAAAATCAAATAGAAAAATAGAGCTTAAATCTCATGAAGTTAATCTAGAAGATTGAGGTGAAAAAGTGTGTAAGAATTTTGTAACTCTTCCTTCAACATCCTTTTATAGCGGATTTTAAAACCTATACTGATGTAAAATTAATTATAATAATTTCAAGAATGAATTTCCTTTATTTATTAGCTTTAATTACCCATCATAAAATTAAATTAACCTGACAATTTTTCACTTTAAAATTTTATAATTTTTGCATAAATAAAAATTGTTAAGGCTAAAGAAAAAGATTATCCAGAGTTTTTATTCATGTGTTAGGAAAAAAATTATTCTTTTAAGTGCTAAATAATTATTTTACATTAATTCCAAACCCAAACTCAAAATAAATAAGCAAAAAAAAAAAAAATTTATAAGTACAAAAATTTGTAGCCCATGTTGTATGTCTGAGCTCGAGCTCGAGCTCAAGCTTGAGTGGTTGAAGTTCAAAATCCACTTTGTCTAAGATGTATTCTTTCTAAAAGCTTTGGAGCATGCAAGTCATTTTTAACCCTTCAACTTCCTAGTATAAAAGTTACAAGAAAATCATGTAATCTTGCAATATAAGAATCTTGTATTCTTGCAACAGAAAAACCACAACATACGGCAACCAAAGAGTTTTTGTGATCAATTTTTCATGCACTATAATTTATTTTAATTAGGTTATTATTTTATGATAAAGTACTTTTATTAAAAAATATTTTTTAATAAAATTTTAAATTTGAAAATAAATAAATGAATCTCACTTTCCTCAAGAGTTTCTGCTGTCATTATTAATACCTTCGGTTCCTTCGAACAAGATGTTTTGCATGCTCTATCATCAATGTTTCCTCCAATTTACACTGTTGATCCTCTCTAGTTGCTTGTTGATCAGATTCCAAATGATAATCTGAAAAATATTGGCTCAAATTTTTTAGAACAACCAGAGTGCGTTGAATGGCTTGATTCAAAAGAACCAAACTCTGTGGTGTATGTAAATTTTGGTAGCATCACTATAATAACCCCACAGAAAATGATTGAATTTGCTTGGGGACTAGTTAACAGGAAAAAAAGGTTTCTTATGGATAATATATAAGGCCTGATGTGTTGACAATGATTAATTCTCGGTTTAGAAAATATTACAAATCAGAAAAACGAAAAATTAAGAATAAGTTTAGGAAATATTTTGATATATTTCTATTTTTAGTTTTCCATTCTTAAAAAGGATTTATTGTACATGTATATGTACAAGTTCTATGCAATAAAAAAATAACACAATAAATGGATACAAACAATTATCTCCGAATTACCTAGAAACTATTGACATGATCTTGTTGCAGGGGAAGCCGCTGTGTTGCCACCTGAATTTTTGTCTGAAAAAAGGATATATGCTTGCTAGTAAGCTGTTACGGGTGAAACACTTAAGGTGCCTACCTGTATGGGGCTTAGTGGAGGAGGGGAATGAATGGCTGGTGGAGGGTATAGACTGGCATTATGTGTTTCAGTGTTTAGCTGTGGTGGCTGGGAGGGATGAGTCACATGCATAGGATGAAGGTAGAATAGAGTTCTTGACTTCAAGGATTGTCATTCGTATTTCATTTCATTTTCATGTGTAATCCATGCATTCTGTTACACCTTTATAACTGAATGGAAAACTCTACCGTTCCACACCTATAGGCGTGTGGCGTGTTCTTAATACTAGCACCATAATGAACTAAGTAAAACGGTGCTTAATGGAAAGTTCTTGAAGCTGACAACACATAAGCTGGTGTTCTCAAGAACAAGTCTTGAAGCATCCTTCGATAAGAGGGTTTTCAAATCACATGGGGTGGAATTCAACATTGGACAGTATCTGTGGCGGTGTCCTAATGGTATGTTGGTCATTTTTCGGTGAACAGTGGATCAACTGTTGGTTTGCTTGTGCTAAGTGGGATTTCGGAATGGAGATAGAAAACAAACGTGAAAAGATATGAAGTGGAGAAACTTGCGAGGGAGTCAATGGAGGGAGAGAAGGGAAAATATATTAAAAGGAAGGCAATATAATGGAAAACCAAGGCAGAGGAGGCCCCTTGTCCTGGTGATTCTTCCTATCAGAATTTGGTTGAAATATTGAAGAAAATTATTGCTAGCAAGTAGAAAAATAAGAATTTTGAAAAGCTGACCATGCAAGTCTTCAACTTGATTGTTGCCTTTTTAGTTTTTCGTTCGACTTTTGTTGGTTCAAAGTATCTTTCATATCATTTCTATATAACTGGCAATGTCACTGCATTCAGCTTGAAAACATATATCTTGTGAAAATATCCGCTGCTCGCCGAAAGTTTGATGAACAGAAATTTCTCCTCTCAGCTCAATCAAGAAGGTTGAAGACATTTATATCCGCTTGCTTATTTTGAGAGAATTAAACTGGACGTCCAAAATGGTTTTCGGATGAGCTTCGATTTGGCATTGAAGTTATTATTGGAGACTCGCAGGTGCCGAAGACTTTTCTTCATTCTTGCTCTCACGATCCAATTACTCAATTTTTAAAGTAATTTATTATTACAAGATAAAATGTCTCTTGTAAACATCGAATGGTTGGGAAGATGAAATTTGAGGACTCTGCACACATCAGGCATAACCATGAGAAAGTAATACATGAAAATATGAACTAGTTTTCTATCAAATTCTATGCACAAATATTTAACTCCATATTAGAGGCTGACCTGCGATAACAGGTCGTTGAATATTTTTCTCAAGAATTTTGCAGGAAGGCATCCACCTTCGTTAAATTTGCTCAACTCTTCATGCATCAAGTCAAGTAGGTCACCATATGTTAATCCAGGATATTTCTTCAGAAAGTATATTAAAAGGTAGGTCAGAGCACCATTCATTGTCTTTGTGAATGCCTGAAAATTTATGTACACAGAGAAGTGAGCTAATTCAACTATTTCCTCTAGAGCCAGATAAATAATCACATTAATCAACTGCATATCTTACAGAGGTATCGGCAGCATTTTCATTATCCAGACAAGCACTGACTGAAATTGCCAATCCACCATCCGTGTGTTTCCTTGCATTACCAGATGGAGGGCTGTTATCTTCCCATTTCTTTCTGTTGCAAGTAAGAAATTTTAATATTCAGTCAACGACAAGAAGTCCTAGAAGGTAAAACTGTGTCATGTGGCACAATGGATGAAACTTACTGTTCCCTATTGTAGACATGTTCAAGATCAAGGATAGTTCCACTGTGACAAGCATCGACAATTGCATGAAGAGTAACATCCTTTTTCAGCGGCCAAACTATGAGGGAATTGATTTCATTGTCCCGGATCATACCTTCTGTCATGAAATCAACTGGGCAAATATTTTCATCAAACCCATCTCGCTCATCGCGTTCAAAATCTGGTTGACGTAAGCCATGACCGGAGAAGTAGAACACGAGGGAGTCACCTGCCTGGCAGTCCTTGACGAGCCATTCCATGGATTGCAGTATGTTTTTCTTTGTTGTATACTGTTCTGCAGTTCACATTGTAAAGAATTAGTTCTTTCCTTTCTCTAGATCTCATTCCTATAAAGAAAGTACAATTATAGAAGGAATATATTCGGATAACAATTGTAAATTTTATAATATGAATTTTATAACATGAAGTCTATAATATTCACAGGAAGCCCACAGGTAGATTATATATAGATTATATTCCATCCCGTCCGGTAGCCTACGCACATCAGAAGGAATGTTATCAGCAGAGAAGAAGGAGAAAAAGAATAGCTCAGAAATCAAGAGAATGAACAATGATCTTCTTAAGAACATGGAAACTACAAGCATGCCTTGCATACAGCCATATTAATCTACATAAAAATACCTGTAAGAACCAGAATGTTCTCCTCTTTGAAACCAAAATTGTTGATCAAAAATCCTCTCATGCTCTTCACATCATTGATAGTCCCCTTAAGCATGTGCTTCCTTTTGTAAGTCACTCCGATTAGCAGTGCTCGCTTCCTTGCTGTCCCTGTCCCTGATGATGACCGCGAAATTTCCAAAGGGGAGGGCATCTTATTCAACGACTCTGTCTTTTCGCTACTAATCAAGTGATCATCTGATATCTTTTTCTTTGCCTTTACATCCTTGCTACGTGATCGTTCACAGATTGGAACTGGATTCATCATATTGCAGATTGGGCACTTTACTCCAGTGGAATTTTGTGTCAATAATGATAATCGTTGCCTACATTTGCAGCACACAACACCTCTAGCTTCCATCATAATCTGGTATCTATTGTTATCCATAGAAGCAGTATATATATAATAAATGAAGGATTCCTTCGCAGCCGAGAAAGAAAGGCTTAACAAAACTTTGTTGAGAGCTGAATAGCAGGCGCAATGCATAATTTAAATGCCATGTTAAGTTATATGCATAAGAATTTTAGAATGTCGGCTCTTGAGGAATACAAGAATTTTAATTTTTCTCTCTTCTTTTGATTTTCAGTAAACTCTGAGCCTACTCGTAATCTAGGTGCACTCAATGTATAGAGTTATCTGAATTGTAAAAGAAACTCACAAGATGATTGGAGGATGTATTTTTTAGTAACTCAGTAAACGTTAATGGAATCCAACTGCCATAAAAGACTGAAATCAGAACCGACCACCTTTTCAAGATCAATCTTGATGTCACCCTCATTTTGGAGAATATTAAAAGTAAAAGAATCTAATTTAATCTATGTCGTTAGTGCTTGTCCAGGCCAGGTGTACTTGCCTTTCCGAAGGGGGAGAGAGAGAGTTGAGTGAGAATATTTTTTTCTTAAGAGTCATGCTATCATGGGATATGTCTTTCATACATCAAGCTTTATCAAGTCATCATGTAGTTGGATCTTAGCAAGCAAATTTTTTTTTGTTTTTGGTAATAGTCGAAAGGATCTTAGCAAGCTATGCCAGTGTATTCATGAGAAAATTTCTTTATGTCCACCAATTTAATTCCAAAATAATAATATCAAAAGCAAAATCACTTACAATTTGAGCCAAAATCGACGGCTTACGTTGTTATCTAAAGCAAGAAAAAAGTAACCTAACAAAATCAAGAAAGTAGTGATGTTTGTGAACCAATTTGATCTGGTTGAAGAGTCGTAATCAATTACTAAAACTGGATTCACTCTATCCAAACAGTTAATTTATTCTAGGCAGAGAACTTGTTTCGTAAATTCTTTTCATGTTAATCAAAGTCTATTTCTTGTAAGACGCGTCTGCCAAACATTGCAAAAACTCACATAATTTACAAAGATTCGATCTATTTTCTAAACCCTCCACTTTACATAAATGAGACTGAACAGCTTATATAATCAGTAGCCATCTCTTTTATATATATATATATATAGACTAGATCAACATACAGTAGTTATTGTCTAGCGCACTACGTAGATAAATATATATAAGGAAAGTACAATATTTTCTATATTACAACACATCCCATAATATACTCTTTTAAGCTAAAGGTGGATTGACCACATAAAGCTTGGACCGCAAAGAAGCAAAACTAAAGTGGGGAAGCGGCTTAGTAAAAACATCAGCATATTGGTATTTGGAGGAAATAAACCAAAATTGTACCTTCTTTTTAGCCACTCGATCACAAACAAAGTGATAATTAACCTCAATGCTTTGTACGTGCGTGAAAGATAAGATTAGTATACAGATACATAGCACCCAAATTATTGCCCTAAATGGTGGTAACATAACTGAGAGAAAAACATAAATATATTAGAAGATAACGAAGCCAAAGAACCTCAGAAGTACCATCAGCTAATGCCTTATATTCTGCTTCAATGGAGAGCGAGCAACAATGTGTTGCTTGCCAGATTTTCATGAAATAGGAGTAGTGCTGAGAAAGACAATGTAACCATCCGTAGACTTCTGATCATTGATGCTCCCGCCTAATCAGCATCAGTAAAACCATGAAGTGATAACGAGGAACAAATGTTTTGTGACTTGTAGATTCTAATGATATACGCAATGATTTTCCTAACGAACATGCTGGACATTGAAAATTTAAAGGATGAGATGTACAAGTGACTTTTTTATTTGACGCTAAGCAACTCAGAACCCGAGAGCTTGGGTGACCGAGTCAATGATGCCAAATATCAATAGAGGTGGATAAACTAGTAGACAGAAAAGCTTGGGCCATAAACGTGATAGAAGACTCTAAAAGGATGTAAAGGTCATCTTTACTCTGACTGGAATGCAGATCCTCTTTGGTTATGAGATCCTTCAACATAGAAAACAGAAGGGTGAAATTAAAAAAAAACATAGTTTTCACAGCAAAATTGTTGAACAGATAAGAGTCTTTTCTTAATTTTTGAAATATGCAAGATAGTAGACAATGTAAAACTCGTTTAGGAGAACGTAAGATATTATGGGTTGTATTAGATATGACAAGTCCCTTACCATCACCAACATGGAATTGATCATTACCGAGACAAGGTTTTGCATGTGTCATACTAGCAATATCTGGAGTAACATGTTGATTTGCGCTAGTGTCAGGAAACCAAATGACAAAATTTGTTGTGGAAGTGTCACTAAAAGAGAAGTTAGCTGAGGCGTGATTACCATGGTGCACCAGTTGGGAGCATTGCTATGAGGAGTGCCCAAATATATTACAAAGCTAACACTTAATCTGTCGCTGCCACTAACTAGCATTACTTGTTCTGTTTTGTTGCCAATCTAGGCAATTCTATTGCCAATGCCCACATTGTTGCTACTATAAATCGCTGTTGTTATCTTTGAAAGTCTGACCACCATACTGAGTTGAGGAGGAGCGCATACTCCTCCACCCATCACCTTGACGAAGGTCTTGAAAACAACCATCCAATTGCATGATTCGAGAGTTTGATGGAGACGCAAGAGCACGTTCTAACGTGCTCCATACACTAGCAGAGGTTGGACAATCCACCACAAGGTAGAGAACGTCTATAGATAAAGAGAAGTGGAGAGCGCTGAGGATGAGTTGATCTTGTTGTTTCCATGTCAAAAACGCTTGGGAAAAACCAGAATTGAAGATAGTTGAAGTGGCAGAAACATCACTGTGCGGAGAAGGACACATCATCAAGCGATCAACAAAGAAAAAACACCTTGACCAATCAAATATAGCTTCATCTGTATACACCAAAATAGATAATTTGTGTTGGTAAGTTTGAGATTGATGACTTGCTGTGTGTTGGAAAGAGGTATGATGGTTGTTGGTGCGGTAGGAACCAATGAAGCAGACAAAGCTACATTGTGTGTAAAGACAGGCACACTGGTTGAAACATGAGCTACAAGGGAGGATGAGGTAGGGGAGGTCGAGCTGACATTGATGCCGGCTGCATTAGCAGCAGAGGAATCCATTGGTGAAGCTGGAGAAGTCGGATAGTTGCTGTTGGAATGAATTTGCAGTAGAATCTCTACAGAGGAAGCCGAAGTTGGCTATTGATATGCTATCTGTTCTCAAGAGTGTAGACTGGGACACAATGCAATTTTTTAGAACTGAGGCAGGGATGAGGAAGGAGATGAAAAACATTATTTTTAAGAGAAAAAACGTGTTCATATTTTCTTTGGCAAAGAAGACGAGGATGTGACAATTAGGGGGAGAAGAAACAAGGCCTAAATTTGTTTAGTTATTTTTGGCTTGATACCTAGTTAGAGCACAACTTATTATTGATTGAAGGACTTGTATAATTAGTAGCCATCTGTTCTATATATATGATTAGGGTAATATATAATAGTTATTGTGAGTGCACTATGTAGGATAAATATATTATTTTTTATATTATTACACATCCCATAATAAAAAAAATATATAATATTTTTTATATTACAACACATTTCATAATAATAATAAAAAGATATAACATTTTTTATATTACAATACATCCCATAATAAAAAAAATTGATTGCTGTCAATAAACAATTTTTTTAAGAAAATTTTAATTTTTTTACCTGTCTGTGCTAGCTTTTTCCACCTAAATGGCTAGAATTTTAGATTGCACTGACACCCGATGGTATCTAATAGCTAGGCTATTGTAAAGAACCAATTCAACTTGATTGCTGTCAATAAACAAATTTTTTACCTGTCTGTGCTAGCTTTTTTCCACCTAAATGGCTAGAATTTTAGATTGCACTAACACCCAATGGTATCTAATAGCTAGGCTATCCAATCCTTTCTGTCACACACCTTTTTACTTTTTTTTTTTTTTTGGATTTCCAAGAATTAGAACACAAACTTTGCACGTGCACAATATTTATTTTTTGCACGCATACACCACCATCTTTTAGGTCACTATCATCAGTGTTTTTACTGATAATGGCTTGGCAAAACAACCACGACATGACAAAACACTTAAGGCTATCAAGACATCTGTAGAATTAATCCAGGTATACATAAACTATTCTATATATTTATATTAATAAAAAAAAAACTAATGGCCATCTAGGCTAGCCGATAAGATTTTGCTATATGAAAAGCCTTGTATAACCGGCCCTAACAAGCACAATTTTTTTTCCTTCAATGGATTACCAGCTTCACAAAAAATTGTGAGCAGTAATAACTTCATCAACGATATGTCTTTTTCGTCGTGAAAAAAGTTTAAGGAATGGGAAGTCTCCGGCCGGCCATTCTGAAGGCTAGAGCCAAAGCCAATTCCCCATACAATCTCTCAATACAAAGCCAGCCATTCTTAGAGCTACTCTATTGAAAGCCCTGTTAGAGGCCAGAATTATTCAAAGCCACACAAGTTCTATGCATGCAACTCTAGGCCACACAATCATTATCATATTGTACATAAATACACATTCTCTTATACCTTCATTACACTTTTCTCATTCTAATTATTTTCCCTTTTATACTTTATTGACTTAAACATTAGAACGTTTTATTTCTTAGGGGACTTGGTTTTTTAGGTGAAAATCTAGTCAATAGGGAAGCCTAGGTAAAATCCATCAATTAAAGATAAGCCCAGTCATACCACAAGAACTTTAACCTCTCCAGCTCTAAAATGTATATGATTATCTGAAATGTGAATTAAATCTGTGAGTTAAAGGGTGCCATTGACAATAACATTTTGACTCATTTTTCTATCATATAATAAATCACTATCTGACATGCAAGGTCGCCTTCAAGGTGATAGCATTCGGGCTTTTTAAAAAAAAAATAGCAATGCATATATCATGTAAAAATTAGTTTTTTTATTTGTAAATATGTTTTTTTTAATGAGAAAGCTTGTTTAGTAATTTTGACCTTTTATGATATCTTACCTCTTTTGTTGTGAATAGATTTGAGCTAGGTTAACTAACCTTCCTGAGATCCATTGAGTGTGAATGGTGGTTTCTGGATCCATCTAGAATATAATTAAGGAAAACTTGCACAAAACCAAATTTATCATTTACATTCCAATGCACACACATGCATATGTATATATATATATATATATATATATGTGTGTGTGTGTGTGTGTGTGTGTGTAACTATTATACGAGGAAAACAAATTTACATTCCCCCCGTCACGTATAAAGCATATGCACCTCTTCTTTTAATTTGAGATTGTTACAATTTGACATTCCTATCTATATGCTTTTTTCCTTTTCATACTTAAAAATCCCTCCAGGATCCTGGAGTCCATCATATTGTTGTAAAGAATATATACCTTGAATCCTAAATGTTGATGTATATGGCTCCAACACGCATAAATATTATACCGAGAAGATGGTTTAACCTTGTGGTGGCTAAAAAAAAAAGGTAGAGAGAAATCTTGAATTTAAAATCTCATGAAGAAGAAATGCTACTAAAAAGCTACCTCTGAATTACAAGTCTAAAAGGTACCATTTTTGCCATCCACTCCCATTTGAATGCTTCTTCGTAAGCATTCATGTCTACCATCTTCCATTACTTTAAAAGGTGAGTAGAACCAGATGCCTATTCACTTTATTCAGTGGCTGAAAATGGAACAGCTGCTTTAATTAGGTCCTCTTTGGTTTATTAGATTCGAAATCTACTGGCCATATTAATTAGCACATTCCCTAGAAGCACTAATAAATCATATCAAAATAAAATCAACCGGAAAAAAAAAACCAAGCAAGGGTTAACTAAAAAGTGACAAAGAATATGCTCTTTCAAGTTAAAAAATTTTAGGTTTGAAATTGGTATAATTTCATATTAATTTGTGCTATTAATTAAATTTTAATTGGAAAAGAAAATGAAAGTGATGAGAATTGAATTAATGATTATTTAATTATTAAGATTCTGATATTATATCAAAAAATCATTTCAACTCAAAAATTTAAACTGTTAAGTAATGATTTAAGATATGATTTATATTATTTTTTTATAAAAAGCATGATTAGTTTCTTGAGGAAGAAGGAAACAAAAAAAAAAAAGAAAAAGAAGGCATGATTAGGGCTTCTGAAATATGATTTATACGTGATGGAACTTAAATATTTATCTCGAACCATGATCGGCATCCATTAAAATTTTGTACTATATTTTTTCTCTAAGTTTATGTGCAATATTATCAGTAATAGTCTTATGAGATAGTTGATCTATAGACAAGACGACAATACTTGTTTAGAAGATAAGTATATATTTTTAAACTTTTCAGTACTCTTCTCTTTAACATTTTTTACTTTAAATTCTAATTAAAGCCATTTGATTTATACAGAAAGGTTCTCGTATATTTCTCAAAAGATGGCATCCGTAAATTGACTTTCAAACAACACAAAATACCAATTTGAAGATCTTTGCTTGTATGTTTCTTTTTATCCCAAATCATATCACGTTGTATGATGCTCGACTCCAAAGGAAGGAATAATTTTTTTTTGCTGAAGATTTAAAAGAATCCATATAATTTCCTCTTTTTTATTTAAACAATTATTTAGCATAGTGTTTTTTTTCTTGTTCAGAAAATCGATTATTTATATTTTGAAGGAATTTTTTTTGTTTACTTTTCGTTTTCATCCAGTAATTTTTTCTCAAGATAAGAAAAATTCATGATTGAAAATTCCCGATATATTTTGAAGGTGTGTTCTTTGCATATCAAAACTTTTTTATAGATGGTTTTGATTCAGGCGAGGAAAAAAGGAGTGTTCTTTCTAACTTCTTTTATTTGTTCCATTCTTCAATTCTGATTTATTGGGTGTGGCTTCTTGGATTTTATGCTCTACATTTCTTGAATTGTGTGAGTGGCTTCTGCTTATATGTGAAAAGGACTTTACTCAGGTGGCATCATACTATTCCTAAATCTTGGTTGTCTTTTATATGTTTCAGATAAAAGACATAAATAGAAAATAAGTAAAGTCTTATTTTACTTATTATTTCAGTTCCAGGTTTATATCTTATTCTTTTTATGTCATATCAGGGTACATTATCCTTGTGTAATGTCCATACTATTGTTTGTATCATTTTGCCTGAAAATAAGTCATTTTTTCTTTTCTAAAAATATTAAACTTGAAGGTTTAGGGTTGATTTGTTGTGGTGACAACAAATGATAAAGTTGACCTCTTGCAGACTATTCTATACATTATTTTAAGTAGATGGATTCAAATTTTTCAAGCTATATTATAGAATTATCTATATAGGAAATATTATAGTCATACTCTGGTGTTATAATTTCCACCATTACTATTGTATATTGCCCTACACATATATATAGAAAAGGTTGGTTATCCAATAGGTTAAGCCTTCTAATTATTCTCAACTAGGTATCAGAGCTTTTTGTTGTCAGAACTCTTCTCTCCCTCTCCTCCTTGTAGCTGGCCTTCTCTAGCTCTCCCTCTCCTAAATGGACTCTACTACTGCTACCGCCACCTTCTTCCCTACCACCAGAGGCACAGCCCAGCCGGCCAGCCATTCAGCAGTTGTTGCCGATGGTTCTTTCTCCCACCAGCAGCAGCCCTAACCTACAGAGTAGAACCATGGTTCCTTCTCCCATGTTTCTATTGTCCCTCTTCACATCATGGGGATAACAACTCCTTATATCGTTGTGTTGTCCAACACTCATCAAGTGATCTCATTGAAACTTACGATCACCAACTATCTCTCTTGGCGAATGCAGATGAAGCCATATCTTCTTGGTCATGGTGTTTTCCACTTTGTCAATAGCTTAGTGTCATGTCCTCCCTCTCATGTTTCTGACAGTTTTGATGGTTCTTCTTTGGCAATCAACCTCTTTTTTCTTCGTTGGAAGCAACAGAATCAACTTATTTTAAGCGTGTTACTCTCCTCTCTCTCCATGGACATCCTGCATCTTGTGGTAGATTATAAGGCTTCACCTTGTGTTTGGCGCACTCTTGAGAAAGTGCTCACTTCTCCGTTGAATTCTGGCATTATGCAACTCCATGGGTCTTTCCAAGATCTTCGACAAGGAGATGTTTCGTTTACTACATACATGCAGCACGCCAAGTCATTATTCGTGGTAAGTTTAAAGACTTGATCACTAGTCTCATAACCAAGGCAGAATCGGTGTCATATGCTAACCTTCATAACTATCTTCTTACTTATGAGTTTCTGCACAAGACTTCTCTTCCATCCATGACTACAAATCGACCTCTGCTACCCACACAATCTTTGTTGCCCTCTACTCACCTTGCCCAGCATCAACATAGGTCTGATTTTAGCCGTAAAAGAGGTTGTTCACGCGGCCACTGGCGCCCCAACAACAGTCAGTATAACAACCAGCACAGGTTTGATTTTCATGGTTTTCATTCTTCTACCCCTGTAAACTGAAAGCAGGGTAACTAGCAACAGACTAGATGGTGTGTTGGATCTGGGCAGTGGCCTATTCACTAGCCTTTAGAGTAGACCATCAAGTGTCAGCTCTACTTCTCTTTCGGTCACACCGCCCCCTAATGTGCTCAGTTTTGCAGCAGCGATCACCAGCCTTCTGCTCATCTTACTATTGGCTCTGTTTCTGCGGGTACTCAGTTCCCGGATACTGATGCAAACCAACACGTTACTCTTGATCTTCCAACTTTGACTGATTCTGCAGGTACTTTGTTATCTTTATTGATGCACATATAAAATATATATGGTATTATCCTCTTCTTGCCAAATCCGATGTGTTTTCTATATTCCAACGTTTTCAATTGCTTGTTGAACATTAGTTTTCTCACAAAATTAAATCTATTTAAGCTGATTGGGGTGGTGAATATTGCAAGTTAAACAATTTCTTTCAAACTTTTAGAATTCATCACAGGTTAATTTGTCCTCATACACATGAGTAAAATGGCAGCGTTGAGCATCGCCATCATCATATTGTTGAAATAGGTCTTACCTTCCTAGGACAATGTAGTGCCCTGTTACAATTTTGGAATAATGCGTTTGAATCATCAGTATCATCAATCGCATGCCCACTCTTGTCCTCCAAAATCAGTCTTCTTTTAAATGTTTGTTTAATCATACCCTTGATTATGATTTTTAACATGACGAAAAGATTGATGCCTTATCTCAAGTGCAGGAGTGTCGAAATAATAAATAACCTGGCAAGACTGGGGTCAAATCACAAGGAGGTGAACTATATAAATTACAAATAATATACATATTTAATAAAACAAAGAGTTTATGAGAATTTTATGAAATATTGATGTAAGAATTAAACAAGGATAAAATAATTATCAAGGTTAGAGGATCCACTAATGGTATTTCAAATAATTATAATATAAACTCTTTTTATTACTCAACTGGAAACCACACACAAAGAAGGTTCTAATCGGATTATATATTGTTAACATGATTACATTAGTTATCTTATTCGAATAATGCTAATACTTGTAAATGTTGTCAGGTATTTATGATGTTAATTTATGTTAATTTATATTAACAACAAATCAAGTTCCTTTTATAGCACAGGTGTCGGTTATACTATACAGTTGGGCTCTGAAAGTGCCATGTATTTGTTGTACCAAGTGTTATACAACATAAATCTAGATCAACAATTTAACAAGCAAAGTATTAAGAGTGAATAAGATAACAAATACAAAACATGTTAGTATCAAACATTAAAGTCCATGTTGAGTTTATATTATACTTATTCTTACACCATTAGTGTACCATTTTCACCTTGACATGATAAACTTAGCTAAACATAATGAAGAAGAGGAACATAAATAAACAACAGGAAAACATGATTATATAAGTATAGCAAAGAAAATGAAAGGCATAAACAAGAGATTAATGAAAGCAAAACTTAAGCATTACAAAAATATAAAGAAATAGAGCAAGAACATCATCTTGATGATGCCTAAATGCATGGCAAATGCCTCCTTTTATAGGCCAAAATTCAGAATTATTGATTTGATGACTACCTATTGAGTGGGTGGCCACCTCTTGACTTGGTAACAATCATTATCTTCTTATCTACAAAAAACGCCATTGCTAACATTAGAATTTGAACAGATAGTCCCCATGAAAGTTTTGGGAAATTGTCTCAGCTTTCTAACAAAACAAGAATCGATGCATTTGGACTTCTAGAACTTGAGATATGGGTTGAACACTGAACAATATCTGGGCCGTAGTACAAATTCCGACTTCTCCATTATTGCTACCATTTGAACTTAAAAATGGCACTTTTAAATCTTGGACTCTTCATGAAAGTTTTAGGCCTATGTCTTAGCTTTCCATACATATAAACCAAACCTAAAAGCCAAGTTCTACAGCTCCAGTTATAATCCAATAATCGAATGATGTTCCAGTTTGGACTGAACCAGCATCTTTTTTCTAAGCTTAACCCTCTCTTTATCTTCTCAATTTCAGTAGTTAAACTCATTAATCAATCCTTTGATTTATGTGATAGGCCTGGATTTAAGATGAACATTTACCATAAATTAAAGGTATCTTATATTATTAGACATGTTATTATAAAACATGCTCTAGTTAAGGAGTTATTGATACTTTCAGTGCAAAATGATGATATAAAACTTGATAAAAATGCACTTTTAAGTACTAATCAATTTTCTACGCGGTGTCTTTATTTTCCTCTTTTGCATCCATACCATGCTCATAAGTTGGATTTCCATTCATCTCCATTTGTGCTCTTAGGGTATAGTTCTTCTCATCTTGGTTATCGTTGTCTTAATTTAGCGTCTCAATGTATATATATGTCTCGTCATGTTTGTTTTTATGTAAATGTGTTTGCATTTGCAAAATCTGAACAAATAGCTCCACCTACAACCACATCTACCCAACCTACACACTTGCCCACCTTGATTACCTTCCCAGTTTTTCACCTAGCTAACTCGTCAATCACCCCTACCAGCAGTTCTACCGCACCTCCAACTCCACAAAAACAGCCCCCCGTTCCCCACCCTTGTTTGCCACCATACCACTGTCACACAGCCCTGCCCTTATGTCACCATCTACATGTTTTTCTGATGATTATCATGCAGAAACAGGTTCTCCTCCTTTAGAAATGCATCTTTCCAAGTCTATTACTGCAGCCAACACAGATTTTGCAGTAGGCTCTCCTTCATCTGCTACTGCGAACTCAGGTCCTTTGGTAGATCCCTGCAAGTTTGTAACTCTTTGTTCATCTCTCCTCTTATCCGCTTCAAGAACTTTCTAGTTCAGATTCTTCTCCCTCTTGGTCTACCGCTCATCAGCATTCGATGGTTCTTCGCCCACGGATGCCGAAAACTACACTTCTTACAGTGTCTGCAGCCTCTTCTGTTGCGCCTATCTCTCGGGTAATGTCCTCTCTTACCTCTAAGCCCATTGCATTCTCTAATGCTGACAGGTATGAGGCGTGGCATGGTGCTATGCATGATGAAATTTAGGCCCCACGCTCCAATAACACCTGGTCATTGGTTCCCTTTCATCCTTTAATGAATGTTGTTGGTAGTCGGTGGGTGTACAGGATAAAGCACTGTGTGGATGGAAGTGTTGAGCCATATAAGGTACGCTTGGTTGCTAGAGGCTTTACACAGCAAGAAGGCATTGATTATTCTGAAATTTTTAGTCCAGTTGTTAAGCAAGTGACCGTTAGATTAGTCTTCTCCATTACGGTCTCGCATAATTGGAAGATCTATCAACTTGATATTCATAATGCTTTCCAAAATGGTGTTCTTGCTGTAGAGGTCTACATGAAACAACCTCCAGGTTTTATTGATTATGCACTTCCCTCTTATATGTGCCGATTGCGTAAGTCTCTATATGGTTTAAAACAGGCCCCCACGAGCATGGTCCACTCGTCTAATGACATTCTGCTTTCTATTGGCTTTCATGCTTTCAAGATTGACACCTCCTTATTTATCTTGTCTGTTTGTGCTAATATCTTCTATCTTCTAGTTTATGTTAATGACATTCTGCTTACAAGTAGTAACTCTACTATACTTCATCGCCTAAAACAATTACTTAGTTCAGAGTTCAAGCTTCATGACTTAGGCATCGTTCACTATTTTTTAGGCATTGAGGTTCAATCCACTACTATGGGTATGATGTTACGACAACGTAAGTATATCCTTAACATCCTCACTCGAGCTAGTATGACTTCCTGCAAACTAGTTGATACTCCTATCTATACTTCCAAAGTCATCATACTATCAGATCCCTTGTTTTCTAATCCTACACAATTTCATCATATTGTGGGTGCTCTTTAATATCTCACCTTTACGAGACCAGATATTTGCTTTGTAGTTAACAGAGTCTGTCAGTTTATGCATGCTCCTACAGATTCTTATTGGGGTATCATTAAACGCATTCTGTGTTATCTACGGGGTGCAACCACCTATGGCTTACATATCACTCACAGTTCCTCCTTTACTCTACATGGCTTTACAAATGCAAATTGGATAGGTAGTACTGATGATCACAAGTCTACAGGTGGTTATCTTGTCTTTTTTTGTCAGATGCTGGTTTCATGGAAATAAAACAAGCAACGCACAGTTGCTTGCTCCTCCACCAAGGTTGAGTATAAAGCCTTGGCAGATGGCACTGCTGAGGTTATCTAGCTTTAGTATTTATTGAGAGATCTGCAGATTCATTCTCCTTCTACTCTTACTAGTTGGTGTGATAATCTAGGCGCTACTTATTTATCTACAGATCTTATCTTTCATGCTCGTGCTAAACACGTTGAAGTTGACTATCATTTTGTATGAGACAGAGTTGCGAAGAAAAAGATTCAAATTCCCTTTACCTCCTTTCACAATCAACTTGTCAATGTTCTTACTAAGCCGCTTCCTACTGCTCCATTTACTAGTTTTCGATTCAATTCTCAAGTCGATCCTCCACCCTCAGTTGATCGATCCTCCACCCTTAGTTGAGGGAGTATATTATGGAATGTATCTATATAGGAAATATTATAGCCATACTATATATAAAATATTATAGTCATACTCTTGTATTATAATCTTCACCATTACTATTGTATATTGCCCTACACATATATATAGAAAATTTTGGCTAACCAATAGGTTAAGCCTCCTAATTATTCTTAACTAGCTCTCACACAAACTTTTTTTTTAGCGAGTCAGAAGATATTCTCTCTTAACCAAGTGATCCTAATCAAATAATTGATTACTCTACATACTCTAATTTAATTGTCCAACATTAAAAAGGAGTAAGAACTTCTCATCGAAGGAAGATTATTTACTTATGTTGAACAAATATGACTTTGTTCAAGTAAATGGCAAGAAATAAATAGAGAAGTTGGTAAATTCATTGGATTTGTTACCCAAATTGAAAACCATCATCAAAATGGAATGACTGAAGAATCAAGGGTAATTTTAATATTTATACATTTTAAATTGTTTAATATATATACATATTATCATATTTTTTTAAAATTTCTTACAAGATCAATGATGCTTAGTAAATGAATGTTTTTTGCGTTGGCAAACAATTTCAATTTGAATATTGTTGGGTTATTTTAACAAATAAACCCAAATGAAAATATGAGTGTGCAAGTCAAAAACACATGTAAAAAAAAAAAGATCATGCTAATGCAAGTCCAGTTCCATTAACTCCATTTACCTCTGATCCAACTATCCCTATTTATGTTTGTTTAGGAGAAGATACAAAACTGTAGATTTATAAAGATAGGACAATTTGTCGAAACTACAAAGGAGCGAACTAAACGTAGACAAGGAGAAGAGATAATTAGAGAGACAATTGTAATGAATCTCACGCAACAATTCAAGAATACTCTAGTTGAAATTGAGGAACAAAATAAACAAGATAGGAAAGTTATGATAGAGCAACAAGCTATTTTTGCACGTTGGCGGCGTTGCGATGATCACCCTCTTGGATATCGGGAAATTATGGGGGAAATGGTCAGGACAAGGAATTCTTCTTCTTTATTAGTGGGAAGAGGAAATGAGAGTCGCCACCTAGTGTTTTGGTCACTAGGAACCCTAACTAGTCTTAGAGATCGGGCACAGGGACTAGTTGCATAAATGGAAGGTATTAGCACCCCTAATATGCTCTACCTAAGGTAAACTGTATTGTTTAATTGTCTAATATAAATTGAAGTATTGTCGTGTTTTCTAATTGTTGGTCTATCTAATGTTTATGAAAAGTCCTTAATAAGGAGATCCTTATCTTATTAGGTAAAACCTAACCGTTCTAATATAAACAAAAAAAAAAACTACCTTTTATTTAACATTGGAAAGATGTTTTACGTATAAGTTCATAATCCCATATATGAAAAGAGAACAAAATATTTTTTTGGTATTTTTGAAATATGGGCCTAATTTTCATGACTTTAATAAACTAGTTATTAAAGCTCAAAATACATGCAAATACATATCTTTTTTTATTTGAAAATATGATATGATTGTTTTTCTTTGTTTTGAGAGACTTGGCTGTATACAGGAAAACAAGATATTTTTTCGTTGTTTTTTTTAATATAATTTTTTGCAACATTTCAAAGAAGACCGGATATTTTAATATTGGATTTGTATCTTTACAATATAAAAATACAAACTAATATTAAGCAAAATTGATAGAAAAATACACGAGAAAATCAAAAAAAAATTGAAAGGGTTTTTTGGATTTTTTTGTTTGTTTTCTTATTTAATATATAATTATATTATATATTAATATTATATTATAATAATATATTGAGTTGGGCCCAACCTAAATATATGAGCTAAGCCCACCCTAGTGAGGTTAACCTGAAAATCTCATCTAGCGATTTTCTTTAACCAGAACCTAAAATTTTTTTTTTCTAAAGATTGAGATAGAAGAACAAATTATGAAAATAAATATTTCTAAGTTGGATTCAATTTTTGCAGCTTATTTTTAAAATAGAAAGTTGTAAAATTATGCAAAAGAGAGGTTTAAATTTTTAATTAGCTTGATTGATGTATTATTTAGGCAAATGTATTTTTAATTAATTACTTTGAAATTTCTTGTTTATTTTAAATATATTGGTTAGGGTTTAATTTTATCTTGTTATAATATTGATATCAATTTATGAAACTTTTTTCAAGTTCTTTTAACACACAAAAATAAGTATGATTAATTAACTCGAAATATAACAATCATAAAGGAAAATAGAACAACATGGAATTAATTTAAAATCATAATAAAATAAGAAGCTCTAAATCTTATGATTCTACTTGTCACCATATTATTGCCACAAATGTTTGATCAAATCTTCTTGGAGTTGAGAGTTGGATATCAATCACTAAAAATTTCTACAATTGATTTGGTGAAACGTCTAAGACTTTTTATTGTAGTATTTTCTCGAATTCAAAGATATTCAGCAATAAGATCTACAAGAATGTCATATGTAAGTATCATTTGTGCTATATTTTCCTTATGAAGGCAAGATAAGCTAAAACACCAACAATATCTGGCCTTTTCATAAAGTATGGATTATGAGCTTTGTAAATCCTGAAAAAAATAATATAAAAAGGCTGTATTAAATTAAAGGAAATAAACTAAACTAAAAAGAAGTGGGGACAAAATGAATTCACTTAAAGAAAATGGGGCCTAGTTACAAATAAGAGTAATTATAGAGCATAAGTACTCCTCTTCTCACCAAAAATAGATCTGCAGATAACGTAAAGAAAGAAAAGAGAGAGTTTTTATATTCATTTTTACAAATCAAGAGAGAAACACCAAAATTTTAGAAACCCATCCAAGATTAAGGGTTATAGGTATAATAAACACTAGTGGGAAAGGGATTAACAAGAGAAATTAAACAAGAAGAGAAGAGGGGAGGGTCGGCTGTCATTAGAAAGAAAAAGAGGGATCGAAACCTTGATTTGTACCGAGTAAAGTATTCTAAACCTACTCTTATGAGTCATTTCAAGTCGATTATGAATTGATGCCTGGATGTTAATTTATAGATTTGAGTTCTTAGACTTGAATTGAGGAAAAAGTATGAGTTGCTAAATTAAAGAACTTCATGTGTTGTATGTAAATGGAAAGATTGACGAATCTGGACAGTTTCGTCTCTTGACTTTCAGAGAGATTTCAGGTAGGAAGATGAAGGAATTAGGATCAGGTTTCTCATAGAAATTGTAGGTTTGGATGATGGCTAACTAATGAAATTGGTCTTGCTCAATTTGGAGTTATAGAACTCCAGCTATGGGTCACCAACCGAGACTGGGTCATGACAGACCCTATAGGGTTGTAGGTCTTGTTCGTTGATGAGAAATTTTGACTGTCTTAGAGGTAGAACTGGGTTCTTGTTCCTCAGAGAACTTGTAGCCTCATGTCTTAGCTTTCCAACAAGACTAATCTCGCTTGAATCGGAGTTCTATAACATTAGATATAGTTAAAAATCTGAGGAGAGGTCGGAGAATAACAATTCAAAAAATGAGACAGTAACAGTTCAAAAAAAATGAGATAGTAACAGTTCAAAAAGGGAGACGGTAACAGTTCAAAAAATGAGATAGTAACAGTTCAATATCTAGACAATAATAGTTCAAAAATGAGACAGTAACATTTAAAAAAAAAGAGACAGTAACAGTTCAATATCGAGACAGTAACAGTTAAAAAATGAGACAATAACAGTTCAATGTCTAGACAGTGACAGTTCAGGATTTAAACAGAAACGGTTAATATATATATATATATATATATAAGGAATGATAACTGAGGTTGGACAAAGAATGACAATATTAATGGGTGAAATGAGAAAAACGTAAAATATTAAGAAATGACTGAAAGAAAGACTTATTGGTTGTTGATATGGTTATAATAAAACATATCCTTGAGTGAGGAAAATTTATGAGATAAATCTGTGAATTGCAGGAGGGACCACAGGCGTGGTGCAGCAGCAGCAGGGGAGCACGAGTAGAACTTCTATTACAGGTAGGTGAATCGCACCTATACTTCCTAGTTAATTCCATGATTTATTTATATTACCAATGTGAAATGCGAATTACTGAATGTATGTGTATTCAAGGTGAAAACATGTTATATGAATTGCCAATTGATGAAATTATCACTGACAAAAGTAATATGAGAAGTGTGATTTGAGGCGTAAACTAACATACATTTAGTGTATGTTAGGATCCCGGGTAAGGGGATCACCACGATTGGACTAGCATACATTTAGTATATGTTAGGATCCCGTGTAAGGGGATCACCATGTATGGGCTAGCATACATTTAGTGTATGTTAGGATTCTGGGAAAGGGGATCACCTTGCATCGACTCCTATGGGATGATGATGATGATACCAGTGAAATTGGTATCGGTAATGTGATAAGCAAGAATAATCATGGTTGATCTCATAAAGTCTGGATTGAAGGTTGAAAGTAGTAGAGGGAATAGTTGAATAAAGAAGAGATTCTAATAAAAACAAGAAAGGAGAAGCGAATGAACTATGAATGCATTTTTACCCTGTTGAAATTGTTAGATGTTCATGTTGTTATATGTAACATTCACCTTTCAATAATATGTATTTTATTTCAGGATCATCGCATGCACGACAAGAGTAGACCCTAACTTATGTTCCCTTCTTGTAATCTAGGTTCTAGGGAGTATATCCTTGTATTTTGTAAACATAAAAATATTTGTATAACTTAATTTGTGTAATTAATGTTTAAACTTGATTGAATGAATTTAACCCTGTAGTTCATATAACCATATTTCATGTATATGTATTTATATTTATTTATTTTTATCAATCCATAATGATATTTGTTATATAATGCATATCATAAATATTGTGGTTAATAGGTGTGAGTATAAGTGTGGAATTGAAACCCAGGATGATTGGGTCGGGAATTAAGTTATGAGATGCGAGTTATTAGAAGTGTAAACAGATTTTCATGTCAATAACTTGGGACCTTCCAGCATAGGGGGACTCCGTCGAAATTTCGATGGTTTTTATTACGAAGACTAGGAATATATATATATATATATACAAAAAAAATTTACTCTGTTTTTCGATTGGCAAGAGATTGTCGTTTTTATCCCGGAATGGGGGATGTTACAAGCTTCTGCTGCATTTGTGATATGGAGGAAAAGACAACGACTCATCCTAAACCTACTTCAAAATTGGCTTTTAATGAATTTAGGATTTTCATTAAAATAATCATTATATAGTCTTAGTTCACCTCTTTCTGTTATGGTTGATGATATTGTGAGGAAGAATAGAACCACGAGACTTTATTCTTCACATTTGATGATTCAATTCTTTTTCAACAACAACTACAAAACAACTTGGAAGGCAAACATAGCAGTCTCATCATTAAAATGAAAAGCATCATAAAAATTGAAATTAGAATAATTCATGATGAACTTTAAGGTAAATAAAAGTATGGAGAGAACAAAATGTTCAAGTATATGAACATTTTTATACATGTATTTTTTGTTTCAAATTTCAAAATCTTAAAATCTAAAATGTATGCGGTTATATTTTTCAAAGTTTGGATTTTCAAAAAAAAAAGAGAAAATTTTGGCAGTCTAATATAAAATTAAAGATATTCATATAAATAATTTTTTATTTGAAAAGTTTAAATTTTGATCTTAAAATTATATTTTTTAACTTTCATATTGCTTTATTAGTTTATATTTATTTATGATAAATTACTCATATCAATTGTATAGTTAATAAGATGATTATATTATATAAATATTAATTAAATTAGTTACAAGTAAGTAGTTATATTAATATCAAATATATTAAAATACAATTTGGTTGTTTAAATAACATTTTTTATTGGAGTAGACATAAGAAGAAAACCATATTTATACTATTCAAAATGTTATTTTAATAATTTGTATCTTCTAAATGACTTTTACCCTTAAAGATGCTCTTAGGTGATGGGTCGTCTGTGCTTCTAGAACGCAAAAGTTCAAAACTAGCAATAGTGGTGAAAGATTTAAAAAAAGTCTAAAAAGGGGTGAACTAGGGCTTTACAGAATAATTCTAACACTTCAAAAATTATTCTTCAATAATCCCAAGATTACCTTAATTAATATCAAACTCTTTAATGATGCTGGAATCAACAATTAATGTTAAGATGCATAAATTAAAGAGATAAGGATAAAGAGAGACATACCAATTTCATAGTGATTTGAAAAATTACCTGCTTCACTCCTTAAGTCTATGTTCAAGTATTCACTATAATACACAATCCACTTAATATGTGAGCCAAACTGATTACAAAATCTTTTTATGGGCTAAAGATTAAATTCAATCTTTTTACAAGTTAAGGATCAAACCATCTCAATCTTTTTCTAGGATTAAGATTAAAATAAATTCTTTTTGTGGGCTAAGGATAAAACCTAACACAATCTTTTTCAAGCATCAAGATTAAAAATATCCAAAAAGCACAATGACGTGTAATTTTTTGTGGATGCTTTTACCAATGAAATTACAGTTGGATTCAAATAGAGAAATCCAAATAATGACGTGTCACTTATACCGACAGAATTGCCGAAGGATTTACAGATGGAAATAGTCCGTCGGTAATTTCATTGGTAATGGTTAATATATATGACTTGGTCAACCTTCTCTTCCCCATTTCCAGTCACAACAGTAATTTTATTGCGGTTTTTCCATTTTAAGTAAGTAAATCTATCATTTTTTAAATTTGAACACAATTTTGAAATGTTAATTTTTTTATTGCATATTTTTGTAGAATATGTATTTTGTTTGGGTGTTTACTTGTTTTATTTTTTTCTCTAACAAACTTGTTGTATGGATACATGATTTTGTACATGTTATGGTTTGTTTTAGATTTTCTAAAATTATATTTGTTTGTAAATTGTTGGAACTTATGTCAAATTACCAACTTATGTGTGTTGTGATGATATAAAAGTGGCTTGTTTAACGGGTTCGTTTTATATTTCGTTAATTTTATTGCCAAGTTGTAATTTTCATAAATTAATATGTATAAATTTATATGTACATAGATAATTGACAATGAATCAAGAAAAGTATAAAAGTATGTTGATTATTTACTTAACATAGTTAATTAATACATATTATTGTCATCATTATTTAATATATATATATATAGGTTCAATAAAAGTCATGGATGATCGTTCATGGATGTACAAGGATTCATGCCAAGGATTGCAGATGATGAATTATTGTAATAGGATTCAGGGTTTTATTAATTACACAACATCTATTCCGAGAAGTATTAGTGGAGGCGGTATTAGGTGTCCATGCAGGAGGTGCCAAAATAAAAAAATTCTCTATCCAGATGTCATAACAATGCATCTTCTACACAAAAGGTTCATAGAGAAATACCTGTGTTGGTATGCAAATGGAGAACCGTTTGTTCCTCACGAGACCATGGTAGAAAGGATGGTTGGGTCAACTTTTAGTTCTAGCAATGTGCATGGAATTGAAACTGACAACAATAATCCTTATAGGACTATGGTTATGGATGCAATGAGAATGAATCAGGGTCATGCCGATCGATGTTCAGTCATAGATGAAGAACCTAATGTATATGCGACTAGGTTTTTTGATCTTTTAAAAGATTCTGACGAACCATTATTGGTGGCTACACAAATTACAGTGAATTATCGGTCGTTGCACAAGTGTTTACCATCAAGTCTGATTATGGGTTGAGTGAGGCCGGTTATGACAGAATTGTCGATGGGTAAGAAGCATTTTACCTTAAGAGAACAGGCTAAATGAGTAATTCCATGCTGCTAAGTCCATGATAAAATCCCTCAGTCTAGAATCCTAGAAAATTAACATGTATACAAACTTATGCATATTGTACTACCTTGAAAATATTGAGCTGACCAAGTGCAGGACATATAGACATTCCTATTATAAATCCAGACTAGCAGGGAGGAGACTCTTGTAGCAAATAAAAAATTTAGATACTTCTCAATCACACATAAACTACATAGGTTATTCATGTCACCAAAGACATGATGCAGTTCATGGAGTGATGGTGAAACATGGAAACACTTTAACAGTGTGCATCCTTATTTTTCAGCTGAATTAAGGAACGTTCATCTTGGGCTTTATATTTTTTATTTTCTTCCAGTATTTTTTTGATTTTTTTGTATTTTCTCTTTTCTCTTTTTTTTTTACTTATGTGGGGCCACAAAAAATGGATAACAACAACCTATGTCATAAGATCAGGATAAAATCATAGAAAGTAAACTGAAAAATAAACCCGCTAAATCTAGGATAACTTCTTAGAAAGCAAATTAAAATAAATTATGAAGTATAATTCTCAATTAAACCATTATTGAATGATAAAATTGGAAAAAATTCATAATTAAAATAAATAAAAGATAAAAAAATATAACCTTTTTTAGTTTTTTTGTTAATATTAATACTATTCTTTCTAGTTATTGTATTTATATTTTTAAATACAAATTGTATATATGACATTAGTTATACATTTTAATTGAAAACATAAGATTTTATCTCATTAAATTATTTGTAAAAGATTTGAGAAAATAAATAAAGATTCTATTTGATCAACTTTTAAAAGTTTAATGACCGAAAACAAATTTGATAGTTGATTTAACATTAAAACTTCACGAAAGATATTGAAACATTTGAGAAAAAACTGATTTTTTCATAAACTTTAGGAGATTAAATTGAAATTAACTAGATTAACATGGACCGAAACTGGAATTGTTCTAACCTAAAATTATTATATTGACATGATCTATATATGAACCCGATTAATCATGTTATATGGATTCACAATAATTAGAGCTAGTATATGTCATAATTTTTGTACTTGTGACGCTCAAAATAAAAAGCTCACAAATAAATTGCTTTAACCAACAATATGTTATTCCACATACATAGAATACACAATCAGGACCCAGAAGCAAGCAAGTTCAGTTTCGAACTCTTCAACGATCTAGGGACACAGAGTTGATCCAGAACAAAACGTTCGCTTGGTGGGTTAAGGATATTCACTGATTGCCAAAAGTACTATGATAAATAGAGATTTGCCTAATAGGCCAATCAAGAAACTGAAGGAAAATGTTTTTCCCCTTTCCTTGCTTATTATCAGAGACTCGCTAGTCATAGACATGCTGTTGTGTTATTTTAGTTTCTTGCTCTCACGATTACAGAACAAAATGTTCCTTGTAAACATCGAATGGTTTGGAAGCTGAAATCTGAGGCTTCTGCACACATCAAACAACACTATGAGAATTCATATGAAACTGTTTTCTAAACCAGGGAAACAGTAAGTTTATGACAGAAGATGACCTGCAATAACATGTTTTTCGTTATTTTTTTTAAGATTTTTTCAGCAAAGCATCTGCTTTCATTAACTTTCTCCAATTCTTCATGCATCATATCAAGTAGGTCACCATATGTTGCTCCGTGATATTTCTTCAGAATTTTAATTAAAAGGAAGGTCATAGCTCCATTCATTGTCTTTCCTGTGAATGCCTGAAAATTTATGTAAAGAGACGAGTTAGCTAATTCAAATATTTCCTCTGAAGATACAACAGTTAATCATATTAATTTTATCACATCAGAATGTTGAAATTTGTAGGTAGATAATAGAGATAATATTATTGAACTAGTGCATATCTTACGGTGGTATCAGCAGCAACTTGATTATCAAGACAAGCACTGAGAGATATTGCCAATCCACCATCCGGATGTTTCCTAGCATTTCCAGATAGAGGGCTGTTATCTTCCCATTTGTTTCTGTTGCAAAGAAGAAATATGCATTTTCAGCCTATAAAGGTGAAACTACACAAAGCAGGATAACAAATAAATGAGCAGCTGAAGCTTGGTGATGTATCGAACCTTGCAAGCTTTATAACAATCGCAAAGGGATGAAACTTACTCTTGCCTATTGTAGACATGCTCAAGATCAAGGACAGTTCCGCTGTGACAGGCATCGACAATTGCATGAAGAGTGACACCTTTTTTGAGCGGCCAAACAATGGTTGCATTAATATCATTGTCAACGATCATGCCTTCGGTCATGAAATCCACCGGACAAATATTTTCGGCAAACCCATCTCGCTCATCGCCTTCAAAATCTGGTTGACTTAAGCCATGGCCGGAGAAGTAGAACACGAGGGAGTCACCCGCTTGACAGCCCTTCACGAGCCATTCCAGGGATTTCAGGATGTTTTTCTTTGTTGGAATTAGTTCTGGTTCTATCTCCTGCTCTGCATTTTGTAGCGCAAGAAATAACAAAGCATTAACTATTCTTCACGTATTTTGCGATAAATAAATTTCCAGACAACCAAGTTAATTACATAGAGTACTAAGATACCAAAGATTCAAATGAATTTTTATAGGAGACTATCGTCATTATGGAACCCGAGATTCAACGAACCTCCTAATAAAGAAAAAATAAATCCAGATGGGCAGTCATCTTGTGTGATAGTTGAAATAATCCATAGGTGGACACACGCAGACAATATGGTTATGCATTTGACAGTTTTCTTCATTTAAGTAAATTCGATTTTTAATGACTTATGTTTATTTTAATTATTATATAAGAGGAGAAAGCTAGGCTAGAAAAAATAAAAAATGAGTGGACTAAACTTTAGAAAGTGGTACGGTCCAGATAATTTTTTTTATTTTGACCGTTGTTCTTCCACATCCAATTTATGGTTATTCCTTCTTCTCTTCATTTCCTGCACAAAAAAATTACAATTCCAATCCGAAGATATTCCTTCCCTAATATTCATCTGGGTTATGGGAGTCCCACGGTAGATCCCTCGTAAATTTGATTGCATCCTATGCACTAGCATATGCGTATCGAAAGGAAGATTTTCACTCATTAGTAAAGCAATGAACAAAAAGTGAGAGCAGAAAATAAGAGAAGGAATAACAATTATCTGAACTATGTACGTTGAAACTACAAGCATGCCCCTGCCTATATATGACCATAAGAAATACCTGTCAGAACCAGAATGTTCTCCTCCTTGAAGCCAAAATTGAGGATCAACAATTCTCTCATGCTCTTCACATCATTGATTGTCCCCGATCAGCAGCGCTCGCTTCCCTGCTGGTCTTGTCTCCGATGATGATGACCCCGGAATGTTCAAGGGGCAGGGCTTCTTATTCAACGAGTCTGGTTTTTTGCTACTAATTAGATCATTGCCTGATATCTTTTCCTTTGCCTTAACGATTAACTTTTCGATGCTCCGATCTTTGTTACCGAATTGTTCATAGGTGGGAATTGGATTCATCTTATTGCAAGTTGGGCACTTAACTTCTGTAGAATTTGTTGTCGGTATTGATAATCGGTGTCTACATTTACCGCACACAACCCCTCTAGTCACCATCATGATGTGGTTATTGCCACTCATGGGAGCTATATAATTCAAATACAAGAAGAAGGTTCCCTTTCGAGACCGAGAAACAAAAGCTTAATGCAACTTCGATGGGAGAGGATCGAAGAGCAAAGGTGCAATGCCTGATTTACTTGTCGATTGCCAAGTTATATGAAGGCTCAAGAATATTATAATGTCGGCACTTATGATGTGCTTTATTTGCAGTAAATTCTGAGTCTACTGTTATTATTGCTATGCGCTGTATGTTTTTGAATTCTCTTAAAGAATCCTAGAATTCCGAAGATGATTCGAAGATCTATTATAGCCATTATATGTATGCTACACTTTAGAATCCAGCAGCTATAGAATCGAAATCCTTTTAAAAGTTTGGCTGCACCTATACTGCACAGAATACTATATAGTAAAATGACAATTTTTTTCCTGTTCTTTTTTGGTTCATAAGGTAGAGATTTAAACTCAATATCTACAAACGGATTGGTAATAGATCTTCTCATTTTCGAAAGGAAACAAGGAAGCATGATGAGTCATTATTTTCTTATTCACGTTCCATATTTACTATAAGTAAGATAAATACAAGTTTCTTCGAGCACACTTACATAATATCAATCCGGCAAAACTCCAGCACATCGATCTATCTCTATCTCTAGAATCACAGCAACCAACATCTTCAAAAGAGATAAATCTGTGTTTCTCCCAGAAGAGAACTTTATAATTGCATCAAACTCGCTTCTCCACCATAATTCTTCCAAAGAACAATCTAACTGAAGAACACACCAGCCACACAAGATCATTGACCTTTCCCTTAACCATAGCGTTGAATAACAGAGTATATCAATTTCTCTTCTTTAAATACACTTCCAGATAGCTCCCATGTCATGGATACAAACAATGGCCACCATATAAGATAACTGATATGAGAGAGCAAGAAAATCCCAGCAAGAACAAACCAGAAAACTAATGAATACATCACAATATAACCCCAACTCCTGATCCAGCTATATTCATCCCGCAAATCATCACACCGAGCTAAAATTCAAACATTCTTAAGAATCATCCAATTCCATCTCATTACATCCCATCATATATAAGAAGTCTTAAAATACTTAAAACAAGCCAGTAAAATTTGAGAAAAATAAAGCTACATTAAAATTCATCAAATTATAAATTGGGCTATATTATTACTTTATATTCATCTCATTAATTTATAATTAAGAATATTTTCTAAAATATAAAGGTTTGTAAATAATGTAATGTCAATGATGTACTGTCATACTAACAGAATTATTAGGACCGTGAATAAAGCTTTGTTCATAATCTTATATATTCGTGCAATAAAAATAGACCTTAGTTGGATGAAGGACTTTATTATAAGAATCTATAAATATTGTAAGAATAATGGTAATTAAAGACATAGAAAAATACGTAACAAGTTTGTTCTAATAAAACTTAAATGTTAGCATTTATCATTTAATGATTACTAAGTTTTATTTTCTCTCAAACTCCAGAAAGTTTTTATATTTATATTTTAATAGGAAAGTTGAGCAAGATAATCCCGACCATATTATATTTATATTTTAATATTTGATTGTTTTTGGGATACACCACACAACTCCCCACTAGAACAGGTACCATAGTTTTCATGTGAACAGAAATTGCAGTAATAGATAGTCAGTGCTTTCCAGTTCTGTATCACAAAATGAGCATAAAGCTGCTTCCTATAACAACAGTAAATCACATTGCAACAACCATATAGTAGGTGATACAATGGTAAAAGCTTGGGACTAAAGGGTTTGCTCCTCCTGTGATCTCAGGTTTGAGCCTTGTGGTTGCTAATATGATGGTCACTTGAGACTTACATGGTCGTTAATTTTAGGGCCCGTGGGATTAGTCGAGGTGCGTCCAAGTTGGCCCGGATACCCATGTTAATCAAAAAAAAAATTCACATTGCAACAAGAAGAATTTTGTGCATAAACCATTCTGAACAACCTGCCAAATACCCTTATCAATCATAACAATTAAATTCATTGAACTAGTTATTATATTGTTGAGGCTTACAGGGTCGTTAACTTCAGGGCCCGTGGGATTAGTCGAGGTACGCGCAAGTTGACTTGAATACCCACGTTAATAAAAAAACAAAATTCACATTGCAACAAGAAGAATTTTGTGCATAAACCATTCTGAACAACCAGCCCAATACCCTTATCAATCAGAACAATTAAATTCATTGAACTAGTTATTATATTGTTGAGGCTTATACAGTCGTTAACTTCAGGGCCCGTGGGATTAGTCGAGGTGCACGCAAGTTGGCCTGAACACCCACGTTAATAAAAAAAAAATTCACATTGCAACAAGAAGAATTTTGTGCATAAACCATTCTAACAGCCAGCCAAATACCCTTATCAATCATAACAATTAAATTTATTGAACCAGTTATTATATTCTTTTGGTATATAAACCTATACAATGGAATAATTTTTCTTCAAAAAGCAAATTTATATCTACTTTTTTTTAAATGATTAAGGAGATATACTTCAGACTTCATATCAAAATATGAAAAATAATTCTTTTTTAATTTTCAAAATATATAGTCATATTCTTAAGATAAATTTAATTAAATGTATAGAGACTGGTTAAAAATATTATTTCACCACAAACACAAAAAAGATAAGAAGAAGAAGAAAAAGAACTAAAAAAAAAACAAAAGAAGAATGATCTTTTCCATGACTACATGTTAAAGTGTCACTTTTATCCCGGCATCATATTATCTGAAGATTTTTCTCTGAAATTTATTATAACTTTGTTGTTTATTCTGCTACATATAGCCCATCCCTAAGGAGAACCAGATGCCCATCCCTTTATTCCATAGCTCAAAAAATTGGAATGGCTTAGCTGCTTCGGGTACAAAACTATGAATTTGAACCGCACACGAAAGAAGAACAAATCATTTTGCAAGAAGAACAAATCATTGATGATGAAAAGAAAATCATCAAAAGAACTTGAACCGCACAAAAGAAAATAAAAAATTAATTTGTGCTTATTCATGATTGACCTTTAAATTTATAATCATGCTATTAATTATTAGTTTATATTTGATAATGTGGTGTATAATAATTTTAAAAATATTAATTTAATATTTTTTTCATATAAAAAGTAATTTAAAAAAAAATATTACGATTCTAGCTTTTATTATGATAAAATTATGTACTAGCTATATTGTTTTTGAATTATTTTCTATATTATTCTCCGATATGTTTAAAAAGAAAAAGAAAAAGAAAAAGTGGCCTACAACGAAGGTCTGACGTTTCGCTTACAAACATTAAAGTAAACAAGATCATATTTGTTGAAAAGATAAATGTTTCGAGACTTTCTGTCACCCTTCGCTTTCAAGGTTTTTATTTATAATTCTTTGAAATAAAGAGGATTTGTGTGTCTTACAAATGGCGATCCGAGGTGATTTGTCCTTTCGGAACATTTATATATTAATTATATTATAATGCACTGTGTTCGTCGAATTGTTTGCTTTAATCATCATCAGCCAATCATTACTAATAACTTTGAGATTCATAACCCACCACTCATCATTTGCCATGCACGTTTGTTTGTTTAATTTCTTACTTTTCATTTTCATCTTATTTGCATCCTGTTATTTTCCTAATGTAACATCGGTTGTGTATATAATGAAATAAAAATATATATATAATATTGTAAATTAATATTTTTATGAAAAATTTTCTTACCATACTGTAAAAAGAAAAATGACTAGTGAAAAATAGCCACATACCATAAGAAATTTCAAGCTTATTGGCCAGCATATAAAAAATTATAATAAAAGGATAGTTTTGAATTATTAATGTAAGATTGAGCCATTAATACAAGATTTATTTAAATAATTTATAAAATAATGTAATGTATTAACTACTAATTATCTGAGTGGTCCTCTTATCCTTTATAAATCGAGGTCATTAATCCTACAAAAACAGATTTTTCAAGCATAGAAGTTCCCAAAACACTCTCAAATATCATCTTCTATACTAGAAGTTCTTCAAAAATAAAATTTGACTACATCTAACCTATTTATCCTTAGGATCTCACCAAAATACTTTGAAGACAAGTCAAATACATTTTCAAGAACACCTTACAAATACTTTTTAATATTGTTATGCAATACATGTCCAAAATCTCATGTTTTCGCAAGACATCAAATCCTAACTTGTATTAATAGAGAATCCAAGTCTTAACAAGTTAATTTTAATGATTATTTTATTTCTTGTAAAATATATTTATTAGAAATTGTATTCATAACTATATTTATAAAAATTGTTATTTATATTTTTTGTGTTTGTTTAATTTCCCTCATAAGACGTTAGTGTGTCCACATTGACAAATTCCTAGACCCAATTTAGTGGTGGGCTTGATTTATTACAATGATATTTACCGATATAATTTTTCATCCTTGTATTTATTAATAAACACTAACAAAAAAATTCAATCGGTCTATACCAAAGGAATGATGAGCGGTATTATAGTGGGACCGCTACCACAATCTTTATATTTACCGACGGAATTTTTCATTGATATTTGTACTATCATTCCGTTGGTAATTAATTTAGCAACGAAATCACCGACGGAAATGCTCCGTCGGTGAATCTTTCATCAGTAATTTTTTGTCCGTTGGTAATAAAAAAATATTATTAATGATGGATTTACTAAAGGAAAAAGCGTGGAAAAAACAATTATCTGCTTCATTCCGTCAGTATTTCCCTTGGCAAAATACCGTATGTAATTTTGTCGGTAATTATTTAAAAAAATATTTTTAAAAAATCTATTTTATAAAACTATAAAATAATTAAATTAATATAAATCAACACTCTATAATACTCAAAATGCTTAGAAAAAAGAAGAAGAAAATCAACTCAAACAAATTTGCACAAATAAATAACACAAATAAATAAAATCAACTAAAAAAAATTCATATGAAAAAAATGAAGTTGCGATTGCTAAAAATTTAAAAATCCTATAAATAAATCAACTAAAAATTGATCTCATATGAAAAACAAATCCTACCACAACATTCATACAATTATTAAGAAAAAAACAATTAAAAACAAAATAAAAAAAATATATAGTGAAAACAAAACACGAAAAAAGAAGAAAAAGGAAAAAAATCTTACCTTAATGTAGTTGCAAGTGAAGGTAAGAAGAGAAAAAAAAAAAACAAATTCGTAAAGTATACTAATTAAAAAAAATGGATATTGATATTTTTTACATATGGAGAAAAGAAAGAAGAAGCAGAAGAAGAAAGGAGACGGGCCTATTGTGAAATTAGAGATTCAAAGCTTTTTATTGGGGCGTTTTACCGACAGATAATTAAATATTAATATTTTTAATCATTCCATCGGTGATTCCGTCTGTAATATTTAATTTAAATTTTCAATTTAATAAAAAATTTTCAGAAACTGCCAAATATCACTAACGACTTTTAATCCATCGGTGATTTCGTTTGTAATATTTAATTTAAATTTTTAATTTAATCTAAATTTTTTATAAAACTGTCAACTAACACCGATGACTTTTCAATTCGTCGATGATTTTGTCTATAAAAAACAACAATTAACAGTGCAATTGAGAAGTGAACAATTCCAGAGCTCTCTAGAAAATACCAACGGAATTTTCTATTGGTGATTCCCTTTGTAATTGACATGATGAACAATGTTAACATTTTACCAATGATTTTATTGACAGAATTTATTCTGTTGGTAAAAATGACACGTCATTATTTTTTTGCTTTGTTTTAGTTATTTTTTTCCCACTATAATTCCTTTGGTATATACCAATGGCATATATCTGTCGGTAAAATCCATCAGAAATTTACCGACTAAAATATTTCTTCGGTATTTCCATTTGTATTTATCAAATTTATAGTATTAGTCTTAAAAAGGAAAATTATATAGTGACATGACATTTTTACTGACAGCATGACCGACGTAGGTACTGACAAAATAATTTTGTCGATAAAGTTGTCGGTGATATTTAATTTATGATCTAGTGATCGAACCTCCTCTCCCCCTCCTCCCATTTCTCCTTTTTTCTTATGCATTATTTTCTGTAACAAACAGGCACCCCCCCCCATCACAACACAATCAACCTCCCACAACAAATTCAGCCACCACAACATTCAGTTTATCAGCATTCGTGTTCTAATTCAAATTTTATTAAGGATTCTACACTTTATGGAAGCAAATCTACCTTTTTTTTTATTTGAACTCAATTTTCAAATGTTGATTTTTTTTTTGTAGTATATGTATTTTGTTTGGGTGTTTACTTGTTTTATAGTTTTTTCTCATATAAATTGGTTGTAAGGATTTATGATTTGTACATGTTAGGGTTTGTTTTAGATTTTATAAAATTATATTTATTTGTAAATTAATGAAACTTATGTCGAATTTCTAACTTAGGTGTTCCATGATAAAATAAATAATGGCTTATTTAACATGTCCAAATTATATTTTGTCAATTTTATTGTCGAGTTGAAATTTTCAGTAAATGCGTAGAAATTTGAATGTATATAGATAATTGATAACAAATTAAGAGTACTATTAAAATAGATTGAATAAGTTTAAGCTAAATCAATATTTTTACAAATTATTTGGTTAATGTAGTTAATTAACACATGTTGTCATCATTATTTTATATAGATTTGATATAAGTAATTCATTATCATCCATGGATGTATAGAGATTCACCTCAAGGGTTATAAAAGATGAATTATTGTAATGAATTTCAAAGTTTTATTAATTATAAATTATCTAATTCGAGATATATTAGTGGAAGGGTATTAGATGTCCATGCAAAAGGTGTAAAAATAAAAAGTTTCTTATTCAATATATTGTAACGATTCATCTTCTACAAAAACGGTTTATTGAGAAATACTTGTGTTGATATGCATATAGAGAACCATATGTTCTTCACGATACCTTAGTACAAAGGATGGTTGAGTCAACTTCTAGTTCTACCAACGTGTATAGAGTTGTAGATGACAATAGTAATCCTTATATGAATATAGTTATGGATTGAATGAGAATGAATCAGTGTCATGTCAGTCAATGTCCAATTATAAATGAAGAACCTAATGTAAACGCAGCTAGATTTTTTGATCTTTTGAAAGATTCAGACAAATTATTATGGGATGGTTGCACAAATCACAATAAATTATTAGTTGTTGCACGAGTGTTCAACATCATGTCAAATCATGGATTGAGTGACGCCGATTATGACAAAATTGTCGAATGAGCGAGAAGCATTTTGCCTGAAGAGAATAGGCTGAAAGAGAACTTATATGCTGCTAAGTCTATGATGAAACTCCTCGGTTTTGAATACCATAAAATTGACATATGTCCAAACTTTTACATGTTGTATTACCTTGAAAATACAGAGTTAACTAATAGAAGAACTTGTGAGCATTCTTGTCGCACACAAAAAACTTAAATACTTCCCAATCACACCTAGACTATAGAGGTTATTCATGTCACCAAAGACTGCTAAGCACATGACATGACACCAATCATATAATTATGGTAGATAGAGTGATGATGCACCCCTCAAATGGTGAAGCATAGAAACACTTTAATAGTTTGTGTTGTAACCCAATTTTGGATCCACCAAGATTTTCTCGAATGTTATTTTATTTCTATTATTATTTATAAAAATCCAAAAAAATTAAGAAAAAAGTTTAAAAATTCAAAAATATACTTTTCTCAAGTCAACCGCATCTTTCCATCAAAACCGAGTCCACCGGGTCAATACGGGTCAAACCATGTCGACCAGGGTAAACAATGAGTTTCGGGCCGTTTCGGGTCAAAACCGTCATTTTGGGTCAAAACCGAGTCCACCGGGTCAATACGGGTCAAACCATGTCGACCAGGGTAAAAAATGAGTTTCGGGCCATTTCGGGTCAAAACCGTCATTTTTGACCAAAACCAAGTCCACCGGGTCAATACGGGTCAAACCATGTCGACCAGGGTAAAAACTGAGTTTCGGGCTGTTTCGGGTCAAAAACCATCATTTTCGACCAAAACCCGGTTCACGGGGTTGATACCCATCAGAAGTTTTTTTCTCAGTGTTTCAACATAATTTTCGGTAATTAAAATTGATTTTTAGCGGTTAAGTCGGGCTTTTTCTAATACTGATTTGAGTTTTAATTTTATCTATATAAATATTTATTATTATATATAATAAAACAAAAAATCAATAATTCAAAGTATTTTTTTTTTTCAACGGAGTAGTTCAATTATGCATGTAGTAGTTATGTTAATATATTTTTTTATTTGGGGTAGATGAAAGGTGGATGTGATTTGTCCCCTACTCATTGGCTATAAATAGCCACGAGAGCGGGAAGAAAAAAAGAGGGGGGAAAAAAAAAAAAGAACGAAAGAAAGAAGAAAGCATTGAAACTACTGCTGTATTTTTTTTCTAGTTTTTCTTAACGAGAGTAGGATATTGTTTTTAAAAAAAAAACAATTTGAAAAATACCAAATATATCCCGATATATCTCAGCCGTTGAAATATTCCAAGATTTGATCTCGTTGCGCCACGTCAGCCGGTGCACCGAGATTTCTGTGTACCGCCACACACCAGATCAACGCTCTGCTCATCCAGACCGTTCGTTCAATCTGCTAATCTAGCCAATCACAGCCATCCGATCATTCCATCCGAGATCCAACGGCGTACAGTGTTCCGCGGTACCGGTGTACCATACACGCGTTCACACTGTAGCGTAATCTCGGAGCCTCTCTCTCCTCTCGCCGGCGACGTTCTCTCTCTCATCCGATCTCCACTTTCCGGCCACCTCTTGCCTCCGCACCACCACAGAAAGGTTTATCCCCTTCTGTAAAGAAAAACCCCGGTGGTTTTCAGCGTTTTATCCGCCTCATCTGGCCGGAAAAAGGCCGCGATTGTCGGCGGCCACCGAAGCTTCAAGTCGTCGATTCTCCTTCGTCAGCCATCAACGACCGACGATACCACCGCCATCAGAATCCTCGTCCTCAGATCTACCAGGATCGACCGTCGTTTGGACAGAAATCTCGCCGGGAAATTTCGCCGCCGCCAACAGTAGCCGCGCGTGAGTCACACGCGCCGCCAGTGGCATTTCCGTAATTTTCGGAGAATTTCGAGGGTATTTCAGTCTTTTACCTATACAGTGATACTCAGGTAAATTTTTTGAGATTTCTAACATTTTTTTATTTTGTATATAAATTTTCTTGCATGTAAAAAAACAATAAAACAAAAAAATATAAAAAACAACGTGGTTCCCGCACCCATTCTATCATATTATTGTTCGTGGATCCAAAGCCCAATTCTCGAATATGGTTATATCCATTTCTCAATAATATCAAAATAAAATTTATTTTTATAAACAAATATTATTTTTCGACACGTCTCTTTTTTAAAAGGACCGATGTCAAAAATGTAAATATCACAAATATGGATTATTTCATTTTTTTTTCTTTTGGTAATTCAGACGTAATTCTCCTTTTTAGGGTTAAAACGTCATATTTTAGACAAGTTTCCTAATTTTTAGGGACTGATGTCATTTTTAACGCGTCTCCTATTTTTAGGGACCGACGTTAATCATTTTAAAAAAGGTAAATTGCCAATATCTATTATTTCTTTTGGTAACCCAGACGTAACTCTCCTTTTTAGGGATAAACGTCAGTATTTTAGACAAGTCTCCTAATTTTTAGGGACTGATGTCATTTTAACGTGTCTCCTATTTTTAGGGACCGACGTTAATCATTTTAAAATAATTACCAATAAGCCCAAAATATAATAGCATTTGAATCAAATAAAAAACACACAAGTAAGGGTAACCTTTCTTTTGAAAGGATGTTTTAAGGGTGGTGTCTACCTTCCCTTAATCATAACTAACCCCGTACCCGACTCTCTGGAACCAGTGTCTAATTTGGGATTTCTAGTTCCCTCAAATTACTAGATGGCGACTCCAATAAAATCTTTGTTTCCCCCAATCGAGAAAAAAACCCTTTTTGTTAAATAAACCAAAAGAGCGGGAGCCGTCGCCTGACGTCGTGTATCGACAGAATGGCGACTCCACTGGGGACTTAGGGTTGAGCCAACTGCTTGTGTTTGCTTTTCATTTACTTTTTTATTGCTTTTTATTTTTGGGTATTTATTTTATTTGCAGTATTTATTTTATGCAATATCTACTGTGATTCTTTTTAATTTTTCATATTGCCACATGCATGCATGTTTATTTATTTATGTCTTCACACACTTGACGGTGAACAAAAAAAGCTCTGGACCCGAGCTTGTCCTTTTTAAGATTAGAAAAGAAAGATTCAGGTGGCAAGTGTGACTTATGTCCACTGATGCTCATTTGGACTTTCGCTTGGATTGTAACTCACCCTATGCAACGGGTATTGTGGAAATTTTTTCCCATACTCATGTTGTATAAGGTTAAGAGGCCGATTACTCCATGGGTAATTCGGGCAATCTAAGAACCAAAGAATATCTTTAAGGATAGATTAAACCGAACCAAATCTTATAAGCTAGATCCTATCAATTAGGATATACCCTTTAAGACACAAACAAATGTCAATGCATTCACATACATGTTCATATACATTTCATATTCTCATTAAATCTCCACCGATCCTTATAGGAAGTGTGAGATGGAAAAAGGCAATACTATTGAGGAATTTTTGACCAGATCAGAATTGAGCCAACATGATGAAGGGGATTGTTTGCCATCAGAATTTGAGTCTCAGTTGCCAGAGCATGTTAAATTAGATGACAGACCACTTGGTACAGGACAACTGCTAGATTGCTGGGAAAAGTTATCCTCTCATGATCAAATCACTTTTCAGAAACAATATGGGGATCTATCATATTTACTGAAGATTAGGGTCCAACATGCTTGTTTTCAGGCCATGATAGGGTTTTGGGATCCAGAATATCGGTGCTTCACATTTGATACTGTGGATATGACTCCTACTATCGAGGAGTATGAATCCCTGCTAAATTGTCCCAAGTCAGAAAAGGTGTACTTTTACACACCTATAGAGCATGCACTTTCTAACTTTGCTTGGATTACCCAGACAGACTGTCAACTAGCAAAATCACATGCAACTAAACGAGGAAATAGCCAAGGTTGGTTTTGGAATGAACTAGAAGCCATATTCAAGAGGAGATTACATGATGAAAGCAATGAAATTCGATTGAGAATTTTGGCCTTAGGCATATATGGTTTGGTTCTTTTCCCATCTGCCGAGGGGATGATCGATTTTGAGGCTGTTAATGTATTCAAAAATGTGGCGGCCCTTAAAATTAACCCTGCTACAGCAATATTGGCAGAAACTTTCTCATCCTTGAATTATTGTAGAAAAGCCGGAAGGGGTCGTTTAAGATGTTGTTTGCAGTTGTTATTTGTCTGGACTGTGAGTCATATGATCGAGGGGAAGATTTCAGGTTTGGTTGGTACCCCATGGCATCTTTATTCTAAGCTGGAGAATTTTGCTGAAAAACATTTGCATGAAGTAGGAAGAACCACATGGGAATCAATGTTCCTAAGTCTAAGTAAATCTCAATTTCATTGGAGAAGTCGATACTCTTATTTCAAATCTTATCTGGCATACTGTGGTGAGTACCCATGGGTTCCGTTGATAGGAGCCCGCTGCTGTATTAGTTACTGTCCCAACATGGTTTTACGACAATTTGGATTTGAGCAGTTTATTCCAAGGACCACCAAACTGGGAACATTTTATGAAGATTTCAAGACCTCAAAGAAATTATTGGAGTCAGTGAAGAAGGCATGGAAACATCCTGGTAGGGTTACTTCTGCTAAGAGAGTAGAAGGAAAAACAACTGAAGGATATCCAATATGGCAAAAGAAGAGAGGGAAAGGGTACAAAGTTCCTCCTTTTGAAGGGCCACCCAGGTCTGTGATTCAGTCTGCTGAAGACATACACGAAGAAGTTCGCGCCCAACAAGAATCTTATAACCTAAGTTTGAATGCTGAAGTGGAAGAGTTATGGGCTAAAAAAAGAAAGTTAGAATCTAATCTCGCCGTTCGAGAGAAAACTTTGGCTATCATACAACAAGAAAAGGATGACTTGTCAGCTCAGCTACAACATCAACAACTTCAGTTCCAGCAATTACAAGAAAAATATGTACTTTTGTCAGAAGATAAGAGGAAGCAAGATGTCAACATGAAGAGATGGGTTAAAAGAGCATCAAAAGCTGAGGAAATGGTATTAAAATTGGAAGAGAAAAATGGATCACTTCAAGAGCAACATCAAAATCAAGATTTAGTCATTGCCAATTTAGATAAGCATGTCGACCATTTGCTTTCTGTTGAGCAAACCTTATCATCGGAAAAAGAAAATGCAGAAAGAGAAGCAGAACGTTGGGCTTCTGAAGCTATGCGCTATCATGTACAAGCAGATGATGCCAAGAATTATGCTTTAGGATTACGAGGCCTAGCCCAACAAGTAGCAGATGGTGAGCCAATGACTAGAAATGAATTCCATCAGTTTTTTGGTTTGATCAGAGATGGAATTAATGAGATCTCAGCATATGACGGTCCAAGGCTTTGGAAAGATTGACTTGTTGCGATTTTAATTTTGTAAATTAATAAAAGACCAGTTTGTCATCTTTTCATCATGAGAAATGTTTATTTTGATTCTGATTTATGGCATCAAATTTCTCCCCTAAATCGGTTCAAGTCCCTGTAGGTTTGGAGTCCTCAGTGAGAACTTTCTTAAGAGAATCTGATCTGGTCTGTTCCTTAAGTTAAAAGAAAATTGGAAACAAATAACAAGCATGCATAAGTCATATGACATTTTGCATTCCATTTGTGCATTTCATTTATTTTTCTCGCATTCACTCAGGTTGAAATATAGGTCCCCCAAAAGACCATAAAATTCATTACACTCGACTACGAAGGAAAATAATGGAGAACGAAGAAAGAGCACATCTAGAGGCTCATTACCAAAGGGAGTTGGAGAGCATGAAAAATGATATTACACGACTTACAAGTCTACTCGAGCAGGCCCTAGCATCCAAGTCCATAGAAAATACCTCTACTCAGCCAGCAGTCGCAACTCCATCTGGATCTATGCCAGCAGCTCCTTTTGTATTCACGTCTCAAAATTTAGGGGCAAATCCCTCTTTATTTGAACAACAGTCCACTACCAATGTTCCACCAGCACAAGTGCCGGTTACTGTAAACTTGACAGCTGATGACCCACGTATGATGAAATTCTCTAAACATGTTGATTATGAGAAGTTGACCGCTCTAGAAGACAGATTGAGGGCAGTCGAAGGGGCAGACTTATATGATCCTGTTCATGCGGCAGAGATGTGTTTAGTTCCAAATGTAGTTGTACCCAAAGAATTTAGGGTACCAGAATTCATCAAGTATACTGGAACTGAATGCCCAGTCACACATCTTAAATCTTATTGCAATAAGATGGCAGAAGTAGTGAATGATGAGAAACTTCTCATCCATTTCTTTCAAGACAGTCTTTCTGGATCGGCACTAAGTTGGTATACAAGGCTAGATAATACCAAGATCAGAAAATGGAAAGATTTGGTAAAAGCTTTTGTGGAGCAGTACAAATTCAACATGGAGGTAGCCCCGGACAGGTCAAGCTTGTTAGTCATGGAGAAAGGCAACAAAGAGACTGTAAGAGAATACGCTTTGAGATGGCGCGAAAAAGCATCTCATGTTCAACCCTCTTTGTTAGAAAAAGAAATGGTCACTTTGTTTTCCAACACTTTTAAATCTCCTTATTTTGAACACCTAGTGGGTAGTTCAGCTCAACATTTCTATGATGCTGTAACTATCGCTGAGAGGATAGAACAAGCAATAAGAATGGGGAGAATGTTAGAGCCTACTGAGAAGAAAGGCTTTACTGGGAAAAAGAAGGATTCTGAGGTGAACAACGTGGAAGGAGTGTATAAGGGTAAGAAGAAAAATTACCATCATTATAACTTTCAAATACCTACCCAACAAGTTGCAAGTGTAAACTTCACTAAGCCTTTCCCTACCAACCAACAAAACCCACCAAATGACCAACAAAGTAACCAAATTGTTAATCCTCCAAGAAGGAACTTTCAAAGAACCCAAGAACGATTGCCACCATTACCACTTCCCTTGGGAGAAATGTATTCAAAGTTGTTGAGTATTGGGCAAGTGGCTCCTGTTCCCTTAACCCCACTGCAACCTCCATACCCAAATTGGTATAAGCCGGATCTGACATGTGAGTATCATGCTGGCATTGCTGGGCATAACATTGAAAGCTGTAATGCATTTAAAAACAAGCTTCTGCAATTGATAAAAGCTGGATGGATAACTTTTGATGATGCACCGAATGTGAATTCTAACCCTTTACCCAATCATGCTGCAAGTAGTGGAGGGGTAAATGCTGTAGGAGTAGAGGGTAAGAAGGAAAGAGTTTTGAGGGTTTCCATGGAAAGACTGTACGGTATGATGGTACAGTCTGGATATTTACTTGAGGTTGAACCAGTGATGAATGAAAATAATTACTGTAAGTTTCATGGCGAGGTGGGACATCACATTGATGATTGTCAAGAATTTCACCAGGAAGTGAAAAGGATGCTGACTTTCGGCATGATAAGGATAGAGAATGAAGAAGAAAGCAGTGAAGTTGGGATGATAGGCTGTCAGGAGAAAAAAATGGAGGTTTGTAGACTCCAACCAACTGTGGGTGGTCCACCAAAACTAATCCTGACTAAACCTGTGTGCATAAATAGTGGAAGTTATGGCGCAATGCCTTACAATTATGGATATTCTTTCAACATTAAGGATCCTACTCCTATCTTCCATACTGAAATCGGTGGTTTAACTCGAAGTGGTCGGTGTTTTACACCAGAAGAATTGGAGAGGCAGAGGAAAGCTAAAGGAAAAGAAATAGTTGATGCTTTTAAAGGTATGGAAGTGAACAAACCTATAAGTGAAGATGAGTCTAATGAATTTCTGAAGTTGATGAAGCATAGTGAGTATAGTGTGGTAGATCAGTTGAAGAAAACTCCTGCTAGAATCTCTTTAATGTCACTTATCTTGAGTTCTGAATTACACCGTAAAGCATTACAAAAGGTGTTGAATGAAGCATATGTGCCCCAAGATATTACTCAGGATACAATGGAACATTTGGTGGGAAGAATTCAAGCCTCTAATTACTTATACTTCACTGAAGATGAGCTAGACCCGGAAGGGACTGGGCATAACAAGCCTTTGTACATCACCGTGAAATGTAAGGATTGTCTGATCGGCAAAGTGCTTGTGGATAATGGTTCAGCTCTGAATGTGCTACCAAGGCATATGCTAGATGAGATGCCAATTGATGCTACTTATATGAGGCCAAGCACTATGACAGCTAGAGCATATGATGGTTCCCCTAGACAGGTAATAGGGACCATTGACATTGAATTGTTTGTAGGGCCTCAGATGTTTTTGGTAACCCTACAAGTAATGGATATACATCCTTCATATAGCATGTTATTGGGGAGACCATGGATACACGCCTCTGGGGCTGTGACATCATCTCTACACCAATGTCTGAAGTACATTATCAATGGTACTTTAGTGAAAGTTAAGGCAGAAGAAACCTTGTCCATGATAAGAAATGTGTCAGTCCCTTATATTGAAGCAGAAGATTGCAAAGATGGAAATCTCCATGCCTTCGAGATTGTGAACACTGAATGGGTACCAGAGAATACGGTGCTGAGAAGACCAATTATTTCTGATACTTCCAGAATGATAGCTAAGTGTTTTTTGAAACATGGGCTACCATTCCAGAATGCTTCACTTACTGGAAGTTTTAAGGGAGTCAACATGATGAAAGTTAAGGCTGCTGATCAGAGGTTTGGGCTTGGCTTTAAGCCTAAGAAAGATGATTACAAGAGAGCTGCTAGGATTAAGCGAGAAAGAAGGTTGGCCAGAATGGAAGGAAGAAAGCCAGAAGAAGAAGACATTGTAATCCCACCCATCCATGTTTCTTTCCCAAAGTCAGCATATGTAATGAAACCTGAAAACATGATAGAAGTCTTGGGACAGAAACTTGCCGTCATGGACATCAACAATGTAGAGGAAGGTGAAGGAAAAGGCTGGAATTATAATGATGAGCCGAAAACAACAGAAGAAGATGAGTTGTTACCTCAGTTAACTGTCCACTCTCTAGAAGAGGCTCCAACCAATACCTTTGTGCGAAAGCTTTCAGTTGATGAAGTATTCCAGAATTGGGAGATTGAAGAAGCCCCAGTTGTTTTCAAGAAGTAATGATTAAGCGTCTATTCGCTTTTATGTGCTTTGTGTGCTTTCCTTTGAAGTTTGCTTTGTGTTTTTGTACCTAGTTGGAAATCTTGGCTCAAGATGTCAACATAAGGTCTTTTTATAATTATTGAGCTAACTTTTAAATATTATTGAGATCGTGCATTTTCCTCAACATTTGTTATCTTATTTTGCTTTGTTTGACTACAAGATATGCATTTACACTATAAACACCTTCCGCTTTCAGGAATCCTGAAAATGAATCCTCCATAAATCCACAAACATATTGCATTGAAAATGAATGGCCAAACTTTGATAAGGATGTGATTGCAATGGATGAAGAGGAATGGAATGAAGATGATATGAAAGAGTTTACTAGACGGGTAGAACAGTCCGAGCATGCTTGGAAATCTGCAAAAGAAGAATTAGAGGTGATAAATGTAGGCACAGAACAAGATAAAAGAGAGCTAAAGATTGGAACTCTGATTACCACAGAAGAAAGATGTAGTTTAACAGCACTACTACAAGAGTATACGGATGTGTTTGCCTGGTCTTATGCAGATATGCCTGGTCTAGACATTGATATTGTAGTACACAGAGTGCCTCTGATAGAAGGATGTAAACCTGTTAAGCAGAAATTGAGAAGAACTCGCCCGGATATTCTACTCAAGGTCAAAGCAGAGATAGAGAAGCAGTGGGATGCCGGTTTTCTAGAAGTTATTAAATACCCTCAATGGGTATCTAACATAGTGGTAGTCCCAAAAAAGGATGACAAAATCAGAGTATGTGTAGACTTCAGGGATCTAAACAAAGCTAGTCCCAAGGATGATTTTCCTTTGCCTCACATAGATGTTCTGGTGGACAATGCTGCTAAGAGTTCAACTTATTCCTTCATGGACGGATTCTCCGGGTATAACCAGATTAAAATGGCTGAAGAAGATAAAGAGAAGACCACTTTTGTCACACCATGGGGAACATTTTGTTACAAAGTGATGCCATTCGGATTAAAGAATGCTGGAGCCACATATCAAAGGGCAATGGTGACGCTTTTCCATGATATGATGCATAAAGAGATTGAAGTGTATGTGGATGATATGATTGCCAAGTCTAAGAACGGAGAAGATCATGTTCAGGTTCTAAGAAAATTATTTGATAGACTAAGGAAGTATCAGTTGAAGCTGAATCCTGCAAAATGCTCATTTGGGGTAAAGTCTGGAAAGTTGTTGGGATTTGTGATAAGCAATAAAGGAATAGAGGTCGATCCTGATAAAGTGAAAGCAATTCAGGCAATGACAATTCCTAAAACTGAGAAAGAAGTAAGAGGTTTCTTAGGACGTTTGAACTACATCGCTCGATTCATATCTCAGTTAACAACAACATGCGAGCCAATCTTTCGATTACTTCGGAAAAAGAATCCTGGTACATGGGACAACGACTGTCAAGAGGCTTTTGACAAAATAAAGCAATACTTACAGAATCCACCTTTGTTAGTGCCACCTGTGCCTGGAAGACCTTTGATCTTGTATTTGACAGTAACCGAGGTAGCAATGGGTTGTGTGTTAGGACAACAGGATGAGTCTGGAAGAAAGGAGCAAGCTATCTATTATCTGAGTAAGAAGTTTACCGATTGTGAATCCAGATATACTATGACTGAGAAGCTATGTTGTGCCCTTGTGTGGAGTACGAAGCGTCTTCGACAATATATGTTGTATTATACCACCTGGTTGATCTCAAAAATGGATCCGCTTAAGTACATCTTTGAGAAACCTTACTTGTCAAGCCGAATAGCAAGGTGGCAAGTAATGTTGGCAGAGTATGACATTGTATACAAGACAAGAACATCTGTAAAGGGAAGTGTAATTGCTGATCATTTAGCAGATAATGCTATCAAAGATTATGAGCCTTTGAAATTTGACTTCCCGGATGAGGATGTGTTGATAGTCGAAGAAGACAAAGAGAAGAATGATTGGTGGATCATGTATTTTGATGGGGCAGTGAATGTATCCGGCAATGGAGCAGGGGCTGTGGTAATCTCACCTGATAAGAAGCAATATCCTATCTCGATCAAGCTACAATTTGAATGTACTAACAATACTGCTGAATATGAGGCTTGTATCCTTGGCTTAGAAGCTGCTTTAGAGATGAAGATAAAGAAGCTTGATATCTATGGGGATTCAATGTTAATAATCTGTCAAGTGAAAGGCGAATGGCAGACCAAAGAAGAAAAATTGATACCCTATCAACAATATCTCTCAAAACTGACTGAGGGTTTTGATGAGATAGATTTTACCCATATGGGAAGAGACAAAAACCAGTTTGCTGATGCTTTGGCAACCTTAGCTTCTATGGCCAAAACTGATTACGGCATCAGGGTACAACCAATCTGCATTGAGATTAGAAATTTTCCAGCTCATTGTTGTGCAATTGAAGGAGAAGTAGATGGGAACCCATGGTTTTATGACATCAAGCGGTTTATCCAATATCAAGAGTATCCCTTGGGGGTATCTAAAGCAGATATGAAGACCTTGAGACGGTTAGCCATGGAATTTTACCTGGATGGAGAAATTCTATATAAAAGATCATTCAATGGGGCTTTACTAAGATGTCTAGATGAAATCGAAGCTAAGGTAGCATTGCAAGAAATTCATGAAGGAATTTGTGCAACTCATGCAAGTGGGCATATGATGGCCAGACAACTGCAACGATCTGGATACTTCTGGATGACCATGGAGAAAGATTGCATTGATTATGTCAGAAAATGCCATAAATGTCAGGTGTATAGTGATAAGATAAATGCACCTTCAGCTCCTCTATTCAATATGACATCACCATGGCCATTTGCAATGTGGGGAATAGATGTGATTGGCCCAATCAACCCAAAGGCCAGCAATAGGCATCAATTTATCTTAGTAGCCATTGATTATTTCACAAAGTGGGTGGAGGCCAGCTCTTATGCTCATGTAACTCAAAAGGTGGTCAAGTGTTTCATTGAGAAAGATTTGATTTGTCGGTACGGTTCACCTGAGAAGATAGTGACCGACAACGCCCAAAATTTTAATGGGAAAATAATCACAGAATTGTGTGTGAAGTGGAAAATTAAACACTCAAACTCGTCTCCTTACAGACCGAAGATGAATGGTGCTGTCGAAGCTGCAAACAAGAATATCAAGAAGATTATCCAGAAGATGGTAGTCACTTATAAGGATTGGCATGAGATGCTTCCCTTCGCTCTACATGCGTATCGCACAGCAGTAAGGACATCTACTGGAGCTACACCTTACTCATTAGTATTTGGGATGGAGGCGGTGATGCCTTTGGAAATAGAAATTCCATCTTTGAGAGTACTACTGGAATCTGAACTAGAAGAAGCTGAATGGGCTAAAGTGAGATACGAGCAGCTAAACATGATAAGTGAGAAGAGGTTGGCTGCAATTTGTCATCACCAGTTATACCAAAGAAGGATGGCCAAAGCATATGACCGGAAAGTCCGACCAAGGGAATTCAAAGAAGGGGATCTTGTACTAAGAAAAATCTTACCATTACCAAGTGAGGATAGAAGCAAGTGGGCACCGAACTATGAAGGCCCATATGTAGTGAAGAAAGCATTCTCTGGAGGGGCCCTGTTGTTAACTAGAATGGATGGAGATGATGTATCTAGGCCTGTGAACTCTGATTCTGTGAAAAAGTATTATGTATGATGTGTTTCATCCAATCATAATCAATTAAATAAAGTTTGGCCAGGAAATTCTCTTTGCATATACCTCACCAAAAACCCATGCATGATCTCAATGGCTCAACAATTTGATCTTTCAAACCTTTTTACAGGAGAACCCATTCTTCTTAAATGAGATTTTAAAAGAACTGATTTTGTTTGTTGATTTCCATGAAATAAATCAATGATTTGTTTAGGATGATGTTCAGAGCAATTCCCTTTAAAGAGATGACCAAACAAGTCCAAAACATACAATTGGAACAACTATCATTCAAATTATGCCTTGGATTTACATTTTATCAGCATGAATAATGATTGGTAATATATTAGTTGTCATGGACTCGCAACACATGGTATCTTATAAATCCAAAGCATTACGCTGGATGTGGACAACGTTTATTGGTTTGAACTGAGTTTACTTGAAATGAGGAAAGGCCATCTTTGATATTCCTTTCACTTTCTTTAAAATTATCCTTTGGAGTCCCAATTTGAGCTGAGTCTATTTAAAACTTTTTCTTTCATAAGAACCTGAATTGAGATCACACCCTACACTAGGGGGCAAAAAGAGAGAAATGATCATGAAAATCGTCTTGAAAGCATGTGAGCTTATAAAGTCTGACAACAAAGACAATTGAGAGAATTCCCAACAAATATGGGAATTCCCAACAAAGACAATTGAGAGAATTCCCAACAAATATGGGAATAAAAAAAAAAAACACAAAAGTTCCTAATTTGGAATATTTAGTATCATTTTTGTTGTCAAGATAGCAAAAGAAAAGGCTAAGATAAGATAATAGTGATCTATAGTTTTTTTTTAAGCCCTTAAACACTCTTTTGAGCTTATACAATACTCTTTCTTTTATAGCCTTGAGCCATAAAATACATTACGTGTCTTGAAAGTCCTTTCTAATCAAGTAAGCAACCTGGATCAATAAACTGTGTTCTCAAAATATAAGAGACTTTTCCATAAAGAGTTATGGCGTAGCAAATAATTACTCGTTATTATTCATGCTATCAAAATAAAAAGGCAAATTGTTCCTTTTCTCTCAAAATACATTCAAGCAATCGCTTGAACACCTTGAAAACCCAAGCAGAAGGTCATCTCATCACTTACCTTCATCTGAGATTACTTTTACTAAGACCTTTACTAAGAGATTTGACATAAAGCCCCAAAATTGCCTGAACATTGTTATAAACAGACATTGGAGGTTTCAGTTTTCAAGAACAAAATAGATCTTTTGAAGCATCATTTTTGAAAAAGGTTTCCTTTGTAAGAAAAAATGAACATGTGACACACTACAAGGCACTGTTGAGAAATCAGAGATTTTAATGACAACAAGAGCAAAGGAGGAAATGAAATAAGGCAGTTAATTCTCCTAGAGGGGCAGAGAAGCAGCTACCAGATCCCTAATGGCACAAAGAAATTTGCTTCCTTAGTGGAAAATACACATGATAAATCTGTAGATCTCGCCTAACATGAGAACTGAAACAGTATGATTTGCAGTATCTGTGAAAGGAGATTGTTGACTCTCACAATATGATCAGTTAGACAACAAGATGACTTCTACATCTTCAGTAAGAGGAATGTATATGAAAATCCCAGGTAAAGCGGGATAATCCTCATATTTTGATCATATAAATTGGTTACAGAATCCTCAATAATGAGAATGTTGCCAATAGAACAATGTTGGGCCAAGGAGAAGTTAATGCTCTCAGTAAAGTAACCAATAGAGAAAGGTGCAGTGATTGTTGGGAAACTCAAACAAAGCTTATCTTAGAAAATGAGCGACATGGGTCGGCTTGAGTAGATTTGAAGGATGTGTGAATCAGAAGAGCTCACTAAAAATCAAGATCAAGATCCTCAAACAAGATGAACGGGGGACCTATGTTTTAAAAAAAAAGACAAGTAAGATGCATTGCATATCATCTAACTCCACATGCATTGCATATTTGTTTTACAGATATTTCATAAAACAATATCCCCACTGGGATCCAACGAGACTCACATGAATTGAAGTTCTTTTAAATCACATCAAATATGGCGATTCCATAAAAGCAAAATTCATAAATGAAGACAAGAAAGATAGATTTTTATTCATGGGAAAAGGGGTTTACAAGTACAAATGTTAAACAGTGCGAGGACGATCAGGGATATTTTCATCTTGATTGTTAATCATGCCTCGAAATTCCTCAAATTGTTTATGCATACGCTCCATCTCTTCCTCGAACTCAAGGTGTCGGGTGTTAACATAGTCCCGCCAAAAGTCAACACGTGTATTCAGCTCTTGGTTCCTCCTCTCCAAGTTGTTTCTGTGACGTCTCTCATCACGGAGTCTATTCCTTAAATTCTCAATCTGATGATGGAGATCAAGAACCTGAGTATTCAACTCAAGTCTTCTGGCATGAAGACGCTCTGCAACGTTCACCAAAGACGAAGTAGCTCTGATACTGAGAGCAAGTGACTGATTCACCGCTTCAATATCGGTCCTGGCAGCTAGCATTATTTCATCACGAGGAAGGATCATGTCTCTAGCCACGGCTACAGCAATATCTTCATTGTCCATTACAGTATCCTCTATTGTAACCGGACGACCATTCACTTCAAAGGTAGTACGCCAAACTGCAGGCTCTACTGCTGCAGGAACAGGGTTTGGGTTAGCATTGGAAGAAGAGGAAGACATGATTAAAGCTTCAAAAGTTAAGAACTTTGAGAGTATTGAAAATGCAAGAAGTTGATGATGTCTTTTGCCAAATACTGCGTGATTTATAAGGAATTTACTCCTACCATCATTTTGAACGGCAGCTCAAATCTCAACTGTACATACAGTACTTTCTTGGGAAGCTTTCCTCATTTTTGGGATCCACAAATCAGATCTCAACCGTACATACATGACTTCCTTGAGAAGCTTTCCTCATTTTTGAGATTTACAAATCAGATCTCAACCGTACATACATGACTTCCTTGAGAAGCTTTCCTCATTTTTGAGATTTACAAATCAGATCTCAACCGTACATACAAGACTTTCTTGAGAAGCTTTCCTCGTCTTTGGGATCCAATTACAAATCAAATCCCAACCGTACATACAAGACTTTCTTGAGAAGATTTAATCATCTCTGAGATCGATTTACAAATCAGATTTCAACCATACAGGTATGGCTTCTTTTAGAATTTTTCATCAACCTTGAAGCTCATTGTTGAAATCACTTTCATGTATTTCACAAAATTATATTGAAATCACTTTCAAGTACTTTCAATTAGACCACTTGCGAGTTTCTTCGCATTTTATCATCGGGCAGGTCGCCTGGAACAATTAGACCACTTGCGAGTTTCCTCGCATTTTACTATCGGGCAGGTCGCCTGGAACAATTAGACCACTTGCGAGTTTCCTCGCATTTTCACCATCGGGCAGGTCGCCTGGAACAATTAGACCACTTGCGAGTTTCCTCGCATTTTATCATCAGGGTGGTCACTTGGAAAATAAGACCAATGTTGAAATCACTTTCATGTATTTCACAAAAAAAATCAATTTTTGAAATCACTTTCATGTATTTCACAAGACTAAGGTTGAAATCACTTTCATGTATTTCACAAAAAAAAAAAAAAAAAAAAAAAATCAATTTTGAAATCACTTTCATGTATTTCACAATGCTAATCTGAAATCACTTTCATGTATTTCACAACATTAATCTGAAGTCACTTCCATGTATTTCACAAGATCAATATTGAAAACACTTTCATGTTTTTCACTTGGGCAGGTCGCCCATAACAATTAGACCAACCGAACAATCTGTGCATTTTTCAACACTTCCATCGTTTTTCTTTACAAAACTTACTATGCAAAGTCAAAAGAAAATGAATTTTCCAATGCCTTTGCACCGTAAGCATTGTAAAGAGGGGGCAACTGTTGTAACCCAATTTTGGATCCACCAAGATTTTCTCGAATGTTATTTTATTTCTATTATTATTTATAAAAATCCAAAAAAATTAAGAAAAAAGTTTAAAAATTCAAAAATATACTTTTCTCAAGTCAACCGCATCTTTCCATCAAAACCGAGTCCACCGGGTCAATACGGGTCAAACCATGTCGACCAGGGTAAACAATGAGTTTCGGGCCGTTTCGGGTCAAAACCGTCATTTTGGGTCAAAACCGAGTCCACCGGGTCAATACGGGTCAAACCATGTCGACCAGGGTAAAAAATGAGTTTCGGGCCATTTCGGGTCAAAACCGTCATTTTTGACCAAAACCAAGTCCACCGGGTCAATACGGGTCAAACCATGTCGACCAGGGTAAAAACTGAGTTTCGGGCTGTTTCGGGTCAAAAACCATCATTTTCGACCAAAACCCGGTTCACGGGGTTGATACCCATCAGAAGTTTTTTTCTCAGTGTTTCAACATAATTTTCGGTAATTAAAATTGATTTTTAGCGGTTAAGTCGGGCTTTTTCTAATACTGATTTGAGTTTTAATTTTATCTATATAAATATTTATTATTATATATAATAAAACAAAAAATCAATAATTCAAAGTATTTTTTTTTTTCAACGGAGTAGTTCAATTATGCATGTAGTAGTTATGTTAATATATTTTTTTATTTGGGGTAGATGAAAGGTGGATGTGATTTGTTCCCTACTCATTGGCTATAAATAGCCACGAGAGCGGGAAGAAAAAAAGAGGGGGGAAAAAAAAAAAAGAACGAAAGAAAGAAGAAAGCATTGAAACTACTGCTGTATTTTTTTTCTAGTTTTTCTTAACGAGAGTAGGATATTGTTTTTAAAAAAAAAACAATTTGAAAAATACCAAATATATCCCGATATATCTCAGCCGTTGAAATATTCCAAGATTTGATCTCGTTGCGCCACGTCAGCCGGTGCACCGAGATTTCTGTGTACCGCCACACACCAGATCAACGCTCTGCTCATCCAGACCGTTCGTTCAATCTGCTAATCTAGCCAATCACAGCCATCCGATCATTCCATCCGAGATCCAACGGCGTACAGTGTTCCGCGGTACCGGTGTACCATACACGCGTTCACACTGTAGCGTAATCTCGGAGCCTCTCTCTCCTCTCGCCGGCGACGTTCTCTCTCTCATCCGATCTCCACTTTCCGGCCACCTCTTGCCTCCGCACCACCACAGAAAGGTTTATCCCCTTCTGTAAAGAAAAACCCCGGTGGTTTTCAGCGTTTTATCCGCCTCATCTGGCCGGAAAAAGGCCGCGATTGTCGGCGGCCACCGAAGCTTCAAGTCGTCGATTCTCCTTCGTCAGCCATCAACGACCGACGATACCACCGCCATCAGAATCCTCGTCCTCAGATCTACCAGGATCGACCGTCGTTTGGACAGAAATCTCGCCGGGAAATTTCGCCGCCGCCAACAGTAGCCGCGCGTGAGTCACACGCGCCGCCAGTGGCATTTCCGTAATTTTCGGAGAATTTCGAGGGTATTTCAGTCTTTTACCTATACAGTGATACTCAGGTAAATTTTTTGAGATTTCTAACATTTTTTTATTTTGTATATAAATTTTCTTGCATGTAAAAAAACAATAAAACAAAAAAATATAAAAAACAACGTGGTTCCCGCACCCATTCTATCATATTATTGTTCGTGGATCCAAAGCCCAATTCTCGAATATGGTTATATCCATTTCTCAATAATATCAAAATAAAATTTATTTTTATAAACAAATATTATTTTTCGACACGTCTCTTTTTTAAAAGGACCGATGTCAAAAATGTAAATATCACAAATATGGATTATTTCATTTTTTTTTCTTTTGGTAATTCAGACGTAATTCTCCTTTTTAGGGTTAAAACGTCATATTTTAGACAAGTTTCCTAATTTTTAGGGACTGATGTCATTTTTAACGCGTCTCCTATTTTTAGGGACCGACGTTAATCATTTTAAAAAAGGTAAATTGCCAATATCTATTATTTCTTTTGGTAACCCAGACGTAACTCTCCTTTTTAGGGATAAACGTCAGTATTTTAGACAAGTCTCCTAATTTTTAGGGACTGATGTCATTTTAACGTGTCTCCTATTTTTAGGGACCGACGTTAATCATTTTAAAATAATTACCAATAAGCCCAAAATATAATAGCATTTGAATCAAATAAAAAACACACAAGTAAGGGTAACCTTTCTTTTGAAAGGATGTTTTAAGGGTGGTGTCTACCTTCCCTTAATCATAACTAACCCCGTACCCGACTCTCTGGAACCAGTGTCTAATTTGGGATTTCTAGTTCCCTCAAATTACTAGATGGCGACTCCAATAAAATCTTTGTTTCCCCCAATCGAGAAAAAAACCCTTTTTGTTAAATAAACCAAAAGAGCGGGAGCCGTCGCCTGACGTCGTGTATCGACAGTTTGCATCCTCAGTTTTCAGTGGAGACAAGAAACGTGCATCTTGGGTTATGTACAGATGGATTCAATCCATTTGAGCCATTGGCTGCTATTTATTCTTGTTGGTCGGTGACACTCACGATTTACAACATGCCATCAGGGATGTGTATGAGGTCAGAGTTCATGTTTTTATCTACGATCATACCCAGTCCTATTTATTCTTCAACCATTGATTGATGAATTGAAGTAGTTCTGGTCATCCGGGGCTTTGATTTATAATGTATTCAGGAAACAAATTTTTTTAGTGAAGGTAGCTGCTTTGATGTGGACTATCAATGATTTTCTATCTTATGAAATGGTTTCTGGTTGGAGCACGCATGGAAAACTAGCATGTCTATATTGTATGGAAAATAAGAAGGCATTCAAGCTAACAAATAATAGCAAAGCGTCTTTTTTTTTTACTGCCACAAGCGGGTTTTGCCAACAGATCACAAGTTCATAAGGAATAGAAAAGGACTTCTTTGTTGGCAGAGTTGAAAGGGATGTTGCACCGCTGCTTCTTTCAAGTGAAGAGTTGTATAACATGGTGTCGAAGTACGATGACATTGTATTTGGTTTTCAATTCGGTAAGCAGAAGTTTCCTGGTTTTGGTTTAACCCACAATTAGGTATAGTGATGTATTTTTTGAGTGCTTCATTATTGGAAGACCAATCTCCTCCATTATAACCTTGATGTCATGCACATAGAAAAGAAAATGTTTAAGAACATTTTCAACACGTTCATATATAAATGAAGGGGAAGACAAAGGATAACATCAAGGCTAGAATGAATATAACGTTGCTTTGTCACCGTAAAAATATAGAGTTGGTTTATGCTGGGTCACGAGTCGCAAAGAAGACCTTTCAATGTAAGTTTGGTTTTTTTTTATAACGACATGTTTAATAATTTTTGAAAAAATAATATCATTTAACAAATGAATTTTACATTTACAAACATTAAGAATGCTAGAGCAATAACATCACCCTTTAAATCATTGATGGAAATTCAATTGTTTCAATGGAGCCCAGTTTCCAAACATCCTAAATAAAAACTGCATGTCGATGTATGATTTTCAAAGTTCAAGGTTAGTATTAAATTAAATATTTTTTATGTTAATTTGGATTGTTTATTGAAATTACTGAAATTTTGCTTTTATAATTTTTTATTTCAAGGGAAAATTGGAATGGGAGAGAGCTGATGATAGTGTTGCGAGGAGGGTTTGGGAGAATCACACTGCAATTAAATAAGCTCAAATTCAGGATAATTTTTTTTTCTAAATATTAAAATTTTATTTTTTATTTACTAACAAATAATTAATTTGTATCATATAAGTTGCATGATTTTTTGTATAAGGCATAAAAAAAAGGAAAAAATATGCAAAAGAAAGAAAGCTTTCAAGCTGAAATGACGTGGCAGTTTAGAAGGATTTCAGACTGCCGTATATCTCAGAGGTTGTATGGGTGAAATACATTAAGCATGTGATGTCCACGTGTTTCACTCAATGGTCACAGTCCGGTATGGATAACCAGAACCAATGTGTTCATGGTTTCCTTACCACGCATACTGACGATTATGTTCTATTAGTTTCATATGCGAAGCGGATGGTATGAGTTTTTTTATTATATTTAATTTTTTATTAGTTGTTTTTTTATAAATATATTTAACTGACAAAATATTTTTTTATTGCATACTACGATTCTTGGATGCGAGTCAAGCTCGATGGAGCTTTTTGTTGAAACGCATATACAGAGTGCTGACTGCCAAAAAATGGTGAATCAATTCATGGATAGCTGAGTTCAGAACTTTGTGGTATGTTAGTTTTCAACCATTTTTTTCTTAAGTGATATTTCCTTGAATTTAATGAATTTATTTTTCTTTCGAGGATACATATAACAGTCGATTGAAGGAGAGATATGGGGACGATCCTTCGAGCCATCCAAATCTCGATCCAAATTTGTAGTTAGAGGCGGGATCATCTAGTGGACCAAATAGAAATTGGGTGTACGGACTCTCTAACATTACAACCAAGAACTTACAAACGACTAGTAGTGCTTCGACAATTGGATGTTTGCAATCGATTATGAGAGTTCAAACTCCAGAGTTTGCAGTGATGCTAGACAAATGGGCACAGGATTAGATGACCCATCTTAACGATAAATATGAATGACTCACTACTGATTATAAAGAACTCCATTGATTGGTAATGGAGATGAGATCACAAATGAGTGGTTCATGTGCACCTCCTAATTGGTCTTGTGGTCCCGACAGTGAGCATCCTTCTCCTCCCCCAACACAGTCTCTATTTTAGATTTATTATATTTGAACGTACAACTGTTTAAATATATAATAAATATTTGATTTTTATACTAATTTATTTTAAAATTATAAAATAAATTTATTTTAATTATTTTTCTACTTTTGTTCAATATATATTTTTTCAAAAAATATTTTGAAATTATTACTGACGGGGTTACCGAAGGAACTAAACCTTCGTTATATTTCAGAAAGTTGGAAAAGAATTACTGCAAATGCCACTATTACTGTTAGGTTAACAACTAAACTATTATGTATGTATATTCTAGAGAGTTTAAAAAGAATCACTATAAATATCACCACTACTGTTAACACAACAATAGAATTACAGATGGTATTCTATTGGTGATATGTTATATTTACCGATGGAATAAAGCAGGTAATTTTTTTTGACGCACTTTGTCCGTCTATAAATCCAAATGTATATTTATTACCGACAGACTCACCGACAATCCATAAATTACCGATGAGAGTTTTCTAACTAATTGTTTTCGTCCATGATTTTGCCGGTAAAATATGTACCGATGGACTGCTAGTGTAAATATCGACATAAATTTTCGTTGGTAAAACTATTAAATCTGGTAGTGCCAACCCATTATAGTTATCTTGTCAAGTGTAAAAGAACCCGACAAAAGTAATAGCAGAGTTCATTGTGCACCTAGATTTAAGTATGTTTTGAACTCCATTGTTAATATGAACAATGTATAATTTTGTTTTCCATTTTGGTTGTCGGACTTTTTAATTATGCAATTTAATCCTTCTAAGTTATATTAGCATGATTTTATGTGTTAAGATTTTTTTTCAACAAATTTATGAGGTGTCAATCAATTTTCCAACAATGAATTGAGAATTCATTTTGCAAAATAGAAATTTAATCATAGTTAAATAATAAATTAAAAGAAGTACTCAAACTTTAACCAAAAAAAATTCATTTGGATTTAGGAGTGGAAAACTTTAGTTTGATCCCTAAGGTTTTAGTTTATTTATTATTTAGTCTATGTTATTTTGGCCATTCATATTTCAACCCCGAATTCTTCTTTTTTTTCTTTCTTTAGTAGTTGGATGTTGAGAGAGGAGATAGAAAGTTACCGGAAAATATTAAGAAGAGAAAAAGTGCTCGAATGACTATATTTTAATTACCAAAAAGGCTAATCTTTTCATTAATAGGTTCGTCTTTCCGATAAGAGTTCAATGAATGTGGTGTTTCTCAATAATCATGCTAGAAAAAGGAGATTGAAGTTCTTAAAGATTTTTTTATTCATTTAATTTTTGTGTATTAAGAGTGATTAAAGATGTTTTGGGATTAGAAATGAATTCCTTGAGGTTTCTAGAGTATTTGAATGTGTTTTCAAGTGAAAACATGTTAAAAAAAAATGAGTTTTGAGGGTTCTAAAACTCGGACATTGGTTTTTTATCATCAAAGGTGACAGATGATGAGCGACATGACTTCTGCCATAACAAACACCCTATCTCCTATTTAGAAAAAAAAAACATGATGTGAACGACGCGTCATCCTCTTCTTAAAAAGAAGAAACTACTAGTCTTGGTTTTTTGATGGGTGGCCTTGCGCATGGTCTGCGGAGGCCTAGTAGTGACTACTCTCTGTTTTTTTTTTTTTTTTGTTTAATTAATATCTTTATTTAAATATTAATTAATACTCAATCTCTTAATTTTAAATTGTTCGGTTTATGTTTTCTTTTAAAAAAGTTGCAATTAATCTTTTCAAATGTTTTTTTAATTATACAGTGCTTCAAAGACATTATTATACTTTGTATAAAAAAAATTTCTTTTATATCTTATATAAATAAATTGTATTTGCATGCTAGATTTAGAAAAATAAATATCTTTTTTTATTGTAAAACATATATATTTGCATGTATTTGTTGCATTCACTAGAGAAATTATTTGAGCTCATACAATCAACTTTCGTATGATGATCTTTTACCAGGAAAAAGGGGAATGAGACACGGTAAAAGTAAAAAACTTTACATATAATGTGGTGGCACTTTCTGTAGAATTGAATAAATACTGCAGTTCTAAACCCAGTTGCAGGATTCTTGATTGCTTTTAACTACTAGAAATGCAGAATCATAATTTGAACTATATAATATTGCCACAAAAGCAATTGTTTACCCTATAAATGTGCTAGCAAATCAGTATCAAGGTGAACATACCTTGAGTTAGATCAACAGATGGTCTCCGCTCTTTCACCCACTGGTAACATTGAGCAAGTCTCCATCCTCTGGACTTCATCAAGTAAGCCATTACAAATTTACAATAGCTGGAGACCTGACTGAAGAACAAGGTTATATAATTTCCATAAACTAGCCAATAAAAAACATTGCTGAACCCCAAAACACATGCCAAGAACTAAAAATGGTCCCAAGATGTGATATGAAATAGGACAGAGTGAAGTCCCAATAGACACATTGGTTACACTATTCCAAAAAAAAAAAACAGAAAAAAAATAGAGATAACCAACATAATTGGCCGAAACACTTAACCTATTTTTCCCTGACATGCAACGGACAAGAACACGAGCCTTGTCTTGTCCCTCTCTCATTTTTATGCAGAAAGCATCTGTCCAATTAATCACTCCTTTTCAATTTATTAGTTGATATATTGTCTAATTAAGTGTAAACATTATTTAATTTTTCAATTAAAAAGAATCATAATGTCAAAAAAATATCCAAAACGCAAGCACTTTCTTTTACTTGATGTAGTGCAAGTTATAGAATTAGTAATAAACTAAAAGAACTAGCATTTTTACTGTATTTCATTTCATATCTGTACCGTCGATTGCTATAGTGTATTCACAATGTATTTTTTATTGGGTTCTTTTTTGTTTGGTCATCAAACTTAATTTATTTTTTTATAATTTCATCCTTACATGTTCTATTAACATGATTTTATGTGTTGATTTTTTTTCAATTCGCATTCGCTTGTATATGTCAAATGTAAAGGAATATTATGATATTAAATTAAAATAAATTTTATAAAAAACATATTTTGGTTATAATTAAAAAAATTAAAAAAACAAATAGATAAAAAAAAGTCAGAGCCTTTTTTGTTTTCACCATTCAAAAATTACAAAAAGCTACATTAAATGGGCAAAAAGCATATTTAGATTGAAAAATAAGATTGGTGATCCCTAAATTAGACAACAGGAGTCAAAATAAATTAATAATAATTAGTTGATAAAAAATGACACAATAAGCGTTGAAATGATAAGGTGTTAAATGGATTGATGAACCATAATTAAACTAAGTATGACTGGTCAGTCGTCGAAACCTCCAAAATATAATTCTGACTTATAACAAACAAAATAAATTCCTAGTATGATTGTCAAAAATAGGTTGAACCCAAGAAAAATTTTGTTTAATCTTCCTACAATATACTAAAATTAAAAAAAAAGAGGATTTGAATAAATTCACATGCCGTTAACTTAGTTTAAAGGTCTAGACATTCATTTTTATAAATTTGTTGATCATCAAAGTCAAATAAATATCCTTTCAATTCAAGCAAATAAATAAGTACTTGAATATGAAAGAATTACAATGATAATATTACCTTTTGAACCGAAAGCCAAAGTTTAGTTTATAATTGTTGGAAAATTAACCAAATTAGAGAGAAAAGAACACTGCAAAGAAGAAAGAGTAATTGTTTCTGCCGTGATTTGCTTTTTTTATTCCCTCCCTCAACTACTGTCTTTCTTCAGGATTCTTCTCCTAATTAGAAGTCCTTAATGTTACTTAATTCCTTCTTCTTTATCTGGTCATTAAGGTTGGTTAAATCCCTCAAAATTAGTATTGAAAACTGACTCTGGTGCGGTCACAACTCTACTGTAATATAGACTCTACTACAACTTAGACTTTATTTCTGACTTGGTTTCTTATAATATCCAGCCATTGTAGCTATATTCTTTCATTTATGGAATGTTAAAGGCTTGATTTACATCTTTATTGGATCCTAAGACCCATCATTTCTCTATTCTTCAAAAGAACTAGAAACGAGTTTAATTTTCAACAAGTTTCTGATATTGTCTAGCAATGGAGCTTCTTCCTCGCTTGTAAAACATGACATGCTTAGCATGGATTGATGGAGAGTTAGTGGCAACAAGGTGAAAATGTAGAAGGTATATATATGGGACTGCTGCTATGGTGAATGTAAAGGAACATTCAGGTAGCACTCCAGGCGTATATGGTCATTATCTGCTCTGGTTAATTTCTTGTAATGGAACAATCCTTTGTATGAATGTAAATGAGAGTGTGGGGCCTGCTTAGAATGGATTGTTTCAGTTTGATGCATGGGATTGTACTGCCAGAGTTTTTAAGATTGAGAAGTTAAATATCCAGAAATAGACAAAAGCCTATAAATGATATGAATTTAAGTTTTTTCCATTAGAAGTGATATCAGAAAGAGGGAACAGTGTTGAGAACATAACGACAAATTTCTTATTAATTAAAATTAAATTCTCCAGATTCTTTCCTTTTTTTTATTTGTTTATGAATATCTATTGTGTAAAAGAATTAAGATGGCTTCCAATTATCCGAAAAAATTATACATAATCTCATCCTCCAGAAAAAAATTGTACAATTTGAATACTGACAATCAACTCTTAAATTGATTCTAGTGTAAACTGCAATACTTTTTTTCTCATGAATTATTGAAAATTAAAGCATGTTATTATTAGCAAATTCAAAAAATTTATATCCAAGTTTTGTAACTTCAAATATGAGCTGTATTGCTAACAAACCAAGTAAACCTAGCTAACAAGAAAAAGAAACATATTTCTAAAGAAATAAACAAATCAAAGCTGCGACCTACAATGCTAGCGGTGGAAATCTGTCAACTTCTTCATGAATCACGAACCTCTGATATACTTGACTCCTCAAGGGAAAGTTTGAGCACCGACTCAAACATCTGTTTTGAGCAAGAGATTGTGATTGGCCCTTCCTCTACCCGTAGGATATCCTCGAACTGACGTAGCAAAGCTTGAAAAATTATGGAAGATGTGCATGCAACAGGAACATCGTAACGATTTAGCTTTTCATCATGTTCTTGATCACCAACATACACTGGGAAGTGGTTGCTTCGTATAGGTACTTGCTTTTCGAAACCCTTCTTCTGCTTCCTCAACTTTAACTTTGTTGCTAGGGATCGGATACTCTCTTGAATCTTTCTCATCTTGGAAAGGTACTGAAAGCACTGAGATTTGCTACACAAAGTAAAGAAAAATCTCATCGCACGATAGAGAGAAAAGAAGGAGCTGCACTGGTTATAATGCAAAGAATTTGTTCAGTCTCTTTATATAGATACACAGGAAGGTTTGAATCCTTATTTTCAAAGGATTTCAGACTTTTAATTCATAGAGTATTGTAAGGCAGGAGGATATTTCTTGAGTCAAGGACCAGCTTGGAAGCTAAAATTTTAACCAAAGTCGGTTAAGGCAGTACAAGCCAAAGGAAAGAAGCAGCGCTAGTAAAACCGAAAATTCTTATATCCATAGCTCTTGCGGAAGGTGAACGTTCATAGAAATGGAATCTCCGAGATCATATATGAAAATCGAAATCTTGATCAAACATATAGATGATTTACGTTATTATTGAATTGTTTTTAAGCTATTTTATATTCCATTATGAATTTGATTAATAAGAATAATAATACTAAAAAAGGATGCTATTAAAATTTAAAAGTTGGATAAGAAAAATATCAATCTACTTAGTTTTGATGCCGTATCTCATGTAGTTTGACACTGTGATTATCCTTTTATCTCCTTCAGTTGGGGCTGATAAATGTGACCTATAATGTGGAAGTCAGGGAAATTTTTATGTTTCATCTCCTTCTTCGAACTAGAAAACAATCAGCAAATTCATTAAAATATAATCCTAAAGAAGCCTGGAATTAAAGGGAATGTAGGCTTGAGTATAAAATATTGTAGGACTTGGCTAGGGAATCAACTTATTGAAGGGATCGAACCACAGGTTCAACTATCATGATTTTTTAAACGGGGACATCAATGATTTTTTTAGCATGAAAAAAGACCCAAAACTTCAACTAGTCTCAAAGCTTATGGAATGTATATGTATATAAAATATTATATGACTACTCTAGTATTGTAATCTATATATTAACTATTGTATATTGCCCTATATATATATATAAATAAAAAAGATTAGTTAACTAATAGATTAAGCCTTTTATTACTTTTCAACTTGGTAACAAAGTCTAAACACATTAAAACCCCTCTCAACTTAATGGACTCTGCTGCCGCCGATTTCTCCCTCCACCAAACTAGTGCTGCAGCACCGCCTGCTAACCACACACAGGCTGCTACTGGTGGCTCCTTCCCACAACAGCAAACCCCCTCTCTTGAACAACATAACAATGGTTCCTCTTCTCAGGTTTATGTTGTTCCTCTTTATATTATAGGGACCTCATCTCCAGCCATAGTTGCCTTGTCCAATACTCACCAAGTTATTTTGTTAAAGCTTACGAACAACAATTATCTATATTGGCGAATGGAGATGAAGTCATATCTTCTTTATTAAGGAATCTAATAAACCAAAAAGATCAAATAGAGTGCCTATCAAGAATCCAAGATACAGGGGTTGAGCAGGGATCAGTTTGCATGCGGCATTAGCGTGTGACCTGGAGATTATGACTTAAGATTTGCATTAGTTGTTATTGTTGTTATTTTTCCTAGGAATCAGTCAATAAGTTAGAAAGAATAATTCCATTAGTGATGGCTATTTTACTGTCAACTACTCGTTCTACTCCTTTTATTTAGGGAAGCAGTTGTGTCCTTTTTTGTATTTAAACTCTAGTTTCCAATAAGCAAGCAACAAAAAGAATTACAAGGTTTATTCTCACCTCAAGCAGAGTATATTTTACACTTTTCTTTAATAGCTTTGATTGCGACCTATCATTGGGACCAGAGCCATTACATTATGACTACCAATAAAGAAAGAATTGAGAATTTAGAAGTGGCTCTTGGGGGACTTCAAGCTAATTTCAGCAAAATGGAGCTGGGTGTTACTGATAAACTACAACAGCTAGACATTGCTATTAGTAAGTTATCCAAAGTTTTTCTTACAAGGCAAGAACCGTCCTCTAACAATGTCAACGAACGCAGTGGACAATCCTTCAATGCGTGTTCTCGTGAAAACATAGAAAGGGGTCGCCCAATGTTTTCCTCTAAATTGGCTAAGCTTGAATTTCCCAAGTATTTTGGTAATCACCCAATTGAATGGTTTACGCGTGTCTACCAATTCTTTGAATACCAGGGCATTTTGGAAACACAAAAGGTGTCTGTGGCTTCCTTTCATTTGGAAGGAGAAGCAAATCAATGGTGGCAGTGTTTACGCAAGGCTTATCATGAGGAAAGAAAGCAGGTGTCGTGGGACATTTTTGTAGAAGAATTATGGTTGTTTTAGTCCAACGGATTGTGAAGATTTTGACGAGTCTTTATAAAAAATAAGACAAACAGGATCTTTACGTGAATACCAAAAGGAATATGAGAGGCTGGGAAATAGAGTGCAAGGGTGGACTTCGAAGGCATTAGTGGGCACCTTTATTGGAGGTCTTAAACCTAAAATTGCAAGTGGAATTCGGATGTTTAAGCCAAAATCCTTGAAGGAAGCCATCAGTTTAGCGAGGATGAAAGATGAGCAGCTGAACTGTCAACAGAAGACTGATCATCCATTCAATAGGACCATGGACATCTCTTCGTCGTCAAAAATGAAGTTTGCCTCACCAATAAAAAGACTAATTTGGTCTGAGATGCAAAGCAGGCGTGCTTAGGGCCTTTGCTTTAATTGTGATGAGAGGCTTGTACCAGGGTATAAATGTAAAGGACCACAATTAATGTTGCTAGAAGGCAGTTATGAAGAAGAAGATACAATATATGAACTTGAACCTTGAGGACAAGGTTTTGCTGAAAGATGGGGGCAATGATAAACCAAGAAGATCAAATAGAGTGCCTATCAAGAATCCAAGATACGGTGGTTAAGCAGGGATCAGTCTCCATGCGACATCAGCGTGTGACCTGGAGATTATGACTTAAGATTTGCATTAGTTGTTATTGTTGTTATTTTGCCTAGGAATCGGTCAATAAGTTAGAAAGAACAACTTCATTAGTGATGGTTATTTTGCTGTCAACTAGCCATTCCACTCCTTTTATTTAGGGAAGTAGTTGAGTCCTTTCACTACAACATTATCCAGTTTTACCGACGGACCAATTTCGTCGGTGACAGTAATGAAATCCGTCGGTGAAAATAATACCGACAGACTCACCGACGTACTACGTCCGTCGGTAAAACGGTCGTCGGTAAATCCCATTTCCGTCGCTAATGCTGTCACAAATAAAAAAAACCACCTACCGACGGAAACACCGACGGTTTACAGACGGATACGCCCGCGCCAAAAAAAAAGTTTCCCGCGGGAACATTACCGACGGAATAAATTCGTCGGTAATTTCAAGGGTAATTACCGACGGCATTACCGACGGCAAATCTGTCGGTAATTATGGCATGGCTGGTAATTTTGTTGCAACTCTCTGTGTAATACCGACGGATTATATCCGTCGGTAATGATGGCATGGATGGTAATTGTTCGGCAACTCTCTGTTAAATACCGACGGATAGTATCCGTCGGTATATCCGTCGGTAGTTATTTAAAAGATATATAAAAAATAATTTATTAATTGTAAAAAACCTTAATAAACAAATAGAAATGCATTAAACATTAATAATGTAAAAGTAATGTTAAATAATATTCATTACAAATTTAATGTGTTTAAAAAGCAAAATTAAACTAGAATAGCGGCGGAGCTGGAGGAGGAGGCGGAGGAGGAGGAGGAGGCTGGTTGTTCCCGGGACCATACGGCCAAAAAGAAGCTGCACAAGTATCGTCACCCATCTTTGATCTCATCTCCATGACTATTTGACGGAGCTCATCATAATTCGTCGAGAGTTGTTGATATTGTTGTTTCAACGCAATGAACTCCTCAGACTGGGTGTTCGATACTGATGGAGAGCTTCCAACAGTTGAGACACTACGAGTCGACCGCAAGTTGTCAGCCGTAGTGTTGGAGAGCCCGTAGACCCTATTTTTATCGGGTCCACCAGACGATCCCGCCTCCATCCACAAATCTGGATCGAAATCTGGATGGGTCGACGGATTGTCCCCATATCTCTCCCTCAACCGGCTATTATAGGTCTCCTGAAAATTCCATCGGTAAAAAAATCATCAAATGCAATTCAAGATGCAATTCAAGAAAATAATAACTTACAAAATAAAATGAATGAACGAACATACCACGAAGTGCTGAGCACGGTTGTCCACGAACTGTTGCACCCCCTTTTGGCGGTCTTGACTCCGCACATGCGTCTCTAGAAACAGCTCCATTGGACTCAGTTCACGTCCAAGAGACGCAGCCTGTAAGGAAAAAATAGGTTGAAAGTTAAATATATTATAAGGAACGACAAATTAATTAACGATATATTTCATTAAAATTAATCTTACCATCCGCTTTGCATGTGCGCTGAATGGGACGGATCCGCTAGTGTGCGTGGTCACCGAACCATAAATTTGCCGGTTCCGGTTGTCGGCGCCAGACTGTGAGCGCCGTGAGAACCGCTTTAAGGTCACGTGCTCAATATATGCCGTCCATATTTCCCCCGAGATGAATGGCGGTTTGAATTCCTGCCAAACCGCCACCTCATTCCATCCTTCAAGACCGTTATCCCTCGCATGTCTTTTTGATTTTTTTTTGGTGTCATACCAAAAATCACGCAACCTACTTCCATAGTAACAAATTAGAATTTAAAACATAAAATTATAAAACAAAAATAAATATTATTTTCAATGTTACCTAGTTGCCGCGTGATTCTCCCATACCCTCCTCACAACATTGTTGTCCGCCCTATCCCACTCAAATTTGTTATGTGTATATAAATAATTCATATAAAATAAAAATAGTACAAGATATAAAATTATAAAAATTATTTATTAAAAATTAACACCGACCTGAAATCGCTTAAACCATGCATCGATATTAGGTTTCCACTCAGGATGTTTGGAAACCTGGCTCCATTGAAACAATGGAATCTCCATCGATGATTTAAACGCCAATGTTATAGTCCTTGCAGCCTCAATGTTTGTGAACTTGAAATTAAATAAAAGTAGTAATTAATATTAATTAGTTGTTCATAAATTATGTTATAAGTATATAAAAAAAAAACTAAAACCTAAGCAAACTTACATTGAGAGGTCATCCTTCCATTGTGCCTGGTACTTGCGGGTGAATTGACCCCGCTGTGAAGGCACATCGCTTCTGCGCTGTGAAACCGCGCTAGAAGAGGCAGCATCACAAGTTGGCGTAGATTCCTCGCTGTGATCAGCACCTAAGGATACGTCCTCCTCGCTGCTAGAAGAACTAGCTGCAACCGTCTTCTGACGACGTGCTGTAGATTTCATTCTACGCATCTACACAAATGTATACGAATAATTACATAATTAACTTCGATTATTTTAAAAAAAAATTCGACAGAGTCTCCCCTGTACTGGGGGGTCCCAAGTTGTCGACAAAATCATATTACACTTCCAATTTTATTTCACATCCCGATCCAATCATCCTGGATCTCAACCCAACTCATCATCATCAACACAACATTTTATTCAATAACATCATATAGAATTACAACTATGAACATTCATTGTTAAATTGGTACTAACATTAGATTTAAGTCATACAAATATCCTAAATTAAGATAAACTAATTAAATGCAATTCTATATATATAAATTAACATTTTTAAAATAAATCAACAATAACAATTATATTTATAAATTAACATTTTTAACATAAATTCAACAATAACAATTATAGCAATACAAACAATAATATCCTAAATTAAGATAAACTAATTAAATGCAATTCTATATATATAAATTAACATTTTTAAAATAAATCAACAATAACAATTATATTTATAAATTAACATTTTTAACATAAATTCAACAATAACAATTATAGCAATACAAACAATAATATCCTAAATTAAGATAAACTAATTAAATGCAATTCTATATATATAAATTAACATTTTTAAAATAAATCAACAATAACAATTATATTTATAAATTAACATTTTTAACATAAATTCAACAATAACAATTATAGCAATACAAACAATAATATCCTAAATTAAGATAAACTAATTAAATGCAATTCTATATATATAAATTAACATTTTTAAAATAAATCAACAATAACAATTATATATATAAATTAACATTTTTAACATAAAATTCAACAATAACAATTATAGCAATACAAACAATAATATAAAAACTAAAAAACTAAAATTAATAAATAAAATTAAAAAACTAAAAAACTAAAAAACACTACACAACACACAACATAAACACAAAACAAACAATACACAAAACTAAAAAACATTATATCAATTCAAAATAAATTTGGGAATAAAAAATGCTTACCTTAATAATGTGTTGAATTTAAGATTTTATCTACAAACAATATACAAAACAAAGAACACCAAAAAAAATAATCATAATTAAAATAAAAAAAATAAAAAGATAAAGAAAAAAAAATACATACCTTTTAAAACTACCACCAAAACAATAAAATCCTTCTAAAAGCTAAATATAAATGAGAGAAGAAGAGCAAGGGAGAAGAGAAAGGGAGAAGAGGAGAAGAGGAGAAGAGAAAGGGAGAAGAGGAGAAGAGGAGAAAATGAACAAAGTGGGGGGATGGGCGGTATATAAAGCAATATTTCCGACGGAATTTCCGACGGAAATTAATTGCTGTCGGTGCAATTAATTTTCGTCAGAAATTCCGTCGGAAATTAATTGAAATTCGCACCAAAAAGTTTGGAAATCCCGCCAAACTTTTCGATCCGTCGGTACGGGTGCAGACGGACACGTGTCACACATGCGTGATCCGTCGGTAATGCCGTCGGTACTGGACGTCGGAAAGTCCGTCGGTAATCGTGCAGACGGACACGTGTCAAACATGGGACAACCCGTCGGTGATTCCGTCGGTATTGGACGTCGGAAATGCCGTCGGAAATCCATCGGAAATCCGTCGGTGAATGTGGCAAAATCCTGTAATTTGTTTTGCAACTCTCTGTGAAATACCGACGGTTTATATTCCGTCGGTAAATCCGTCGGTGAATGTGGCAAAATCCTGTAATTTGTTTTGTAACTCTCTGTGAAATACCGACGGTTTATATTCCGTCGGTAAATCTGTCGGTGAAAAGGTAAATTTTTCTTATTTTTTTAATGGAACCCTCTCAAAAAATCTTGAATTGCAATCTTACAACACACACAACACAATAACAAAGGTTGACCCTTAAAGAAGAATAAATATTTCATGTTTCAAATTATTACATTATAAAAATAAGGCTTTATAACATGTTTAGTTAGTCGGAATTTTCATCTTCGTCCTCTATTGAATTGTTATCATCAGCTTCATCGCACTCTTCAATTTCGTTATAATCTTCTTCAACAACATTTTTTTTTCCACTAGTAGAGCTCAGAACAACATTCAACTCCTCTGCGTCAACATCAACAAGACTATCGTTGAAAACACGAAAATTCGAATTTTCTTCTAAGTCAATCGACCGAGCAACTCGGTATGGTTCAACCAACTCACTAGCTTGAAAGACTTCATCTATCACACTTGTGTCTTCGTTCTCATCCTGAACAACCTCGACACGACCCTTGGGTTTTGTTTTTAAAACGGATAACCAATCAACTCTTGATCGGTCCTTTCTAAAGGAAGGGGTGTATGTGTAATAAACTTGTTGGCATTGCTTTGCGAAAACAAAGACATCATTTACGTTGCGGTGTCTAGCTTTTGAATTGATTTCAACGAGACCATAGTGAGGATCTACTCTGATTCCTCTGTCAGTTGTGTCATACCAATAGCATTTGAATAAAAACACTCTATTTTGCTCGCTATGATATTGCAATTCGATGACCTCTTCCAATCTACCGTAGTAGTCAACTTCAAACTCACTAGAAGTCGATCCCTTAATACAAACACCGATGTTGTATGTCTTTCTTCCATGCCCGTATTCTTCAGTATGAAAGACATATCCATTGACAAAATATCCATTATAGCACTTGACTTTTCTTTCAGAGCCCAAACATAGTAAAGACAGTGAAATAGCAGCACTACCTCCCATTTGATAAACCTAGCCTGTAAATTAAATACAACAATAATCAATAAAAGGATATTATGTAACATTGACTACAATTAATTACATTGCAAGAGATAATGAGTTTGTGATAGGACTTACATGTGTTCTAAACCATGTGGCAAATTGTTCATCTTGTAATTGAAAGATCTGGGATTCGGTCAGCTGTGAGTTATTGGACAGTAAGTATCGTCGATGTTGCCTGCAAGGTTGTTCCAAAGTATATGAGTGTATGGTATCACAAAACATAAATAGTACACTCTTGACAAAGTTTAAGTCGAACATCCACTTACTTAATAAAAGGTCTAAGCTCATCACAGTTAAATAGGACATAATTGTGTGCTTGTCTGAACTCTATTTCAGACAAATATCTTCCCCTCACGACATTTTTAGGTGTGGGTCATCCAGGATTGGAGAATATTGACAAGTTCCCACTTGAATGCACTTCACCACCATCATCATGTCGTGGAACACGGTTTATCCTCGTTCTCAAATGAGGTTCAAAATAGTATGAGATAAATGTTGAGATCTCCTCAACAATATATGCCTCACATATCGACGCCTCAACATGCGCCTTGTTCTTAACCTTTTTTTTAAGATTGAACAAGTATTTGCATATATATATATATATTAATAAAAAATTATCAATTAAAAACATTAAAATAAAAATAAAAACATTTAATTATAAATGTCATAGCAACTGTAATATCTAACCTCTCGAATGGATACATCCATCTGTACTGGACCGGTCCTCCAACTTTTACCTCAAACGGTAAATGTACGGGTAGATGCTCCATTGAGTCAAAAAATGATGGAGGGAATATCATCTCAAGTTTGCATATTGTCTCGACGATATTCTTTTCAAGCCTTTCAATGTGATCAACATTCAACTTGCTGGAGCATATGTCTCTGAAGAAATGACTAATCTCCGTTAGTGCATCCCATATCCCCTTTGGCAACAAATCACGAAAAGCTAATGGGATGAGTGTTTGCATAAACACATGGCAGTCATGACTCTTCATTCCATATAATCTGCATTCCTCCATATTAACCAGCCTTGATATGTTCGAGGCATGTCCATCGGGGAAACGCAGACTCTTAAGCCATTTGTAGACTAGTAGTTGTGCGTTTTTCTCTAGCACGAAGCTTGCTCTTGGTTTTGCGACCCGTGACCCATCACAAAACAACTCCATATTTTTACGGTTACAGAACAACGCTACATCCAATCTAGCCTTGATGTTGTCCTTTGTCTTCCCCTTCACATCCATGAAGGTATTGAAAATGTTCTCAAACACGTTCTTTTCAATGTGCATGACGTCAAGGTTATGGCGGAGAAGATTGGTCTTCCAATAAGGAAGCTCCCAAAATATACTTCGCTTCACCCAATTATGGGTCAAACCAAAACCAGGAAACTTCTGCTTACCTGATTGGAGACCAAACACAATTTCACCGTACTCTGACACAACATCAAACAATTCTTCACCGGCAAGACGCGGGGGTGCAACATCATTTTCAACTCTGCCAACAAAGAAATCCTTTCTGTTCTTTCTGTACCTGTGGTTATGTGGCAAGAAACGACGGTGACAGTCAAAAAAAGAAGCTTTACCCCCGTTTGTTAGCGTGAATGCCTTGTTGTTCTCCATACAATATGGACATGCTAGCTTTCCATGCGTGCTCCAACCAGAAACCATTCCATAAGCTGGGAAATCATTGATAGTCCACATCAAAGCCACTCTCATAACAAAATTTTGTTTCCTCGAGATGTCATAAGTCAAAGCTCCAGGGGACCACAACTGCGTCAACTCATCAATCAACGGACGAAGACAAACATCTATATTCCGCCCTGGACTGCTCGGACCTGGTATGACCATAGATAAAAACATGAACTCCGGCCTCATACACATCCCCGGTGGCAAGTTATAAACCGTCAGTATGACCGGCCAACAAGAATAAGGAGCAGCAAATGACCCGAATGGGTTGAATCCGTCTGTACACAACCCAAGACGCACGTTCCTTGATTCAGCTGAAAAGGGAGGATGCATACTGTTAAAGTGTTTCCAGGCTTCACCGTCAGAAGGATGAACCATCACTCCATCAACCGCATGGTGTGATTGGTGCCATGTCATGTGCTCAGCAGTCCTTGGTGACATGAATAACCTCTGCAGTCTAGGTGTGATTGGGAAGTATCTAAGTTTTTTATATGCCACGAGAGTCTTCCCTCTACCAGTTCTGGGTTTGTAACGGGAATGCCCGCATGTCATGCACTCGGTCATCTCAGCATTTTCAAGGTAGTATAACATGCAGAAGTTAGGGCATATATCAATTTTCTGGTATCCTAAACCGAGGGGTTTCATCATGGACTTGGCAGCATAGAAGTTCTCTTTCAGCCTGTTCCCTTCAGGTAAAATGCTTCTCGCCCATTCAATAATCTTGTCATAACCGGCCTCACTCAACCCGTGATCTGACTTGATGGTGAACACCTGTGCTACGGCTGATAATTTACTGTGGTTCGTGCAGCCATCCCATAATGGTTCGTCAGAATCTCTCAACAGATCAAAAAACCTTGCTGCATCTGCATTAGGTTCTTCTTCTATGATTGGACATTCCCTGACATTACCTTCACTCATTCTCATTGCATCCATAACCATATTCCTGTAAGGATTACTGTTCTCATTTCCAACTTCATGCATGTTGCTAGCACTAGAAGTTGACCCAACCACCTGTTCTTCCATGCTCTCATCAGGAACAAATAGTTCTCCGTGAGCATACCAACACAGGTAATCTTCCATGAACCCTTTGGTTAGAAGATGCATCGTTACAACATCTTGATGCAGAAACTTTAAATTTTTACACTTCCTGCATGGACACCTAATACCGCCATCAGTAAAATTCCTCGGAATAGATGTTGCGAAATTAATAAAACCCTGGACACCGTTACAATAATCTATCCTCCGCAATCCTTGGGGTGAGTCCCGATACATCCATGAACGATCATCCATGACTTCTATTGAACCTCTATAAAACATAACAAAAATATTGGTTTTCCCCGACATTATCCAACAAACTAAAACAACACTTATGTTAAATATTCATTATCAATTATCAACTATCAACGTTCATACAAACAATTTAACAACTACAAAATTATACATTCATACTACAAGTTTCTTTGACAAATAACAATTAAACAAGTACAAACATTAACAAAATACATATACTAAAACAATAAAATTCACAATTAAATATTAAAACTAAAAAGGATAGATTTACTTATAAAAAAATGATAAAATCTACAAGAAACGGATATTGTGACCACGTACAAGATATAAGAAACTTGAGTGCTCGTGTTGAGAATAATGGAGTTTGGGATGGGTGTTTGGCTGCAGTTTGGGAGGGGAGTTGTAGTTTGGGAGGGGAGAGGTGGGATGGGAAAGAAGAAGAAGGAGAAACAGAGGAAGAGAGTGTCGGCAGATAGGTGCATATAATGGTTTTTTCCGACGGAATCACCGACGGACACCTTCCGTCTGTGATTCCGTCGGTGATGCCATCGGTGACAGCGCCACGTCACTGTACGGCTATCTCAGTTTGAATCCCTCGGTACTTTCCGTCGGTAAAATCGCCTGACGTCACCACGCCGTTGCATATTTCCAGACGAACTGTATACCCCGTCGGCGAAACCGTCGGTATATACCGACGGAATTGTTCCGTCGGTATATACCGACGGAATGACCGACAGAATAAATCCGTCGGTATATACCGACAGATTTTGAGACGGAATTATTTCAGTCGGTAATAATTACCGACGGAAAAATTCCGTCGGTAATTCCGTTGCTTTTCTCCGGTTTTCTGGTAGAGTTTTTTGTATTTAAACTCTAGTTTCCAGTAAACAAGCAAGAAAAAGAATTACAAGGTTTATTCTCACCTCAAGCAGAGTATATTTTACACATTTCTTTAATAGCTTTGATTGGGACTATCAGAATCTTCCACTTTATTAATGGCTTTGTGTCGTGTCCTTCTTCTCCTCGTATAGCTGAAATTGATAGTTATGTTGGTTCTTCCACACACATCAACCCTTCTTTTTTTTGTTGGAAGCAACATGATTAACTTATTTTAAGTGCATTACTACCTTCTTTTTCAATGGAAGTATTACATTTTATGGTAGATTGTCGGACCTCCCATTGTGTTTCACATAGTCTTGTGCAAGCTCTTGCCTCTTTGTCTAATTCTCACTTTATGCAACTCCACAGGTCCTTTCAATAACTTTGGCAAGGTGAAGCTTCTATTGCTATGTATATATAATAGGCAAAATCCTTATTTGATGAATTGTTTGTTGTTGACAAGCCAATCTCTCTTGAAGATTTCAATCTCTGTGTTTCGTGGCCTTTATAGTAAGTTCAAAACTTGGTAATTAGCCTCGCATCCAAGGTAGAGCCTCTGTTATATGCAGTTCTCCATAGCCATCTCCTTACCTATCAGTTTCTTCACAAGACTTCCCTTTAATCCATAGTTGTCAACCCTCATGTGCTGCCCATACTGCCTCTGCTACCCTCGGCCAACCTTTCCCAGTTTTAGAACAACCCTAGCTTTAGCTGTAACAGAGGTCATTTTAATGGCAGCTGGCACCCCAACAACAACCACAACAGCCACCAACATAGGTTTGATTTTTGTGGTTTTTAGGGGTTTACTAACACCAACTAGAAGCTAAGCAACTGGCGGCAAAACTAAAGGAACTTTGGCTCTTTACAGTGGTCTCCTCACCAATCCTTTGAGCAGAACATCAAATGACAACTCTACTTCTCCTTCAGCCACATAGCCTTTCAATGCTCTCAGTTTCGCAATAATGGAAAGCAATTGACTACCCATCTTGTTGTTGGAAATGTTTCTTATGACTCTGACCAAGTCTGCACCATATCTCGGTAATGATCATTTGCATGTTGGTGATGGTAAGGACCTTTTTATATCCAATATTAGACATACCATGTTACATACTCCAAAACGTACTTTTACCTTATCAAACGTTCTTCATGTTCCTCATATTACTAAGCCACTACTTTCTATTCATAAATTTTATCATGATAATAATGTCTATTATGAATTTCATGCATCTGTGTTTTATGTAAAACATCTCATCACCAAGGCAGTGCTCTTTTTCGATCAGAGTAACGATAGTCTCTATATTGTGTCTAAGTCTTTTGCCACGTCAATCCCTTAGGCTTACTAGTCTCCTTACGTTTCTGCAACTGCTGATATGTGGCATCGTCGATTGGGTCCTATTTCCCGTGTTTTTAATTGTTTAGCTTCCAAAAATAAAATAACGATGTTCTCTTGTTCAATGCCAAGCTTATCTGCTAGACAAGTTATCGCGTTTGTCATTAAGAACTAAAAGTCACAAAACTATTACTCCACTTGATTTAATCCTTAATGATATTTGGGGCCCCGCTCTAATGCTTTTCTCTAATGGTTTTCATTACTTTGTTATTTTTATCGATACACATACAAAACAAATATATATATATGGTATTATCCTCTTGTTGCGAAATCTAATGTGTTTTCTATTTTCCATCATTTTCAAGCTCTTGTTGAGCGTTAATTTTCATGAAAAATTAAATCTGTTCAAACTAATTGGAGTGGTGAATATTGTATGTTAAACAGTTTCTTTCAGGCTATTAGTATTCATCGTCGACTAATTTGTCCTCATACTCATGAATGACATTATTGAACGTCGCCATCGACATATTGTTGAAACTGGCCTTACCCTTCTAACATTGTTATAGTTTTTGTCTTTGCTTGTTTTTATATTTGTCTTGCTTCTTGATTTATATACATATTTTTGGATACGCTACTAACATTGTTATATTTAGAGTTGAAATTAGTTTTGCAAAGGCTAAAGAAAAGTGAGACAAGAGGCAAAAAAACATTACAAATATATTTAAGTTAAAAAACCTATATTTGAGTGAAACATGAGAAGAGTGAAAACATATGAGAAAGTAGGTTAGGAATATATAATTCTCATGAACTAATCAGTTTTTAGATTCAAAGATATGAAAGGCAAACAACAACATAACACTATAGAAGGGAGACAATAAAATTGTAATTTAGTTACGTCTTATGAATCAACGGATGGATCATATGGCCAATGAATTTAGATATAGGTTGGATAGGTTGGAGAGGCAACATGTTAATGATCATGGTAGGGTTCAAAATAGGCATGAGTAAAGAGAATTTAATGTTAAGAGGGTTGTTAGGTGTGTTAACACTAATGTGATTAAGTTTGTGGCTCATAATATGGATATGAGTGATGTTGATTTTGAAGATGTGTTTGTGAGACATAAGGAACATTTTGGATATGAGCAGAACTGTAGTTTTGGAGAGGGTGATAATTTTGGCCTGAGGGGTAATTATAGGTACTTAGACAATAATGTTAAGTTTAGTGGAGATTTGGATACAATTAAGTGGAAAATACCGACTTTACAAGGTAAGAATGATTCAAAAGTTTATTTAGAATGGGAGAAGAAGGTGAAGTGAATTTTTTAGTGTCACAATTATCCAAAACCAAGAAAGTCAAGCTTGTTGTGATTGCTTTTATTTATTATGCCATTGTATTATGGGATTAGTTAGTGACAAATCACAAAAGGAATTATCATAGGTAGATACTTGGGATATGATGAATCCTTTATGAGGAAGAGATTTGTGCATAGTCATTATTATAGAGAATTGTATCAAAGGTTACCGAGTTTAAGTTAAGGTACAAAGAGTGTTGATGAGTACTCCAAGGAGATAAAACTTGCTATGATTCAAGCTAATATTGAGGAGGTTAGGGAGGCTATTATGGCTAGATTCATGAATGACCTTGATCATGATATAGCTCATATTATGAAGTTGCATTGTTATGTGGAGTTGGAGGAGATCGTGTATATGGCCGTAAAGGTGGAGAAACAACTTAAAAGGAAAGATACCATTCAGCGAAGCCAACTATTAGGCCCTTTGACACCTTGAAAACCCAATTTAAAGGCTAACACTAGGGATGGTCTATCACAACCAAATGAGGAGGGTAAGGTTGAATACCCTAGAAAGAAGAATGACACCTCAACTATTGTTAAAGGTAACAATGTTACTCCTACTTCTCATAATCGTGACATTAAATGTTTTCTTTATTTGAGTTTTGGTCATATTGCTTCACAATATCAAAACAAAAGAGTCATGATTATGAAAGCTAATAATGAGGTTGAGACCAATAGGGAGGATGAAGAGGAAAAGATGCCACCATTGGAGGATGCTAATGATGTTTGTGTGAGTATCTGGTTGAGGGAGAAGCACTTATGGCGAGGAGAGAACTGAATATGTATGTCAAGGTGGATGATTCAGAAGGTTAGAAGGAGAACATATTCCATATGAGATGTCATATATAGAATAAGATATGTAGCTTAATTATAGATGATGGTAGTTGCATTAATGTAACTAGTACTGAATTGGTGGAAAAGTTGAACTTCAACTCTAGCATACATCTTATACTTTATAAATTAGAATTGTTGAATAATAGTGGTGAAATGAAAGTAAATAAACAAGTTTTAGTTTCTTTTTGTATTAGTAAATATTGTGATGAGGTATTATGTGATGTTGTGCAATGAAAGCTAGTCATTTATTGTAACATTCCGTTTTGACAAAACATAATACGCATGATAATTGACATTGCAAATAGTATGAATTGTTTTTATATTCTAGAATCTTTTGGTGATTAGTGCATTTTCTATTGAAATTTCGGCAGAGTTTTCCCCATAGTTAAGCATACCAAGTTATCAATTGCTACCTATCTTTCAAGGCTTCTATAACCACAATGGTTATTCATCCCCGTTTCCTTACCCAAAACGTTTTCAATATTTGACAGCCTAATCACTTTTCAACATTCCAATCACACACATTCTCGACAAGATAACGTCGAACATCCCATAGATCAAAAGAAGAATTATTAGTAATCATGCTCGATTTACCTAAGACATACACGTACAAGTATAAATATAAATATAAATATAATTGCAAATAAAATAGTTCAATTTGAGAAAACAAACATACATAGAGATCGTTTCTTTTTGTTTTGAGTACTGAATTATCGTCCTACTTAAAACATTCATCAAGGGACTTCAATAAATAGGATATTTAAGTGAGATAACATTGTTGCAAAACGGAATTAATGATTCAGATTAATTACAAGGTCTATTACATGCACAACAAAAGGTTCCTGAAGTCCTTTTGTCTTCTAGTTATTTGGTCCATCGATATAGCAAAGTCCTGCAATAAGATTTAATTAAGCAAGATTTTTAGATTTATAAGGAAAAATATTTTTATCTTCTAAGAGTTTCAAAAATGAGAATTCTCCTCATGATATGTTAAGGAAATTTCCTCATACATAATAGTCACATCCCTTGTAATAACCACGTCTAATTATATTATGATACAAGTTTCTAGTCATACAAGTTATAATTTCAAAATTCTTATATCGGAGGTAACTCAAAATCTATCGTTCTCCAACATTACGGAAACGAATGCCAACATTCAATTTCAACATTGATCTTCACCCAAATGCAAAGGCATATTCCAAATTCTAATGGTTTTCCGCAACTCCAGAAACATGTCCAACTTTATCTTTTGCTCATCTCGAAAACAACCCAAATTCAATGGTTTTCATGATTTTAGAAACCAGACCAACATTGGCTTTCACTCACTGCAAAAGCAAACCAAATTCAATGGTTTCCACCATTTCAAAAAACATGTCAAACATTGGCTTTCGTTCACTGCGAAAGCAACCTAATTTCAATGGTTTTCGCCATTTTGGAAACAATGTGTAACATTAGCTTTTGTTCACTGCAAAAGTAACCCAATTTCAATGGTTTTTGCCATTTTGGAAACAAGTCCAACATTGGCTTTCGCTCACTGTGAAAGCAACTCAAATTCAATGGTTTTTGTCATTTCAGAAACAAGTCCAACATTGGAACTTTAGCTAATGCTAGGATAATTAGAAATATTTCATTTATTGATTGTGTCAATATGAAAAATAGAATAATGATATTAGTTAAAGTTTGATATGAATTAATAAACTTGATTAAGATGTTTAAGTGAGAAAGAGTATATATATATATATATATTGTAGATGTGAAAAGAAATGATGTGATATACTTGTCAATCCAAGAGAGGCTGTCAGGCCAACATCGCAGCAGGGGACTTTAGCTCGAGCTTAGTCATTAGGTAATTACAAGGTGCCTAAATTTATTATTGGTCAATATGTATTTTTATCTGATTAATTGTGGTTGATAGATTAGTAATTGTTAGATTGTTTACTTGGGGAAATAAGATATGCGATGTGATGAATTAATTCTTGGATTAATGGAATTAGTGTCTTAGTAAATGGACATGATAAGGAATTAATTCCCTGGTTAATGAGATTAGTACCCTGATGAATGGGCAAATCATTGAACTAATTCTTAGTTTAATGGAATTAGTGCCTCGACAAATAGGAGTGATGAGGAATTAATTTCCTGGTTAACAAGATTAGTACTCTGATGAATAGGTGAATCATTTAACTAATTTTTTGGATTGATAGAATTAGTGCTTGTTAAATAGACGAGTGAGAAATTAATCACCTATTAGTAAAATTAATGCTCGGGTTAATGGGCAATAGGAATAATTATATTTTTGATTGATGTTCAAAAAAATTAAAGATTATTCTGAAATTTAATTGAAATATATAATACTAGATGAGCAAATTAATTTAATGATCTTATGAGTAAATTTTCAAAAACAAAGGATGAAAGAAAGAAAGTAAGAAAGAATTTATTGATATTTTATTTTATCTGTCTAATCGAATTATTATATTAAATCAACTTCAAGGTACATTCCCCAACCGGATTGAACAGTAGATTAGTTTCAGAATTTAATGAATGAATGAATGAATTATTTTGTTATGTAATATAAATTTCAGAATTTAATGCGTCAATAGTTTATCGGAAGCTTTTTTTTTCTAGTATAATTTTAATTATGAATTTCTTCTTTAATTATATACTTATTTTAATTATAATTTCGTTAATGGTCCTTATTTGTAAATCTTTAAATTGTGTAATGCACTTAAGTTATAATTTATAGAAGAATTCAATGAATTGTATCTATATAAATGTGTGATATTGAATTGCTTAAACATGTATGAATTTGAATATTGAGAAATTGTGATGTAATGAGAGGAGAAAGTTCTGGATGATAAGACGAGTAGGAAATTTGATAATTGAGAATTGTTGAAGAATAATTGATAACTTGGTACCTAAAAATACATAGGAAACTCTACCGGATTTTTGATTGATTGCAAGGAAAAAACAATTACTCTAATCTTAACTGAATTATTATGTCCTTGCTCTTTGTTTTGAACACACACTTTGGAGTTGTTATAAAGATCCTTTGAGCCCTCAACCAAAATTGGTTGACGATTGAGTATATTCTTATCGTCCTTTGACTTGGATGGTCTAAGTCTTGCAAGGATTGAAGTTTGTTTTAGTACCTTTTTTTTTGTTCCAATCTTATCAAATACTGAAGCATAAGTTGTAGTCATGCAAAGACAATCCTAAACCAAGGATCTAAGATGTGTAGGCTGACTTTGTTATTTCTCATTCAATTTTTCCACCCTTATGTATCATAATGTCTCATTCTTAATATTAAAATAAAATGGCATAGAAGATTCATGTCCAATACTAGCCCTTGAAGTTTTTCCAGAAGTTTTCTTCTCTATCTAAGCTCATTAAGTCTTTTTATAAACTTGTTATCCTATTTATTGAGGAGTCATTTAAGATTTGCAACCACTGACTTAACTTAATGAACAAACCCTTTTAATATAGATCTTTACTGGTCAATGCAAAATTTATAACTAACAAGGTTAAGTTTTTTAGCCTCTCGGTGATCTCCTCTTCATCCTTAGTGAAAGAATATTGACCCTCTTTTCTTATTAACACCAAGATATAGTATTATGGCCTTATATGATACCTTATTATCAACTGAGTTTTCTACTACCTTTTCCTTTCCTTTATTGTTTATTGGACAATTAATCATTTATAGATGATTTAGGCCTTTCTAAGCTCCTAGAGTTCACTTTTTCCTCTCCTTTCATGACATCATTTTCATGTATCACAATCATCCAAGTAGCATATTATAGGTAGTTTTAGTCTCTACAACGTGAAAAAAAAGCATTGGACTTCATATCTTCAATGTGTATCGCAAGTCTTATCGCAAGTTAATTAGGTGACGGTATTTGCAATAAATTAGGTTCTCTATTTGGTTTGCTTCTTCGGGATGTTTAAGCTCTATTAGCTCAATAATATTTTCTTCAAGCAAATCATCTAGTATCCTAGATATGTCTGAGTTAGGGAATGGATACTCTTTTTCTTGTCACTTTTTCAGTGATGTTTTCTACCTTTACCCTTTTGAAAAGCAAATAGTGCTACATGATTATTCATTTTAGCTCTAGATAGTACATTTATGGCAGCAAAGTTAATTACTAAAGACTATTCTCCCTCCATTTTTGGAGTGCTCTATCCAAATCTATGACTTTCAGGCTTGTTTTTCTAAGGCTCTTGTATATGTAATGGTGAGTTTCTAGCTGCAGCAATGCTAAGTTCCATGTCATGTGCTTGAGTAGCTAATTTTTCAAAATATTATGTATTAGAGAGTTCAATCATGCTGACCGCACGATGAATAATGTTGAAATGATTAAGAAACTCGCATTCTAATTACTCCCAACTATTGATTAAGCTAGACTCCAAGTCAGTGTACTCATCGAAGGCATTGCCTTTTAAGAAATAGACAAATTATTTTACCATGAGATCACCATCAATTCCAGTATTGTTGTAAGTCTCCACAAAGTGAGACACGTGTTATCTTGGATTGCCTCTTCAAATTGCTAGAACTTGGGAATTGATAGCTTGGAGGCATCCTTTACAAATCGATTCTTTAAATGGATAAATTTGCATAGGAATATGAAGGTTGAACTAGACTTTCTACTTGGTTTATGATGGTCTCCTTGATAAGGTCTTTTAGTTCATTTGTGGTAAAGATGTTGTCAGTAATACCATAAATATTCCTTTTAACTTCGATTGTAAAATCCTTAACAACATCCAACTAATCTTTTTGCACAAACTTGGTGGTCAAAGTTTAGCCATCCTCATTCATGATCTAAAGTTTGTTCATCAACTTTCTTATCTTGTGATCTTTTTCTTTGAGTGAAGTTGGAAGCCCCTCAACGAGTTTTGTCAAGTTAGTCACTTGATACTCCAAAGATATAGTCTCGGTCATCATCACTGACATGTGCCAAAACCTAAAGTTGCTTGGTGAATGATAAAGAGAATTCTCCATGAGTGAATTTTTGAATTAATCACCTTGAGTGTCGAAGAAATTCACACCCCACATTTGATTTTCATGGTGGAGTTGTATTTTTTTCATTATACAAGCAAATTCTCGTGCACCTCATGCATTTAACGTAGACATCGTCTCAAGAATCAGCTTGGTTTGTGCAATTTTGTTGCTTTTAGAAACAACAACAGTGATCGTGTTCTTCCTAGTTATCATTGAGAGATTGTTGGAAATTCTTTCTTGAATGGAAGAGATAAGAGGTAGAGATAACTCCAGTGGAGTCACCATAAATTTAAAGATATAATTTTGAGTACCTGAAAATGAGGCAAGCACACGTGTATAAATATTTGACTAGGTAAATCTCTATTTAATATAACAATCCTGCGATTCTTCTCTTGAACTTAATTATAGTGACTTAATTTATTTGTGAAATCAAGCTGAGATTTATGTTTTGCAAGAACATGAATTTAGACATGAATTGTGAAACAAGATTTTGTACTCTGAAGAGTACCTTTGATTTGTCTTCAAAGTGTTTAGGCTTGATCCAAGAGATTTTTGTTATTTGTAAACTTCAAGTGTAGATGAAGAATGCTTGAGAGCTTTTTGAGAGAACTTTCTTACTTGAAAAACTTGTATCTCCAATAATCATTTTTTTTCTAGTGTAAGACTCTCTATTTATGGAGATTTATAGGGGTAACCCAGTCTTTTATCAATGCTATATGACATTATTTTATTGTTTACTTTTTATTTATGAAATCTTATATTTATGAAAAAGCATCTTTAATATCTCATGTATGAACCTTCCATCAGCCAAAACATATATAAGGGCCAATCTATTCTCCATGTAATTTATTTCATTTTTTATGTGAAAAAAATAAAATGAAAAAATGAAACATGGCAAATTTTAATTGGTTGCAATTTTTTTTTTTCCTTGTACGAGCTTCTTTCTGTATTAGCAAGTGGGGTTCAAGATTGATGGTGATCCAAGTGATACATTGAGCTTGGCAAATAATATGGTTCGCTGTGAAACTTATCATTATTGGATGTTTCCAGAGTAGTGATGGGTGCTAATTGGTTATCTATCTCAATATCTCAGAATTGGGTTGAAGTGTGTGCCAAGGATTTCAGTTGAAGTGTGTGCCAAGGATTTCAAGGCTTGTATACAAGGTAAAATAAAATTGTAGTCTGTGATTGTGATTTTTAATGCAATTCAAAGAGAAGAAGAGAGATGCATGCAGTGATAATATAAAAGAAGAGGAAAAAAGTTTCTCAAGTCGTAGGATAATCATAATAACAGCAATAGTCAAACGTTATAGTCCACACAGTCCAAAACAACATTGAGTTGTTCTAACATGTTTTCCCTAACCTCCCCCAAGGGAAATTTTTGAATAAAACTGATGTGGGATATCATTTTGACTTATTGAAAATGATTTTATTCATTTAATTCTGGAATAACATTGAGTTATGGAACATCACTTGAAGAGGTAGCATCGTGAGTCAATATAGATGCCTTGACTCATGATGCTATCGATAAAGAATTCATCGACAAAGTATTTTTATAGGTAAATTAATTACTAATTAAATGATAGTGTAAATATCGATAAAATTTTTTTTCAATAAATATAAAGATTGTAGTAGTGAATGGAATCTCCGAGATCATATATGAAAATCGAAATCTTGATCAAACATATAGATGATTTACGTTATTATTAGTGAATTGTTTTTAAGCTATTTTATATTCCATTATGAATTTGATTAATCAGAATAATAATAATAAAAAAGCATGCTATTAAAATTTAAAAGTTGGAATCAGCAGGAAAATCTTACAGGAATAAGAAAAATATCAATCTACTTAGTTTTGATGCCCTATCTCATGTAGTTTGACACTGTGATTATCCTTTTATGTCCTTCAGTTGGGGCTGATAAATGTGCCCTATAATGTGGAAGTTAGAGCAATTCTTATGTTTCATCTCCTTCTTCGAACTAGAAACAATCAGCAAATTCATTAAAATATAATCCTAAAGAAGCTTGGAATTCAAGGCCATGTAAGCTTGAGCATAAAATATTGTAGGACTTGGCTAGGTTGAAGGGATCGAACCACAGGTTCAACTATCATGATTTTTTAAACGGGGACATCAATGATTAATCTTTTTAGCATGAAAAAAGACCCAAAACTTCAACTAGTTTCAAAGGCTATTATGGAATGTATATATAAAAAAAATATTATACGACTATTCTAATATTGTAATCTATAAATTAACTATTATATATTTCCTTACATGTATAAATAAAATAAATTGGCTAACTAATAGATTAATCATTTTATTACTCTTCAACTTGATATCAGAGCCTGAACACATTGAAACTTCATTAATTATTTTTTTTTATCCACTAATTTTTGTAGACTTCAAGTATAGAGGAAGGATACTTGAGAGTTTTTAAGAGAATTTTTTTACTTTAAGAATTTGTATTTCCAATAATTATTTTTTTTGTCCAATATAAGGCCTCTATTTACGGAGATTTATAGGGGTACCCTAGTCTTTTGTCAATGTCATATGATATTGTTTTATTGGTTAATTTTTATTTATAAAATCTTGTATTTATATATATATAAAAAAACATCTTTAATATCTCATGTATCAACCTTCCATTAGTCAAAACACATATAAAGACCAATTTATTCTCCATGTAATTTCTTTTATTTTTTATGTAAAAAAATACAATAAAAAATGAAACATGGAAAATTTTGATTGGTAGCAATATATATATATATTATCAATTTGTTGGCAAAGTAGCTGACACTACATTTTCAAGCGATGTTGGAGTTACGAGTACGTACGACTATAATTTACCAAAAATATATATATGTTCAAAAATTAACACGTAATTTACGGAATCAAAACCAATTAGCCAATTATTTGGAAACATCCAATAATGATAAGTTTCACAGCGAACCATATTATTTGCCAAACTCAATGTATCACGGAGATCACCATCAATCTTGAACCCCACTTGCTAATAGAGAAAGAAGCTCGTAGAAGCAATATATATATATATATATATATATATATATATATATATATATATATATATATATATATATATATATATGACATGAATGTACAGATTAGTTTGCACATATCTCGATTAATCCTATCGGTCCTGGAGTTAACAACCATGTAAACTTTCAATGACCCTAAAGTTTATGAGACTCGAGTTAGTGATTTTTAGAAAGCAAATTTAGAATTTAATTAATTAAACTACACCCCCTCTCAAGAATTAATTAATTGATAATATATTTTGAAATGTTGAGTAAAACAAATAATTAGAACTTTTCTTTTCATTAAACATGCAATCCATGTCTGGGTCCATAAGACTATAATTTTATTGCGGATTCGTTTGAAACTATAGAGGTCATGAAGGGCGGCTTGTACTACTAGTAGCTAGCGACAATACGAGGATTGAATAAGAGGTTTCTGCATGTTAAAATAATAAACAATAAAGTTAGTGATAGAGACGATAACCATATTATCTGTCTAACCATATAATTTGTACCCAAATTATGAGGTGAGTTTACTTCGTCGTTTAGGAGCTCTTGAGTGGCTGAAGGGGCACGACAACCCAAAAGATATCAGCACTGTCTTGTCTTATGTTTGAATATTTAATTCAACGACATAAACGAGTTAATCATAAATTATTATTATTATTTAAAAAATAAAAAAAATTATTTTTAAAAAATTTATTATTTTTATCAAACTACAATGAATGGATTATAATTTACTCTCATTCAGGGCTACCACGATCAAGTACCCAAATTCCAAACTCTTATTCATGAAGGTGCTCCAAATTTATCCACCTTATTCTCTTAAGATTGAGTAACAATAATTTACAAGCTCTTATTTTATTTTATTTTATTCTCTGAAAATGTGGAAGAAAAAAAAAAGGCACTTATTGTTAATTAATATATGATGCCAATCACCGGCCATGACATCTTCACCAATACCTTGATTGAATAAACTTGTACGATAAATTAATCACCGCCACGTAATTGCAAACTAATTAATCATTTTTATAACTAAAGTGTATTGATAAAAAAAAAAAAAAAAAACTATTGATTTTGGACCATATAAGAAATAATCACAATTCCTTGTATAACTGGTGACCAATAAATTCAGTCTTCTAACTCATAGAAGGTGTGAAATACAAAAACTCAGAGAGTGAGAACCATGGGATCTCTTCCTAAGAGCACCAAGGCTCATGCTGTGTGCGTCCCATATCCAGCTCAAGGTCACATAACTCCTATGCTCAAAGTAGCAAAATTACTCCATCACAAAGGCTTTCACATCACCTTTGTCAACTCTGAATACAATCACAGACGTTTGCTCAAGTCCAGAGGCCGTAACTCCCTTGAAGTCTTGCCTGATTTCCAGTTTGAAACCATTCCAGATGGTCTAGGTGATCAGATCGACGCTGATGTTACCCAAGACACTTCATTTCTCTGTGACTCTACCTCAAAGGCTTGCTTAGACCCTTTTCGCCAACTTCTTACCAAACTCAATTCATCAAATGTTGTCCCGCCTGTAACTTGCATAGTAGCAGACAGTGGCATGTCCTTCGCTCTTGATGTTAAGGAGGAACTTCAAATCCCTGTCGTCACTTTCTGGACTTCAAGTGCATGTGGCACATTGGCTTATGCGCATTACAAACATCTTGTTGAAAGAGGTTACACACCACTCAAAGGTACGTACTCGATACATTTATTACTAATTTCATACTATCATGAATCTTTTCGAAGTAAATTGTTCATGTAACGTGTTTTTATCTTGGATATCAATGATGCAGAAGAAAGCGATTTGACAAATGGATATTTGGAGACAAAAATAGAGTGGATTCCTGGAATGAAAGATATTCGTCTGAAGGACCTTCCGACCTTCATTCGCACAACAGATCGAAACGACGTTATGCTAAACTTTGTGATAAGAGTAATTGATAGAGCTTCAAAAGCTTCAGCAGCTCTTGTGAATACTTTTGATGACTTAGATCATGATGTTCTGGTTGCTCTCTCGTCTATGTTTCCTCCAATTTATTCTGTTGGTCCTCTTAATTTGCTTCTTGATCAAACACAGAATGATTATCTAGCATCAATTGGATCCAGTCTGTGGAAAGAAGACACTGAATGCTTGCAATGGCTTGACTCCAAGGATCCCAATTCTGTTGTCTACGTGAATTTTGGAAGCATCACTGTCATGAATCCACAGCAACTATTGGAGTTTTCTTGGGGACTAGCTAACAGCAAGAAGAATTTTTTATGGATAATCAGGCCTGATCTTGTCAGGGGCGAATCAGCGGTTTTGCCTCCAGAGTTTCTTGAAGAGACTAGAGAAAGAGGCCTGATGGCGAGCTGGTGTGCTCAGGAAAAAGTCCTGAAGCATTCATCGATAGGAGGGTTTTTAAGTCACATGGGGTGGAATTCCACCATTGAAAGCATGTCCAACGCCGTGCCAATGCTATGCTGGCCTTTTTTCTCCGAACAACAAACTAACTGTAAGTTTGCTTGCGTTGATTGGGGTGTTGGCATGGAAATTGAAAGCGATACAAATAGAGATGAAGTAGAGAAGCTTGTGATAGAGTTAATTGATGGGGAGAAAGGTAAGGAAATGAAAAGGAAGGCAATGGAATGGAAGTCAAAGGCTGAAGCGACAACTGGTATTAATGGTTCATCATCCATGAATTTTGACAAACTTGTCAACGACGTGCTCCGCTTCCAAAAACCTTGAATTAGCTTCTTTGATGAAATTGTTGTTACATCTGGTTGTCTACCTTTAGCTATTTTATAGATCATCATTCTGTTACATAATCCACTTTTCCATTCAGCCAATTGAATAGTTTGCTAATCTCCACCACAAGGAGCCATTAACGCGCATGCCCATGCTCCTCATCCATTCGCATTAGCATGTGGTTCAATAATGTGAGAAAGAAAAATACAAAACTTATCCGTATGCATGGAAAAAATTAACACTTTCAGAATTCATTGTTCACGACACTTAAGGAAAACTTCTGACCTTTCTGGTAATGGTATGAAATGTTGGGCTTAGTAATCATCAGAAATCACGAAAACCTGTAAACTAGAAGATTCTCTGATGCTAAAGTTAGTGAGGTTGTAAGAATAATAACACTTCAAGGGTTGTGTTTACAAGAAAAGTGACTTTGAAGATAATAAAAGAATGCCAAAAAATATGACGTTAAAACCTACCTTACCTCGTGATTTATGAATATTTAGAAAGTGATGAATCACTCTAACCTGCATATGGATAAGGGTAAAGTGTGAAAAATACTTTAATACTTGGTTTGAAATCAATCATTTAAGATAATAGCCCATAATAGTTAGTAGTGTATTGTTGAATCGAAAGGACATTGACATACGAATCCTCCATTATAATATGAGGATATGATAGCATTTAATGCTAAATACCAACTACACAAAAATTGGGTGCAAATATTGTTGGTCGGACTTTACTTACCAAGCCTTCGGGTTTCTGTTTGGGTTTGTTCTCCAGGGTGCATTTCATTGTTAGACTTTTCAAGGTTTCTAATGGGGCTTAGGATCATAGTGGAAAACATTTGAAAATATACTTCAAAAGCCATCTAAACTAGTGGAACAAAAATACATCAACTGATGGACATGTAAAATCAATCACTCTATTTAGTAGATTCTTCAATTTGACTTTAAATCATTTAAACCATGTAAAACTCATATATTGAAAGCATTTAGTAGATTTAATAGTTTTATTGACGAAATCTTTTATTGGTATTTACACTAACATTCTGTCGGCAACATTTTTACTGACAGATTTATGGACGACAATTGTTCATCGGTAATGTCATTTCAATCAGTAAAAAAAAAACTCGATGTTTTTACAGACAGAATATGCGAGCAAAAAAAAATTTCCCACTTTAATACACGAATAGAATTATGCCATCGGTGATTGGCGATGGCATTTATTATAATTTTATTCTAACCCTATATAAAATACCAATAAAATAATTTCATTGATGATGTAACAGTGTTGTAGTGGCATATGAAGTAAATTGTTCCCCTTGCCTCAGAATATACCGACAAATTATGTCCGACAATATATTCGTCTGTAATAATTAAAAACTAATTTTTTAAAAAAATCTTTTGAACAAAAAAATAATTAAAAAAAATTGTATGTTGTTCATATAAAAATTAAATCCAAATATTTGTTATAAATTTATATGTTCAAATAAAAATTAAACTAGAGCAATGGTAGTGTTGGAGGAGGAGGAGGAGAAGGCTGGTCATTTCCGGGACTATACGGCCAAAAATGGGGTACACATGTAGCACCCATCTGTGATCTCATGTTTATGACCATTTGGCACAGTTGTTCATAATCCGCCAAGAGTTACTCATATTTTTCGGTGAGATGAGTCGTATGTTGTTGCAAGGCCACGAACTCTTGAGACTTGGTACTCGATACTGATTGCAAACTCCCAATGGTTGAGACACTACGGGTCATCCACTAGTTCCTGATCGTAGTGTTGGAGAGTCTATACACCTGATTTTTATCGAGTTCACCAGACGATCTTGTCTCCATCCACAAATCCGAATCAAAATCCGGGTGGGTTGAAGGATCGTCCCCGTATCTCTCTCTCAACCGGCTATTTTATGTCTCCTGGAAATAAAAACTAAAAGCATCAAATTGAATTCAAGAAAATAATAACTTATGAAAGAAAATGGTTGAACGAAAATACAACAAAATGTTGAGTGCGGTTGTCGATGAATTGTTGCATCCTCTTTTTGCAATTTTCACTCTGCATGTGGGTCTCCATAAAAAGCTCTATTAGGCTTGGCTCACATCCAAGAGTCGTATGTAAACACCATTGGGAATGAAGAAGAAGATCCTAAGAAAACTGACCTATGACCTAAGCTAGTTGTGAAGGAAACTGAAATTAACTAAAAGGATAAGGAAACAGAAACAAAATGAGGCCAATTTCCAAAACATCTAATAAAGAAAAATGAATAGAATGGAAAGAACAAATCATGGGAGAGGGTTGGCCTTAGCTATGGGGTTGGACATCATGCATGTGTGTGTTCTGCCGGAATTTGATGAAAGATTTTGTGGTGGAATTGATTATTGCAAGTGTGTATTCTGCTGGAATTTGATGAAAGATTTTGTGCTAGAATTGATTATTGCAAGTGTGTATTCTGCTGGAATTTAGTGACAGTTTATGTGTTGGGATTGATTATTGCATGCGTATGTGTGTGTTCATGCTGAAATCATGTGAGCATGTTGGAACCTAATGACAAATTGTGTGTTCTGCAATGACTTTGTGATTCGCTGTTGAATTGTGTGTTCTGTAGCGAATTTATGATTCACTCCTGAAATTGTATTGCCTATAGCGAAATTGTGATTTGGTTCCAAAACTGAATTGTTTGCAGCGAATTACCATTCGCTGCCAAATTATGTGTTTTGGAGTGAATTTGTGATTCAGTGCTGAAGTTGTATTGTCGGCGGTGAAATTGTGATTCCGTGTCGAAACTAAGTTGTCTGTAGCGAATTTGTGATTCGCTCCTGAAGTTAAGTTGTCTGCAATGAATTTCTGATTCCTTACTGAAGTTGAGTTATCTACAACGAATTTATGATTCGTTACCAAAACTAAGTTCTCTTCAGCAAATTAGTATTCACTGCCGAATTGTGTGTTCTACGGCGATGTTGTGATTCGCTGTTGAAGTTGTGTTGCTGCACTGAATTAGCATTCGTTGTCGAATTGTGTGTTCTGTAGCGAATTTGTGATTCCCTGCCTACAATTCGCTATTGAAGTTGTGTTGTCGGCAATAAATTTATGATCCGCTGTTGAAGCTGGCAAAAAATTTGTGATTTGCTGCAGAAACTGAGTTCTCTGCATCGAATTAGTATTCGTTGCCGAATTGTGTGTTCTACGGTGAATTTGTGATTCGCTACCGAAGTTGAGTTGTCTGCAGCGAATTTGTGATTTGTTGTAGAAACTGAGTTCTCTAAAGCGAATTAGTATTCAATATCGAATTGTGTGTTCTACGACAAATTTTCAATTCACTACTGAAGGTCTGTTGTCTGCACTGACATTGTGATTTGTTGCCGAAACTAAGTTGTCTACACCAAATTTGTGATTTGCTGCCGAAGGTTAGTTATATGCAGTAAATTTGTGATTTGCTACCGAAATTGAGTTCTCTACAGCGAAATAGCATTCGCTGCAGAATTATGTGTTCTGTAGTGAATTTGTGATTCACTAACGAAGTTGTATTGTCTGCATGAAAATTTTGATTCGTTGTCGAAACTGAGTTGTCTACAGTGAATTAGCATTCGTTGCCGAATTGTGTGTACTGCAACAAGTTTTGATTCCCTGTCGAAGTTGTATGGTCTGCAGCGAATTTGTAATTTGCTGCTGAAATTGAGTTGTCTATCGAATTATGTGTTTTGAAATTGTATTGTCTATAGCAAATTTATAATTCGCTGCCGAAATTGAGTTGTTTATAAAGAGTTAACATTCGTTGCCGAATTGTTTGTTCTGTAGTGACTTTGAGATTTGTTGCTGAAGTTGAATTGTCTGCAACGACTTGGTAATTCGCTGCTGAAATTAAGTTGTTTGCAGTGAATTAACATTCGCTATTGAAAGTATGTTCTACAACAAAATTGTGATTTGCTGCCGAAGTTGTGTGAATTTATGACTCGCTGCCAGAATTGAGTTTTCTGCAGCGAATTAGCATTCGCTGCCAAAAACGTGTTGGCTTCAGCAAAGTAGCATTCGCTGCTGAAATTGTGGCGCCAACAACGAAACAATTTTCACTGTCGAATTGTGTAGGCAGCAACGAACCAGTTTTCACTGTCGAATTGTGTAGCCCGCAGTGAACCAGTTTTAACTGTTGAATTGTCCGGCATGCAGCGAGTCAGTCTTCACTGCCGATTTCTACAATAGGGCTCCCAGACTGAAATGGCTCTAATGCTTGTAACAATTTGATTGTATGATGGTGTAAATTTTGGAACACTTGAATGTGAACATATGAACTCTTGAAAGAAGTATGGCGATGAATGTGATTCAAAGATACAAATGTACTGATTTGTGACCATTGATGCCATAGGTGGTGCGGTCGGGATAGGACCATCGTCAGGACAAGGACAACACGCAGGTGGAGCAGATAGGTGACTTTCACCTTTCTTTTTCATAACGTTGAATTATGAAATACTTTATCATGAATGTTATTGTATTGTGTTAATACATATATTAGATTGTCAAATGCCTAAATGTTGACAAAAGTCGACTTGGTCTAATCTTTTACATCTATGAACCGAGTCATGAGACTAGTGTGACCCCATCAAAGGCAAACTCAAAAAACAAAGAAGCCAGGTTCTTAACCAAACAAACATTGAGGCATGAAATTGAGAAAAAAAATTAAAAAAAACAATGATGGAAAAAAATAGTAATTAAAATAATTAGGACTAAATTTGACATAAAAATCAAATGAAATTAAATATTCATGGATGGAATTCTAAAAAACAAACCCATTAAGAAAATAATTAGAAAACAACATGACAAAATTTGACGCAAAAAGTAAATGAAAATAAATGTCTAGGGGTACAATTGTAAAAAAAATCAATCAAGAAAATGATTCAAAACAAAACAAATACCAATTTAAAGAATGGGTACCAAATTTGAAAAACAAAATTCAAAAATCAAATGAGCAGTGATGAAATCAAATATAAAATTCAATTAGAAATAATCAATGTAAATACAAAAAATTGCAAATAAAAGAAGGACTCAATCCAAAGAAAAAAGTAAATTGATAAGCTAATATGACTTTTCGCATGGCCAACACGTGATTTTAGGAAGAAAAAGAAGGAAAAGAAAGAAAGAAAGAAAAAAGCCAATTCTGGTCAAACCTTGCTAAACCACCAAATATGTGCAATCCAGGGAGGAAAAGGACGTTGAGATGAATCAAATGAAGTGACGGAAGCGTCATTACAACTACCAGAGTCAGTCGCACATGCCACCCAAAGTTGACGGAGCGTTGACACGCTAACTTTTTTGTTTTTTTTATTTGTACAAAACCAAAAATGCCCCTAAGACCAATCAACAATAATAAATAAACCATGAGAAAAATACAATCAAGCCCCTAAATTCATAGATAAAAAATTGGAATGACATGGGTAATGTTGTAATTTTATTGTTCTATGAAATATGAAAATACAAAAACATCCTTGTATAGAAAGCATTGAATTATTTTATTCTAAGGTTACATTTTAAAAAGCAATTAATAAAATAATCCTATTCAATTTTAAAAGAGCTTGAGATCTGCACAGCAGGTCTCGAGTTCGAGTCAGGGCGTACACCTCTTGTAAGAGCCTGGGACAGCCGGGGTTTTACTCACTCACCTGGGCCCACAAAATGCGCTTTCCGGGGGGTGGGGTTTCCTCGAATCCAAAAAAAAATAAAATTAAAAGACTTTTATTTCATGGAAAAAAAATCACCCTATCCGGAAACAAAACCAAAGATAAATTAACTAAAAAACAATATAGGACCAATCATAATGAATAATAAACTGTTTCTTAAAGCACAACAATACCAGCGTGGGTTTTACATTTGTTAATGGAATCCATGTCTGGGTACATACGACTAGAATTTAATTCTTTTGAAATTATAGACGTCATGTAGTAGCTAGCGACAAAACTAGCCAGCTGTTAAAATAAGTTCCAGCTTCACAGGTTGTGACTCGACTGACAAAACCAGCCAGCTGCAGTTAGTGAATAGAAACGACTAGAAGTTCCAAATTTTGAGGTGAGCTTACTTTGACGCTTAGGAGAGCAGTGAGTGGCTGAAGGTCCACAACAACCAAAAAGATATCAGCACTGTCTTGTACGTTTGAATATATAATTCAACGACATAAACGAGTTCATTATAAATTATTATTATTTTAAAAAATAAAAAAAAAATATTTTTTCCACCTTATTCTCTTACGAGTAACAATCATTTACAAGCTCGTATTTTATTTTATGATATTAGAGTAAAAATTGGGGGGAGGGGGGGGACTTAATTATATATGATGCAAATCACCGGTCAGGACATCCTCACCAATACCTTGATTGCATAAACTTATATGATAAATAATTCAGTGTCATATAATTACTACTATAAAATTTCATAGTTTTACTGATAGATATCAACTACATCACTGATACAAAGAGTCCATCGGCATCTTTTTTGTTTGGTAATATCACATTCTGTCATGTTAATGATGTCAATGATGTCGGTAAAAAAATAATTGTTGATGATTTTACAATAAAAAATACATGCTAAAATAAATTCTAGTTATAACATATTGATGGATTTATTTTATTATTAATAGCGGCATATCTAATAAATATTTTTTTAGCTCCTATAAAAATAGTAACGTACAGAAAAGGTGAGTGTGATATATTGATGGATTATTTTTTATTTTTTATGAAATGATGATGTACTGTATCCATCAGTAAATTTTTGATTGTGACCACTCTCTGTATTCGTTGTGAATTTATGGCCCATCTCTGTGCAAATGTATCGGAGCATCTTTGTCACAATTGATAGAAATTCAAACCCGTTTACAGAAAAGGTTTCTAGCCTAGATGCCCTCAGCTTGATTGACAGTACGAGTGTTTTTAAAATAATTTTTAATATTAAAATATATATTAATAATATTTTTTTATTTTTCAAAAATTATTTTTGATATTAATACATTAAAATGATTTAAAATATATAAATTATATTAAATTTTAATAAAAAAATATTTAATTTTTTTAAAAACACAAGTTGAACCCGTTCTATATTCTATTCGGAGAGGAGAGGATATGCAGCTAGCCTCGAATGGCATATACAAGAGGGAAGAGGTCATATCACATCTACACATATACAAGTACGTTAATATCCTTTCAATCGGTAATATCACATTTCGTCACTATATCAGTAAAAAAACATTTATCAATGATTTTACAGATCAAAAAATAAAAGCTAAAATAAATTTCAATTAGAAACATACCAAAGAATTTATTCTGTCATTAATAATAGCATATTCAATAAATATTTTTCAGTTACCGATTAAATATCTGTTTCTAGGACAATATCTGTTTGTAAATTTATTGATGAATGCATCTCTTTCTAGGAATTTATGGCCCATCTCTGTACAAATGTATCGGAGTATTTTGTCACAAGTGATAGAAATTCAAACCCTTTATATATATATATATATATATTCAAGTACAAGTACAATTTCCTATTGTCAGGGTTTGTACAAGGTTTGCATTCCATCTTTACAGTATACGTTACAGACACTTGAATGAGTGGGCCACCCTAGATGCCTTTGAGAACTACATGAGACAATATGGGAAAGAGACAATTTATGGCCTATCAATATACAAATGTATCTCCGTGACCAATCCTCACTAACGGGTAAAGACATAAACTCATAATCAATCTCTATTTCACATGAATTGCAACACCAATGGTGGAGGTTTTTACGTGGCTGATGGTTTTTCAAAAGAAAAACTTCTAGGATTTCTTATGGAGGAAAGGCGTGATTGATGCAGCAACAACTATTAATATTTAGAATATTTAAAAATATATAAATATAAGAAGAAAAGAGAAATTCAAAAGAGAAAATTATATATTATCCCAAAAAAAATGATAAGAATTCTTTTTTCATATTTATCTCTTCTTCTTGTGTATCTATTTTAATACTATATAGTATTATTATAGAAAAGTACTATATACTATATAGAAAAGTTTCTCTTTGGCATTAATGTTCCAATCAACGCGTGGAAGGTCACCCACAGCTTATGGACATATATTTTACAATTTTATTTACCATCCACTCCATGTTGTCATGTTTATTCATTGACAACTATCAACCAATCTTTTCCCGAAACTTTTTAGTATCACACAAGTTTTCTTGCTAAGATCTTAGCCAAAATTATGTTGAATGTAATAGAAGCAAATTAAATAAAGAAAATGTAGCAAATAATAGATTAATTTATTATATCAAGATATTTTTTTAAGATTATATTTCTCTTCCAAAAATAATACAGGAGGTTACTCGATGCTTGAAGTTATTTGCCATTCAGGCTTCTAACTTATTTGCTCGCTTGCAAGAACTTTTACCAATCGATCCAGATTCCGATGAGAAGCATCACCGGTCCAAGCTGCCTCCTCTGCCTTGGTTTTCCATTCCATTGCCTTCCTTTTCATATCTTTTCCCTTCTCTCCCTCCATTAACTCCCTCACAAGTTTTTCCACTTCATCTCTTTTCACGTTGTTTTCTATCTCCATTCCGATACCCCACTTAGTACAAGCAAACCAACAGTTGATCTGTTGCTCACCGAAAAACGGCCAACAAACCATTGGGACACCGCCACAGATACTTTCCAATGTGGAGTTCCACCCCATGTGACTTAAAAACCCTCCTATGGAAGGATGCTTCAGGACTTGTTCTTGAGGACACCAGCTTACTAGCAAACTTCTATCCTTTGTTACAGATAAAAATTCAGGTGGCAACATCGCGGCTTCACCTACAATAAGATCAGGCCTTATTATCCATAAGAAAGGTTTGTTGCTGTTGGCTAGTCCCCAAGCAAATTCAATCATTTGCTGTGCAGTTATTACAGTGATGCTACCAAAATTTACATACACCACAGAGTTTGGTCCTTTTGAATCAAGCCATTCAATGCACTCTGGATGATCTTTCCAAAGATTGGAGCCAATATTTTTCAGATTACCATTTGGAATCTGATCAACAAGCAACTGGAGAGGACCAAGTGTGTAAATTGGAGGAAACATTGGGGATAAAGCATCCAAAACATCTTGTTCAAAGGAGTCAAAGGTGTTAATAATGACAGCAGAAGCTCTTGAGGTTCTGTCTATTTCTCTTATCAGGAAGTGAAGCATGAAGTCGTTTATGTCTGTAGTTCTGACAAAAGTTGGAAGATCCCTCAAACGGATATTTTTCATTCCTGGAATCCAATCTATGGATGTTTCTAAGTACCCATTTGTTAGATCGGTCGCGTCTGCAAAAAAAAAAATTACAAATGAAGATTAATTTTCATTCTTGGTAAATTATGCATGCAGGCTCTGACCTTCTGAGTCTCGGGAAAATCGTAACTTCAAAAATCGTAAGTAAAAAGAAATGTAAAACTTGATCATAAATTCATGCACCCACATTTTGAATTTTCCGTTTTAAAAAGCTGTGTACCTTTCAGAGGTATCAAGCCTCTTTCGATAAGAGAACGATACTGTGCGTAGCCCAAAACACCACAGGCGCTAGGTGTCCAAAACAGCGCTTCAGGAATTCCGAATTCTTCAGCGGCGTCAAGAGTGAAGCTCATGGAAGCATCAGAGATAATACATGTCACCTGGGGCACAATACTGGAGGAGTTGAGCTTGGCAATAAGATCACGAAATGGGGCTAAGCAAGTCGTGGAGGTGCAGTCACAAAGAGATGTGATGTCTTGAGTGGCATCAGCAGTATCTGATGGTGGAAGACCATCAGGAATGGTCATAAACTGGAAGTCTGGCAAGCCATCAAGAGAGCTGCTGCCTCTAGACTTGAGTAAGCGTCTGTGGTTATACTCTGTATTAACAAAGGTTATGTGAAAACCTTTGAAGTGGAGAAGTTTTGCTAGTTTTAGCATTGGGTTTATGTGACCCTGGGCTGGAAAAGGGATACACACGGCATGGGGTTTATCTGCCAAGTCTATGGACACCATCTCTCCGATCATACACAAGAAGATTGGATGTTGAGGAAGGGGAGAAAGACGTGCCCCTTCTTATAGATAAAAAAAAAGGGTGAGTGCCACTTTGTGGGAATATTATTATCACTTGAAAAAAAGGCCACGCAAGCCTGGTCCTGCAAAGAAAATCCTAGCCATGCATCTATTATTATTATTATTATTATTATTATTATTATCCTCTCCCAACATGTGGCTACTAAGGGTGAGAAAAAAACCGATAAATTGATTAAATCGAGAAAACTGAAAAAAAATAACTGAAAAAACCAAATCGAAACAAAACCGAGTTAACCGATTAAAAAATCACAAAAAAATTCTGGTTTCGGTTCGGTTTTGGTTTCTAAAGTCAGAAACCGATTGAACCGAACCGAACCGAACCGATTCAACCAGACCAACCCTAAAAAAAACAACTATAAATAAAATATTTTTTCTAACCCTAAACCTAAAACTTAAACTTTGCTCTCTACATTCCCTGCACATAAGAGCAGCCGCCCCCCACTCCTCTCCCCTTCTCTATACGTCTCTCCTCTCTTCTCTATGCATCCCTCCTCCTTAATTGGAGAAGGAGACTGAATTGGTGCTGCATTCCCTACACCCAAGAGCAGCCGCCGCCCTCTTCTCTATGCATCTCTCCCTTCACCCTCCCTTTCTCTCTGCATCTCTCCCCTCCCCTTCTCTATGCATCTCTCCTCTTTGATTGGAGAAGGAGACTGAGATGGTGCAACTAGGTTGGATCAGTCGCCATTGAGAACAAGTTTAAGGTTTTTTCTTTGCAAGTGTGTGGTGGTGGCTCCAAAACAAAGTGGAGGGAAGATTGGAGAGGAAAAAAAAGGGATTTTTTAAACTAATGTGTAAGGGTTTGGCCCTTCCTCTTTGATTTGTTCCTCTTTTTCAAATAATAATGTTTTGATGATTTTACATTTTAATAATAGATATCTTTTGATATTTTCTTTTTTTTTTTTTCTCTAGTCAAATGACTTCTATTCTTTCCTTTTGTTTTGTGTATCTTTTTACAAAGTTTAATTTTTGGGCAAAGATCTAACAAAAAGAAAATCGGGGTTGAATTTTTGGATATCATGCATACCCAACCAATTTAAAAAAGAACCATGCCTATTGAGAAAGCAAAGATTTCTCAGAAAATACACAAAAAACACAAATCTATAAAATTAGAAATAAAACGAAAATACAATCCCTGAAAAAATATAATTAGTGAAAAAACTAAGAAATAATTTTTGATTTACATTGGTTTGGAAGGAAAAAAATCGGACCGAACCAAACCGAACATGGTCGGTTCGAACCGGTTTTTGGTTCGGTTCGGTTCAAAAACTTGAAAAAAATTAATTTTGGTTTGATTACTTATTTTAGCCCAAAACCGGACTGAACTGAAAATACTCACCCCTAGTCACTACATAATAAGTTATCTACCTGGATAGCGATGCATATTCTTTAATTTAAATTTTTATCCTCTCACAATTGAGAAGTCAAAAACTCAAATTTTATTTTTTTAAAATCTAAAAAGTACCTCAAGAAGTCCTAGAATCCTATATAAAGAAATTTCCGAAACTAATCCATACTTTTAATTAGTTTAAAAATCATAAATCAAGTCAAGCCAAAATAGTTTTTTAACATAGACCTAATTATCTCCATTGAACTCCACTTAATTAACCCATTAAAATCAAACTCAATCTTTTTATAGATAAAATATTACTAATCAATCGCTTTCTCTCTCCTCTCTTGATGATATCCATGAACCAATATAAAATCTTAAAAGAATAGGAACCAATTAATGCAAAAATTAAAAGTTAAGGGATCAAATATAATTTTTAAAAAACCTTTTGAACAATGTAAAAAAAATGGTTTATTTATGTTAATTTTGATCTTTGATTTTTTAATTCTTGTTAACAATAACCTAAAATTTTATTTTATAAAATCGATTTTTAATTTACCATGGATATATTTTATGACATATCGGATAAATAAAAGGATGCAAATCAAAATATATCTTAACATATAAACTATATTAACATAACTTAAAAGGATGAAAATGAAAGGAAATAAAATACAATGATTGATGTAAAAAAAAAATCAGGGACATAAAGAAAAAAAAGCAACAATAAAATAGTGTTGTGAATAGTTACATGAACAAGTTATGAACCAAAACATCGATATATTGTAATTATATTATATAATTAAAATATTTTATGTTTGAATTAAGTTTTTTAAAAAGAAAAAAGTAAGAAAGTAATAATCATCATTTATGCAAGAGTTGGGGAAAATATCTAGAGAAGTGCATTAAACAAGTCTATTAGTACCAAAATGCATTTCTTGGTTTATGTCGAGCACATAAGGGACACATTTGGTTTTAGAGAGTAAATATAAAAGTATCTTTAATGTTATATAAATAAAGTTTAAATTTTTTATATCAAATAGTTTTTTTTAATATAATATCATAGCTTTAATAAAAAAAATCTAAGAATTTAAATTTCATAATCCTCAATTTTTCAAATTAAATAATAATAATAATAATAACATTAATAATGATAAGCATCTCTGCTAGTAAGTTTATGTAAGTTTGATGTTCCAAAAGATTTTACATAAAAATATAAATCAATATCTATTGTATAGTTATATTTCAAGACCGTAGATAATTTTAGCTACTTTTTTTTAATCTAAAAATAGTATTTTTTTTAATATGTATTTACTTTCAAAGAACAATAGATATCATAATAAAATTAAATTATTTTTCTTTTAAAATAAAGTAATGTATGTTGCTTTTAACCAACAGAATAATTATTTATTCTGATTTCTTTTTTATATATATAATTAAAATATAATATACTCCATGAATTTTTTAAAAAAATACACAAACATGCCAAAAATGTTAATGTTGTGGTAACTCAATTTAGAAAAACCTTTTTTTTCTTTATTGTTAATTATATTGAAATTTCTTTTTATTGAAGTAATGTGTGTAAATTGGAGGAAACATTAGGGATAAAGCTTCCAAAACATCTTGTTCGAAGGAATCGAAGGTGTTAATAATGATAGCAGAAGCTCTTGAGGTTCTGTTTATTTCTCTTATCAGGAAGTGAAGCATGAAGTCGTTCTGAAAAAACTTGGAATATCCCTTAAACAAATATTTTTCATTCCTGGAATTCAATCTATGGATACTTTTGGCATATTATATTATTTTTCCCAACCTAAATATTTTTCATTCCTAGGCCACCATTGCAACCAATCAAATTTTACATATTAAATTCCACCAATGCAGTCAATTCAATTTTCTCATATTATACTTTGTTGTTGCGTCCATTTATTTATATCCCACAATGGTGGTTAATCTTCATTTCGATCAAGTATTAAATTTAACCCTTGCAATCCATTTAATTAAAAATAATCGTTGTGGATAATTCTAATTTCTCATATTAGAATTTTCTATTTCATTCACAGTGGTTTCTATTTGAACGACCACTCATGACGCCTTAGTATCCATAACTTTGAGTCACCATCTACAAGATCAACTAAGTAATCAATGACCTCTTGGTTTTTATTTCCAGCTAACTAAGCTAACTAAATCAATAGTACTCAAGAGTTGATTATGTAATCAATAATTTCTTAGTTGCTTTCTCTTACCAACTAAATTTGCAACTCCCGTTACAAGGGCTAACTATGTAATCAATAATCTCTTAGTTAGTTGGTCCTTAAAGAGCGTGGCGTGATGGCAAAGGGCTTGAGATCTGCACAGTAAATCTCGAATTTGAGTCAGAGTGTACACCTCTTGTAAGAGCCTGGTACAGTTAAGATTTTACTCACTCACCTGGACCCATAAAATATACTTTTCAAAGGATGGGGTTTCCTTGAATTCAAAAAAACTACGATAATAATAATAATCTCTTAGTTGTTGTTCCTAGCGAACTAAGTCCTTAATCGCTATCACAAGGGTCAAATATGTATCATTATCAAGTTCAGTATTACAATTTATTTAAACTTCACACATTACTACTCCATAACGTTACAATCATTTATAAATTTATAAATGGTTATCAGCTATTGTACTTGTTTGCATATACACGCGTGTGCGCGCATTAATTACCATTGTTGCGAACAAACATAATCAAATATTGGTTTTCACTATTTTTTACACACACACACACCATTGCAAATGATTATACTTCATATATACGTTACCGCATTTGCAGTCATTTACACATTATACACAACTTTCTACCTCATAGGCATAATTCTTAAAATGAATCACAAACGCGTTTATAATAAAGCAAAGGCAAGGGAGAGGAAATCTCTTGCGTTGACCTCCTACTTGTATGCTTATAAGAAGCCGACCCCACTCTGAATGCTTCTTCTATAACTCCCCATAATAACAATAAACTCTTACTTAACTAGACAACTACTTTTTGTTGTAACAACCAATTTACTTCAACTCAAAATTTCTAACTTCTGTATAGATGAACATATCAAAACTTAACTCCAACACCTAAATAAGTCTAATCATGCAATTTCTAACATTTACATATTTAAATTTTCATTTTTTATATTCACGCCCAAAACAATCTACCCTATTATTTATAGTTCAAATCAATCAATGTAAACTATTACAACAACATAATTTAACTTAATCTTTAGTCAATATGCATTCCAACCACATCAATCTAGGATTCCATATTCCTATATTTTTTACCATCATTTCTTCACACTTTAAATCATGTTATAACCCCCAATTTCATCCTAATTACCAAAAATTGACATTCACACCTTATCAATTTATACAAATATTACCTAATCATCCCAAGTCTTTAGGTTTCTCATTTTTGTAATTATTTAACTTAAATCATACTTAGCAAATCCAAGAAAACCAATATAAATTATTCCAAATATCTTTAATGTTGTTTAAAACATTAATTTCATATATTTTCTTCATTTTCCATGCTTCTTTTCTTACTCAGTTATTCGATGACTCGTTTCCTAAATATCCTATCTTGTATAAATTCTCATTATGCTAGACATAACTCTTTCATCCTTCCAAACACTACTTCCATATAAACATCAAATTTAATACAGTTTGCCTAATCTTTCACCATTGAAATCATGTTATCAAGCATATAATTTTCTTATTCTTCCATAAGTGACAACACATCTAGGTTTATGCTTTATACCAATATTTCATAACAAATCATAGTTTAATTAAAATAATCAAAAACAACCTCTTGAATTATTTTCTCATAAATTCATAAATCGATTCCCCAACTAATTTAAACATCATTTGTGATTTTTTCCAAACATTCACAATTTAGTCCAAAATCAAGTCTTTATCAATAATTTAATAAAACAAAAATGAAGTAGAAGAAGATGATGAAGTAAAATTAAAATTTTTCCATACCTTACAATTGGAACAACAAACCCTTTTTAAAGAAAAATAGGAGGGGATGTTTTCTCAATATTATAAAAAAGTCACTAATAGTCCATATGTAAGGAGACTCCTCATAAAATTTCAACTTGATCAAATGGTTAGATTGAGAGTTGTTGTAACCTATTTTTGGGTCCCCGCACAAAAAAAAATCAATCAAAAATATAAACAAATAAGAGTAAAAAGAGGATGCCAGAGCGCCTAGAAAATGGTCAAAAATTAGTTGGGGAGGTTCAAAAATATAAAGATTGAAATTTGACAGTATATTATTGACCGGTGAGAGCCTTATTGATAAAGAAAATTTTATTTGAGGAAGAAAAGTACAAAATCTGATGTTTATGGACTCAATTAAATTTTATTGAAGGTTTAATTGAATTTATGGAGGGTTGATTACAAGAAAAAGATGTTTTTTAAGTCAATTTGGGCTTAATTGGAAGAAATTAAAGTTTTGACGTCAAATTATAATTGTTGAGAGTTGATTTGGTCAAATCGAGGGCTTAAATACATAAATATTGAAGTTTGATGGCCAATTAGGGACTTGATTGAAGAAATCGAAAACCAAAGACTAAACTGAAAAGCGCGCTAATTGAAGGAATGACTTGAAATCGGACACTTTGGCGTCAGTTTCCATTTAAATAAAATGGCGTGTTTTGGGCATAACGACGCTGTTTCATGCATATTTCAAAAAAAAAAAGGACCATTTTGAGGCGGCACTGTTTCTTCTTCCTCTTCCCCTATACATGCAGCAGGGAAGAGACTTTTTTGTTTTCTTCTCCTTGTTTCTTCCTCTCCCTCCCCACGTGCTCTGTTACAACCAAAACCGGATGCCACCCGCACCTCCTCATGATGAGAAAGCAGAGAAGTCGTGCCCTGCAAGTGCTGCCACCATTGGCCACCTCTCCTAGTGCCGTGACAGAGCAGGGGACTGTGGTGCACCCCATGTGCAGCGATGGGATGGGGCAGGGTCGATCTCGCTCCCCCTGCCCCTATAAATACTGTCCCGAAAGGTCCAAAATGGGAAGGAAAAAAAAGAAAGGAAAGGGGGGAAAAGAGAGGAAAACCGGGAAAAAAAGAGGAAGGAAAGTGAGGGAAACCGGGTGAGAGAGGCAGATAGTTTTTTAAGAGAGAAAGGGGAGGGCGAAAGGAGGGAAATAGCAGGTTTTCTGAGAGAAACAAAAAGAGGGAAGAGAAGGGACCGAAGCAGTAGAAACTAGAAAAAGCCGGGGAGATATTGACAGGGAGACCGAGAGAGAGAGGGACAGAAACGAAAAGAATAAAACAGGGAAGAACAGAGGAGGAAGAAGAAAGGAAAAAGAAAGAAAAGGAGAGGGAAAGAGGAGACAGGAGTAACAACAGAGGAGAAACCAAAACAAAACAGAGAAAAATAGAAGAAGAACAACCACAGCAGCCACCGTGCCTCCTCTCCACCGCCACAGCACACCACCTGACAGCCGCTGACTGCCACGAAGAAGCAGAGGAGAGGGCTAAGAAAAGAAGAAACAGAGGAGACAGGAGAGAAGGAAGAAAACCGCCGTCGCTGCCACTGCCGCCTTTAACCACCGCTGATGGCCACGATTGTGTCTCACCACTCCAGGTAACCTCCTCGCCGCCGCTGCCCCTAGTTTACGTGCCGAAGCCTTTCTTCCATTTGCATGCAGAACATGACTCACGTTCTGCAGCAAATGAAGCTTAATTAGCTAGTTACTGTGCACAGCACAGTAACTAGCTAATTATATTTTGGCTGGTTACCGTGCAGTAACCAGCCATTTTATTCTATCGGGCTGGAACATCAGCCCAGCCACGCCGCTGGGCTTAGTCCAGCCTTGTAGCTGGGCCAATACAGGCCCAGCCCACACAATTGGGCCAGATCCGGCCCAGTTTATTTTTTTAATGCTGGAACATCAGCTCAGCCCACGCGGCTGGGCTGAGTCCAGCCTAGCCCAGCCCAGTTCATTTTCATTTTTTTCTTTTTTTTAAAAAAAGAAAAATATATATTTTCGAAGAAATTGCGATTTCCCCGTGTATTTGTTTTACACCATTTTGATTGATATCAGTCTGTATTTTTTTAAAAAATACAAATCCGATATTAAAATACCTAATTTTCATCAAAACTTTGAAAACATATATAAAAAATATTTTTTTATGCATACGGCCGAGTCTCTCAAAGCTTAAAAAAAAATCATATTGTATTTTTATACAAAATAGAAAACTTCAAAAAATATATATTATATTTTAGCATGCATTTTGGCTTTAATAACTAGTTTATTAAAGTCATGAGAACTTGGCCAATAAAAAAAATCAAAAAATATTTTGTTTTGTTTTAACATCTGAGATTATGAATTTATACATAAAACGTATTCTAGATATTAAAAAGATAGTTCTGTTATAGACATTAGACCGATTAGGTTTTACCCCATAAGATAAAAACCTCGTTACTGAGGAGGGCTTTTCTTGAACCATAGACGGACCTACATGACAAGACCTTAGACTTTTATCAAACAATAAAACAATGCAGCTTGCCTTAGGTAGGGCTTATTTGGGGTGCTAATACCTTCCCTTTACGCAACTAGTCTCCGTATCCAATCTCTGAGACCAGTTAGGGTTCCTAGTGACCAAAATACTAGGTGGCAACTCCCTTTTCATTTTTCACCGCTAAGAGACAAAGAATTCCTTGTCTCACCAATTTTTCCAGAATAGATAGACATACCACACCTGATGATGAGGGTGGTGGGCGATCGCCCCGACACTGCACACGTGCGACAAGAGTTATGATTGATATTGTAAATTTGAACAGTAGGTAATTTTACACTAAAAACCCAAATTTAGGTATTATTTTATTTGTTAAAATTGTCAAGATCTTCAAAATAATTCATTGGGGACTTACATCCCTATTCATAATAAAAATTCTCCCCCTAAATTCCCTCTCTTTTCGGTTAAAAACTATGCGATTGTACAATATTCACGTGTAAAATCATATATTAGTTTGTTCAGAGTTTCATTCTATTTTTTAATTGTTTTCTAACTATTTTAATCACAATTCATAAAACTTTTTCTTTTAAATAACTATCTTACTTGATAAGAAAACTTACACGATTTATAATTCGGATATTGTTTCGCATACTAATTTATTCTACTCCATCCATGATCTAAATAAATTTATTGTGATTTTTCATCCTAGTATTAATAATTTATTCCTTATAATTTCTCATTTTTCAACCAAAGAATTAAGGATTGATATCCGACCATTTTGTTAGAACAACATTCAACAAGAAAGAAGGTGAATGGCAAGACCTCTCCTTAAGGTGTGATGAAAATTACTTAGGCACAAACTCTATTTTGTCATGCTGGATGTTCAAAGAATATTTTCCAAGGTTCTGACATTTCAATGAACAAGAAATCCATATCAAGTAGGTCTTTAGAAAACTTTCATTCATCAAGAGTAGGATAATCGACAAGAGAATCAATTAATGTTTCCCCCCTAATAGTTTTGTAATAGATAATGCCCATTTTGTCAATCTCCTTGGTCGTATTAGCCTTAAGATAATGTATTTGAGAGGGTCGACTTAAGAAATTAGTCGTACTGAATGTGCTTGGCTATAATTCCTTAATTTTTTTTTCATAAATGTTGTTACTCATTTTTGGACCCCACTTGATGGAGACGTTGTATATGTCTTTTGAACTGAGTGTAGGAGTTTAACTCATGTTTGCTGGAAGATTGACAAAAGTAGAGAAAGAAATATTTTTTTTTGAAACCCTGTTTGAGCTGTTTTTTGCTCTCTTTACCCTTCCCCTTTGCTGCCAAAATCATCAGGTTTTCTTAGATTGATTAGAATTCTTCATAATGCTAAATTTGTTCCTTCTTTATCTGGTCTTTAAGGATGGATAAATCCCTCAGAATTTGCACTAAAAAAATTGGTTATGCTGCCGTCGCAATTTTTTTTGTTCCAACTTAGGCTCTGATTCTGACTTGGTCTCCTACGATATATTCTGTCACTCATGACATGTTGAAAAATTGACCTACACCTTTATTGGGTCCTAGGGATCATTGTTCTTAGGGCAGACTCTCAGTCAGATTTGGATGCTCGGCATTGTCAGATCAAAAACCTTTTTGACCAACTAGATTCCTGCCAGATTCTGTTATCTAAAAAGATTTTATCTCACTTCAACTCCATCAAAGTTGTAGTCCTGGATGTGTAGATAAATTTGGGCTTTTGAATCGCTTGATTTTGATATCAGAAGCTCAAGATGTTCTCGTTTGAATATCTAACGTGAAAGTAGAGAATTTTGTTGCGAGAAGGATAATGGCCTGAGTTTTGCACTAAAAACTCTATTTCTATCATAAATTTTGTTGGTTTGTTCTTAGGTCATACTCTTAGTCATATTGGGATTCTCGGCATTGTCAGTTTCTGAATTAGATCAGGAGATCCTTTTGATCAACCAGATTATTGCCAGATTCTGTTCTCTAAAAGGATTTTATCTCACTTCGACTCCTTCATCAAAGTTGTAGTCCTGGACACGTAGATAAATTTGGGCTTTTGAATCACTTGATTTCGATATCAGAAGCTCAAGATATTCCTATTTGAATATCTAGTGTGAAAGCAGGGATTCCAGCCGTGAGAAGGATTTTTGCCCAAGTTTGCAGGGACACAATTGCAAGATGCTTAAAGATTGAAGACTAATTGCAGGCCAATTTGAAGCCCTTTTATGGGTCAAGGACCAAATGGAAAAGGTGTTAAAATAAGAGAGTTGATTAAAGATAAAACTAGAAGCAATTTTGCTGGGAGATGAAATTGAAGAACAGGAATTAGATCAGAAAAGGAAAACAATGCCTCCCCGTCTGCAATTCTTTCTTTCCTTTTTCTCTCCACAGCTAACCCGGTTATCTTCTTTTCTTTTATCTGCAAACCACGTTTTTATTGCCTCATTTTAAAGGGAGCAGCTGGTGCTTCATGGTCCCAGCTATGAAAGGAAAGAAAGGAGCCGCATCATCCTCTATACTGGAAAGAAATCATTATTGATCGAGAATCAGAATCAAAATATTTTGGTTTCCTATTTCTACTCACCCGATATTACACCCTAGAGTTAATGTAATATTTGTTTCCTAAATAAAGCCATGTATAGGCTATATAGAAGCCTCGGCTGCTGACCAAAAGGAGAGGGGGAGGACAGCGAAAGACAGACAAGAAAAATGCAAGAGAGGCAGGCAGTAAAAAAAACACAGAAAATAGAGGGAGTTTCTTTCCTTCATCCTTGCGTTGCTGTGATATCAAGAGGGCAAACAGTAGAAGAGGAGGAGAGAAAAAAAAAGAAAAAAAGAAGAAGGGAAGCAGGGCAGAAAAAGAGAGGAGAGAATAGAGGAAAAACAAGAAAAGAAAGACAAGAAGAAACGAGAGAGAGGCAGGGTAGAGAAAGCCATAAGAACAACACTGTCGAAAGCAAGGAAAACACAGAGGCAAGGGCGACAACTCCACCAGCACAACACGCCTTCATCGCCATCATCTTCGTCATCTCGAGAGAAAGCATCAGCAGAAGGAGAGAAAACAAAGATAGACCAAAACCAGCGTGGCCATCGCTTTCGCTGTCCCTAGAAGCAGCAACCATTGGCTGAGCGTAGAAGCTTCAGCACCTGTCGTTTTCGTCTGTCTCAATGCCAGCTTTCAAGAAAAGGAAAGCGGAACAGAGAAGAAGGGAAAGAGAAGAGAAGAAAACAGGGAGAAGAAAGGAGAAAGAGGCAAGTAACACACGAGAATGCCAGACGAACGCAGACAACAGGGGACTGAAAAAAACGGTATCGCCAGCAGACCAGGTAAGCTGTCTTTTATTCACAACTTTTGCATGCATTCTTAGTTGCATTTGTTACTGTTCAAGTGAAATTTAATTCACTTGAACAGTAACTAGGCAAGGCATGGGTATTTTTTTTTGTGTTTTTTTTATATTGTAAAAATAGAAATCTTGTATTTAGAATACCCGGTTTTCAACGCAATGTGACACATATACATATATATCAAAAAAATATTTTCTTGTGTGTTGCATATGGCCAATACCCTAAGATGTTTTGAATGTTCTTTTTTATATAAAAAATATTAGAAGTTTTGAAAATGTGTTTTCGCATGGATTTCTTAAACACAACAAAAATTATTTCCTTGCATTTCTGAATTTTACAACATGTTTTTAAAACTCCAAAGGGTATTGGCCAATATTTTCCAAAAAAATAAAAAAATCTTATTTTGGGGGGAATTCATATATTATTCACCGTTAATGTTTGGATAAAGAAATCCCAAAGGGATGAATATCCAAAATATTATTGGGAATAACTTGTTATTATTCACTGTTAATATTTGGATAAAGAAACCCTAAGTGGTAAATATCCAAAATATTTTTTTAGGAATAATAAGTTATCACACATCCTTGAAAGAAGCCTTGATTATAATCGAGGACATTTCAATTTTTTACTCCACGGTTTACGAGTCGTGAGAGTATGAAACACTAAGGCAAAAATAGGTTTTTAAAGTGCCTTGAATTTCCTTAAATTTTTCTCCCTCCTCCTTGTTGCTACCCAATTTTTGACCCATATTTTGATAAATTTTCAAATAAAATAATAAATAAAAAAATAATAATAAGGGTTTACATGTGGCGATAACATAAAGCATCAAGGCTAATATCAAGGAAGCAATATGTCAAGGAGATAATTACTGAATCATATATAATTATTGCAATATAAAATACCATAGATATATGATTTGATTCGTGCTGGTTATGGAAAATAATCAATGCAATATAAAATACTATATATATGGGATTTGTTGGTGATGGTTATAGAAGACAATCTCTGCAATAATTATTGCAGTATTTCCTTAAATAACACACATGTAGAGATTTTCTATATAAATGAATCAAGGCTAATATCAAGGAAGCAATATGTCAAGGAGATAATTATGAATCATATATAATTACTGCAATATAAAATACCATATATATATATATATATGATTTGATTCGTGCTTGGTTATGGAAAATAATCATACCATAGATATATGATTTGATTCGTGCTGGTTATGGAAAATAATCACTGCAATATAAAATACCATATATATAGGATTTGTTGGTGCTGGTTATAGAAAACAATCTCTGCAATAATTATTGTAATATTTCCTTGAATAGCACGTGTAGAGATTTTCTATATAAATAAACCTCCAGCCATAATAATGAGAGGGGGAAATATTGAGAATGGGGTAATTTTTTAGAAAAGAGAGAAAACACAAAGAAAAACCTAAACCTATCCTCTCTAGCAAAGAAGCCGTAGCCCTCCCCCCTTCTCATCTTTTTTAAAAAACGAAGCAGCCACCCCCCTGATTTTAAAAAGAAAACAGAGATCTCTCTCTCTGGCCGGACACTGTCCCCCCTCCCTCTCATCAACATAGACCTTTTGCCCTGCTGGTCTCCGCTCACTCTGCTCTTTTGAGGACACGGCATCCCTGAGCCGCATCCGTAAGGCTGCAAGAATGTTTCTCACCCTGGATGAGAAGAACCAACGCTGAATTTTCGAAGGTGAAGCCTTTCTCCGCAGGATGAACAGGTTTGACTCCCAGAAACACATTGATTTTTCTCTCATAAGTCCACTTGGAGGTGGCGGTCCTGGAAGAGTGAAGAGAAAGAATCAGAAGGCTACTGCCTAGTGGATGCTTGAGGCGAGAAGGCAGAAGCTCTGTCCATCAGCTTGCACATCATCTTCTACATTTAAAACATGCCATATCAGCAGGTATGAGCCTCAGTTTTTTTTTCTTCTTTGCCGTATGTATATTTGGGGTTTGTTGTTCGTTCTTTTCAAGAACTTGTTTATGTTTTCTTTAAAACGAGGTAGCTGCCATTTATTTCTTTAGTCTTAGTCTTTAACATACGGGGAATAGAGCATGCTGCCCAGGTTCTTCTCCTTTCGCATGAAATTAGTATGGCTGCACTGCATCAGTTTTTTTTAGCTCAAACTTTGGTGTCAGAACCTTGGCCCCCTTTGCGCATACAGAAGTATTCATTTTCCAGTTATAGCATTTTAAGTTAGTTGGCTTTTGAATGGGTTTTTATGAGTTGTTTTAAGTTTTTTTGTAAATCTTATAATATATATGATGGCTTGCTATTTTTTTTTTATCGTAATGTTTGCGTTAAATTGCGATGCTTGTGATTTGGACCGAATACAAAAAATGTTTTTTTGTGTGTTGCATACGGCCAATACTCTAACATGTTTTGAACGCTCTTTTTATATAAAAAATATTGGAAGTTTCGAAAATGTGTTTTCGCATGGATTTCTTAAACACAACAAAAAATTATTTTCTTGCATTTCTGGATTTTACAACATGTTTGTAAAACTCCAAAGGGTATTGGCCAATATTCCAAAAAATATAAAAATCTTATTTTTGGGGGGAATTAATCTATTATTCACCGTTAATGTTTGGATAAAGAAACCCCAAAGGGATGAATATCCAAAATATTATTGGGAATAACTTGTTATTATTCACCGTTAATGTTTGGATAAAGAAACCCCAAAGGGATGAATATCCAAAATATTATTGGGAATAACTTGTTATTATTCACCGTTAATGTTTGGATAAAGAAACCCCAAATGGATGAATATCCAAAATATTATTGGGAATAATTTGTTATTATTCGCTGTTAATGTTTGGATAAAGAAACCCAAAGTGGTTAATATCCAAAATATTTTTCTAGGAATAATAAGTCATTACACATCCTTGAAAGAAGCCTTGATTGTAATCGAGGACATTTCAATTTTTTTTACTCCGCGGTTTACGAGCCGTAAGAGTATGAAATACTAAGGGAAAAATGAGCTTTTAAAGCACATGGAATCTCCTTGGATTTCTATCTTAATAAATTTAGTTTGAATCAAACCTAGGAAAATTGATGGGATTAGAAAACACCAACACCATAGCAATTATAAGACAAACCAAATTAACACCAAGCAGCTTACCTTAGGTAGGGCGTACTAGGGGTGCTAATACCTTCCCTTTACGCAACCAGTCCCTTGCCTTAGAATCTCTGAAAGACCAGTTAAGTTTCCTAGTGACCATAATACTAGGTGGCGACTCCCTTTATCCACAATAAACAAACAAAGATCCCGAAATCAATCGATGGTCGCCGCGATGCCGCGCTCCGCTCGCGAGGGTGCGACAGGATGGCGACTCCATTGGGGACCCTAGGACTAGGCTTGGTAATTTGTTTGTTTATGCTATGTTGGTTTTTGTTTTTTTAGATGAATGATACTTTGTTTAAAAGCTTTAGCATGCATCTTTACATTCTGTCATACATGATATAGTCATTCATCACTTTATGATTATTATCTTTTTGAGGGCACACACATTAAACTTTAAGTTAAGTGGGGAACTAGCAGCTTGCCTTATGACTTGAGTCAAGGTTTAAGTTTGTGTAAACCCCAACTCTTTGCTGAGTGTTTAGACTGATAGTGATTGGTACATGTGCCATCCCACTATCTGCTGAACCCCCATATTGCCTTTACGAGGGCGATCACTGGGACAACAAGAGACCCTTCTTTAGAGACCAAGTAGTAAACCTACACAATGTCTCACATAAAGGAAATAGAACCTATCCTTAGGATGTATGCTCCATAATATCTTTTTACATCCAAACAAGCCTAAGCTCAAAGCATTTTGAATCTCAAGACCTTCATTCAAAAGCTAGCAAAGGGAGAGATGTTCCAGAATTGGGAGACCCAAGAAGCTCTATTGGTGTTCAAAATTTAATCAACAATGCTTGTTTGATCATGATATTGTGTTGTTTGCCTTTTTCACCTTTTTAAATCGAGTTTTCAAATGTCAATTGGATTTTATCCTCTTTTTTTAGCTAAACTTTTCCTTTTAATGAGATCATGCATTTTCAAAAGTTCATCTTTATGTTTTTACTATGCATTTACACATCACTTTCCGCTCGTAAAAACCCTGAAAGCGGATCTTCCATAACAAACACCTGCACTTTACACTGAGAATGAATGGCCGAACTTTAAAGAATACATATTAGTTGTAGAAGAAGAAGAATGAGAGGGAAATAACATTAGGGGATTCATAAAAATTAATAAGAACAACATGAACAAGCTTGGAAACCCGCTAAAGAGGAATTTGAAACCATAGATGTTGGCGATGAAAAAATCAAGAGAGAGTTAAAGATAGGGACTTTGATCACCCCTAAAGAAAGAGAAGAGTTGATTGCATTACTCCAAGATTATGTAGTTTTTTTTTCCCTGGTCCTACAAGGTTATGCCTGGTTTGTATAGGGTACCACTAGTAGAAGGATGCAAATCGGTTAAGCAAAGGTTGAGAAGGACCAATCTAAATGTCTTGATCAAGGTAAAGATATAAATTGAAAAGCAGTGGAATGCTGGTTTTCTAGAAATAGTCAAGTATCCGTAATGTGTGTCCAACATAGGAGGAGTACCCGAAGAGGAAGATAAAATTAGAGTTTGTGTGGACTTTAGGGACTTAAACCGGACTAGCCCTAAAAAACATTTTTTCTCTATCACACCTAGATATGTTGTTTGACAATGCATCATGTAGCTACACATATTCCTTTATGGATGGATTTTCTGGCTACAATAAGATAAAAATGACGCAAGAGGATAAGGAGAAGAAACCTTTGTAACACTGTGGGGAACCTTTTGCTACAAAGTCATGCCATTTGGGTTAAAGAATGTCGGGGCCACCTACCCAAGGGCCATGGTGGCTCTATTTCACGACATGATGCAAAAAGAGATTTAAGTATACATGGATGACATGATTGCTAAATCTAGAGAGGGAGAGAATCCTTCCAAATATTGAAGGAATTATTTGAAAGACTAAGTACAAGTTGAGGCTTAACCATGTAAGGTGTTCATTCGGGGTGAAATCTATGAAGTTGTTGGGATTTATGATGAGTGATAAAGGAATAGAAGTGCACCCTAGTTAAGTAAAGGTTATTCAATCTATGCCAACTCCTAAGACTGAGAAGGATGTAAGAGGGTTCTTAGGAAAACTGAATCACATTACCCGATTTATATCCCAATTAACCACAACTTGTGACTCAATCTTTGATTGTTAAGGAAGAAGAATCTCGGAATTTGGAATAAGAGTGTGAAGAAGCTTTCGAGAAAATCAAGTAATACCTACTGAATCCACCCCTATCTATCAAGCCGAATTGCAAAATGGCAAGTTCTACTGGCTAAGTACGACATAGTATATATGACAAGGAAAGCCATGAAAGGGAGTGTTATTACAAATCACCTGGCCGACCAGGCTATGGAAGATTATGAACCGTTAAAATTTGATTTTCCTAATGAAGATGTGCTTTCAATCGAGGAAGGGAAATCAGATTGGTAGATTATGTACTTTAATGGTGTTGTGGTAACGGAGTGGGGGCAGTGCTAATCTCTCCTAATAAGAAATAGTATCCGGTTTCAGTTTAAGTCGCGGTTTGGGTGCAATAACAACATAGGAGTATGAAGCTTGCATTCTCGTTTTAGAGGTGGCATTGGAGCTGAATATTAGAAAGATAGATGTGTATGGAGACTCAATTTTGATTATTTGCCAACTGAAAGGAAAAGGGCAAGCCAAGGATGAGAAGTTGAGACCTTATCAAGAATACCTGTCTAAATTGGCTAGAGAATTTGAGGAAATAAAGTTCACCCATTTAGGAATGGAAAGAAAACATTTTGTTGATGCTTTGGTCACATTAGCTTTTATGGCTAGAATAGACTTTGGGCACAAGGTACAACCGGTACACATTGATACCAGAAATAACCCAGCTCATTGTTGCTCAGTTGAAAGAGAAATAGATGAAAACCCTTGGTACTATGATATTAAAAATTTCATCCAAAACCAGACATATTTCATGGGGGCATCCAAAATCAACAAGAAGACTTTGAGGAGGTTGGCAATGGATTTCTATCTTGATAGGGAAATTTTGTATAAGAAATCATCTAACAGAACTTTGTTGAGATGTTTGGATGATTTGGAGGCAAAAAGTGGCGAAGAAATTTGATTTGTCGATATGGTCAACTAGAAAAGATTATAACTAATAATGACCAGAACTTCAATGCCAAGATGATAATAGAACTCTGCGCTAAATGGAAAATCAAGCATTCCAATTCCTCGCCATACAGGCCAAAGATGAATGGTGTGGTAGAAACTGCTAACGAAAATGTCAAGGAGATTATTTAGAAGATGGTAGTCACCTACAAGGATTGACATGAGATGTTGCCATTTGCCCTTCATGCGTACCGCACCGCAATCCGAACTTCAACAGGAGCCACACCGTACACTTTGGTATATGGAATGGAGGCGGTGATGCCTTTAGAAGTGGAAACCCCCTCATTAAGAGTATTGGTAGACTTTGAGTTTAGAAGAGGTGGGATGGGTAAAAGTTAGATATGAATAGTTGAATCTGATCAGTAAAAAGAGGATAACTGCAATCTATCATCATCACGGATGACCAAATCATATGATAAGAAGGTCCGACCTCGAGGATTCCATGAAGGAGATTTTGTACTGAAGAAAATATAGCCTTTACCAGGAGAAGATCAGAGTAAATGGATGCCAAACAATAAGGGCCTTTACGTGGTAAAGAAAGCGTTCTCGGGAGGAGCTTTATTGTTATCTAGAATGGATTGAGAAGATCTAGTTAGACATGTGAATGCTGACTCTATAAAGAAATACTATGCTTCCGGATCCATAAAATAAAGTTCGGCCATGAATTCTCTCTGTAAATAACCTTTTCTTCATAAAGCGCATGATCTCATAGCATTCAAAATCTTTTACTTAAAAAAAACTGTTTTGACACATGACTAAGAAGATGACTCCATCTATTCTCAAAATTGGAGGGATCCCAAACCAAATTTAAACCTGATAGGTATTGCACACCACACTGGGGGCAAAAAGTGCACGTAGGGGTCTATAGTGAACCAAAGCCCAAAGTGGTATCATCATAGAACTTCTGAAACACCTTTTATGAGAGTTACTTAAAACAAAATATGATGATTGCATTGAAAGTTTTAGTTTTCATGAATAAAACCAATTTTTTTGAGTTTTCCTTTTAAAAATAATTTCTCAAAAAAATGGAAAAGACAATTAAAACATCGGTAAAAGTATAACACAAAGCAACATTCAATGGAGCAAGAAAGGGCCCCATGAGGAACTGGAGATCTCTTCATCAAGCATGAAAAGGATAGGAAATATAGTGTGTGGAGCATATTCCAGTTCAAGAGGATAGGTCGAACAAACAAATGGAAACAGGAGCTCGAAGAAGTCCACAACGGAAATGAGGGACCTATATTTCCGAAAATAGGTCAACGGAACTACGGAAAAGGATAGTAATTGTGAAGCGGCACTGCTTCATTCCTCGAGGTAAGATGATTTCTTTTGAAGTTCAAAACGGGCAGGTCACCCGATATTGAGACCATTTTTTTTGAAAAAAAAACAACGTGAGTTTTTCTAAAATTTTTGAAATAGGAAGGTCATCCGATTTTGAGACCATTCCCTAGCAAAAGCGTGGAGTTTTTTTTAAAAATAAAAATAAAAAATAAAACGGGCAGGTCTCCAGATATTGAGACCCCTTTCTAAAATCCTTTTCTCTTACATCTGGGTAGGTCACCCATCATAATGAGACCATCATTTTCCACTTGGGTAGGTCACCCATCACAATGAGACCATTTTTTCTGGGTAGGTCACCCATTAGAATGAGACCATTCTCCATCTTTTTTTTACCTGGGTAGGTCACCCATTATAATGAGGCCATTCTTCCCCCTGGGTAGGTCACCCATAAGAATGAGACCACTCTTCCCCTTTTCCACTTGGGTAGGTCACCCATCACAATGAGACCATTTTCTGGGTAGGTCACCCATTAGAATGAGACCATTCTCCATCTTTTTTTTACCTGGGTAGGTCACCCATTATAATAAGGTCATTCTTCCCCCTGGGTAGGTCACCCATAAAAATGAGACCACTCTTCCCCCTTTCCACTTGGGTAGGTCACCCATCATAATGAGAACATTTTTTGGGTAGGTCACCCATTAGAATGAGACCATTCTCCATCTTTTTTTTTTACCTGGGTAGGTCACCCATTATAATGAGGCCATTCTTCCCCCTGGGTAGGTCACCCATAAGAATGAGACCACTCTTCCTCTTTTCCACCTGGGTAGGTCACCCATCACAATGAGACCATTTTTTGGGTAGGTCACCCATTAGAATGAGACCATTCTCCATTTTTTTTTACCTGGGTAGGTCACCCATTATAATGAGGCCATTCTTCCCCTGGGTAGGTCACCCATAAGAATGAGACCACTCTTCCCTTCTCTCCACTTGGGTAGGTCACCCATCACAATGAGACCATCTTGCATTTGGGTAGGTCACCCGTTAAAATGAGACCATCTTGTATTTGGGTAGGTCACCTGTCATAATAAGATCATCTTTCGGTTGGGTAGGTCACCCGTCATAATAAGACCACACACACATTTTTGTATTGGTTTTGGTTAAAGGAGATCGCCAGATGGGATCTCAGGTTAACCCAACCACACACAGAGTTTAGCTTTGGTTAAAGGGAATCACCAGATGGGATTTCAGGTTGACCGAGCTACACACCGACTTTACTTCGGGGTAAAGGAGATCGCCAAATGGGATCTTAGGTTAACCCCCTCAAAAGGGTAGGTCGCCCGTGAAAATAGACCAGCGTGAGTATGTGGGCAGGTCGCCCCTGAAAATAGACCAGGTTAGAGTGTGCGTGGGCAAGTCGCCCATAAAAATAGACCAATTTTCTTTTTTTAAAAAAAGGGGGCAGGTCACCCATGATAACGAGACCATTTTCTTTTAAAAAGTGAAGTCCTTGGATGAGTGGATCACTCAGCAAGCAAGGAAGATTTTTTTTCTTTCTTTACAAAGCTTACTATGCAAAACATTGAGGAATTTTGCTTCGTAAGCATTGTAAAGAGGGGGCATCTGTTGCTACCTAATTTTTGACCCATATTTTGATAAATTTTCAAATAAAATAATAAATAAAAAAATAATAATAAGGGTTTACATGTGGCGATAACATAAAGCATCAAGGCTAATATCAAGGAAGCAATATGTCAAGGAGATAATTACTGAATCATATATAATTATTGCAATATAAAATACCATAGATATATGATTTGATTCGTGCTGGTTATGGAAAATAATCAATGCAATATAAAATACTATATATATGGGATTTGTTGGTGATGGTTATAGAAGACAATCTCTGCAATAATTATTGCAGTATTTCCTTAAATAACACACATGTAGAGATTTTCTATATAAATGAATCAAGGCTAATATCAAGGAAGCAATATGTCAAGGAGATAATTATGAATCATATATAATTACTGCAATATAAAATACCATATATATATATATATATATATATATGATTTGATTCGTGCTTGGTTATGGAAAATAATCATACCATAGATATATGATTTGATTCGTGCTGGTTATGGAAAATAATCACTGCAATATAAAATACCATATATATAGGATTTGTTGGTGCTGGTTATAGAAAACAATCTCTGCAATAATTATTGTAATATTTCCTTGAATAGCACGTGTAGAGATTTTCTATATAAATAAACCTCCAGCCATAATAATGAGAGGGGGAAATATTGAGAATGGGGTAATTTTTTAGAAAAGAGAGAAAACACAAAGAAAAACCTAAACCTATCCTCTCTAGCAAAGAAGCCGTAGCCCTCCCCCCTTCTCATCTTTTTTAAAAAACGAAGCAGCCACCCCCCTGATTTTAAAAAGAAAACAGAGATCTCTCTCTCTGGCCGGACACTGTCCCCCCTCCCTCTCATCAACATAGACCTTTTGCCCTGCTGGTCTCCGCTCACTCTGCTCTTTTGAGGACACGGCGTCCCTGAGCCGCATCCGTAAGGCTGCAAGAATGTTTCTCACCCTGGATGAGAAGAACCAACGCTGAATTTTCGAAGGTGAAGCCTTTCTCCGCAGGATGAACAGGTTTGACTCCCAGAAACACATTGATTTTTCTCTCATAAGTCCACTTGGAGGTGGCGGTCCTGGAAGAGTGAAGAGAAAGAATCAGAAGGCTACTGCCTAGTGGATGCTTGAGGCGAGAAGGCAGAAGCTCTGTCCATCAGCTTGCACATCATCTTCTACATTTAAAACATGCCATATCAGCAGGTATGAGCCTCAGTTTTTTTTTCTTCTTTGCCGTATGTATATTTGGGGTTTGTTGTTCGTTCTTTTCAAGAACTTGTTTATGTTTTCTTTAAAACGAGGTAGCTGCCATTTATTTCTTTAGTCTTAGTCTTTAACATACGGGGAATAGAGCATGCTGCCCAGGTTCTTCTCCTTTCGCATGAAATTAGTATGGCTGCACTGCATCAGTTTTTTTTAGCTCAAACTTTGGTGTCAGAACCTTGGCCCCCTTTGCGCATACAGAAGTATTCATTTTCCAGTTATAGCATTTTAAGTTAGTTGGCTTTTGAATGGGTTTTTATGAGTTGTTTTAAGTTTTTTTGTAAATCTTATAATATATATGATGGCTTGCTATTTTTTTTTTATCGTAATGTTTGCGTTAAATTGCGATGCTTGTGATTTGGACCGAATACAAAAAATGTTTTTTTGTGTGTTGCATACGGCCAATACTCTAACATGTTTTGAACGCTCTTTTTATATAAAAAATATTGGAAGTTTCGAAAATGTGTTTTCGCATGGATTTCTTAAACACAACAAAAAATTATTTTCTTGCATTTCTGGATTTTACAACATGTTTGTAAAACTCCAAAGGGTATTGGCCAATATTCCAAAAAATATAAAAATCTTATTTTTGGGGGGAATTAATCTATTATTCACCGTTAATGTTTGGATAAAGAAACCCCAAAGGGATGAATATCCAAAATATTATTGGGAATAACTTGTTATTATTCACCGTTAATGTTTGGATAAAGAAACCCCAAAGGGATGAATATCCAAAATATTATTGGGAATAACTTGTTATTATTCACCGTTAATGTTTGGATAAAGAAACCCCAAAGGGATGAATATCCAAAATATTATTGGGAATAACTTGTTATTATTCACCGTTAATGTTTGGATAAAGAAACCCCAAATGGATGAATATCCAAAATATTATTGGGAATAATTTGTTATTATTCGCTGTTAATGTTTGGATAAAGAAACCCAAAGTGGTTAATATCCAAAATATTTTTCTAGGAATAATAAGTCATTACACATCCTTGAAAGAAGCCTTGATTGTAATCGAGGACATTTCAATTTTTTTTACTCCGCGGTTTACGAGCCGTAAGAGTATGAAATACTAAGGGAAAAATGAGCTTTTAAAGCACATGGAATCTCCTTGGATTTCTATCTTAATAAATTTAGTTTCAATCAAACCTAGGAAAATTGATGGGATTAGAAAACACCAACACCATAGCAATTATAAGACAAACCAAATTAACACCAAGCAGCTTACCTTAGGTAGGGCGTACTAGGGGTGCTAATACCTTCCCTTTACGCAACCAGTCCCTTGCCTTAGAATCTCTGAAAGACCAGTTAGGTTTCCTAGTGACCATAATACTAGGTGGCGACTCCCTTTATCCACAATAAACAAACAAAGATCCCGAAATCAATCGATGGTCGCCGCGATGCCGCGCTCCGCTCACGACGGTGCGACACTCCTTGCGATTTACGAGTCGCAAACTCTTGAAATACTAAGGGAAAATGAGCTTTTAAAGCACATGGAATCTCTTTGGATTTTCTATCTTAATAAATTTAGTTTGAATCAAAACTAGGAAAACTGATGGGATTAGAAAACACCAACACCATAGCAATTATAAAGCAAACCAAACACCAAGCAGCTTACCTTAGGTCGGGCGTACTAGGGGTGCTAATACCTTCCCTTTACGCAACCAGTCCCTTGCCTTAAAATCTTTGAAAGACCAGTTAGGGTTCCTAGTGACCATAATACTAGAAGGCGACTCCCTTATTCACAAAAACAAAAGGACCCCAAAATCAATCGAGGATCGCCGCTCCGCCGCGAGGGTGTGACAATAAACTTTAACGCTAGACACGTCTTCTCTATTAGAGAATAATTTTATTCGACTCTATTTAAAGTCTTACTAAGGTAATAGAGAGCGCTTTCTTAACCTTCATTATTTTTTTTTATGCTAGCAATACTCCCAAATAACACATTTAAGTCGCAATATATTAGATAAATAAACATTATGATGTTGGTGCTTGTAGGAGAGGTGAATTGTAAACCCCGGGAAAAATAATAAATAAATAAAAGTGAAGAAATCATACATATGATTAAATAAAAACAGAAATTCAGAAATTTTTGAATATAAATTTCTGGGTGAAATAATTCGAGACATTATAATAAACCCGGTACTGTTGAGGGTTGGATTTAATTGAAGAGAATAATACACTTAAAGGAAAAGGGGGGGGGGGTCTAAATGCAAATAAGGGAAAATATAGAGTATAAATATTCTCTCCTCGCCAAGACAATCTGTAGGAACCATAAGGAGAGAAAATAAGGAGTTTTATACCCATTCTCGAGAAATCAAGAGAGAAACACTAAAATTTCAAGAACCCATCCAAGATTAAGAGCTTAAAGATGGGATAAACACTTGAGAGCAAAAGATTACCATGAAATTGAACACGAAGAAAAGACAGGAGGGAAATTGAGCAAGAAGAAAAGAAAGGAGGGAGTTGAAAATCTTCAACTGGTTGAAGATCAAAATCTTAATTTGTACCGGGTAAGGTATTCTAAACATGATCTTAAAAAAATTCATTTTTAAATTCGATGAAGAATTGATGCCTTGATATTGAATCATAGGCTAGGGTTCTTAGACTTAAATTGGGGAAAAAATACTTATTGTTGAGATTAAGTTAATTCATGTGTGTGGTATGTAGTTTATGAAAGTATTGTGTGAAGGGGAGGGGGAGACAACTCTGGACAGACTTGTCTCCTAACTTTCGATGAGATTTCAGGTAGGAGGATGAGGGGATTAGGATCAGGTTCCCCATAGAAATTATAGATTTGAATGTTAGCTAACCAAGGAAACTGGTCTTGCTCAATTTAGAAATGTAGAACTCCAGTTATGGGTTACCAACTGAGATTGAGTCGTGACTGATTATGTAGGGCAATAGGACTAATTAGTAAATGAAGGATTTTGACTATCTTGGAGGCAAAACTAGGTTCTCCTCCCTCAGAGAACTAGTAGTCTCGTGTCTTAGCTTTCTAACGAGATCAATCTCAGTTAAAATAGAGTTTTAGAACTTCAAATATAGTTAAAAATCTGATGAGTGTTCAAACAGTAATAGTTGAAAATTGGACAGTAATAGTTGGAAATTGGACAGTAACAGTTCAAAGTCAAACAATAACAGTTCAAAGTCAAACAGTAATGGTTAGAAAAGTCAAACAGTAACAGTTGGAAAAGTCAGACACTAACGGTTGGAAAAGTCAAACAGTAACAGTTGGAAAAGTCAGACAGTAATGGTTGGAAAAGTCAAACAGTAACAGTTCAAAGTCAGACAGTAACAATTGGAAATTGGACAGTAACAGTTCAAAGTTAGACAGTAATAATAGACTTTCATGTGAAAACTATAAATAAGAATATAAAAGAATTGAGTCATACGAACACTTGTATATTGAGATATTAATTCTGAAAATATACATGATATATGTATGTATGTTATTATGAGGAAATGAACATGCATAGAAAGTAACATATGAGTAATGGATGAATATGAATTCTTTATAATATCAGCTTGAAAGAATCATAACAAAAAAAAAAACTTCCTTGTGATTCAGGAGGAGCAACCAGGATTGGATCTTCTGTTAGGGGAGGTCACGAGACAGGCGAAACAGGTGCGTGATTTTCCCTCCTATTTACACTTATACAATTTAGAATCCTTCTGGTGAATGCAATAATAATAAATATTGTGTTCAATGTAAATAAAGCCTAGTGTATTTACAAGATTAGCTTCAGCTAATGGCATCTATGATAGGATTGCCGGGAAACGATTGACATGATTAGCTTCGGCTAATGGCATCCGTGATAGGATTGTCGGGATATGATTCACACGATTAGCTATGGCTAATGGCATCCGTGATAGGATTGTCGGGAAATGAATTACAGGATTAAACCTTACAAGGTCACCCAGTTTATGCAAGTAAATAAGATTATTCAATGAGAATATACAAATGAGTGTTAATTGGGTTTAAAAGATTTACAAGAAAAATATAAGTTCTTTGTTAGAATTCTCATGGATTTGATAGAAAGTTAATACTTCATTCGTATTCATTACATGAGCATACATATATTCTTTATCAACATAATGGTATGTTTATTTATGTAACAGGTCCATCAAACATTCATTACATGAGCATTACATGATATGATGTGTTGGACTATGTTCATATTGAACTTACTTGGATATATATATATATATATATATATATATATATATATATATATATTGTGTGGATTGTATGAGGTGGTTTGATATAAGGTCCGGAATTAAGGGACCTTGTGATGATGGGTTGATTAAGTAAACTGATAATAGTCGCTAACTTAGGATGTCCTAAATGCAAATGAAACTCTGCCGATTTTTGGAAAAAAAAATTACCCTCAAATAAAGAGGATATGTTGGAATCTTTTAACATTGATTGAGTCGTACAGTTGGACTATTACAGTTGGTATCAGATCCCTGGTATAGGTTCTGGGAAGAAATAAAAAAAAAAAGTTGTTAATGTTCATTAATTTATTCCAGGATGGTACGTACCCGTCAAGAGATTAGAACAGATCTATCCTCTGCAGGGAGGGGGAATAGAAATATAGACTTTTTCGAGGGGCAAGAAGAGAGCCCTTTGGAAGATACTGCTTCACATGCACCAGTAGTATCGACTCAAGCAAGGCATGAAGAATCATCGGGGCCTCAAATTAGACAGGCACCAAGGCAAACTGGGGATGTTCGGCCGGCCATGTCAGCCCCGCGGGAACGAGTAGAGGAGCCCCCTCATGCTACACATGCAGGGCCATCTGTTTCTTATGTTGATTCGATGCTCTTGGCCCAGCTAGTCAAAGCAGTAATGGAAGGTATGGCTAATGCTGCCACTCCTATGCCAGCACCCCCACCTACACCCATCATACCAACCATTTCAGAAGCAGTTACAGCTACTAATGGCATGGTACAACTAGTTCTTTTGGTGAAAAGTATGAGAGAAATGGGTTGTGAACCCTACTTAGGTGAACAGAATGCTGAAGTGGCGGGAAGGTGGATTAGAAAGGTGGAGAAAATCATGATTCAAATTAAGATACCACATGACCTGCAGGTAGATTATGCTACTCAATTACTATTAGATGGTGCTATGACTTGGTGGGAGACAGTTCAGTTGAGGAAGGCTACAGAAACCCTATCCTAGGATGACTTTAAGATAGAGTTTGAGAATCAATATTACTCCAAGTATCATCGAAAGATGAAGGAACAGGAATTCCTAGCTTTGAGACAGGAGGGAATGTCAGTACTCGAGTATGAGAGACGATTTCATGACCTCTCATTATTCGCACCACATTATGTCCCATCAGAACAACACATGATAGAAAAGTTAAGGGATGGCTTCAGACAAGAATTGAAGTAGGGGTTGATTGCTTTGCAATTCAAGATAGTAAGGGAATTGATTGAAGCAGCACAGGCCTTGGAGGCTTGTATGGAAGAAGGCCAACAGAGTCATGGGGGTGTAGGAAAACGAAAGGATATGGAAGTTTTAGGCAGGCCAAGAAAGGTAGAGGCGAACAGTTCCTTCAATTCAAGAAGAAAGGGGGGACGTCAACTAGCTTCCAACAGGATATTGGTGGGAGGTCGAGAAGTGGTCAGACCCGCTCCAGGGCTACAGCTGCAAGGGGGCATAATGATCAGAAGGAAATTGGCTACCCTCGATGTGCTTAGTGTGAACAAAGACACCCTGGGAGTTGTATGGTTTCTCCTGGACAATGCTATATATGTTGAGGAGAAGGTCATAAGTGGAAAACCTGTCAGTACTTGGGAAGAGGATGTCATCACTATGGTGAGAAGGGTCACTTTAAAAGGGAATGCCCCCAGTTAAACACTGAACAACCTCAGAGACATAGACAGCAAAGTCAGAGTCATCAGCAGTCTATCACAGTAAACAGACTGGGAAGGTCAACTCAGTCAGGAGCTAACTCAAATAGGGGACGACCTAGAGTGCAAAATGAAAGGGATCAAGGAAGGGTTTTCCATATGACCTAGGAGGATGTCAGAGCAGCATCAGATGTGGTGGCAGGTATGCTGCAAATGAATGACTATCAAATGCATGTTTTGTTTGATTCTGGTGCCACTCACTCCTTTATAGCAAATAAAAATGTAACCAAATTGAGTAAGGAAACAAAAAGGGTAGAAAAAGGATTTATTATTGGGACACCTTTGGGTGAAACTGTGGAAACAAATGTTGTATTTGAAGGGGTGGGAATTAACATTAATGGGTGTGAACTAAAAGCAGATTTAATACCCTTAGAATTAAGTGATTTTGATATAATTCTAGGTATGAATTGGTTGGGCAAAAATAAGGCTCGTCTAGACTGCTTTACAAAAACAGTAACCTTTCAAGGGGCTAAGGGTGAAACAATGGTCTTTAAAGGGGAGAGAACTTACAACTTTCCAAATATGATCTTGGGTATGGTTGCGAGAAAACTACTAAAGAAAGGTTGTACAACATACCTTGCCTATGTGATAAATTCAGAAAAGGGTAAAATAGGACTGTCCGACATTCCAATTGTGAGGGAATTTCCGAACGTATTTCCGGAAGAATTGCCAGGACTACCCCCAGAAAGAGAAGTTGAAGTCACCATAGATACATTGCCTGGGGTGTCTCCTATAGCCCAACCACCGTATAGAATGGCCCCAAAAGAATTGGATGAGTTGAAAATTCAATTGCAGGAGCTTTTAGACAAAAGGTTCATACGACCAAGCAACTCACCTTGGGGGGCACCTGTATTATTTGTGAAGAAGAAGGATGGAACATTGAGACTTTGCATAGATTACCGTCAACTGAATAAAGTGACGGTAAGAAACAGATATCCACTTCCGCGGATAGATGATTTGTTCGATCAGTTGAAGGGTGCCAAAGTATTCTCAAAGATTGATTTAAGATCATGATACTACCAAATGCGAATCAAGGGGCAAGATGTGCCGAAAACTGCCTTCAGAACTCGCTACAGACACTTTGAGTTCTTAATGCTACCCTTTGGATTAACTAATGCTCCAGCACTTTTTATGGATTTAATGAACCGAGTATTCCAACCATACCTTGATAAGTTTGTTGTCGTATTCATCGATGACATCTTGGTTTGCTCCAAATCCTATGAGGTGCATGAACAACACCTGAGACGAACACTACAGACTCTGAGGAGCCGCCAGTTGTATGCCAAGTTGGATAAATGTGACTTCTAGTTAAAAGAAGTTACCTTTTTGGGGCATGTAGTGTCTTCAAAAGGCATTTTTGTGGACCCTCAGAAGGTGGAAGCAATTTTGAGATGAGAAAGGCCTACTATGGTAACTGAAATTCGTAGTTTTCTCGGATTGGCAGGGTATTATATAAGATTTATCAAAGGGTTTTCAACAATAGCAACTCCATTAACACGACTCACCAGGAAGAACATAAGATGGGAGTGGTCAAAGGAGTGCGAGGAGAGCTTTCAAGAATTGAAGAAAAGGCTTACTACTACCCCCGTACTAATCCTTCCATCTAGAACAGAAGGCTTTGTAGTCTACAGTGATGCCTCAAGAAAAGGACTGGGTTGTGTTCTAATGCAGCATGGAAAGATAGTTGCCTATGCATCGAGACAACTGAAGACTCATGAAGTCAACTATCCAGTTCACGACTTAGAATTGGCAGCAATAGTTTTTGCTTTACGAGTATAGAGGCACTACTTATACGGATCCTAGGTCCAAATTTTCACGGATTATAAAAGCCTTAAATATCTGATGTCACAGAAGGAGTTAAATATGCGACAACGGAGATGGGTAGAATTAATTAAAGACTACGACTGTATTATAGATTATCATCCAGGAAAAGGGAATGTCGTCGCGAATGCTCTCAGCCGTAAAGACAAAGTGATTAGGAGTGGACCAACGACTTGGAATGAGGAAACCATGATTGAGCTAAGGAGATTGGGGGCAATATTAGGTGTGAGTCCAGAAGGATCCTTAATGGCTCAACTAAGGGTGAAGTCAGGATATCAAAAATAAATATTAGAGGCACAACAGCATGATGATGAGGTGTCAAAAGTGAGAATCAAACTGGAATTGGGGGGTGAAACTCTTTTTCGAATGGGTGATGATGGAATAGTGATGTCGGGGCGACGTATGTATGTGCCTAACAACAAAACCCTTAAACAAAAGTTACTACGAGAAGCTCACGAGTCTAAGTTCACTGTACATCAAGGTAGTACTAAGATGTACCAGGATATGAAGCAGTACTACTGGTGGCCAAATATGAGAAAAGAAGTGGCTGGTTACGTGGCAAAGTGTAATATTTGCCAACAAGTAAAAGTAGAACACCAAAAACCGGCAGGGCTGTTACAACCATTACCAATCCCTGAGTGGAAGTGGGAGATGATCACAATGGACTTTGTGTCAGGACTACCCAGAGGAAAGAGGGGAAATGATGCAATCTGGGTCATTGTGGATCGACTAACTAAGTCTGCCCTTTTCCTACCAGTAAAGATGACAGATCCAGTTGACAAGTTGGCTAAGATTTATGTGAACAAAGTTGTAAGGCTTCATGGAGTCCCAATATCAATTGTTTCAGACCGAGACCCAAGATTTACTTCACGTCTCTGGCCGAGCATACAACGTGCCTTGGGGACAAATTTGAGTATCAGTATTGCCTTTCATCCGCAGACTGATGGCCAATCTGAGAGAGTTATTCAGATCTTAGAAGATTTACTTAAGGCATGTGCTTTGGAATTTGGTGGAAACTGGGAGGAGCACCTGTCACTAGTAGAATTCACGTATAACAACAGTTATCAGACAACAATTGGAATGGCCCCTTTTGAAGCTCTTTATGGCAGAAAGTGTAGGACACCCTTGTGTTGGGAAGAAGTTGGGGACAAAAAGCTGTATGGGGCAGAATTAATACAAATCACTACTGAAAAAGTGAGGATCATTAAGGATCGAATGAAAGTGGCTCAGGATAGACAGAAGAAGTATGCAGTTATTCGAAAAAACCCACTTGAATTTTGTCCTGGAGATAAAGTATTTCTGAAGGTAGCTCCATGGAAGCACATGCTGAGATTCGGCATGAAGGGGAAGTTAGCTCCGAGGTTCATTGGACCATTTGAAATCCAAAAACGTATCGGACCTGTAGCTTATGAAATAAACTTGCCCTCACAGTTGGCCAAGGTTCACAATGTATTCCATGTTTCTTTGCTGCGAAAAGCTGATGTAGATCCTTCGAGAGTGTTACCTCAAGTGCCAGTGGAGGTAAAAGAAGACTTAACACTTGAGGTAAGACCGATAAAGATACTCGATTGGGGCGAGAAAGAACTCCGTAATAAGAAAGTTCCCCTCATCAGAGTCTTATGGCGAAGCTCACAAATCGAGGAAGAAACATGGGAGAGAGAATCAGAAATGAGACAAAAATTCCCTGACTTGTTTATAAACTCAGGTACATCACTTAAATTTCGAGGATGAAATTCTATTAGGAGGGGAGAATGTAAACCCCAGGAAAAATAATAAATAAATAAAAGTGAAGAAATCATGCATATGATTAAATAAAAACAGAAATTCAGAAATTTTTGAATATAAATTTCCGGGCGAAATAATTCGAGACATTATAATAAACCCGGTACTGTTGAGGGTTGGATTTAATTGAAGAGAATAATACACTTAAAGGAAAAAGGGGGGTCTAAATGCAAATAAGGGAAAATATAGAGTATAAATACTCTCTCCTCACCAAGACAATCTGTAGGAACTATAAGGAGAGAAAATAGGGAGTTTTATACCCATTCTCGAGAAATCAAAAGAGAAACACTAAAATTTCAAGAACCCATCCAAGATTAAGAGCTTAAAGATGGGATAAACACTTGAGAGCAAAAGATTACCAAGAAACTGAACAAGAAGAAAAGACAGGAGGGAAATTGAACAAGAAGAAAAGAAAGGAGGGAGTTGAAAATCTTCAACTGGTTGAAGATCAAAATCTTAATTTGTACCGGGTAAGGTATTCTAAACATGATCTTAAAAAAAATCATTTTTAAATTCGATGAAGAATTGATGCCTTGATATTGAATCATAGGTTAGGGTTCTTAGACTTAAATTGGGGAAAAAGTACTTATTTTTGAGATTAAGTTAATTCATGTGTGTGGTATGTAGTTTATGAAAGTATTGTGTGAAGCGGAGGGGGAGACGAATCTGGACAGACTTGTCTCCTAACTTTCGATGAGATTTCGGGTAGGAGGATGAGGGGATTAGGATCAGGTTCTCCATAGAAATTATAGATTTGAATGTTAGCTAACCAAGGAAACTGGTCTTGCTCAATTTGGAAATGTATAACTCTAGTTATGGGTTACCAACTGAGACTGAGTCGTGACTGATTATGTAGGGCAGTAGGGCTAATTAGTAAATGAACAATTTTGACTATCTTGGAGGCAAAACTGGGTTCTCCTCCCTCAGAGAACTAGTAGCCTCGTGTCTTAGCTTTCTAACGAGATCAATCTCAGTTAAAATGGAGTTTTAGAACTTTAGATATAGTTAAAAATCTGATGAGTGTTCAAACAGTAACAGTTGAAAATTGGACAGTAATAGTTGTAAATTAGACAGTAACAGTTCAAAGTCAAACAGTAACAGTTAGAAATGTCACACAGTAATAGTTGGAAAAGTCAGACCGTAATGGTTGGAAAAGTCAAACAGTAACGGTTGGAAAAGTCAAACAGTAACAGTTCAAAGTCACACAGTAACAGTTCAAAATCAGACAGTAACAGTTGAAAATTGGATAGTAACAGTTGGAAATTGGACAGTAATAGTTGAAAATTGGACAGTAACAGTAGACTTTTATGTGAATACTATAAATAAGAATATAAAAGAATTGAGTCATACGAACACTTGTATATTGAGATATTAACTCTGAAAATATACATGATATATGTATGTATGTTATTATAAGGAAATGAACATGCATAGAAAGTAACATATGAGTAATGGATGAATATGAATTCTCTATAATATCGGCTTGAAAGAATCATAACAAAAAAAAAAACTTCCTTGTGATTCAGGAGGAGCAACCAGGAATGGATCTTCTGTTAGGGGAGGTCGCGAGACAGGCGAAACAGGTGCGTGATTTTCCCTCCTATTTACACTTGTACAATTTAGAATCCTTCTGGTGAATGCAATTATAATAAATATCGTGTTCAATGTAAAAAAAGCCTAGTGTATTTATAAGATTAGCTTCGGCTAATGGCATCCGTGACAGGATTGTCGGGATATGATTTACATGATTAGCTTCGGCTAATGGCATCCGTGATAGGATTGTCGGGATATGATTCACACGATTAGCTATGGCTAATGGCATCCGTGATAGGATTGCCGGGAAATGATTTACATGATTAGCTTCGGCTAATGGCATCCGTGATAGGATTGCTGGGAAATGAATTACAGGATTAAACCTTACAAGGTCACCAAGTTTATGCAAGTAAATAAGATTATTCAATGAGAATATACAAATGAGAGTTAATTGGGTTTAAAAGATTTACAAGAAAAATATAAGTTCTTTGTTAGAATTCTCATGGATTTGATAGAAAGTTAATACTTCATTCGTATTCATTACATGAGCATACATATATTCTTTATCAACATAATGGTATGTTTATTTATGTAACAGGTCCATCAAACATTCAGGAAGATCATTAGTTTAGAACTCTACTTTGTGAAGCTTATGTAAATATTTAACTTAAAACAAAAAGGGAATTAACGTGTTTATGTAGTATACTTTTGTGCAAACCTTGATGTATTTATAAAGGTTTGGCTTGGCATGTAGTATTTTTAGTTATCTAGTAATTAACCATTTTGAAATATTTAAGAACACTTCTTATATTGTAAATACTTTCTTTGCATGTTAGTATTCCTTTTCCTTTAATTTTTATGATATGATGTGTTGGACTATGTTCATATTGAACTTACTTGTAGGATATATATATATATATATATATATATATATATATATATATTGTGTGGATTGTATGAGGTGGTTTGATATAAGGTCCGGAATTAAGGGACCTTGTGATGATGGGTTGATTGAGTAAATTGATAGTAGTCGCTAACTTGGGATGTCCTAAATGCAAACGAAACTCTGCTAATTTTTGGAAAAAAAAAATTACCCCCAAATAAAGAGGATATGTTGGAATCTTTTAACATTGATTGAGTCGTACAGTTGGACTATTACATGAATTAACATGTACTCTTTGATCTTGTTGAAGGCATTAGTGCAGGATTTATCCCAATAGAACAATGTATCCTTCAATTAAGTTATAAATGAATCTTCGTATACAAGCCAACTTTCCTTGGAGACTGTTCAATTCCTGGATGTTTCTTGGCTCTAACATCTCTAGGATGCCATCAATATTAAATTGATTAGTTTTAATTCCTTGATATCAAGCTATGAATCCTAGGAATTTGTCTGAGGTGGCACCAAATACACACTTTAGTGGGTTCATCTTTAGTTGGAATTGGTTTCAAATACACACTTTCTTTTTCCTTTGACTTCACCATAAGGTTGTCAACATAGCATTCAACATATTAGTGAAGCATATCATAAAAAATCTTTTACATTTCCCTTTGCATTTATGAAGGTTGGGCTAGGGTTTTCAATGGTGCTTAAGTTAACCTTTTTATCTCCATCAACCATAGATTTATTTTCTTATTCAAAAATAGGTAGAGCCTCCTCAATATCTTCTTCAATAAGAAACTTATCATTATCATCCTCTTCAATAATGATATGATTTGAAATCAGAGGCATTATTTCCTTCTTCTTTTTCATTTCTTTAAAGGGGTTTGTGATCACTATCATGCCCTTCTTTATTCTTAATGCCATCTCAACACTTAGTACCCATTCACATTCTAACTTCATGAGTGAAGGTATTTTACTATGAAAATCCTTTAAGCCCTTAACCAAAATTGGTTGATGGTTGTGTATATTCTTATCATCTTTTCACTTGGATGGTCTAAGTCTTCCAAGGATTGAAGTTTGTTTTAGTATCTTTCTACTTTTTTTTGTTCCAGTCCTATCAAATACTAAAGCACGAGTCATAGTCATGCAAAGACAATCCTAAACCAAGGATCAAAGATGTGTACGCTGACTTTGTTATTTATCCTTCAATTTTTCCACACTTATGTATCATAGTCTCTCATTCTTAATATTAAAATAAAATGGCGTAAAAGATTCATATCCTAGCCCTTGAAGTTTTGCCAGGAATTTTCTTCTCTCTCCAAACTCTTTCAGTCTTTTTATAAACTTGTTTTCCCATTTATTGGGGAGTCATTTGAGATTTGCAACCATTGACTCAGCTTGATGAACAAACCCTTTCAATATAGGTTTTCAAACTTTGGTCAATGCAAAATTTATAACTAGCAAGGTTAAGTTTTTGAGCCCCTTGGCGATCTCCTCTTCATCCTTAGTGAAAGAATATTGACACTTTTTTCTTGTTAATACTGGGATATAGTGTGGTACTATAGCCTTATGTGATACCTTATTATCAACTAAGTTTTCTACTACCTTTCCTCTTTTTTTTATTTTTTATTGGACAAATCATTTTTTTCATTTATAAATGATTTAGGCCTTTTTAAGCTCCTAGAGTTCATTTTTTCCTCTTCTTTTCATGACACCATTTTCATGTATCCACGGTAATCCAAGTAGCATGTTATAGATAGTTTTAGTCTCTACAACGTGAAAAAAAGCATTGGACTTCATATCTTCCATGTGTATCGCTAGTCTTATCTTTCTCATGGTGTTTTGCCTCCTTAATTAAAGCTTTAAATCATTAGATGAATTGGGAAGAGTTCATAAATAAGAATCCCAAGCTCTTTTAAGTTTTTAATAGGTAGTATATTGACTGTTGAACCATCATTCACCAAAATACAACTCACTATCTTTTTTATGACATAACCTTTGATAAAAAGAAAGAGATTGTGAAGTTTTGATCCAAGCAATAGGTCTTTATTTTTTAAGAATCTCTTCATGTCATATACACCTTCAGGAAAGTATGAAGTCATCATGGCTTTTCTCTATGGCTTATTTGTTATAAGTTTTCTCTCCACCAATTTGATAGCAAGCAACAAACATATTTCCCATCCTCTTTAGCTCTTGGCATGTACTCATTTAGTGTAATGAGTTTTCTTAAGCTTTGAGTTACAAAACCTCTTTTCTAACTATTATGGATTTTTTTTCACATCCTTCAATGAATCAGCTTGTCAATTGCCTTTTTCACTATTAAGATTCTTATTATAATTATCTTTGTCATTTGTGCATGCTTCTTCCTCCCTTTTTTTATAAGTGGCGAAAGTCCATCCTTTGTTGTCATGATTCTCACATGAATTAGGCTTCAAGTCATTACCTTGAGGTACATGTGTGATATGCAAAGCTTGACTTAAAGACATGGTGATTGTCGCACATGTACGGCGTCGCGGCGAAAACATTCACCCTCAAATCTTATCTAATGTGGCAAATGTGGGAGGCAAGGAATTCTTGTCTCTTAACAATGGAAAATTGGAATGGGAGTCGCCACCTAATATTTTGGTCACTAGGAACCCTAACTGGTATGAGAGATCGGGTACGGGGACTGATTGCGTAAAGAGAAGGTATTAGCACCCCAAATACGCCCTACCTAAGGTAAGCTGCATTGTTTTATTGTCTGATAAAATCTAAGGTCTTGTCGTGTTTTCTAGTTGTTGGTCTGTCTATGGTTTAAGAAAAGTCCTCCTCGATAAAGAGATCCTTATCTTATCGGGTAATTCTGACATCAACAAAAGAATTTAATATCCGGAATAGGTCTTACGTATAAAGTCATAACCCCAGATATTAAAAGAAAACAAAATATTTTTTTGGAATTTTTGAAATATTGGCCTAGTTCTCGTGACTTTAATAAACTGGTTATTAAAGCCAAAATGCATACTAATACATATTTTTGAAATTTTCTTTGTTAAATGAAAATACAATATGATTTATTATTATTATTATTATTATTGAGAGACTTGGTCGGATGCATGAAAATAATTTTTTAAAATGTTTTGACAAAAACTGAGTATTTTAATACTGGATGTGTATCTTTACAGTATAAAAATACAAACCAATATTAATCAAAATAAAGTAAAAAAATTTGCGAAAAATAACATATTTTTTTTAAAATTTTTTTTTAGACGGGGCCCAGCCCAGCTCCATCCTACTAGTGACCCAGCTAGGCAGATAAGAGGCACGCGTGAGCTTCTTCACGCGTGCATGCAATAATTACTGTTCAAGTGAATTATAATTCACTTGAATAGTAAAACATAACAATGAAAGAACAAATGCATGCAATGACAGAAAAAAAAAATGCAAGGTGAAGAGAAATGTGTGAAGCTTACCTGGTAACTGAGATAGACGAAGACGTTGGCGATGAAACTGCTGCGCAGGATCGGTGGTGACTGGTTCTGGGGACGATGAAGACGATCAACGCTGGGTCTTTTTTTCTTCTGGTTTTTTCTCTGCTTTTTTTTGAAATGATGAAGCCCCTGTGTTCTCCTCCTCTCCGTCTTTCCCTTTCCTTTTCTTTCTGCTTTTCTCTCCTGTAATCCCCTCTCTCTTTTTCTCTTCTATCCTCTTTCCTTCCCTCTCTGTCTCGTCTCTATTTTTCCTGTGTTTCCCCCCTGTCCTGCTCTCCTCTCTTCCCCCTCTGTTTTCTTCCTTTCCCCACGGCTCCTCTCTGTTTTTTTTTTTGTGTTTTCCTTTCCCTTCTGCCTCCTGTCTCTATCGTCTCCCCCTCTGTTTTTTTCGTTCGTCTGTCTCTTCCCTCTTCTATCTGTCTCTCCTCCTGTGTTTCCTCACTGTCACCTCTCCTCTCTCGTTTCTTTTCTCTCTTCCACTGTCCTCTCTCTGTTTTCTCCTCACTGTCTCGTTGTCTTCCCTCTCTGTTTTCTCTTTTTTTTCCCTTCAGTTCTCTTCTGTTCTCCTCAGCTCATCTCTGTTTTTCCCCCTTACATTCCCCTCTCTCTCTGTCTTTTTTTTTTCTTTCCTTTGTCGTTCTCTTTTCCTCTCTTTCTTTCGGTCTCTCCTCTGGCTTTTATAGCCAGACGATGCATGCGTTATTGCATGAATATAGTAACGGCCGGCGTGCTTTAGCTGTGAAACGCTCCCCATAACTGAAGCAATCTGTGGTTTTTGTTGCTGAATCAATTCCTTGAAACGGCTCCAGAAGAAGAGAATGAATAGTGCCTCTGAAACGGCACCGTTTTCCTATTCAAAATGTATATTTTCGATTTGGTCATTGGAGTTTTGTATTTTTTGTAATCAAGTCCCCGGATAAATTGTAATTGGAACCCTTGATTTTAGCATCTTTTCCGGTTTGGTCCTTAGTTTGGATTGTTTCAATTAAGTCCCAAATTGACCATCAAACTTCAATAATTATACAATTAAACCCCTAATTTGAACAAATTAACTCTTTAAAATTATAATTGGATCCCAGAACTTTAATTTCATCCAATAAAAGCCAAAATTGACTTAAAAATCAATTTTTCTTGCAATCAAACCCTCTATAAATTTAATTAAACCTTAGATAAGATTTAATTGAGTTCATAAACATCTTATTTTGGACTTTTCTTCCTCAAATTGAATTTTCCTTGTCAACAGGGCTTTCACTGTCAAATTTTAACTTTTTGCATTTTTAAATCTCCTTAACTAATTTTGGCTTTTTTTCAGCATTCCAGCATCCTTTTCTCGCTCATATTATTTTTTGGATTTCTTCCGAATATATATATATATATATATTTGTATTTTCTCTTTTTTTTTGGAACCCAAAAATGGGTAACAACAGTGATAATCATAGGCAAAATGATATTAAGTTATATAGGTTTAAAGGAGCTAAAATTTATCACAAATAGCCTTTGTTGTGAACCTAAACTCACCATAATCATGATGTTGGAAGTTGTTAATTTGTCATTAAAATCTTGTCTCCATTCTTATATAGCATCATGATATTATCTTTTAACACAAAACACTTATTTATATGATGGTTAATTAGGCGGTGGTATTTGCAATAAATTAGGTTCTCTATTTGGTTTGCTTCTTTGGGATGTTTAAGCTCTAGTAGCTTAATAATATTTTCTTCAAGCAAAATATCTAGCATCCTAGAAATGTCTGAGTTAGGGAATGGATACTCTTTTTCTTGTTGCTTTTTTCAAGGATGGTTTCTTCCTTTTACCTTTTTAAAAAGCAAATGGTGTTGCATGATCATTCATTTTTTAAAATATTTAGGTTTAATGACTTCCAGATGTAGCGTAGCCCCTAATGCATCCTTTGAATGCACATATCTAGAGTAAGAGTTTTGGTGAATTAATCATTATAATTGAAGTTAAGGTTTCTCCATTGATAAATTAATCGATGACATGCTCCTCTTCTCATTGATATGTATTAGAGAGTTTAATCATGCTGACCACATGATAAGTGCTATTGAAATGATAAAGAAACTCACATTCTAATTACTCCTAACTATTGATTGAGCTAGACTCCAACTCAGTGTACTAGTCGAAGGCATTGCCTTTTAAGAAATAGACAAATTATTTTACCATGAGATCACCATCAATTCTAACATTGTTACAAGTCTCCACAAAGTGAGACACATGTTATCTTGGATTCCCTCTGCCATTCCAACTTATATTTTTGCACAACATTGCTAGTCAAAGTTTAGCCACTCTCATTCATGCTCTAAAGTTTGTTCATCAACTTTCAAATCTTGTGTTCTTTTTCCTTAAGTGAAGTCGAAAACCCTTCAACAAGTTTTGTCAAGTTAGCCACTTGATACTCCAAAGATATTGTCCTGGTTATCATCACTAACATGTGCCAAAACCTGAAGTTACTTGGTGAATGATAAAGAGAAGTCTTTACGAGTGAATTTCCAAATTAATCAACTTAAGTGCCTATGAAATTCACACCCCACATTTGATTTTTATGGTGGAGTTACTTGTATTTTTTTATCATTGAACAAGTGAATTCTCGTGCACCTCATGCATTCAACGTTGACATCGTCTCAAGAATCAACTTAGTTTGCGCGATTTTGTTGCTTTTAGAAACAACAACAGTGATCATGTTTTTTCTTGTTGCCATTAAGAGGTTGTTAGAAATTCTTTCTTGAATGGAATAGATAAGAGGTAGAGATACCCCCAATGGAGTCGTCATAAATTTATAGATATAATTTTGAGTACCTAAAAATTAAGCAAAAACACGTGTATAAATATTTGATTTTATTAAAACATATGACTATGTACAATCTCTATTTAGTATAACAATCCTCTTATTCTTCTCTTGAACTTAATATATGGTGACTTAATTTATTTGTGAAATCAAGCTAAGATTTATGATTTGCAAGAACATAAATTTAGATGTAAATTGCTAAACGAGATTTGGTGCTCTTAAGAGTACATTTGATTTATCTTGAAAATGTTTAGGCTTGATCCAACAAAGTTTTATTCTTTGTAGACTTCAAGCATAGAAGAAGGATGCTTGAAAGCTTTTGAGAGAACTTTCTTACTTGAAGAACTTGTATCTCCAATAATCATTTTCTTTTGTCTAGTGTGAGGCCCTTTATACCCCAATCTTTTGTCAATGTTGTATGACATTGTTTTATTTATTGATTTTTATTTATAAAATCTTATATTTATGAAAAAAAAACATTTTAAATATCTAATCTCATGTATCAATCTTCAAATAGCCAAAACACATATAAAAGCCAATTTATTTTCCATGTAATTTATTTTCATTTTTTATGTTAAAAAAGTAAAATAAAATATGAAACATGGCAAATTTTGATTGGTTGTGTAACACCCTCAAATTATGATGTCATGAAATCTCAACCATTTCTTTACTAATATCAAGTATTGAATAATATGTCTAAGATTGTGGGATTTTTTTTTTTGAAAATTTCGACAGAGTTTCCTTTGTTTTCTAATGTTACCAAGTTATTGCCTATACTTCATTCAATCACAACACTCAAAACTTTCATTTTGATCCAACCATCCTGGATCATATCTCATCTCATCATACAATATTCCACATAACTATACTTCATTGTATTTTCTCAACCTTACATCATCAACATATAAAACATTAATTACAATACATTAACATGCATCCATCTTTTAAACATGCATGATTATAATTACTAAATATTCTTTTTGAGTAGTTTAATAATATTAATTCCTTACTCATACTTTTTAAATATATAAGTACCAAAAGCAAACATCTTCATGACACATATATTACAATCTACGTATAATACAAATTACATATAAAGCAAATATATTACATCCTACAAAATAAACAGATTAAAACACAAAGCCTATATCTAACGCTCCACATCACCTCGTGAACAACCTGTATACATAACATTAATAAGAAATAAGAAAGATAACACATTAAAAATGATAAAGCTATTGTGTTCACAAGTCTTCAAAATATATCAACATTAATAACCCATTTATAATTTATTAATCTTATACTTATAAGACCTCTGTAACCAACACTCATTGCTTAATTTTTTTAATTTAGTAATTTACAAATTTTACCTCAAACCCGACTAACCCTCTTAAATGGCCAATAATCAAACCGGTAATTTCATACGAATTACCCAACATTCGGCTTTTTTCTATCAATAGCCAATATAACCGGTAATTTCATACGAATTACCCAATATCCAGATATTCTTTATAATAGCCAATCTAACAGGTAATTCCATACGAATTACCTAAAATCCGGCTATTCTCTATAATAGCCAATCTAACCGGTAATTCCATATGAATTACCCAACATCCGGTAATTCCATACGAATTACCCAACATCCAGCTATTCTCTATCAATAGCCAATATAACCGGTAATTCCATACGAATTACCCAACCTCCGGATATTCTCTATAATAGTCAATCTAACCGGTAATTCCATACGAATTACCCAACATCCGGATATTCTCTATAATAGTCAATCTAACCGGTAATTCCATATGAATTACCCAACCTCCGGATATTCTTTATAATAGCCAATCTAACCGGTAATTCCATACGAATTACCCAACATCCGGATATTCTCTATAATAGTCAATCTAACCGGTAATTCCATACGAATTACCCAACATCTGGTAATTCCACATGAATTACCCAACATCCGGCTATTCTCTATCAATAACCAATATAACCGGTAATTCCATATGAATTACCCAACCTCCAGATATTCTTTATAATAGCCAATCTAACCGGTAATTCTATATGAACCAGTAATTTCATACTATTCTATACTAACCGGTAATTCTATATGAACTGGTAATTCATACTAACTAACCGGTAATTCCATACTAACTGGCAATTCTATACTAACCATCTGACATCCCCATTATAATACCAACAGTTTCTTTTTCTACTTCTTCCATATCAACATGTCATAAACAACTCATAACTGATAATGAAACTTTGAATTTTAAAGAAAGAGATGAATCACATACTGTCTGCTCGTGATGGCCCAACTCCTCTTGCCTGATGCCCTGTTCCCGAGACAACTCCTGAATATTTGAAGCACGTAATATTTTTTTATTTTATTGGGGTTTACACCAAAATTTTCATTCATTTATCACTTGATTTTCAACATATAGTTTTAATCAATTTTCTTCTTTTAATTCACTTAAAGAATTCTCCCATGAACTATTCCACCATTTATTTATTCCTTCTTTTCACATTCTCATGATGTTTCTTCACTTGTTCATATTTTGAATACTTCAAATAAGATAAAGAACATCATTTCTCAAACATAAAACAATCAAAACCTCATCCCTATATTTCCTCATCCTTAATTACAAGTTCTTTTCTTCAAAATTATTCAATTTCTTTTTTAATTGCTACTTACATTCACTATTTTTATACTATTCTACCTCAATTCCATCATGTTTACTACTTTTCTCAAAACCTCCAAATTCTCATAAGAACCCTAATTTAACAAAAATCAAGAATATAAGAAATTAAATCAAATTTAATTGTCATTGTTTGATAACTTACTCAAATAAACCCAAAAACACTTCATTCAAGTAAGAATCTAAATTTTTCATGCTTACCAAGCTAAGTTCTCCCAACTTTTCTTCTCCTCCTAGTGTGGCCAGCCCTCCTCGCCTTTCTTATATCTTCCTTCACTTGATTCTTCTTTAATTTAATATTTCAAGTCTTTCAATCTTACAAGTTTCAAAGCTCTCTCTCACTTTTTCTTGCTTTTCTCTTGATTTCTCACATTCTTCTCTTTTTTTTTTCTTTCCACTTTTGTTGCTGCCCAGTCGGCAGTTCATAATAAAAAAAGGGGCTGCCTTGTTTTAGTTTTAATGGCAAATTATCATTTTACCCTTAAATGAGTCTTTTTGCTTTCATTTGACAGTCTTTATTCTTTGCTAGCACTACCGAGTTCCGCTCATCCTAAAATTTTAACCATATTTTATTCAATATATTGTAAGGTTCCTCATAAAATTTCAGCTCAATCTAATAGCCGGATTTAAAATTACGCCCAATAATGTAAGACTAGTCAAATTGTGATTTTTTGTCAAATTTTCTGAATTTCTCTAAAAATTCTGAAATTTTAACCCAAGATAAGATATCATATTAGAAGGCTCCACGTAAATTTTCAAAATTTTTTGATAACCTGATCGAGAGTTATAAATTTTTCTTTTTGTTTTACATGAAACTAATCAATTTATAATTTTTCGCCTAGAGATTTTACATGTTGCAATTTCTTTTTCTTCTACGAGCTTCTTTATTTAGTAGCAAGTGGGGTTCAAGATTGATGGTGATCCACAAGATACATTGAGTATCGCAAATAATATGGTTCGCTGTGAAACTGATAAGACTAAGAGAATATCAGTATTGGAAGTTTGCGTAGCAGTAATGGGTGCTAATTGGTTTTGATTCCGTAAATTTCCTTTATGATTTTTGGATATTGATGGTATTATCTCTTTAGCTTTGTTCTCATTTAGTCTGTGATTATGATTTTTGGATATATGATGCAAATCACCGGCCACGACATCCTCACCAATACATTGATTGAATAAGCTTATATGATAAATAATTCAGTGCCATATAATTGCAAAATAATTAATCATATTTATAACTAAAGTGTATTGATAATAAAAAAAAAACTCATTCGTCATGATTTTGGACCATATAAGAAGTAATCACAATTCCTTATATAACTGGTGACCACTAAATTCAGTCTTCTAACTCATAGACGGTGCGAAATACAAAAACTCAGAGAGTGAGAAACATGAGATCTCTTCCAAAAACCACCAAGGCTCATGCCGTGTGCGTCCCATATCCAGCTCAAGGTCACATAGCTCCTATGCTCAAAGTAGCAAAACTACTCCATCACAAAGGCTTTCACATCACTTTTGTCAACTCTGAATACAATCACAGACGTTTGCTCAAGTCCAGAGGCTGTAACTCCCTTGATGTCTTGCCTGATTTCCAGTTTGAAACCATTCCAGATGGTCTAGGTGATCAGATCGATGCTGATGTTACCCAAGAGACTTCATTTCTCTGTGACTCTATCTCAAAAGCTTGCGTAGTCCCATTTCGCGAACTTCTTGCCAAACTCAATTCATCAAATGTTGTACCGCCTGTAACTTGCATAGTAGCAGATGGTGGCATGTCCTTCACTTTCGATGTTAAGGAGGAACTTCAAATCCCTGCCGTTTCTTTCTGGACTTCAAGTGCATGTGGCACATTGGCCTATGCACATTACAAACATCTTGTAGAAAGAGGTTACACACCACTCAAAGGTACGTACTTGATAAATTTGTCACTAATTTCATACTATCATGAATCTTTTCGAATTAAATTGTTCGAAAAGATGTATGAGGTGGAGTAACGTGTTTTTATCTTTGATATCAATGATGCAGAAGAAAGCGATTTGACAAATGGATATTTGGAGACAAAAATAGACTGGATTCCTGGAATGAAAGATATTCGTCTGAAGGACCTTCCAACCTTCATTCGCACAACAGATCGAAACGACGTTTTACTAAACTATATCATAAGAATAATTGATAGAGCTTCAAAAGCTTCAGCAGCTCTTGTGAATACTTTTGATGACTTAGATCATGATGTTCTGGTTGCGCTCTCATCTATGTTTCCTCCGATTTATTCTGTTGGTCCTCTTAATTTGCTTCTTGATCAAACACAGAAAGATTATCTAGCATCAATTGGATCCAATCTGTGGAAAGAAGAGACTGAATGCCTGCAATGGCTCGACTCCAAGGATCCCAATTCTGTTGTCTACGTGAATTTTGGAAGCATCACTGTCATGAATCCACAGCAACTAGTGGAGTTTTCCTGGGGACTAGCTAACAGCAAGAAGAATTTTTTATGGATAATCAGGCCTGATCTTGTCAGGGGCGAATCAGCGGTTTTGCCTCCAGAGTTTCTTGAAGAGACTGGAGAAAGAGGCCTGATGGCGAGCTGGTGTGCGCAGGAAAAAGTCCTGAAGCATTCATCGATAGGAGGGTTTTTAAGTCACATGGGGTGGAATTCCACCATTGAAAGCTTGTCCAACGGCGTGCCAATGCTATGCTGGCCTTTTTTCTCCGAACAACAAACTAACTGTAAGTTTGCTTGCGTTGATTGGGGTGTTGGCATGGAAATTGAAAGTGATGCAAATAGAGATGAAGTAGAGAAGCTTGTGATAGAGTTAATCGATGGTGAGAAAGGTAAGGAAATGAAAAGGAAGGCAATGGAATGGAAGTCAAAGGCTGAAGCGACAACTGGTATTAATGGTTTATCATCCATGAATTTTGACAAACTTGTCAACGACGTGCTCCGCTTCCAAAAACCTTGAATTAGCTTCTTGGATGAAATTGTTGTTCGATCTGGTTGTCTACCTTTAGCTTTTTTTATTGATCATCATTCTGTTACATAATCCACTTTTCCATTCAGCCAACTGAAAGTTTGCTAATCTCCACGACAACGAGCCATTAACTGAAATTAAACACATGCTCATGCTCCTCGTCCATTCGCATTGGCATGGTGGTTCGATAATGTGAGAAACAAATATACAAAACTTATCCGTATCCATGGAAAAAATTAACACTCTCCGAATTCGTTGTTCACGAGGATTAAGGAAAACTTCTAACCTTTCTGGTAATGGTATGAAATGTTGAAATAGACTTGTTGGGCTTAGTAATCATCGGAAATTGTGAAAACCTATAAACAATTACTATGTTGGGATTAGATTGTCTACCTTTAGCTTTTTTATTGATCATCATTCTGTTACATAATCCACTTTTCGATTCAGCCAATTGAATAGTTTGCTAATCTCCACGACAAGGAACCATTAACGCGCATGCCCATTCTCCTCATCCATTCGCATTAGCATGGTGGTTCAATAATGTGAGGAACAAATATACAAAACTATTGGAAATATCCTGCGTCATGTGTTTATATTCTAGTCGTACTCCATCATCTGTTAGCTTTTAAAATTGTGGTTATAATTAAAGATAATACCGTGTACTGTTACAATTTAAATCCTATATGTAATAGGATAACAATCCGAGAGAGATTGAAACAGAGTCTAGCTCTGTTTCCTATATAACTTTGAGATTAATAAGAAAAACGTGAATCTCTTTCATTCCTAAATTCTTCAAAAACTTTTCTGTAACACTTTCTGAATTCATTGTTCACAAGGATTAAGGAAAACTTCTAACCTTTATGTAATGGTATGAAATGTTGAAATAGACTTGTTGGGCTTAATTAGTAATCATCATAAATTGTGAAAATCTATAAACAAGTGCTCGGGATTAGATTGTTATAAAATAATATAAATTACATCTTGAGATTTCATCTAACAGTTTAAGTTATTGGGTTGAAATTGTTTTTTAACATAATATCAGAGTTTTAATAATCAGACGGTCATGAGTTCGAATCTCACTATCTCTATTTATTTAATAAAAATTAAGCATAAAGTAATGTGAGTTTGTACAAATTTTAAACGCAAAGAGTTTTCATTAGAGAGGATGTGTTAGAAAATAATATAAATCATATTTTAGAATCTCATCTAATAACTTAAGCTATTCAGTTAAGATAATTTTTTGACATAGATTATTCTATAATGCTAAAAAAAGAGCTAATGAGGTTGTAAGAATAATAACATTTTAAAGATGGTGTTTACAAGAAAAGTGACCAAAAAGATGATAAAAGAATGCTAAAAAATATGAAGTTAAAACCTACCTTAGCTCGTGATTTATGAATATTTAAAAAGTCATGAATCAGTACTCCAACCTGCATATAGATAAGGGTAAAGTGTAAAAAATAGCTTAATACTTGATTTGAAATCAATCATTTAAGATGATTGCCCATAATAGTTAGTAGTGTATTGTTGAATCGAGAGGACATTGACATACAGGTCCTCTATTAGGCGTTGATATGCCTAACATCGTCATGTTACCCAATTAATGCTAAATATTGTTAGTCTGACTTTTCTTATCAAGCCTTGCCTAGTGCCTTCGGGTCTTTGTGTGGGTTTGTTCTCCGAGAATGCATTTCATTGTTAGACGTGGTGAAGAAGCCGAAACCATTTTGGAGAATAAGTGATCGCAGGCCAGTTGGATCAATTAGGATCCTCGGAAATTATGCAACCTAACCCAAGTTTAGGAGAGCATTGGGTCATATGGTCTATCTAGGCTTAAAAATGTAAAATGTGCACTCGGGCTCTAGACCTCTAAATACAATCCATGATCATTTAGGTTTTGGGTTTAGGCGTTACCTCATACTCTATGCCATGGTCCTGGTTTTTTAAGTGTGAATTCTAAACTTATTAATTACCCTCAAGTCTTTGTGATGGAAACAACATAAAGAATTTATTCATCTAACTGTCTGAGTTTATATTTGGTTGGGATTGTATTCCTAAAAAACAATTCCTTTCTTTTTAAGTTGTCTTGTAATTTTATTAGTTGAGTAAATATATGGTTGATCGCATGGAAGGCTTAAAGGTTCGCGCATGAAACTATGAGAAGTCCAAAAGATTGGATATGTTGTTTTAATAATGTCAGATGTCCATGTAGTGGGAAATGTTACTGAAGTTCCACAGGCCACGATCAAGTCATTGATTGTCCTTTTTTTTGTTGATTGTTGGCCTATAAAGATAAAGGGGTTTAAGTATAACAAAAATAATTAAAAAAAAAAAACTAAGAAAGAACTCAATTTAAAATATCAAAATTAATTATAAAAAAAACCTTAATCTAAATCAACATCAACCATCAAGTATTTTATAACTAATCATTGATGCATTCACGCTTTGAATATTCATCATTAAAACTATTTTATTATCTCTTCTTAATTGTAGTCAATTAGAAAACAAGCAATCTAATTAATCCTAACTACTAAACAAATTAAGACGAGCGCTAAAATTTAATCTAATAGTAGCCTTAAAAATTAGAGAAATTGATAAAGCTAACCAACATAAGTACAAGCTATTACATTTAATTTAGTCAAAAAAATCTTTATAAAATTTACTAATTTCTAACGCAACAAACTATTAAATCTCAATTGCTTCAAAAATTAGAGAGATCAAGCAATTACACATTTAATATCTAACCTAGTAGTAGATTGCAATGAATAATAAACTAGAGGCCTCATAGTAATTAAACAAGACAATCATGAAAAATAGACACCAAAGAACATCCAATACACAAAGCATAAATTAAACAATGAAAACAAATTAGATCTTACAATTGTATTGATTCTGAGGCTTCCATTACCTTCGACCAAGTCAAATTTAGTTACACAATACCATCATGAATATCATAAAGAAGAGAAAGAAATTAGGGAAGATGGAAGACGGAAGAGGAAAATAAAAGAGAAAGGGGAGACAAAATCCGATATGATCTCCCTTTTTCTCCTTCACACATTTTTTTTCCTTTTTAGAAGCCTACAAAATCTTCTAAAAATACTCTATAATAATAATCACCAAATCTAAATATTCAATGAAATTATTAAATAATAAAATAGAATTCTAATATAACAATAAAAGTGATGTCTTCATCTATAATTCATGCATCAAGTCTGGAAGCTTTTGAAAATTAATCACATCATATTTGATTTGCATGTCTAAGGACGTTCCAGCACATTAGCAGCACAGGTGCAACGTCTTTATGACAAATTACAAACTTGATGTAGTTAGTATCTCTCCAAACTCAAAACATGAAAGTAGTAGATCTATTCCTTAGGGTTTCATAGCATTTTGGATCACCTTAATCAGAGCTTGGAAGAGATAGTTATACCCCAATTATGAAGCTGTGTTAAAACTATCCGGAATCACCCAATTAACTTTGTTTCACCATTAACAGCTCCATTTACATCCTAAATCAAAATATAAAAATAATAAGTATATTTAGGCATCAAATAAGTATAAAATACTACACATTAACAGAGAAAAATATGACATTTTGCATTCTCATCAAATTCCCTCACACTTAACTTTTCCTTGTCCTTGAGGAAAACTTAAATTCACTTTCCATGAAAAACAAAATAAAGGTTGCAATGACATCAACAAAGAACAACTAAGCTCTTTAAAAATAATAACATATCATGAATAAACATTCTTAGACAACTTATAAGTATTAACAAGCATTTTCATTTGAAGATAGAGTAAGCTAATTAAGTAGACCCTAACAGAAATAAATACTCGACTTTCATTTGTTTGAAAGGTATGTGTTTCACTTAAATTCATTCTAATGGAAATCCTCTACCATAGGCTTGCATATCTTCTTATTCTCCACCACTAGGATCACATGTATAACTCAAATCATAAAGACTTTTCAAGGTTTGTAACAGGGCTTGGGGAACAAAAATACATCAACTCAAACTCGAATATATAAGATATGTAAAATCAATCACTCCATTTAGTAGCTTTTTCAATTTAACTTTAAAGCATTTAAACCATGTAAAGTTCCTATATTGAAAAGGAGATTGTTAAAAAGGAACCTGTTTTATTTCCCTGCACCTTTGTGTATATCATGTATGAAAAAACCCCTTTCTTGGATTTTTAGGAGGAATTATGAACATGAACAATTCATAACATTAACAACAATTCCTCCATCATTTTCTTTTTCTTACTCAATACATCAACAACATAACTCATGAATTGAGAATGAAAACATGCGAGTATACACCGGTTGTCAATTTCATTCCGTTTCGCCCAAAATGGCCGAAACATTCCATACCAATTTAAAAAACAGAATAAAACGGAACAATTTTCATCTCATTTTAAATCTCGGTCCGTTCTGAATTTTTCGGCTAAATTTCGGTCGGAATGTTCCAGTTTCATTCCATATGTTCCTTTCCGCTCTTGAAAAGCCATTGAATCAAATTGAACCTTGTTCAATGTAATTAATTAAGCCACCCAAGTATAAAAAGCTCTTTTTCATTACTATTTTCAATAACAATGATATTAATAATAATATTGAAAATTATTATTACTATTTTCATTAGCAATGATATTAATTTTTAAAAATTAGATTTATCACTAATATATATGGTTTATATTTATGTTGTTTTTTTCATGTTTATACTTTGTAGGAATTTGAGCAAAACAAGAGATGCTTTAGATTCCATTAGCCTTGATAACATTGACCTAACTTTATATTTAAAATATTTGTGTTAAAACATTTTACTTTCATAATATTTTGATATTTTATTTAAGTTGAATTACTTTAAGTTAAAGATCTATTTAATCTTGACTATTTAAAAATATTTTAAAATTTGAAATTATATTTGCTTGGCATTGTGTTTGTATTGCATAATTTATAATTAATTTATCTTGAATTTGACTTATGTTTGTTGAATATATATATATATATATATATATATGAACAGTACAACCCCGAAACGGCACGCCGAAACACTCCGAAACTGAAACATTCCATTCCAATTCAAAAAACAAAACACCTACCGAAACGGAATTGACAACCTTGGTATAAACCATATTCTAACACTTTTCTCATTGCCCTTTTAGCTCTAAAGTGACCTTCACAAGTATAGGAATAACAAAAGGTGAGAATAGAAATAATCTCATTTTTAGAAATGTATCTTCTTATCACTTGATCAACACAATGCTTCCATAAATTACATCATCCCATATAAAGTATTTTACATCACTCTTAACCTTATCTCTTTGAGCCTTAGACATTTATGGAGGTAACATATTTGTAACTAAATAATTTACAATATTCGCATATCAAGGTAGTATCACACTCATGAAGAACAATTGCTTATGAGGAGATGTTTCTTGCAGATAAAGTTCACCCTCCACATGAACTAAATGACTCAAACGATCTGCAACATGATTTTCAATCCCTCCTTTGTCTTTGAGATCCACATTAAATTCAATCAAAAGAAGTATCCATTTTATTAATCTTGGTTTTGCCTCTTTATTTGTCATCAAATAACGAAGAGTTGCATCATAAGAATAAACAATAACTTTAGTACCAAGTAAATAAGATAAAAAAAATTTCCAAAGCAGAAGCATCAACTAAAAGTTATTTTTCAGTAATAGAGTAATTTCTTTGGGCATCATTCAAAGCCCTTGAAGCATAATAAATGATATGAGATGCTTTTCCAATTCTTTGGCCCAAAACAACACCTATTGTATTGTCATAACCTATTTTTGGGTTATTCCCAAATTGATTTTCTTTTCTTAAAAAAAAAACTGAAACAATGCTACTTTGAACAACATTATTCTCCTTCTTCCCCTACACATGCAGAGGCAGGGGAAGAAGAGGTCTGCTCCCTTGTATTTTTTTTTTCCCAATTTCTTTCTTTCTCCTCACTTGCCCAAACCCTGAAATGACCCATGTCCCTCACCTGGCACCAGATGAAAAAAACAGAGGGGATAAGCCCTGCGAGTGACTGCCTCGTGGCTGCCCGGACACCCCCTACCCTT